>NC_083294.1:10096353-10696353 GCF_963506605.1 Zootoca vivipara | reverse complement strand
ATGATTTTTTGCTTTGGATCTTGTGGTACCTCTTATTGGACCTCATACTCAAACTGCCATTTCTTTCTCCTTTTTTGGGTAGTATTTCTAGCTCCTTTCCAATGTCAGCAGTATCTATCAAAACTTGTTGAAACCCCCCATCACACCTGCAGCCCAGAAAGTCATTCTTGGTCACTTGCCATTTGCTTTTAGCTGAATTTAAATCAGCCTCCTTATCTAGTAGTAGCTTGCTTGTTAGATTGACTTAAAAAAAGGAACAATGGTACCATGGAACAAATGATACCACAAACTTGAGTTTACCAATTACTATCAGCAAGAGCCTTAGCTTCAATTTGGGGAGTATTTCAGGCTTGTGCCATCAAGTATCTTTATTAAAGCACCATATATACTACCAAGATGATATCTCAGTGGTTTCAAAGCAACAATCTTTGAACCTCATCTCATCTTGTTTTGCTCAATGGCTTAGCAGTTATGACTAAATCTGAAACAAGGCTAGTTAGAATTTGCCAGTGCTGAGTTAATGCAGAGAAATAATTATAGATCTGTTGAACAACAAAGTGAATAAACTAGTTGCTTCCACACAACACATAAACACTACCAGGTTTGAAGAGTGTGCATTGTGTGCTGGTCACAAAAGGCACATGTTTATGTCCAGGACTCACTTTTCTACACCATTTCCTTTGACTTTATTGTTAATCCCATTATAATAAATAACCTTTACCATGCAGATTCTCAATGCGTAATCCACTTTGCTCAAGCTTGCCAAGAAGAGTTTCTGTCATATTTCATACCTATATAAAAAAACAATTCTAGTGTTTCAATTAAAAAAATGTTTCAAAATAAAACATTTTTGTTATTATTACTTCAAAAGGGAAAAATTTCAAAATATAAAACAAAAATAAAATATTAAGGTACCAGTAATGTATAAGATGGAACAGAAACTAAAGAGAAAGAATTAAGATTATTAGTCTTTATACTGGTAGTTATTGAGCTGTCGTAAACTTGTTACATTAATAACTCACCCCTAGCATCAGTATTGTTTAATGTTTTATTAGAATCATCAGAAAAGTTTTTAAAAGAATAGACAGTGTTTGAGTTGTTGGGGAACGGGCAGAGGGAGTCTCTCTCCCCCCATAAGTTTACAAAGTCCCATTTAGCTACTTATTTTAAAAAATAACATTCCTCGTGTACTGATAAAACAACTAAAAGAAAGAAATATTGATGAAACAATCATGTAAAGATGGGTAAAACAATACTAAAAAACCACAAACTCACATTTCTCATATTGTGCTTTGGAAAGGGAAAGGACACAAAATAAATGGGGCGAATACAAAGGTGCAGACACACAATGCTCTATTCGATTTTCAAAAATATGCCTATTTATTTCTCCTCTCTCTCTCTGTCTGTCTCTCTCTATAAATGCTGCTATTTGGTAGAAATTCCAGGTAGTTATGAAAAGGTCCTGAAAAGAAGGAACATAACAGGGGTGTTCATACCGTATGCCAGGAGTGTACAATCTGCACCTCTGTATGAATTTTGGACTGTACACAAATACACACACAACATTCAATTGGTGGGGAGGCTGTCTGTTTAGCAGAAGGGCAGTAGGTTAGTGGCAGTGCATCTCCTTTGAATGGAGAAGGTCCTAGGTTTGACCCTGGCATCTCCAGGTGGGGTCTAGAGAGTCCCTCTGCCTGAAACACTGGACAACTGCTACTGGTCAGAGTAATTTAACCCTGAGCTAGATGGACCTTCTGGTAGGTCTGGAAATGTCTGCTTTTTGAAACCATAGAGAGCTGCTATCAGTCAATATTGTAGACAATATTGAGGTAGATGGACCAATGGACTGATTCAGTATAAGGTAGTTTCCTATATGCCCCTTATATGGGAGGGCGATTGACTGTAACTCAGTGGTAGAGCAAGTTCAAACCCTACATCTCCAGGTAGTACTGGGAGAGGTTTCTACCTGAAGCCCTGGAGAGCTGCTGCCAGTCAACATAGCTTCTGCCAGTCAACATAGTGAATACTCAGCTAGATTTATCCCAATGGTCTGAACAGGTATAATGCAGTTTCCAAGATATCCTACATAATATTGGAGCTGTACAAATAACAGAAGCATAGAATTGTAGAGTTGGAAATTACCCAAGCAAAAGAGCACTCTCCCTTCCTATAGTTTCCAGAAGCTGGTACTGTATTCAGAAGCATTAGAATTAGAGGTAGAGCTGAGACATTGTGGCTAGCTCTGTATTGAATCTTCCACCAGTTCTAGTGTTCCTCCTCCTCCTCCTCCTCCTCCTCCTCCTCCTCCTCCTCCTCCTCCTCCTCCTCCTCCTCCTCCCCTCCTCCTCCTCCCCTCCTCCTGTAACAACAACAACAACAACAACAACAACAACAACAACCCACCCTTCACACTAAGGTCTCAGGGCGGGTTACAACATTAACACAATTTTTTAAAAAGTTTAAAAATCTTACGATCATAAAATAAGAGTCCTATTTTTTAAATAATAATAATTTGGGAGTATTGGGAGGCTTCCAACGGAAGTATTAAAATACAATAATCTATATTGTTTAAGTCTCTCATGTCTCTCATGTCAACTTTTACCTTTTCTCTAAACTAAAAAAACTCACAAATGCTGCAATCTCTCCTCCTGCAGGAGCTGCCCCAGTTCCCATGGTCATTCTTACTTAAAGCTCAGTTCATAAAACAAACAAACAAAATGTACACGGTGGTGGAAAGTGTGCATAAAAATGAATATATTAGTGAAAATAGCATACAATAATATTAAGGAAAATTGCCTGCATTACTTAAAACTGCATACAAAAATATATAGGGGAAAAATTACAACATAATGCTGTTGAATTCTCATGGGGATTTTATTATTTAATTGCAAATTACTGCAAAATACGGAGAACTGAATTTAAAATAGGAAAAATGAAATATGTAGGGAACTGAAATTGACAGATCCTTCCACTCCCATCTGTTGTCAAATGCATATTAGATAATCAGCTCACAAAACTCTTCGGAGAAATTGTGTGGAGGGGGAGAAGCAATTTAACTCAATTTTGGAAGTTCTCATTCACCTAGAGAAATTCAGTTAAATTGTTTCTCCCCCTCTCTGTTCTTTAAAGAATTTTGAGGCCATTGTCTAATATGCATTCGATAACAGATGGGGGTAGAAGGGTCTGTTGATTCTGGTACTCTCAGCTACTTTCCCTTTTCCTTCCTTCCTTCCTTCCTTCCTTCCTTCCTTCCTTCCTTCCTTCCTTCCTTCTTTCCTTTGCAATGGCTGCAAACTGGCAGCACCATCATGTTTGCATTAGAGAATTTTCAGAGGAGATGTTGCAAAGCGGTCTTCTTTTTCCAGAAGTTTGCGGTGGGGTGCGGGAGGGAAGAGACGTTAGAAAAAGAAAACTCTCAGAAATATTCTCATTAAAAATTCCTTACGTGACAGGCAGGAAGTGCTTATTCCTCTCATACATTCTCCAAAAGGAGTGTGTGTGTGTGTGTGTGTGTGTGTGTGTGTAGGGGTGATGGGGGAGGGGGTGGAGATATGAAAAGATTTGAGAAGTTATAAAGAGTTGCTCACCCCATGAAGTGGTTTGGGATCTCCAGATCAAAAGTTTATTTAAGTGAAGAAAACACATCCATGGATTTAAAAAAACACCTATGAAAAAGAAAGAATCACACTGCTGTCAATTTCTAGACATCACCATCAGGAAAGAGAGAGAGAGAGAGAGAGAGAGAGAGAGAGAGAGAGAGAGAAGAGAGAAGAGAGAGAGAGAGAGAAATTACATTTCAGCCTGACAAGTGACTAATCAAGGCGCGTGAAACGGTGCTGCCATAAATTACTCCACCACGAAATAAAGCACACAAACAGACCGATGATAATAAATGTAAATTATTTCTCTGAAGAAATTTTCTTGGTATATGAGTAATACGAACCATCAGGAAGGAGTCTTCCTTAACATTAATTACAGAAAATGACAAGCGACTTGATGGTTGGGAAGGCTCATTATCCGGGAACATATTCACAACTTTGCAATTTGTGCGAGATGTTCTCGGGCTAAATTAATCTCCCTTCTTTGCATGAGCCTCTTCTAATTTTCATGTTATTAACAGGTTTGCGGTATCACTCAGTACTTGCCACTCCAATCAGGTTTCGGCGCGTTCGCAAAAGCGGAGTGTCATTTATAAGGATAAGCCTCCATAATGGCGCTCGCTTTCATGTGGAGAATTCTACAAGGTTGTGTTTAATAAGGTCCTTTAATCATCTCCTTTGCTCAACTTTTGCTTCCCCCTTTTCTTTTTTCTTTTTTTATGAAGAGTCATTATAAGACTTTGAAGTTCATCAAGGATGATGAAGAAGAAAAACCATGACATTGTTGCAGAGGGAAAAGGAGAGGAAGGATATGGAGGAAAAGAGATTGTAGGAGAGCATAAGAAAAGTAGGAAAATAGATGGATGGAATTTAAGGCAATGACAAATATTGTTGTTCTGCATCCTTGAAGGTTGGGTTAGCCTGGAAAGCCAAGGCTCCCAAGCATCTCAGTTAAGCATAAGAACATACAAAGAGCCAGCTGGATCAGGCCAGTGGCCCATCTCTGGAAAGTAATGGAAAACACAATCATTCCATGAGCAATCCCAATATATCTATGCCTTATGTTGGTGCTCATTGTGACTGGTGCACTCCGGTTTCTGTCACGGTGTTCCATTGTGCCAAAAGCGGTTTAGTCATACTGGTAGAGCAGAGGGCAGGGACCCTGATGGTGGGTGAATCCAGAAATAATGAAAGGCAGATCCAGAACCAATGAGAAGGCAGAAACAACTAATTCTAGCTTTGACCCCATCCTCCACCCTGTTGAGTTATACAAGGGCAACACTGAGGCCAATGAGGAGGAAGCTGAGACTGGTTTTAAAAAAGGAGGCAGGATACTGAAGACTGGCTGAGAGCAGGCAGCGGTTGGAGAAGCAGTGCTCCTGTGGCCCTTGTAGACCAGCCTCCAATGCTTATATTGGAGGTCTTTGGAGGAGTTACTCTCTGTAGCCCTCAATGGCTCTCTCACACAACTCACATCCACATGCACTCAATCCTGTTGACAAAGTTCCAAGGAACGCCTTCACAGCTAAGATCAGATGGGGCCCATCTCAACGGAACCTCAGCTGTTTGGTGATGACTTTCTTTTAATGCAGAATGATAAATAAAGTCAAGGTACTAAACGCATATCATGCGTTTTTATAACATGGATATGCAAGGATTTAAAAACTTTGCAAATAATAAGTCTACAGCATGTGGCCTGTAGAATACACTAAAATAACCAAAGAGTATTCAGAAGTGTTACTGCCTCCAACTGTGGAGCAAGAGCATAGCTATTGTGGCTAGTAGCCATGGATAGCCCTCTCCTTTCTGAATTTGTCTAATCCTCTTTCAAAGTCATCCAAGTTGTGGCCATCATTGCCTCCTGTGGGAGTGACGCCCTATGTATCCTGTTATCTCAGGCATCCCCAAACTTCGGCCCTCCGGATGTTTTGGACTGCAATTCCCATCTTCCCCGAACACTGGTCCTGTTAGCTAGGGATCATGGGAGTTGTAGGCCAAAACATCTGGAGGGCCGCAGTTTGGAGATGCCTGTGTTATCTGGTCCCTGACCCTGGACCACCCTTGTGCACTGCTTTTTTGCTTTGCCCGCATTGGCGCTGCCACCAGAGAATTCCCATATTGTTTGGGATCCTGTTTAGAGCTGGACTTTATGTTCCTAAGATCTAGCTGTGATGTAACAAATGCAGAAAAACAGTGTGTGAGTGGGGGGTAGGGTGGAGAGAAGAATACATAGAATATACTAGAGGTATAAAAAGAGGACTTTCAGAAACAGAGAAAGAGACGAGAGAATGTAATGAGAACTGTTGTGACATGTTAGGAGGGTACTTTAATCCAATATGACAATCCTGGAAGTTTTGCAGTGTGGTGGTGCTGTTCTGAGGTTAACCTGATTCCTATCTGCAGATTTGATAACACTGGACTGGTGTTTGTGGTGGGTAGGGGGTGGGGAGTGATTGAATGCAAGCAAGAGGAAGAAACTTTATTAAATTTCTGAAATTCATTTAAGCAAGGGATCTGTGTAATGAATTGCCCACTCTCGTCTGCACAGCATCCCCCGGAAGCGACGATAATTTAGGTGGACATAAACCGATATGTAGATTAAAAAATGTTTAAGCCAAGTGTCGTAAAATATCTAAAAAACATAAGGCGGAATTAACATAGCAAAGTTTAGCATTATAAGTAATGACGGGTCAGAGAGGAGGTTATGTCTGTGGAATTGCATTTCAATACAATAAATCCATTCAAACTCTGACTGGAGACTCAAATTGAATCTATAGAGAAGGCAACTGGAAGCCACAGAGTGCTATGATGAACTACTCAGGGGAGGGGAGGGGGGATGCAGTGCATTTAGAGTTTAAAGAGGGCATTGGTGAGCATGCCACTGGCTGGCTGCAATGCACATCTTGCCTCAATTGCTGCAACCCTCTCCTTGGCCTTCTGTTGTCACTCCACAGCCTCCTTACATCTGTGCAAAACTCTACTGTCAAATTCATTCACCTCTCCCATCACTCTGATCCCACAGAGCCCCCGCTGAAACCCCTGCATTAAGAACATAACAAGCGCTTGCTGGATTAGGCCAGTGGCCCTGCCACAGATCTTAGGCATCAATACTGGGGAGGGGGGCTTTTCCAGCTGGCACAGTGATCGACCTGCCTGCTCCACCTGTGGATGTGGCAGTGATCCTGCCACTCTGCTAACCCCAGCTGCACAGCAGCAGCAAGAATGCCTGAACTGTTAGATGGCTTTGAACACGGAGGGGGGGTGTTAGGCAATTAAATCAAGGATAAGTCTATCAGTGCCTTGTAACCATGATGGCTAATGCATCATCCTGGCTCAGAGGCAGTGTGCCACTGAATATGAGCATCAGCCGATGGGTTCTTGTCTTGCTAGTGGGCTACCAGGAGGAATCAGGTTGGCCAGAATGAGAAATAAGAAGAAAAGTCTGCTGGATCAGGCCATTGCCCCATCTAGGATACTGTTTTCACTGTGGCCAGCCAGATGCCCTAATGGGAAACCTACAATCAGGACCCAAGCTCAAGAGCACTCTCCCCTCCTGTGGTTTCCAGCACCTGGTCAGTGGCAGACTTCAGGCTCTCAAATTTCAATGGCGCCCTGTGTGACACTAAAATTTGGCACACACTCCTTCATGCTGCATTCAACAGCATTGTTGTGACACCCCCTGCAGCGCACCACCCAGTACCCCTGCACCACCCTGAAACCACCTTTGACCTGGTATTCAGAAGCATTGCTGCCTCTAACTGTGGAGGGAGGGCACACCTTCCTCTAGCTACACTAGTTTCCTTTCTGCTCCTGAATCCAGATGTTACCTTCAAAGCTCTCTGTGGGGTTGAAGCGGTCCCTTATCTCTCTCTGCTCATATATTCTGATTGGTCCAAGGTTGATATCTTTACTCCTCACAACCACTGCCCTCATTCATCCAAAGGATGCATCCTGCAAAAGAGAAGAGTTTACTCTATTTCCAGCAGAGGCTTGTGCCCATCGGAATGGGTTAAGCTGGAAGGCAGGGACCCCAAAAGTAGGTGGAGCCAGAGCCAATGGTGACTCCCTGATGAGTTTTCCAAGGGGAAACATTGAGACTAAGCCAGAGGAAGCTGGCAAGGAAGCTGACAAGCAGTGTCACACCCTGAGATGTTTGTAAGCAAGAAGGCAAGAAGGAGGGAGCTGGCTGAGGACAGGCTAAAGTTGGTATGGCAGTGCCCCATTTGCCATAATAGACTAACCTCCACTGCTTTTCTCCCTTGTTGCCCTGCAAGCCATAGCTCAGTGCAGAGCAACTGCTTTGCATGTAGAAGGTCTTATGTTTCTGCATGTGTTCTATCAAAGATCAGAATATCAGTGAATGGATAACCACCCAAAATGTGCCTTGGGATCCTCTGCAATTCAAATGGATTCCACAGCAGATACAAATGGAATCCTCAAAATGTCTGCCTAAAATAGACGTGCCCTCCAGATGTTTTGGACTACAAATGCCAAGAGCATGGAGATCCTGGCTGCAGCTGATTGGTGTTGTGTATACCCAAAACAGCTGCAAGGCAGAAGGTTGGCCAGCCTGGTATGAAATACATAAATGGGCATTGACTTTCTAAAACGCGAGGAGATGCAGCATGTTACCAAATGGGAAATCCAAATGATCAAAGGGATGGCACAACTCCCCTATGAGCAAAGGTTGCTGTTTTGGGGGCTTTTTACTTTAGGCAAAGGGTGAGTAAGGGTGAGTAATGCCGGAGGGGTATACAATTGTGGGTAGTATATGGCACAAGTGGATAGATAAAACTTTCCCTCTCTCTACCATAATACTCAGGACGCAGGTGGCGCTGTGGGTTAAACCACAGAGCCTAGGGCTTGCCGATCAGAAGGTTGGCGGTTTGAATCCCCGCGACGGGGTGAGCTCCCATTGTTCAGTCCCAGCTCCTGCCAACCTAGCAGTTCAAAAGCACATCAAAATGCAAGTAGATAAATAGGTACTGTTACAGCGGGAAGGTAAATGGCGTTTCCGTGTGCTACTCTGGTTTGCCAGAAGCCAATAATGCAAGATGAGTGCCACAACCCCAGAGTTGGTCATGACTGGACCTAATGGTCAGGGGTCCCTTTACCTTTTTACCATCCTATATAATAAAGTGCAAGTGTCTCTGCGTCCAGATTCCCTGTGTCCCGTTTTCCACGCTAATGCGCATGTGCCCCAGGGACACAGGGATTGGACGAAGAGACTGCACGTGCGCACTCTCCCCCCCTGCCTCCTCCAACCGCCACTCCCGGCCGGACACCGCCTCACTGCAGGGCACGTCAGGGAAGCGAGGTTGGAGGCCGGCGGAGGCCTCCTCCTCACAACCCTCCCTGGCCCGTGAGAGGAGCGGTGGGAGGCCGCGAAGCAGCGGCGGCGAGGTAGGCGTTTGTGTCCCGCGTCCTTCCTGTCGGCGGCTGGGGGAGAGGAACGCTTTCTCCTCCTCCGTTCCTGTCCCCCCGCCGCCGACAACAAGGACAGGTCCCAGGGTTCGGAGAAGCGCTGCTTTCTCCTCCTCCGTTCCTGTCCCCCTGCTGCCGACAGCAAGGACAGGTCCTAGGGTTCGGAGAAGCGCTGCGCAAGCGCTTCTCTGAACCCCGGGATGTCTCCTTCCTGTCGGCGGCTGGGGGAGAGGAATGGAGGAGGAGAAAGCAGTGCTTTCTCCTCTTCCGTTCCTGCCCCCCTGCCGCCGACAGCAAGGACAGGTCCCAGGGTTCAGAGAAGCGCTGCGCAAGCGCTTCTCCGAACCCCGGGATGTCTCCTTCCTGTCAGCGGCTGGGGGAAAGGAACGGAGGAGGAGAAAGCAGTGCTTTCTCCTCCTCCGTTCCTGCCCCCCTGCCGCCGACAGCAAGGACAGGTCCCAGGGTTCGGAGAAGCGCTGCGCAAGCGCTTCTCCGAATCCCAGGATTCTAGCGCCCATTATTGAACGGGCTGAAATACACTAGTAATACAATAATACCTCTGTGAACATCTGTCTCGTCTAGCATCCACTCCGGTGAACGCCCGCGGCAAACCCAGAAGTTCCGGAACAGGTTACTTCCAGATTTGCAGCTCGTGCATGCGCAGAAGCGCTAAATCATGCTTTGTGCATGTGCAGAAGCACAAACTGCTCCGCACATGTGCACAGACATGGCACTTTGCCCTGTGTCGTTTTTGGCTAGTGGCTGGGGCCCAGTCGCAAAACAAGGTACAACTGTCCTAGAATTCAGCTCCATCAAATGAAGTCAAATGTTGGAAGTTTCAGGATTGATAAAAGAAAGTGATTCATCACGCAGTGTGTAGTGTATGGAGTTTTTTTTCCTACAGGAAGCAGTGATGGTCACTTGGGTGGGCTTGAATTCTACAAATTCATGGGTGATAAAGCTCTCAGTGGCTACTAACCCTGAGGGCAATGTTCTGCTGCTACTGTAGGAGGCAGTATTCCTCAGGAAAGCAGCTGGGAATCACAAGTGGAGCAAGTGTGTTTGAGTTCAGGTCCTGCTTTCAGGATTCCCATCTGCTTAGCCCCACTGAGAACACGATGCTGGTTTAGATGGGCCACTGACCTGATTCAGCAGGGCAATTCTTATGAGCCCCTAGAAATTAAAGGGCGCAAGAAACACCTGCACACATAGATATAATTATATTGAAGATAGGTATGGGGGAGGGGGAGAAACTAAATTCTGTTCATATTTAACGACAGCCCTACCTAATTCTCACTTTCTGAAACAATAAGCAAACTGAAACACAACCACTGTTTGAGATTTGCACTTCCATGAATTTTGCAATGCAATTCTCTAGCCAAGTAATGCTCACGAGAATGCATACACTGGGACAGAGGTTTCCAACCTTCTTGAGTCCACGGCTCCCTTGACCAACTATGGCACCCCTGTGGGGCTCAGGAGCCCAGTTATGTCACCCCTTGCCTGCAGAGCTGGCAGCCTCTCACCCTTTAGCCTCTCACCCTCCTTTGTGGCGTCTTCCCTCAGCCTCTTCTCCTCCCCCTTCTACTAGAGTCCTCTGCGCAGCCACAGCTGCTGCCCCTACTCTCAGAGCTACTGCCCTACCACCAAGAGACCCGCCTCCTCACACTGCCCCACAGGGGCCTGGGAAGTACCTCCTGCCCTGCCCCAGAGCCACCATTCGCCCGGGGAGCTTGTAGCCAGGGCTGCTGCAACAAACATCTGTGCAAGCCTTTGGGAGGCAGAGACGCGAGAGGGCATCAGAGGAGGGAGGGAAGGAAAGAGGGACAGAGGCCAGTGTTGCCACAGCACCCCTGACCATCATTTAAGGCACCCCAGGGTGCCAAGGCACACTAGTTGAAAACTACTGCACTGGGGTAAAGTGTGCATAAAATGCATATATTAGTGAGAGTAACGTATAAAATGCATTGTATTAGGAAGCATTGCTTGTAAACATGTCATACCTCGGTTTAAGTACGCCTCAGTTTGAGTATTTTCAGTTTAAGTACTCCGCGTACCCGTCTGGAACGGATTAATACACTTTCCATTACTTTCAATGGGAAAGTTCGCTTCAGGTTAAGTACGCTTCAGGTTGAGTACTCCACGGACCCGTCTGGAACAGATTAATCCACTTTCCATTACTTTCAATGGGAAAGTTCGCTTCAGGTTAAGTACGCTTCAGGTTAAGTACATACTTCCAGAACCAACTGTGTTTGTAAACCGAGGTACCACTGTATTTGTCAAAACTGCATACAAAAATGTGTATACCCATGTTTCTCCTAAAATAAGACACGTCTTATATTTTTCCCCCTCAAAAACCCCCACGGTGGCTTATTTTCGGGGGGTGTCTTATTTTATTTTTTTAATTACCTGTAAGTTGCTGCTGCTGCTGAAGCGCCGACAAAGAGTCCAGCAGCGCACGCCGAGTGAAGCCCCGAGCCAGCGGGACCCGCTGAAGCGCTGACAAAGCGCCCAGCATCGCCGCGCAGAGCGCCCCGAGCCACAGCAGCAGGAGAGGGATTCAAAGTGCTACAGAGCACTGCTGGGTCCCGCTGGCTCGGGGCGCTCCGCATGGCGCTGCTGGGCACTTTGTCGGCGCTTCAGCGGGGCCCGCAGCACACACCGCTTTGAATCCCCCTCCTCCTCCTGTGGCTCGGGGCGCTCCGCATGGCGCTGCTAGGCGCTTTGTCGGCGCTTCAGCGGGGCCCGCAGCACACACCGCATGGAGCCCCGAGCCAGCTCCACTGCAAGAGCATGATGTGGGAGGGGAGCCTCAGTTGCTGCAGAGCTCCGTACTGGGCTGGCCAAGTGACCTGGAAGGTGCTGGGAAGTTGGCAGCCCCGCAGACACAGCACAAGCCCCCTGACCGCGTGCGTCTAGCTGTCAGGGAGCTTCCCACCGAGAAAGAAGAGCGCGATTCAAAGGTTCTACCGGCGTCCGGGAGGGAGCGATGGAGAGCGCGAAACGGAGATCGGGCACGGGGCTCGCCAAGGAACCCAGGCGGGGGAGCCAGCCCGGCAGTCCGATCTCCGTTTCGCGCTCTCCGTCGCTCCCTCCCGGGCGCCGGGAAGTTGGCAGCCCCACAGACACAGCACAAGCCCCCTGACCGCGTGTGTCTAGCTGTCAGGGAGCTTCCCACCGAGAAAGAAGAGCGCAATTTAAAGGTTCTGCCGGCGCCCGGGAGGGAGCAACGGAGAGCGCGAAACGGAGATCGGGCGTGGGGCTCGCCAAGGAACCCAGGCGGGGGAGCCAGCCCGGCAGTCCGGCAGCTGCGCTGCGGCCGCAGGAAGCGAAGTCCAGCGAGGGAGCGCCGCTGGCCCCAGAGCAGCGCGACGTTGCTGGGTCCCGCTGGCTCGGGGCTCCACGCGGCGCGCGCTGCTGGATGTTTTGGTGGGGCTGCAGCAGTTCCGGGCCCCAACCCGACAGGCCTCTTCCTCTTCCTTGGCGCCCCCCGGAACTGCACTACGGCTTATTTTCAGGGGATGTCTTATATTTTTTCAAGGCATGAAAACCCTGCCATGGCTTATTTTATAGGCGTGTCTTATTTTAGGAGAAACACGGTATTATATTCATACTAAAATGCTGATGACTTTACATGAAGACATATTTCTTTAAGAGTAGACTGATGTAGAAATGTGGAAAACGGAACTTAAGCTTGGAAAAACGAGAAATTGAGAGAAAACAGAATCAACAGATTCACCCTCCTGAAATGATGGAGATATTATTTCCCCTACCCACCCTGCCAATATTTCTAGCTTGGTAAAGAAAACTACAAATGAGTGTGTTAAGAAAAAACTTGCAACGTCATATCTTAACTTTTTATGACTGCTTGATGCAGACATTCTGCCAACAGATGCTGCATTATTAACATTTGATTAAAAATCTCTTCAGGTCTTAAAGCAGCCTGTTCGAAAAGAGAACATCTTGACAAGGCTGGTGGTTTATGATTGACAATTAATAATATTCTCTGTGTCACAACACACCATGTGTGACTTCATTGAGAGTGGCATAACACAACACACTTCAAATTCGGGACCCCAAAATAAGAAAGAGGGAGGGGAATCCAATTGGGACAACCCTGCTTCCCAACAAATGATATGATGAAGGCATTTCCTTGCCATAGGAGGATTTATGTCAGTGAACGGGTGGTGAAGAAGAGGGTGCTCTTGAAAGATTTCACGAAGGAGCTTTGTAGAATTCTGTGTTGTTCTTAAATGTTTGGACATTTTTCTATCAAAAACTCCAAACTTCGCTTTAGCTATAGATAAAGGAGTGAAAGGGCTGTAGCTCAGTGGTAAAGCACACAAATCTGCTCACCAAAGGTCCCAGGATCATGGAAGAAGGGTCAAGGCTCAGTGGTAGAGCACTTGCTTTGCATGCAGAAGGTCCCAGGTTCAGCCTTACATTCTAAAACACGATGCTGAGTGTATGAGGGGTTGAACTCAGTAACCCTGGGATTACCCACTAAGTACTTAGCCAGAGGTGTGAACGTCTGGTGAGAGGTTTATTATGGGCCATTGATTTCTTGTCAAAAGATATCTCACACCCATTAATTGTCATATGACATGTTCAAAGAAGAAGGGGAAAAACAAGAAATGCTAACAGGCTTTGATGACCCACCAAGTTAACGAGAGTGACAAAGAAGAACAGGTGTTAGACATTGGAGCCTTAGTAGAACCCCTGTCTTTATCTCTCCCCAAACAACTTCTAAGCAAACTACACCTTGAGAAGTACTGGAAGCAGTGCTTTTTACCAGGTGGTAGTCAATGGTACACAGTACCAGCACCTTTTTCTTTTCCCCCAAAGTTTGAGATGGTCCAACATTCCACCCCGTCCCACAGGCATGGCTTGCTGGGCCCTGAGTCAGGACCTGGAGAGGGCAGGAAACCAGAGGCTGAGCTGCTGCCTCTTCCTTGCCCTGAGTTGATGTGGATGGAGGCCCCCAAGAGGAGCCACTGAAAGGGGCGGGAGGAGCCTCTCTCCCCAGCCTGGAGCACACCCAGAGGCCTCCAACCTCCAGCGCAGCTCCTGACCTCTCCATCCTCTTGGCGGCAGGGTGGAAGGAGAGGAAAGCCCCAGGAGCTCCAAGAGGGGCCCCTAATATGTCCCCTGTTGGGCTGGTGGCAGTAAGGCAAGAGGAGCCAGGCAATGCGGGAGAGGCAGTGGTGGTGGAGTTAGTGGAAGCAGAGCCCAGTTCTGCCCCTCCCCAGCCCGATCCTCACCTGCCCACTTCTCCTGGCCCAGCCTCACTGATGCACAGCAGCCCTGGTGCTGGGGTTCAAGGTGGCCGGGTGGTCAGGTAGCCTCCCTCCCCCTCCCTCCCTCTGTCCTCTTCTTCTTTCTTCCACCTTCTTTCTCCTCCTCCATGCCACCTCCCCTCCTCCCTCCTCTCTGGAAATGCCCCAGGCAGTGTCATGGTGGGTAAAGGTAAAGGTAAAGGGACCCCTGACCATTAGGTCCAGTCGTGACAGACTCTGGGGTTGTGGTGCTCATCTCACATTGTTGGCTGAGGGAGCAGGCATACAGCTTCCAGGTCATGTGGTCAGCATGACAAAGCCACTTCTGGCAAACCAGAGCAGCGCACAGAAACGCCGTTTACCTTCTCGCTGTAACGGTACCTATTTATCTACTTGCACTGTGGTGAGTACTGGCACCTTTTCTAAAAAAAGGAAAGTGGGGGGGGGGAGCACTGGCTGGAAATAATATTGACTTGTATAGCAGCTGTTTTCATGTTTTTTATTCCACGCAAATGCCACTATACCTTTTAAAGCCTTTTGCATTGCTCCTGCCTTGCTTTCTGTCTGTACGTGTCTGTATGGAACTGCCTCCCCTCATCTAGGGCAAATGCCAAAACAGATGTCCTTTGGCTAATGAAACCATATATTGCCTTTTAAACTGTATGTGTGGAGTGCTAGGTGGACACAGTATTACCCCAATGGACTGACTCAGTATAAGGCTTTGTTCAAATGGAGGCCCCTGCCCATGAAGCATGCAATCTAAATTTTGAAATATGGGAGGTGAGACACATGCAGAAGGTCCCAGGTTCTATCCCAAACATCTCCCATTAGACCTGGGGAAATCTGCCCCTTCTGAAACC
Source organism: Zootoca vivipara (assembly GCF_963506605.1). Lineage (NCBI taxonomy): Eukaryota > Metazoa > Chordata > Lepidosauria > Squamata > Lacertidae > Zootoca > Zootoca vivipara. The sequence goes on along the minus strand of NC_083294.1, from coordinate 10,681,194 downwards.
CTGGAGAGCCACTGCCAGTCAGTGTAGGCAATACTGAGCTAGATGGATCTAGATGGGCCTATGGTCTGAGCTAGAAGGACCATGTCCTTCAAAGGTTGAAAATCATGGACACGTTTAGCCTGGGGGATAGATTGTTAAGAAGTGATTATTCCAATATTTGGAAGACCTGATACATAGGTGATGGACCAAATTTGTTTTCTGCTGTGCCAGAGAGGAGGACTGGAACCAATGGTACCCAAATCACAAGAAAGTGGGTGTGCACTAAATATTAGGGAGAGTTTCCCAATAGTAGAAATTGTTTGACAGTGGCAGTGACATGAGCCAGGCTGGATCCGGCCAAAGACCCATCTCGTCCAGCATCCTGATCTCACAGGGCTCAACCAGTGCACGAGCAAGACCTGATCAAAGCAGCCCCCTAGCCATAATAGCTATGCTCTGCCTCCACAGTCAGAAGCAGTAATGCTTCTGAATACCCATTGCTGGAAACTGCAGGAGGAGAGGGTGCTCTGGGGCCTGGGGCTTGCTGCTTGCAGGTTTCCCATGGGCATCTGCTTGGCCAGGGAGTTCCATAGATTACCTATGCGCTGTGTGAAGAGGTCATTTTCTTTCGTCTGCCCTGAATCCTCCAGCATCCAGCTTCATTGCATGTCCATGATTTCAAGTGTTATGAGAGAGGAAGATCTTTCCCCTCTCCACTTTCTCTGTGCAATGCATAATTTTATAAACTTCTGTAATGTTGCCTCTTACGCTCCTTTTCCTCTAAAATAAAAATTCCCAACGTTGCAGCAGCCTTTCTTCATTAGGGAGTCGCTCCATCCCCTTGATCATTCCGGTTGCCCTTTTCTCAACCTTTTCCGACTCCCTTTGAGCTGAGGCAACACCCTGGTTTGTGTGGGGCGTTTATTGAATGCATAGAAGGGAGTGTAAGAAGAGAGTTTATTGGAAATCTCATCCTGGTCACAAACCAGGATAAAGTCGAAGTGCCGGGTCAGAGGGAAATATTCCAGGATAGCAAAAGGGGCGCATTTTATTTTAGTGGGTTTTTAATAATAATAATAATAATAATAATAATAATAATAATAATAATAATAATAATACAAACATACAAAGGTTTCTCTGGGCACCCCTAAGTATATATTCAATTATGTTTTGAAATCTGGCTTTGACATGACTTTATAATGTCGGCTTGTTTGCTCTGTATTTAAGCAGAGACAGTAAAGGAAAGGTTGTGACATCAAATTACTCATTTGGCTCCCAGGTTCCCTCGGGGTCTTTGTGCCATGTGGTGGTTTAAACATATTTCAAAATGTGGGGCTAAATGTCATGCTTTCATCGATGGAAGACCTGCCAAATGCATCGCGGCTTTCCTGGAAATACCAACTAACCCACCTTGGAACGTGTTTCCGCTGAGCCTTGCTGTGATCCTTCCTTTGAGCCAGGGTCACTCAGAGACAAATGGAAAAATCACGGTGCTTAGAAATAAACAAACAACCACCAGATTAAGAAGGATAGAGCTGGGTTCAAATGACTGATGGGTGAGTAATTTCTGCATTCTGCATTCAAATCATTATCTGTTAACAATTTACTGATGGGAGTCAGTATTGTAGTTGCAACAAATAATATAAAAGAAAACCTAAGACACAATTTATTAATTAAATTTGATGAGCACAAATTAGCCATGACTTAGGGTCAACATAAATGAGGCAACGGAGGTCTGTGATCAGATCTCTCTCACCTCTTTAATTTGTTGGGAACAAAAGAAGTATGGGGTGGTGATTCTGGGAAGGAGAAGCAGAGCTCCTGGTGACAAGGTGAATGGTGCTATCTCAAATTTTTGAGAAAGGTTTTGTATGCAGAACTCATTTAGCTGGATCATTGTTGGGTCATTCTCACAGCATCTGACCCAGCAAAGGCTAAATATATAGGAAGCCTGCTTCTTACCCCCATATGAGCTAGCACATCTGCATTTAATTGTGGAGCTGAATAAAGCAACATGGCAAGAGGGAACTGTATAAGACTTTAGTCACATTTATCTGGATTGTACAATCTAGGTACATTTCTGCCCTCCAGGGAGAGTTGGCAAAATGTGTTGTTGTGTATCTTAATTGGGTTTTCAATAGCACCTGGCCTTGAAATCAGGACTTAGCATGGGAGCTTTCTAAATTTGCAAATCATAGCACAGAGACAGATACAAATAAAGTGTTATGCTAGTGGTGGCAAGCACAAGTCCAGCTGGCACAATGGGGCTTCCACACCCTCTCCCCCTCCCACTTCTGCAGTTGCAAAAAGTCTCAGAACAGTGTGAAAGGGAGACTGATTCACAAGGCAAACAGAAATCTCTCTAGCATTTCTTTTAAGTCCACTCATAATTTTTGAAAGGAACATAGGGAGGGGTCATCGCAGAGCACAGTAGTAAAATGCATGCTCTGGACTAGGAAGACCTAGACTTAATCTCTGGCATCTCCAGGAGGAAAATTTTAAGTGACAGGAAAGACCTCCTCCACCTGACACCATAGAGAGCTTCAACCAGTCAGAGTAGACAATCTTGCAGTAGATGGACAAATTGACTGGTAGTTTCCTATATTCCATATTTGTGGAAGCACAAGTCTACAGGAAAATTTGATCCACTCAATTTTCTTGGCAAAATAATGGCTTGTTGAAAAACAAAACAAAGCTAAACACATATCCTGGGATTTTAGTGTTTGTACATATTTCAGAAAGGAGATTTCCCCCGCCTTGAGCTATTCTGCTTAAGTATCCGGTTGCCTGTAGTGACTTTCCAGCAATCAGGAAGAATTATGTAGAACATCAGCAGATCATTCATCCATGTCAAGAAAACCTCTGAGCACTCTGCATGGTTTGGTTTGATTGGCATTTTCTGAACCTATTGGCCCACTTAAATTTGCAACAGTGATCTCACTACTTACCTCACAAGACTAGTGCTGTTGTATTCTGCTCAGGCTATGAGTCCACAGAAATTCAGCCTGGAACAGAGGTGATTGGATTCAGGAATCAAATAGCAAAGAGCAAGCAAGAGACAACAGGCTTTTGGGGACCCTGGAGAGCTCCTATGGATGATAGTTGTTGCTGCAACAAAGATTAAGGTGATTTTAACTAAGTTTTACTCAGAGTAGACTCAGTGAAATTAATGAACATGACTAACTTAGGTTCATTCATTTCAGTAGGTCTAATATGGGGGGGGGATTAACTGAATGCCACTCTTGGAGTCAAAATAAGATCTTAAGAGTAGTCGGTTTCATGTTCTGGCATAGTAGCTCCAACCCAACAGGACTTGACAAAGGATACACCCCTAACCTGAAGCCATACACTTCAGCATCCTTTGATAGTCTTCATCTGTGTTTTCCATCTTCTCAGCTGGGGACACGAGAAGCCTTCAGTGGTTGGTCAGTTTCCAGAAGAGAGGCCAGTGGTGGCTGGTGCCCATTGAGATTTGTGGGGTAGAATGCAAGGATCAGAACCAAGAAACTCATTTTCTCCCCATCCTCTGTTGGAAGTGCTGGGATGCAACTCAGCTTGTACAAGGCCAGTGTACTAGACCCGTGGTTCTCAAAGGGTGTGGTGTGCCACATGGATGTGTCAGGAGAAAATGGTGAGGGTTGCAGGAAGATTCAAAGACAATCAGTATTATATGAACATATAATAAAGTAGTTGTGTTTTATGCTCTAAATAAAGCACTGCTAGGAGTGGTTTCTTTTTGTTTTCCAATGCATTTCTTATCAATAATATTTTTTGGTGTGGTGCGATAAATTTTTCATTCTGGAAGTGTGGCCCAGAGGAAAAAGTTTGAGAACCACTGCACTAGCGACTGATGGAAGGACTAGACAGAGAGAGGAAACTCCACTTTTCCTAGACTGTATTTTAACCTGTGTTGACCTTCCCTTGGGTGGGAGACTGATTTTGTTGCTGATCTCAATCCCTTTATTTCTTCTCCATTCTCTCCTAGGCTCTTTGTATCTCTTCTTTACTTAGATAGAACTAAGCATTTAACAAGTGTGTATTTCCTTTAAAAACTTAGCTTTATTAGTTTTCTCAGGAGTCAACTGCATGGATCCTTTCAGACAATTTGAAACCCATGAAGGGCTTATATGAACATGTACTTGATTCTAAGCTTGTTTAGCCAGAGAAATATACTGTGTTGGTGGTTCTTCTCTGATTTATTCTGAAGTTTAAATTAAAAATTATATACTGAGTCAAAGACCTTATCACTACAGCACTACTAATTTTATTCACTAAACTGGGGCTGCCAAACTTTTTGGACCAGTGGGCATGGGTGAAATTTTGAGAAACTACTGTGGGCGCCCATCACAAAATGGCTGTCATGAGGGCATAGAATCACACAAAAGTTTGGCAGCCATGCCCAAAAGAGCAGAAAAAGAGACAGGGCCACAAAATGGTGCAGCCATGTCCTACACCTTCATCAATGAGAAAAAGTCACCCATACCAGCCACCATTGCTCTTTCTCACAGAGAAAAGCTCTTTGCACCTCTTCTTTCTTCAGAACTGATGGACAGGTGTCCGTTCCTGACACTTAGTGAAACATGGGCATGTTTAAGAAAGTATGTTCCATGTAGGAGAGGCTGAGCCAGTGCAAACAGGAGCTGAGCCAGAGAGGCAAACAGGCTCTTGTGCATTGTGGATTTTTGAGTGAATGTCTACTGAGACCTTTGTAGGTGCCACTGGAGGTACCAGCAAGCACACTAGCACCCAGAAGCATGACACTGGTGATCTCTGTGTAAGTAACATTTCATATCAATAGTCACAAGCAAGAATCCAACTATTTCAGCATGCTGTAAATTACCAACCAGGTATCAGCCAGGCTGCTAGGAGTCATCTAAGCAAACCCAGAGAAGCCTTTGAGGACATCACATTACATCTGCTGTTATTGTAAAACCCTCTCAAGTGCTCATTGTGACTTCCTGATTTTTTTCCTTTGGTTCGGTGTCCTCCACTGAAAGTCAAACTTGTGGTCACTGAGGTTTCTTCCTCCCAGTGCTTGGAATATTAACTGCTACTTTTCAAACTAATTGGCTTTGAAGTCGTTACCGCAGGAAGAAGGGGGGGGGATCACAGCAGCCCCTTTGCTAGAGACGGATGCCGCGGCTGATGGCATTGAGAAGAGCTTTCCCCCCACTGCCTTAAAAAAAAGGGAAAAGAAAAGAAGTATGACTTTAATTTCATCTGTTAATTCTGGCCGCCACGACTTGGCGTGGCCGGGTTTGCTGAGGCGCGAATGATTGATGATCTGTGATGCGCCACTGCCGCTATTGACGGGGCATCTCTGGTAATGGGAGAACCAAGTCCCGTCCCCCTCCCCTCCCCAAGCCAGCCCTAGAGAAAGCTAGTGAGCTAATGAAAGCAAGAGGCAGGGAGGACAAGACAAACTTTTTGATGGACACTTTTGTTGCATTCCTGTGGGTTTCCTCAGGGGACAGGGCCCTAGTGTCAGGAGATGCAAGCCTTTCCCCCAAATGCTTACCGAGGAGAGCAGGATTGTGCAATGGTGCTTTTCCACCCTCTCTTCCTACTGCATCCCCCTGAGATTGGTTCTACGTGGATCAGGGAACCCCCAGAAGAGTATGCAGAGGGAGTAAGCTGAAATGCCTGTGCAGACAGAATGTTCACCATAGCATGACATTGAACCCCACTGTCCTCAGCTCATGCCCCTAGTTGAACAACTTGATCCAAGGTAGGCTGATGGTTGGGTTCTAGAGCTTGCGGATGGGCAAGTCAATAGCAATATACTGCCCTGAACACCCTCAGCCTAATCTGATCTTGGAAGCTAAGCGGGTTAGTACTGAAGAAGTGTGAATCTGAAGAAGTGTGCATGCACACAAAAGCTCATACCTATGAGAAACTTAGTTGGTCTCTAAGGTGCTACTGGAAAGATTTTTTAATTTTGTTTTGACTGTGTCAGACCAACATGGCTACCTACCTGTAATGGGTTAGTACTTGGATGGGAGACTTCTGGGAATTACAGGGGCTACAGACTACGAGGAAGGGCTGGAGATTAGTGATCTTTCAATTCAGAATTCATGATCTTTCAATTCAGAATGCCCAAGATTCAATCCCCTGGATTTCCAGGTTGGGCTAGGAGACATCCATGCATGAAATACTAGAGAGTCACTTCCAGTCAGCATATTGGCAATACTAAGCTCAATGGACCTATGATCTGATTCACCATAAGTGACACACTCCCACGAGCGCCCTCAAGTCTCTTTCCAAACACTCACCTAGGAGAGCAGGGTTGAAGATGTAGTGCAGTCCAAACAAATCAAGGCAAAGCACAGGGATGCCAACTAAGTCCTAAATATGATCCAGCAGCCCAAGAGCAATATCACAAGGAGTTCAGACAAAATACACCACAGCAAAAGTGGAACTAGAATGAAGAGACAGAGACTTGCATTGTTTCCAACCACTGGGAAATTCAAGAGGGACACTTTATATACTCTGACTTCCTAGACCATATACTTAGTTAGGGTGCAAGAACATATGAAGAGCCTGTTGGATCAGGCCAATGGTCCATCTAGTCCAGCCTCCTGTTTTTACAGTGGCTAACTAGATGCCTGTGGAAAACCAGCAAGCACGACCTGAGCACAAGAGCAACTGGTATTCACTACAGCCTCCAACCAGGAGGTAGAGCATAATCATCCTGGCTAGCAGCCATTAATGGATAGAGTTAGTCCATAGCCTAAGTGTACTTGATTGAGAAGCTTCCACCTGCCACATGGAGAAGCTTCCAACTGCCACATGAGGCAGCCCAGTGAACATAATGGCTGGGCAACCATTTGAATTCCGACCTCCCTTGTGCTATTCTTTTTAGCCACTTCACCACACAGTCCCTTCTTGTGTGCAAGAAGCTATTGCCGCCTCCATCTCATTTTGCAATTTCCACAGAGGGCTAAACTTAGGATGTTTTCATCCACCCATTCCCATGCTGCATCTTCTCCTGGTGGGTGTCTCATCTGCATGAATATTTAATGCCGAAAGCATTGTAACATGTCTTTGGGAGAGCAGGAGCACAAAGACAAATCCATCTGTGACATAACTTGCTTGAATGCCGAATTTAACTACTGAGGGGATATGACTGTGCCTATCACTCCTGGAAGTGGAAAAGATGCTCAAGTAGAAAGACACATGGAGAGGGAATATCCAGAACTCAGGGGTGTCGAGCCTGCTTGAATGGAATACTGTATGGGTCCCCATCTATAAGCCTCTCCAAGCTCCATTAGTTTCTAAAGACTTAAATGACTTAGGTCCCCAAAGGCTGTCTCCATCCCTTGCATCTTTCTTGGTGTAAAGATATGCAGAGGGGCTGATCACTCTTGGTAGTTCTGCCACCCTCAGAGCTGCTGGCAATGTTGTCCTGGGAGATAGTTTTCTCTGTGGTGTCTGAGAGTAAGTTGGATACTGAGCTGACACAACAGTTGCCAAGAAGAAGGAGATTCCTGTGCCAGCATGAACATGCCTCACAGGTCCAGCACACAACAGGCATGCCTGTTTGCTTGTCCGGAGCAGAAATGTCTGTTGTTGGCTGTGCTAAGACTTGTGCCCACCACAGTCATCAAAAGGAAGAGGCAGGGGGCTGTAGCTTGGTGGTCTGTTGTCTCAGCTTACTCTTATCTATGTGATTCACCTGTCATGTCTTATCTATGTACCTCTCAGATTTATGCATTTAAGAATTTGGCAAAAAAAAGAAAAGAAACCCAAGCTTGAGTTATTCATTCATCACCAAGAGCCAGAACGTGATGGGTACATATCAGTCTGAAAAGGACTTCCTGATGTTAGAAAGAATAAAGCCACCATTGTAGGGAACATGGCAAGACAGATGCAATTGGAAACAGCCCCCCCCCCAGAAGCATAACCCATTGCAGAATATTTTCACAAAATATGGTGCCTTGTCATTGGCAGAGGTATATTGGGTCGGCCTCCAGCCATGTTTGTCCAAATGATGGGCAACCTTCTGCTAATTGCCTGTGACTAAATATGCCAATTAGCTGCAGCCATCCAGCTGTTGAGTTCACCCAAGGTGCCAGTCAAATTTTTGACCCCTGGACGTTTCGGACAAGGGCACAATATATGACTCAGCAGGGAATGAAATAATGGGTGGCAGGTGACAATAATTAGTCTGTAGTTTTGCTCCCCCATGAACCCCAACACTTGAAATCCTGTCAATCCACTGTGTGCAGAGCACCATTTGCAAACAGAATTTTTGGGACAATTGCTGACTGATTATTGGTTCTTAGTTATTTGAGAGGAGTGGGGCTCACCTGAGAAAGTCACAGGTCCAATTTATGTGGTTGCTGTTGATAACGGACACACCGAGCACAGCAACCATGGCTAGAAGCCATTGATAATCTTCTCTTCCATGCATCATTCTCCATTCAATGTAGCAAGGGATGAATTATTATAAACAGAAGAATAGCCTGATGGTTCGGGCCAATGGCCCATCTAGTCTAGCATCTTGTTTTCACAGTGGCCAACTAGATGCTGCAGTGGGAAGCCCAAAAGCAGGACTTGAGCGCAAGAGCCCTTTCCCCTCTTGTGGTTCCCAGCAACTGGCATTCAGAAGCATCACTGCCTCTGGCCATGGGGCTGAGCATAGCCATTGTGGCTAGCAGTCATTGAGAGCCTTTCTTCCCCATGAACTTGTCTAATCCTTTTTAAAAAGCCATCCTTGTTGGAGGCTATCACTGCCTCTTGTGGGAGTGAGTTCCATAGTTTAATTATGCACTGCATGAAGGAATACATTCTTTTATCTGTCCTGAATCTCACAACATTCTGCTTCACTGGGTGTTCATTAATTCTAGCGTTATGAGAGAGGGAGAAAAACTTTTCTCTATCCACTTTCCCTATGCCATGCATAACTTTTTAAACTTCTACCATGTCACCTTTTACTTGTCTTTTCCATAAAATAAAATTCCTTAACACCACTATCTTTCCTCATGGGGGAGTCTCTCCACCCCTTGATCATTTCAGTTGCCAACAAGGTGTTGCTCTATCCAGATGGGCTGGTGTGCTGTTCCAGAAAAGCTGTACTTTGTAAATGTGGCCAGTCCCAAGTTCCTTAAGTAGCAGAAGTCATCCCACAGAAGGGGACCCTCCAGGAGGTGTGGTCGGTGCTCCGTTAAAGATTAAAGCCCAGCCGTCAGCTTTAATGCATGAGAGTCCTTTGTGATTCCCTGGTGATGTCCCATTCATCCCTTCGTATTTGAAAAATGCATTTAAATGTCAGAACTAAAGTACCCAAACAATGGTTCCTTAGCACAAGAAACTGTTAATGCACCGCTTAGCCAAATGCCTTTCTGAAAGACATATGGGATCAGCTCTATCCATAAAACATACCGCAAGTAATACACCGAGTCCCCCGAGGAAATAACTGCAGCAGTACTGGCATTTCCTGACCTGCTTTTATGCATTTGAGAGCCTCCTGTGTAGGCGACACCCACTGCAAAAGTTGCACAAAGCAACTCAAAAGGCTTCACCCCATCATTTGCTTTTGCTTTTGCGCAGGGTGTTGCAGGGTTCTAATGATGCAAAAACAGAACAACCACCTGTAAGGATATAAAGAGGTTTGTAACCCTTTCTTAGCACTTGTAGGGGGAAAATGATATGGGATAAGAGAGTGAGATAAACAAAGTTTCAAGAACTACAAGTGGGACCTGTGTTGTGGAATGCTCCTGTTCAGGATGCTGGCCAGTGATGACCTTTTCCATGTTCCTCTACTCCATTTCATTCTACTTCATTCCTTTCTATTACACGGATGGTCACCAACTTGGATAGCTTTAAAGGAGGTTTGCACAAATTCAAGGAAGATAAGGCTCTCAGTGGTTTCTAGCCACAATGGTTGTTCTCTGCCTCCTTGGTCAGGGCAGTAATGCCTCTGAATACCAGTTGATGGAAACCACTGACATCTCACTTGGGCTACTGCAGTGCAGTCTATCTGGGGCTGCCCCTGAAAAACCACCCAGAAACTTAAGTTGCTGTAGTTGCTACTGCTAAAATCATGACAGGGGGGAAGTGCTGGGATTGTGCAATTCCCTTTCTTGGAATAGCTACAATGGCTGCCAGTTCATTTCTGAATGCAATTCAATGTGCTAAGCTGCCTTTCAGGGATTTCTTTTGGGGGGGGGCAAGTGGGATATAAATGTTTGTCTAAACAAATGTCTAATGCTCTGAGAAGTAGATTCAAATATCTTGGTTGTACCCTGGAACTCTCTGCCGCTTGGAGATGCACAAAACACCCCCCTCCCCTACAAGACCTTCGTATTCTGTTGCCGCTTGACTAGAATGTCCCTGCTGTACTTAGATACAGTGCCAAGCTGGATGTGACAGTCCCATCTCAAGGCTTTTGTCTCTCTCCAAATGGAGCTGCTCAGATCAATGAGCTCGTTAATTTACTCTGGAGGCTGCTAATGAGAGCAAAAGCGAGTGAGAGAGGGGAAACTTTGCAAAATGCAAATTACCTTCGAACCCAGAGACCCGAGTAATGGAAATTTAAATGGAAGGCAAGAATGGAAAGATGGACCTGGAGGAACCAGAAAGAGGATTGCTCTTGTAGTGAGGAGCTACTGTTTCCAGATCTTGCCTGCTCTGCTCTGCTGGTATCTTCTTACCTTGCTGCTGCTGCTTCTTCTTCTTCTTCTTCTTCTTCTTCTTCTTCTTCTTCTTCTTCTTCTTCTTCTTCTTCTTCTTCTTCTTCTTCTTCTTCTTCTTCTTCCACCACCACCACCACCACCACCATTATCATAAGAATGTAAGAAGAGCCTGGCTGAGGGATCAGGCTAGTGCCCCATGTAGTGAAGCATCGTGTTCTGACAGTGGCCAACCAGATGCCACAGTAGGAAACCCCCAAGCAGGATGTGGCTGCAACAGCACTCTCCCTTCCAGTGGTTCCAGCAACTGGTATGGAGAGGCATACTGCCTCCAGGAGTGGAGGCAGATAGAATGAAGCCATCAGGCCTGGTAGCCTTTACTTCAATGAATTTGTCCAATCCTCTTTTAATGCCATTCATGTTGTGGCTATCACTGCTTCTGGTAGGAATGAATTCCATAGTTTAACTATGTGCTGCGTAAAGAAGTAATTTTTTTTAAATCTGTCATGGAACTTCCAACATTCAGCTTCTTTGAATGTCTGTGAGTTCGTGTTACGAGAGAGGGCGATTCCCACCCACCCTTTATCTACTTTCTTCATGTCAGGCATAATTCTATACACCTCTATCATGTCACCTCTTACCTTTTATCTCAACTAAATAGCACCGAATGTTGTAGCCTTTCCTTACAGGGGAGTCACTCCACACCCTCGATCGTTTTGCTTTCTCTTTCCTGAAGGTGAGGTTCAAGTATAACCTGGCACCTTCTGGCAAGAGTGGCAAACCTGCGGCCCTCCAGATATTGTTGGACTATGACTCCCATTATCCCTGACTATTGGGTGTGATGACTGGGGCTTCAGAGTCCAACAACATCCAAGGGCCACGTTGATGACAGTGGGTTAGCATGCAACTGACCTGACACCATCATGGACACAAATGGCAAGGAATGCACCGTTTTAAAAATCCCCTGTAGGTGTCATTACAGAAAGGGTATGTTTTGAGGAGGGATTGGGGGTGGGGGCAGAAAGATGGGGAGGAAGGCACCTTGTTCGAATCATGGAACCGTAGAATTGTAGAGCTGGAAGGGACCCTGAGGGTCATCTAGCGCAACCCCCTGCAATGTAGGAATGTGGGAATCTCAGCATGACAGATGGAGCTTTGAATTCTGTTGGGCGGCATTGCAAGATGGGGTTAATGCCTCCCCCAGAGCTGGCATTCATGTTGGAAGCAAGGGTTTTCCCCAGGTTTGGATGAACCCCTTTCAGCTTCACCCAGGCTGGATCGCAGCCTGCCTGCCTATTTGCACAATTGCAGACTGAGCCGCCTAAAGAAGGTAGATTTCCAGAGGGCATTGGGTAATTCCCCCCCACCCTGAAAAGGGGAAAAGGGGGCGATAGGCCAGATAAGTTTGGGAACCTCTCCTGTAGATGAAACGGGTTGCTAATGCCAGATTTCACCAGCCAATGCCATATGTATATGGAAATGTGTCTAACCTGACTTACATCTTCATCAAAGATGAAAGGAAATTGATTCTTCTTAAGGAAGATCAGTTAGGTCTCCATGATGGCCTGGAACTTTCCTGGAATAATAATTTCCCCGCCCTCCCCACAACATGATGGTGGTGGAATTTCAATTAGGCAGAATTGTAAAATGGTTTCCCCACCCCCTTCCATGGGAAGTTATATACATTGCATATTCAAGCACTATAAAATATGTGTAACAGGCAGGTACTTTCTAAATTGCGTCTGACAGTACGACATAGTGACTGGAATATTTATGCAAAGGTGTCCAGGTAATGAGACAAAGCAGAAGGAGAGGAATAATGGGGGAACAAGTGAGGATATAGGGCCAGGCTGGTGTTGTGAGCAGCAGAAGAGCACATAGCTTAGTGGCAGAGCAACTGCTTTGCATGTGGAAGATCCCATGTCCAGTACCCAGCATGTCTAGGTAGGTAGTGCTTGAAACACTAGGGAGCCATTACCAATCAGTAGACAATCCCAAACTAGATGGACCACTATGGTCTGATTCGGTATAATGCAACTTCCTATATTCCTACCTAAATCTAGTTCAGGAGGGAGTGTTCTCCAACACATTTTCTTTGAGCTCATTGGCTGAATGTGTGGTGCGGCAGACAGAACTCCCTGTTCTACTGCACCATGCAAGGGCACTAAGCTTCAACTGTTAGACCTGGTCATTCCTGAGGCTTCATTTAACCTGTTAATTACAGGAGCTGCTTTTGTATACTGCAATTTTCATCTGCAAGAACACTAAGCTAGGTCTTGACCTCAACCCATGACATTTATGATTCAGGTTCCAAAGTGTCTGCCACAAACCACATTGCATGTGCAAGAAACTCAACACATCCATCTTTTGAGGACATTAGCCGCATTAGTACATGTGAAAAGGATCTAGGCGACTTAATAAACCACAAGCTTAATGTAAGTTAACAGTGTAATGCTGAAGAAGAAGAAAAAGGAAAAAAGAAGAAGCTAATGCTATTCCAGGCTGCATGAACAAAAGTATGGTGACCTGATCAAGGAAAATAGGTAATAGTACCACTTTATTCTGCCTTGGTCAGACCACATCTGGAGAACTGTGTCCAGTTCTTGGCACCACAATATAAGAAGGATATTGACAAGCTGGAACATGTGCAGTGGAGAGCAGCCAAGATGCCCAAGGGTCTGGAAATCAAGCCGTTGAGGGAGTTGGGTATGTTTAGCCTGGTAAAGAGGAGACTGAGAGGAGATACGATCACCACAGAGGATGGAGCAAGCTTGTTTTCTCCTGCTCCAGACTCAAACCGTTGGATTCAAGTTACAAGAAAGGAGATTCCAACTAAACATCTGGAAGAACTTTATGACAGTAAGAGTTGTTTGACAGTAGAATGGATTTCCTCGGGAGGTGGTGGACCCTGGAGGTTTTTAAGCAGAGGGTGGATGGCCACCCACCATGGATGCTTTAGTTGACACTCTGCATTGCAGGGGGTTGGAGTAGATGACCATTAGTGTCCCTTCTAACTCTATATGGTTATATGTCATTTTTTTTCCACCACCACCACTTCTAGGGAATGGGCTACTCTGTCAATTTCAGTTTCTCTCAGTTTTTCCCTTTTGTAATCCTTTCCATGTTTCCACATCAGTTTCTAATGCAAATTTCTCCTAATGTTCATGTTTTCATTTCCCCTAGTGTCCCCATTTTTGCAAACAATTCTCCCTAATGTTTAATATGCTGCCAGTGTAGTCTCATAGTTAGAATGTCAGACTAAGACCTGGGAGACCAGGGTTCTAGTCCCATGAAGCTCACTGGGTGACCTTGGGCCATTCATAGCTTCTCAGCTTAGCCTACCACACAGGGTTCTTGCAAGTATTAAATGGTGAGAGGTGGGCAAGAACACTACCCACTACCTTGGGTTATTTGGAGGAAAGGTGGAATATAAGTGTAAAAATAATAAATAAATAAATAAATTTTGTATAATACTTTCATTGATATTTACATTTCAATCTATTGCTACGCTTGTAGCTGCATTTCCAGTTGGAGAAACAGAGAACTCATTTGTATGAAGGGCTTTTTCTCAGCAGGAGCTCTCCAGAATTGAGTTCCAGGACCTCTTAGGTGTGCACTGTTGCCCTTTTAAGAGAATGAGGGAGGTGTTCATGGTGAGTTCCGGCACCTCTTTTCCTAGAAAAAATAACACTGTTCATAGGTAATGGTAAACCATTGTTACTACAATAGGAATGAACCTAGCCTGCTACTGAGACTGCACTCTTCCCTTCGCCTGTTTCCTCAATGTAGTTGGGAGTAGTAGCTCAGAAATGTTAGCTTCCGTTTTAGAGTAACTGCTAGTTGTGATGGCATCTGAATCCTGAGTTGGTCTTAACTCTGGTTGGAAGAAGCCAGCTTCAAAGTATTATAAAGCTGGCTTGTCTCAAGTAAGTATAGTTAAGGTTGATCACAGTTTCGAGTATGGATGTAATGCTAAATTGTGCTTAACTGAAACTAGAAGTTAGAGCTTCCCATGTCCATTGCTGCCACGCCAGACCAGGAAAGTGAAAGAGGAGAGCGCACAAGACTTAGACTTGCCCATGTTCCAATGAATGAACCATTGTTTCTTGTTACATCTGAACTAGGGCCAGAAAAGAGCGTCTCCAACAAATCTTAATACACATGCTTAAGAATCCATGTATTCTGTCATTTGCATAAAAATGGTAGCCACACTAAGATTTCACCTGGAATTCTTTCTCCCCATACAGCAACTCATGGGACGCTTTGGCTCTCGTGTTATGCCATAATAATGAGTGCAGAGATGTGGGAGACTCGTATATTATTATGGAGGAAACAGATCTATGGAGTTGTTGCCTCATCACCCTCAACTGTCACCTGGGCGCAACCATCCTATCAGATGGTCTCAGTGAAAGAAATGGGATGCAGGGCTCACTCCATCAACCTTGCTCTAAAACTGGCTCCATCACATGCCTCCTACCCCTGAATTATGCCAGCTGATCATTATAAGAACAGCTGTTGATTAATTGGTGCCTGGGTTCCATTTTTTACTCCTCCCACCATGATCCTTTCCCTTTGTGTGTTGTGGTTTCTTTCTCTTTTTAGAATGTAAGACTGCAGACAGAGGCTGCCTTGTTTTAATTGATTGTATGTAAGCCACTCTGGGAGCTTCTTTGGCAGACACTCTAAATAAATATATAAACAGGTTTCATTCAAAGCAGGCCCATTGAAATGAAGGGATCTAAATTAGCCATGCCCATTATCTTCAACGGGTCTACTCTGAGCAGCACATATCATTGGCTACAATCCACTACATGCATCCCAAATGTGGAAACCAACGGTTGTGCCTCTCCCACCCACCACCCATTTTTGTGTCTCTGATTTCCCACCCATTCATTCAGCTGGAGGGCTTTCTCTGTTTCCTCTGGAGGCCCATCATTTGACTGACTAATTTTACTGTAACGTTTTTTGACAATCACAGTTGGTGACTCAGTCTTTTAGGCCTCTTTTAACAATTAAAATATGGTATTGATACAAATAAGGTCTGGCAGCTGCTTCAAAAGGTTTTTAATTGAATGATTATTGTATTAAATAACTGTTTTTAATGGAGCATGAACTTTTCAAATCATGACTGGGGGAGCTATTGAGGGTCTGGTGAGTTTAGCAGGTATTAACAAGCCTTGAAAATTATAAAATCATTATAAGCATTATTATTTGAAACTTTGCCCAGTAGGGTTTGCTGGCAGCCAGATTAGACACCGTCGAGAGCACAAGAACATGGACCGCGGTTTAAGAATTCTATGTACCATTTGGCATCTGTGAAGCACATGGATAATAATCCTAATAGTAATAAGAACTAAAACCATTTGCAATGCAATAGTAAGATCTCCTCATCTTTCTAGATGAATACGATCTAATTTATTAACTGCCTCACAATGGGTTGGACCAGGTTGAGATCACTACACTAGAATCCCACCCCACTGATTTCATGCAGTTCAATGTTGCAAATGACAACATTGTTAAATTCAATGTGACTTAACTCCTAAGCATGAGCACACAGTAGGGGTAGCAAACCCTTTTCCAGGAGGAGAGCCATATTGGCTCCAGGGGCCGCATGTCAAAGAGGGGGTGGTTGAAGCCCAAAAGCAGTGTGTCCAAAGCACAAAATTGGGATGTGGCAGAGCTCAGGCTTTCTCGACCCTGTTAATAATCCCTACTCATTCCCACCTCCTCATCCCTTAAAGGTAAAGGTACCCCTGACCATTAGGTCCAGTCGCGGATGGCTCTGGGGTTGTGGTGCTCATCTCGCTCTATAGGCCAAGGAAGCCGGCGTTTGTTTGGAGACAGCTTCTGGATCATGACTAAGCTGCTTCTGGCAAACCAGAGCACGGAAACGCCGTTTACCTTCCCGCTGTAGCGGTACCTATTTATCTTCTTGCACTTTGACGTGCTTTCGAACTGCTTGGTTGGCAGGAGCTGGGACCGAACAACGGGAGCTTCCCCGGTCATAGGGATTCGAACTGCTGACCTTCCGATCGGCAAGCCCTGGGCTCAGTGATTTAGACCACAGTGCCACCCGTGTCCCTTCCTCATCCCTTATTACTTGTTAAATCCCCCCTTTTTCCTTACTTACTTCCAACCAACCAACCAACCAACCCCCTTAACCCTTTTCAGTTTCCACTGTTTACTCCATTATTACCCTGATCCAGAGTAAAGGGTGTATGAAACTTTCCCTATTTTTCCTGCACCAGCAGCTACCCAGCCCTCAGAAGCATAAGCTTTCACAAGAGAATTTTCCAGTGGCTTAGTTTGCATATTTACAAGTATGTATATTCCCCATTCAAAGTAGCAAGGAGTGAATTATTAAGAACATAAGAAGAACAGGTCAATGGCCTGCCTGGTCCAACATCTTATTCTCACAGTATGCAGCCAGATGATTCAGTAGGAACCTCAAAAGCAGGAACTGAGTGGGTACCCTTGTCTCCTAGGTCATAGTCCAGCACTCTACCCATTATACCACACTAGTTCCTATAAAAATGCTTATATTAAAAGTCTACATGAAAGTGAAGAGAGTGGTGAAAGTAACATTATGCATTTTGTTAGAGAGAGTTGCTTTCAAAAATGCATACATTTGTCAAAATGGTACATCAAAATGGGTTTAATAGGATAACTTTGCAGAAGTTTTTTTTTTAATGCAGATTGCTACAGAAATGGGGACACCATAATTAATGGTTGGAAAAATTAGAAACTGAGAAAGCTGAAATTGACAGATCCTTCCATCCCTAGTAAGTGGAGATCCTGATGGGGTTAGGATTTCCCCCTCATGTGAAAGAGTGACAATTAACCAGGTTCTACTGAGAGCCAACTCACTGAAATCAATTGGTCTACTCTGAGCAGGACTTGTATTGGTTTTTACCTTATGTGCACACTTCAGCTCCAACTTTAATCTGTGGAAAGATAATCCATTCAACTGAGGTATCAATTTTCAAATCTGTCTTGCAGTATTTATTCCTTACACCAACCACCAATTACTCCATTTACAGTGCTAACCTATGCATGTCTAAGTTCAATGCAACTTACAACTGAAGTAAGTGTGCTAAAGGTTTGATCTATCCCCATAAATGTTTTGGGGGGAAATGGAGAGGTGACTTGGAGAAAAAGAGAAAGAGAGAGAGTGGAGAAGAACAGAAATAAGCAGTAAAATATAACTACAGACCCCACATTTCAGGCTGGGGTTAAAGGTGAATCCCAATCTAAATGGATTAGGGATCCCCTTAATGTTCCCTGATGTGCTTCTGTAACTTAAGGGCCTACTCTGTGGCTTCCAATCATCCTTCTTTCTCCCCAAAGAGAAGAAGTATTTCAACAGCATGGATTGTTTTAATGAATTGTCATGTCTTTTTATTTTTATGATGAGAAACAGTAAATTTTATCCAGAGCTGGTTGGGTTTGAGGTTGGGGGAAGGTTGGGGAGGAAGGGAAGAAGGGTGGGCTTTTTGAAAGACTGGAAGTAATAATGGTTTATTGATCTGTTTGTTAAGTTATTGAAGCCTTAATGGAGGTAATAAACCAATGGGCTACAGCGTGGCAGGGTGACAACCCGCACTGGAAGACTAATTAAACAAGAATTTCTCCAAGGACACAACCAGGGGGAGAAAGCTTCTCTATCTGTGCATTTGGAGATCCCATGACACAAAAGTATACATTTTTTTCTTGTTGCAAAAATGTCTACAAGAGTGAAAATCCATTCCAAATGTGGATGGGGGGTGGGGTGGATGGACGGACAGACCAAATGAGGTTAATGTACTTTTCTGAATGTCTGTATGGTATAGTGTCACGTCTGGCCTCTGGAGGCACCACTGGGCTGGTGAAGGACCCTAAGTTCACACCATAAGGCTGTGTGCTTTAAGACCAAAAAGGTATCCCACGGTGGCAAGGTTTTTCTGCAGGGCATAAGAACTCTCTGATACATTACATGTAGTTCTTAGACAGTTCATTTTTTAAAAGGTGCTAGTTCTAGCTCAAACTCAGCATATTAATCCAGAATGTGGCAGCAAGACTGGTGGCTGGGAGTAGCCGCTGGGACCATATCACACGAGGATCTTTACTGGCTCCCAGTAAGTTTCTGAGCACAATTCAAAGTGTTGGTGTTGACCTTTAAAGTCCTAAACAGCCTCAGCCCAGTATACCTGAAGGAGGGTCTCCACCCCCATCGTTATGCCCAGACACTGAGGTCCAGCACCGAGGGCCTTCCCTCACTGCAAGAAGCGAAATTACAGGGAACCAGGCAGAAGGCCTTCTTGGTAGTGGCACCCGCCCTGTGGAACACCCTCCCACCAGATGTCAAGGAGATTCAGAACTACATAACTTTTAGAAGACACCTGAAGGCAGCCCTGTATTGGGAAGATTTTAATGTCTGGTGCTTTATTATGTTTTATATATTCTGTAAACTACCCAGAGTGGCTGGGAAAACCCAGCCAGATGCGCGGGCTATAAATAAAACAACAACAACAACGTTTTGTTTTTAAGGAACTAGCTCCATTTTATGTTCATCCCTTTACAAAAAGAACCAGTTCAGTTCTTGGTCAGTTCAATTCATGTTCTGCCAAATGATCCTGAGCAATTTCCCCCCAGCATTCAGGGTACTGCAAACTGCTTTGATAAAGTACTGTATAAAATAGACTTTAAAAGACGAAGTCAGAATAGAGACACAGCGGAACGTGAATGGTTTAACTGATTTATCCCCAACAATTATGACCTTTGAGCTTAAAGGCCTAAAGAGTAAAATCCCCAAAGCTTACACCTTCTTTACTGGGGGTGGGTGGGATGGCTGCTGATGCAGAGAGAACAGAAAGTTTCAAACATCCTTGAGCTAAATATGTAGGTCTCTAGTAATAATGTTACTTCCATACATTCAGAAACTTCAATTAAGAGCCCCCCGCCCTGGAAGAATAAATAAATAAATGACATTACCTAAAGAGGTTTTGTGAGCCTGCGAGGTGTATTGATTGACTGCATGAGAATGTTAGACTCCTGTAGGAGAGCTGTTTGCAATAATAGTCTTTTAACAACAAAGAAAGTTGCCTAGGAATGCAGCAATTTAGTACTGCAAAGGGAGGGGGGGGAATCAAATGACAAACAAATAATTTCAAGCAAACTAAGAAAAGAAATAGAAGTGACTTTTAATTATATAATCTCTCTCTTTGTTATGAATTTATTTCTGACAGTTTCATACGATGACAGGAGAGCACATTTTATATGCAAAGGGGGAAAAATAGGGGGGAAAGCTAACCATTATTCATTCTTGACTGTTAAGGCATAAGAATTGGCAAATGATTTTTAATACAGTTTTAAAGTCTTATGTTTTTTTGGGGGGGGGGAGAAGCCCCACAGCAATTATTGAGTCACATGGTCTGTAAATCTTTATGTTTCTTTTTTTTGACAGGAATAACAATAAAACATATTTCTGTCCAACTTTTTTTCTGTACAAATTGAAGAGGTTTGAAGAGACAGCTGTTTTCTGCATTCCGAAACTTTGCAAATGCGCAGGAGGGGGAATCAACAAACGTTGAAGCTAATGACTCACTTGTCTTTTGACTTGAACAGCCAATTATGTTTGTATAACTGTTTCTAAGTTACTCCTTTGAAAGGAGCAACATGTATATTATTATAACTATAGTTGCCTGGTCAGTCTACCTCAGAATAGCTACTAAGAGGAAGGATAAGAGGAGAAATTCAATTTGCATTGAAGGGCAAATCTACGTAAATTGCACTTTCTGAAATGATATGGGACCTGAAACACAGCCAACCTTTGAAATGTGCACTTTTCCTAATGTTGCAATGCAGTTCTCAAGCATATACTAGGGCAAAAATACATGAACGGGTAAAAAAAAACCATATAAAATGCATTGCATTAGGGGAAGTCACTCTGCAAGAAAGTGGTAACTTCAGAGCAATTTTATTTGTCTGTGGCACCACAGCCATTACAAAATATGGGAATAGTAGAAATACCTGCAATCACAAATTGGAAGGAAATCTAAACTCTTGCCAGGACAACCACCAGAGAAGCAGAGGCAAAACATATGCAAGAATGTATATATAAAAACAAATTGTATGCAAAAATATGTAAGGAGAAATTTGCACTAAAATGCTGGTGAAATTTCACGAGGGCTTAAAAGAAAGCAACCTGAGGCAGAAATGTAGAGAACCAAACTTAAGAATTCTTTTAAAATGAGGAAATGTAAGAAACTGAAGTTGACAGTTTCATTAATCCGTAATGGAGAGCTAAGAAAATGTGCAGGAAAGGGCAACCAGAATGTTCAGGAGAACTTCCTAAGGAGGAAAAGCTGGCTAAGAACCACCTCTCTCCATTCGAGCCTACCCAGACCCTTTGATCATCTCTGAGGCCCTTCTTTGTGTGCCTCTTCCATGGGAGTTTCAGAGTGGCAATGCGAGAATTGGCCTTTTCTTTGGTGGCTCTGTTTGCGGGATGCTCTCCCCAGGGAGGTTCACCTGGCGGCTTCGTTATACACCTTTCGATGCCAGACGATGACATTCTTCTTAAACTAGGCCTTTGGCTGAATGACATCCAAGGCCTAATTAAATATTTTGTGGGAGGGGGAGATTATTGGTTAGTTTTTTTGTTTTTATTATTCAATTTCTCTCTCTCTCTTTCTTTCGTAATTTTATGTTATGTATAACAATAATAAAATAATAATAGGGAAAAGGTGACTAAGTGTACAACGTATGCTCAATTTCCACTGCACCTGCTCCATGCATTTAAAGCAGTACCACAGCACCATAAACTAGCATGGCTTCCCATAAGCTTCCTGGGAACTGTAGTTTGTTAAGGATGCTGAGAGTTTTTTAGAAGACCCCCATTTCACTCCCTACCATTCCCAGAGTGTTTAACAATCAATCCCTCTTCCCAGGAAAATCTTGTCAGGTCCCCCTCCCCCTCCCCCACATTTCTATTCTGAAAATGATGTACCACAGTTAAATATGTTTTCTTTAATACGTTGCCTGTACTCACATGTTGGTAAAAGTGCTGTGGGTGCCAGCACAAAATGGCTGCCATAGGAATAAAAGAAGAAGAAGAAGTGTCCGCCTGAGGGGCTATAATGGTGGTAAGGGAAACCTCAGGCCTGGAGGCAACATGCACCACTCCAGAACACCAGTTTCCTGTGAAGAAAGACTGATAGTTAACCTGCTGAGGAAATTGTAACTCTGCAAGATAGCTTAGGGGGTCTCCTAGTGACAATCAGGTCACTGAATGAACTATAGCTCCCAGGATTCTTTGAGAGAAGCTATGACTGTTTAAATGAAGAGCGCAGATGAGGTGGAAAACTCACTAGGATGTGTGTGTGTGTGTGTGTGTGTGTGTGTGTGTAGGCAGGGAGGGAGGGGAAGTGTGAACCCTATTTTCAGGACAGCCTCTGTCCATCCCTGTACATATTATGCAGAGGATGCACAGTGTTCAGTGTTGGAGATACAATTTATTTCCACTACCGAATGGATTGGCCATATTTCATGACAAGCACAGCCTGGAGTGGGGATGAAGGTCAGCCCATCAGAGGTGGAAATAAATCGTATCAGATTACAGCCTCCCATTACGGGAACTATTTATAGCTTCCTTCCTTGAAAACTATCTGGGAATTTGTTTTGCTTGGGACTCTCTCTCTCTCTCTCTCTCTTAAAAATTAACAGCTGAAAAGTCACTATGGAGCAAACACCTGAGACAGGTGAATCAGAGAACAACTACAGACCCTCTAACCAAGTTGTGATCACATTGCAGAACAATCAACTCACCACAATGACCCAGAAGGAGCATTCCAGAGGATACAAAACTGGTGGCCAGGCTACCAGCTTAACGGCAGTAAAAGCTACCACTTTTAATAGCAAACCCTGCCTTTCTACTACCACTGGTGAGCCCTGTCGGTTTGCTCCAGATCTGCAACAAACAAATAAAGGTGGAGATTTTTGGGAGGGCATTTTTGCACATCCCTAGGCTTCCATTCTGTTCCAATCTTACATTGTTGTACATTCCAAATGGCTATGCACTTCGACATTTACCTGATTTTAATACTGGGTTGTATCCAATGCTATTCCTATTCAGATTTAACCCATTGAAATTTATGGCCATGACTAGCTTAGGTTCATCCATTTCTGAGAGTCTACTTTGAAACTTGTATGAAAACTAACTCTGATGACTGTATTCTATCTCCACTTTCAAAGGGTTCAGTATGCCTCTGAATGCCAGTTGCTGGAAACCACAGGATGGGAAGGGTGCTTTTGTGTTTTGGTTCTGTTCGCAGGCTTCCTATTTGGGTGTTTTGTTGTCCCCTATGAGAACAGGATGCTGGACCATAGCTGCCAAGTTATCCCTTTTTTTTAAGGGAAATTCCCTTATGCTGAATAGGCTTCCTCACGAGAAAAGGGAAAACTTGGCAGCTATGTGCTGGACTAGATGGGTCATGGCCTTAACGCATCAGGGGTCTTACATTCTTACAGACTTCGGCTTTAAAAGTACCAAAATTGAAGTAGAAATGTTTTTTAAGATTAAAGTTATAGGGACCCCTGACTGTTAGGTCCAGTCGCGGACAACTCTGGGATGGTGGCACTCATCTCGCTTTACTGGGCGAGAGAGCCGATGTTTGTCTGCAGACAGTTTTTCCAGGTCATGTGGCCAGCATGACTAAGCCGCTTCTGGCGAACCAGAGCAGTGCACGGAAACGCCGTTTACCTTCCCGCCAGAAGGTAATTTATCTATCTATTTATCTACTTAGGTCGGCGGTTCGAATCCCTGCAACAGGGTGAGCTCCCGTTGCTCGGTCCCAGCTCCTGCCCACCTAGCAGTTCGAAAGCACATCAAAGTGCAAGTAGATGAATAGGGACCGCTCCGGCAGGAAGGTAAACGGCGTTTCCGTGCGCTGCTCTGGTTCGCCAGAAGCAGCTTTGTCATGCTGGCCACATGATCCGGAAGCTGTCTGCGGACAAACGCTGGCTTCCTCGGCCTATAGAGCGAGATGAGCGCTGCAACCCCAGAGTTGGACACGACTGGACCTGATGGTCAGGGGCCCCTTTACCTTTACCTTTATTTATCTCCTTAAGATTACCATGCATATTCTGAGATGAAATGCCTAAAAAGATGATTTCGTAAAACAATATGTGAAAATATAATGCATTTCTTTAGCATTTTTAAAATCATAGTTTGATGCAGAAGCAGTACAGTCTTGTGGCTGAAGAGATGTGAAACTGACACAGCCCACAAATAAGACTGAGTTGTCCACCTGTAATCCCTAGGGGCAAAGGTGCCATCACGCTGCTAGTCCTCAGGAACAGCCTAAAGAGTCATTCACCATTCCTCCTGCCCCCTTGCAATTGAGGGCAAGCACATCAAAGATGGAGGCAGTCAAAACATGGTCATTTCCCCTCTCTGTCAGGAGTGCGCTGCACCTGAGATTTCTATTATTTGCCTATTCATTGCTAGTTGCCAATGGTCCTTAGAAATATTTGCAAATACTGTTTAGTTGTGATGGAAGACTCCCTCTTTGTTATTGAAAACCCATGAAATATTAAATACAGTATAAATATCACCTTCCCATTTTTATTTTAAAATAGCCTTTGTTCAATGCCAAGACTGGAGGGTGAGATAAGCCCACACCTCTCTCTGCTTACTTATTTATTCCCATAATATTTATTTGCCAATACTTTACCCTGGGTACGTGTCTTTCTTTAACATATCCTTAGCTGTGCATGGTTTATTTGGTTTTTAAAAATTTTCTGTATTTCTCAGCACACCACCGCTGAACCTAATTGAAACCATTCACAAGCCAAGGCCCCCTAATCTTTCTTTTTGCCCCTTCCAATTTTTAATATGTAGCCCTCGTGCCCGTTACCCAAACTCCAATGCATCTTTCAAAGTTAGCAGCTAATTATATTTTCCCAAGTTATAGATCTGGAGTTCTTCAAAGGTGGTGAAGGCAATTACTCCCTCTCCGCACCCCCACTCTCCCCCATTCTCATTTAGCCTAACAGTCTCCAAAAGCTATGTATTGAAATCGCGTGGCAAGTCATTCTGTAGATCAGAATCGATGGGGGACGGGGATGCACAGCTGTGGGGTGCTGAGTCAGCTACTCTGAGCTCCCTCCTTTGTTCATATTCTCTTCTCCAAGAAGGCTTTCCTCCTTTGCCTTACTATTTGCAGAATAACGACACTGTGCTCTTACTAGGCTTGAATTCCTATATAACAGCAGGGAGGACTCTCAGATCTGATTGTGGCCCTCCAGCCCCCTCTCTCTGGCTCTTGGAATACTCCCCAAGCCACACCCCTTCTCCTCAGACCACACCCCTTCATGCTCTGGCATGAGCGGGCGGAGAGCAGACAGGGGTGGGGATGGCGTGCATCCTGGGGGCGGGGCGTCCAGCGGGGGGGGGAGGGCAACTGTGATGGCACCCTGTCGAGATCGCGCTGCCGGGGGTGGTGCGCTCTCCCCCCATATTCCTCTTCCTCCGCCAGTGGAGTATTTTTGCCTGGCTGGAATGTGTCCTTGAACTCTGATCATGCCTCTTGCTTGCCTGGACAGAGCTCAGAGAAGAGTGTGTGCGAATATACAAAGAAAACAACCCACCATGCAAATATGAAATTTACATTTATTGCTCCACCCATTATTCCCTCTTGCCCCACCCAAAACTGTTACATGGATGTCAGAAGGTTACCAACCTGCTTACTATTTTTTTACACAAAACAAATGTGGCAAATACAGGGCAGAATAGAAAACAATGCCTTCTGTACATCTCTTAATGGCCAATGCCCCCTTTTCCCAGCAGTAAAAAAGAAAGAAAGAAAAGCTTTCCACAGCTATGATTACCTCACAGCAACCAAGGAACTGTGTCCCTGGATTTTGTAAATCACGGGCTCCAGAGATCCAGAAAATCCCTCCCTCCTTTCTCTCTGCTCTGCCCCTCTTAGCTTGCTCCCACCCCAGCCTCCCCCTGTTCCCCCCATGTAATTGTGAGAGGGAATGATGGCAGACTCTCACCCCTGGTGGGTCAGAGCTGTCAGTGATCACGCAGGCACAGGGGCTGCAACCACAGAGATTATTCGTTGCCAGAAGAACCTGGAAGAAATTAAATTCTCCACTTGGCTGGTCCGGGTGACTCAACTGTGCTCCACCAACTTGTTTCTTCATTATATTTCTGGCCGATAACTGACTGCAGAGCTTGTCTTGTCTGTTTAATACCAGTTCGACGGCTCCATGAAAGGGACCAGGGTTGTCTGTCTCAGCGAAGGCGCGCACTGGATGACTATCCCCACCTCATTTATTTTACAGACAGGTGGGTGTGCGGGGGATTGCCTCAAGTTGCTCCGTCTCTCAATAAGGGTTTTGTTGTTGTTGTTGCTGCTGCTGCTGCTGTGCTTTGCTGGGTTTTCCCTCAGGACTCTTTGAGATGAATTTTGGGCTCAACGGCCAAGAACATAAGAATAAAAGAAGAGCCTGCTGGATCAGGCTAGTGGTCTATCGTCCAGCATCCTGTTCTCATAGCGGCCAACTAAATGAGCTCTAGGTCGGTCTCCCCTCCTGCTGTTTCTAACAACTTGAATTCAGAAGCATTTCTGCCTCTGACCAGGGGCCAAGCGACATTTTTGTGTTGTATCCTTTTTTTGTGCTGACTTTGGTGTCTTTCCAATGAGCAGATATTCAAGTGACAGACACAAAGAACAGGGCATCTTTCCCTGAGTCTCTTTGTTTTGTTTTTTATTTGTTCATGGCTTAGGCCTACCGTGTTTCTCAAAAAATAAGACACCGTCTTATATTTATTTTTCCTCAAAAAAAACCACAGTGGCTTATTTTCAGGGGATGTCTTAGTTTTTTTTATTAAGTATGTGTGAGGGGGAAAGAGTACAGAGAGCCCCCCCCCATCCTGAGGAGCAGCTCCTCCACCAGCAGCGGAGCCAGCGGGGAGGGGGAAGAGTCCAGTGGGGAAGGAGGAAGTAGGAGACAGGGCTCTGGCAGGATAGCAGAGCCTCTGCTGCACGTGGGAGAGGAAGAGAGAGCGGGGGGGAAGGGGGGAGAAGGAAAACATGGAAAGGAGACCCTTTTCCCCTCCGGTTCCGGAATTACGCAGGAGGAAACGCGGAAGGAGATTTGGGGTGCCCAGACTCTTATGTTGGAAGAAAACGCGGGAAGCGCCATTCCAGGGTTCTGGGTCAGACTGAGAACATGTATCCTGTACAGCTCTAGCACTGTAAATAGCCTGCACATAATAAAAGCATGAAAAGGCAACGGTCTGGAGAGTCATTACTCTAGAGTAGTCGCAACCCATCGCCGGTGACAGCATGGTACAGTTTAACCTACAAGGTTAAACTGCCTATCACTATGGCTTATTTTCGGGGTATGGCTTATTTTCAGGGTATGGCAAATTTTTGGGGTATGGCTTTTTTTCGGAGAAACACGGTAGTGCTTACAAACAGAATGTGAGGAGGGCAACCTATGTTAAGTTGGTATTGTGGTACAGCAGGACTTGAATGCTCCGTAGTCCAAACAAACAAACAAACCCTTCCACACATAAAATCTAGGTGTCAGGGAGAAGAGCTCCAACCTAGCCTTTCCCCTGACCTGCTATATTTCTATGTGCAGGATTTATTTACATTTGTTTTTTATGAGGAACTGTTCCATTATCAGAGTCTGCACCTACAATGCTTCACCTTCACTTTGGGTTAGGATTTGGGCACTGATCAAGATTTAGAGCCGTGTTCTTTAACCTTGGGGCCCAAGATGTTGTTGAACTACAACTCTCAGCATCCCAAGACAGCCTAACCAATGGTCAAAGTTATGAGAGCTGTAGCCCAATAATGTCTGGGGACTGAAGGTTGAAGAGCAGTGGTTAGAGCAAGCATGATAAGAGGCATAATGACGTTGGGGAAATTCATATTCCAAACCAGGAAGTTCTGAACTTCAGCAACCACTACATAGTGGCTTAACAGAGTGGCTTAATAATCAATCCCTCTTCCCAAGGAACTCTGTGAATTGTAGTTCTGTGAGCTCAGCACCTTTAACAAACTACGCTTCCCAGGATGCTTTTGGGAAAGCCATGACTGCTTAAAGTGGTAAAATACTGCTCAAAATGTAGAATGCAGTTGGGGCCTTGGTTTCATTTCCCCAAGTCTCTTATTCAGTCAGTAGATCCTGAGTATAGAATTGCACCCTTAGTCACTACCCCCCCCCGGACCAGATTAACCTCTTCAGGTCATTGTCCTCAACATTTTGGTTGCCATTTCTGCAAGTTTTCTAGCTTTAAATTGGGGCTGAGTTAGTCTGTCAACTTTGGTTCTCCTTTTCCCAGTGCTGAATTCAGTTCCCCACATTTCTGTAACAGCTTGCTGTGTGTGTGTGTGTGTGTGTGTGTGTGTGTGTGTGTGTTTCCCCTTTTTAAGACACCACCTTATAACTTTTTTTCCTCAAAAAAAAACACAGGGTGGCTTACTTTCGGTGGGATGCCTTATTTTTTAATTACCGGTACAGTTTTTATGGCTCAGGGCGCTGACTCAGGGCGCTGCTGGGCTCTCTTGAGTGCTCGGCGCTGCAACAGCCACTGGTTCCAGGTGGTGGGGCGGCAGGCGTCCTTGGTTGGGCCAGGCAGAGACCGCTTGCTCAGGCGCTCCTCCCGCCGCCGCTGCAGGGCGCTCCAAGCTCCTTGGCCGGACCAGGCGAGGAAGAAGCAGTGAGCCCAGCGGTGGCGGCAAGCACGGAAGCGGCAGGGACGGCGGTGGATGAGAAGGCGGAGTGCGGGCATGCAGCCAGCAAGGCGGGAGCGCGATCAGCTGTGGAGCGCTGCTTCACAGCTGATCACGCTCCTGCAGTGCCGGCCGCATGGAGTGACTCTGTGAGTGGAGGTGCCTGTAGGGGTTGGTTTCCGCGGCGTGGAAGTATGGCTTATTTTCGGGGTATGTCTTATATTTCTCAAATGCTTAAAAACCCTGCCATGGCTTACTTTATGACTACGTATTAAAAAAGGGGAAACAGGGTATATATGGGGAGCTTGTGACAATTCTGTTTTAAATGCATAGTGCATGTTGGGCCTTAATTCTGGCAATTGGTCAAGAGGGTAACTTTATAGTCAAACCAGCAAAATCCTGGCTGGGCAGGGGGATGACACCTTTCTGTCCATTGCCTTGTGTAAGCTGCTTTTCAGCAGACTGTCCACACATTAATCTGCCAGTTCATCAGCTACAATCAAGTGACAGGCACCATTTGTGAACCACTCCTAAAGTTCAAGAAATCCTTGTTTGTTTGTTTGTTTGCTTGCTTGCTTGCTTTTGTTTAATTAAGAGCGAGAAGAAAGAAGCTCTTAAGAGGCTGGAGATTCTCTTTCTCCACCCAATGATAAATTAACCTCCTCTTTGTTAAGGGAGACAAGCAAACAACCCAAGATCAATGAACCCATTGCTGTCAGTGTGGCTGCTCATTTGGAGTATAGAAAGAAGAAATTCTGGTGGGGTGGGGAATTAGAAACATCAGCCTTCAGGCCCCTACCATGGATCTTGCTGGTAAGCAGGAGTGAGTGTTGGTAGTGATTATGAACAGAAGTTATTATGAGCCAGATTTGAATACCTGTGAGGAGGGGTCATAGCTCAGTGGTAGAGCATCTGCCTTGCAGCAGAAGGTCCAAATTTCAACCCTCAGCACCAGGGGCAGCCGAGCCCATTTTGCCTCATTTGGCAAAATGGGAATGTGCCACTTCCTGTCCCTCCCCCCGTCTCTCTGCCACCCCCTGCCCTCCCCACCATTTCTGGTGCCAATGGAATCACCCCAGGGGCAGGGAAGATGAGCAGCAACACCATGTGCCAGAATGCCCCCTTTCACTGAGCTCCCACTCTCCACCCTCCTTTGTTTTTCAGGATGGCAGCAAAGGCATGGGCTGCTACATGTAAGTGGGGAAAATAGTTAATTCGTCAATTTCAGTTTTTCATTCATCCAGGCTTAAATCCAGTTTTCCACGTTTCCATATCAGTAGTTTTTTTTTTGGGGGGGGTCCTCATAAAATTTCATCAGCATTTTAGTGTAAAATAAATGCTGTGAGATCATTAAGTCCATATTCTAAAAATACCTAACAGCACAATGGGTCATAGGAGCAGAGCCATAAGAGAAAGAGAGGAGGAGGAGGAGGAGGAGGAGGAGGAGAATATGCTTTATACAGAGCCAGACCATTGGTCCATCTAGCTCAGTACTTCCAGCAGTTCTCTAGGATTTCAGACAGGGAGTCTCTCTTTGGAGGTGCCAGAGATTGAACCTGGAGCTTTCTGCAAACAAAGAGGATGCTCTGCCACTGATTTATGGCCTTTCCCCAATATAATGACTGGGGTGCAGAGTTAAGAACACAGGAAAATGCCTTATAATGAGTCATAGCATTGACCCATCTAGCTCAATATTGTCTACCCTGACTGGCAGCAGTTCTCAAATGTAACTAACGGAGGAGAAGTTTAGCATAACCTGTTGCCCAATCCTTTTTAGCTCAGGGATGAAGAACCTGTAGCCCTTGAAATATTGTTAAGCTCTCAGCCTGGATAGCTCAGTTGGTTAGAGTGTGGTGCTGATAATACCAAAGCTGCATGTTTGAACCCCATATGGGACAGCTGCATATTCCTGTATTGCAGGGGGTTGGACTAGATGATCCTTGGGGTCCCTTCACTCTACAATTCTGTGATTTCTATGTGCTTTGCCACTGATCTATAGTCACTTCCCAGATGGTTCTGTAGTCTGCAATAGAAAGAAATTGACAAAATGTGATGTGTCCAGAGGAAGATGCTGAGGTACCTCAAAGTGAAGTTCTTTGAGGAAAGGAGAAGTGGTGGTTAAGAGGTCAGGATAGCTATCTTCAGATGAGAAGAAATGGAACATAGCTGAAACATTAGGAAAACCTGGATAGCACATACTGTTGGACAGTGGAACATAATAGCCTTGGAAAGTATTGGGCTCTCATTTGTTAGAGGTTTTTTAGTAGAAGCTGGGTGGTCATCTATGAGGGATGCTGCAGTGGGTGGATTTGTACCATCACTGATGGGATGGAGTAGATGATCTCTTAGGATACCCACCTCATAACACTAGTGGTGTTCTGTTTGGCTCAGGCTGTGAGTCTGCGAAAAATTGGACCTGGAACAGAAGCAACTGGAGTCAGAAATCAAACAAGAGGAAACAAGCAAGGGACAAAGAAGTTTACCACCTTTCAAGACCTGGGAGAGCTCCTTTGGGTTGCAGTTGTTGCTCCAACAAAGATTAGGATGGTGTTCAGCTAAGCAGATCCACTGAAATGAATGCTCATGACTAATATGGGTCATTAATTTCAGTGGGTCTACTCTAAGTAAAACCTAGCTGGATACACAACACATTGTGAATATATTCTATCCCCCTCTCAAATGCCAACTGATACTTTCTTTCCCTCTCTTTCAACCCTTGTTTTGTTTAAAATGCATTTCTTCCCCCTCTCACTTTATGCAGCAATTGTGACCTTTACGCCAGCCCCCTTTGGAGGCAGGCTTGGAGTCGTGCATAAAAGTCACATCAAATGGGCCACTAAAACCCACTTTGGCCTGATTAGAATGAATTGCTCTTGGATGCCTGGAACATTTCCCTTTCCTTGCTCGCTTTCTTGTGCTTGATGGAGTTTCCCTAGCGATCAAAATGTGGGGCGGGGTGGAGAAAATGTGAGAGAAATTCCTCTACAGGTACGGCCGTCTGCCTTGGCGGGTGCTAATTGCACTCAGCAGAAGGATTGATTTGTAAAATGTATTCTGCTTGCCTCAAGGACAAACATTTGTGCAAATCATATTATTGTATGCGGGGAAATTGGTAACACTTGGCGTTACAGCTCTTTTTATAAATACCCTATTATTTATGAAATTAAATTAAACAGCACTTGATAGCAATCCCTTCCCCCCCCCTCCTCCCAAATGTTGGCAGGCCAGTGTGCCGTTTTTTAAATGCTACCCTCACATTACAAAATAATCTATTAGCTCTTGGGAGTCCATCAACTGGTGGAGGAATTTATTGTCCATGCATTTTGTAACACGCTGAGTGTTAACGGTAGGAAACAAATAGGCAATTCCCCAGATAATGCAACACAGTCTCTCTCGCTCGTTATTGTAGTTCTTTGAAACAGCATTGTTATTAAATACAAAACTCATTCACAGGATTCTGCCACATTCCTGTGCATCCAAGTGGAGACGTGCAATGAAAAGGGTGTGGCCATTCAAGTAGAAGCAAATGCTCACTGTCTGGGTCACCGAGGGCAAGAGGAAAGGTAGTTTCCACTCTGGTGACATTGCCTTCACTTTCATCCAGACATTGGCCTCAGTTGCCTTCAAAGGGTGAACAAATCCAGTTTCTCTCAGTTTTCCAATGTTAAGTTCGGTTCCTCTCACTTCCACATCCGTTTGTAGATTTTACATTTTTTTAAAAAAAGTTCACATGTAAATCCACCAGCATTTTAGTGCAAATTTTCCCTAATGAATACATTAGTTGTATGCAATTTCCCCTGATCCATCATGCCATTTGCAGTTGGTAAAAGGCACTTCCAGTCACTGAGGCTGCCTGAGCCTCCAGTGAAAGAGCTGGATTCAGAAGCACCCGCAAACTGTGCAACTTCAGAGGGACATGGGAACCATTCACAGTGCCTCAGCCTCGACAGGATTCAAGCTTTTAGATGCCCCACCAAACTCAGCCTACCGTAAGCCAGTGCCCCTCCCCCTCGCACCCCACCTGCCTATTTACAACCGGTTCTGGGAAAGTCGCTGGCTATCAGCTTCCTCCTCTTGTGGTGCTATTGTTGGCCTTCTAGATCTCAGCTGGAAGAGGGGAAAATGAGGATTAGTTGACTCTGCTTGTCATTGGCTCTTGCTCCAACTCCCCTTGGTCTCTCCCTGCCTTCCACCTTACCAATCCCAGTGGGTGGCAGCCACCAGTGCTCCTTTACTTCATGAATGAGTAAAGTGAATTGTGAATGAACAGTTATTAACATGGAGATTTCCCTCTGGGTTAAGAGAAACTGATTTCCTTGGGGAACAGACTGCTGCTCTCTCTCCTGTGGCTTCCCTTCCCACCCAGCCTCCCATCTTCTTTTGCTGCTCAAGTACCCATATCTGTGGGGTGTAGGTGCCCTCTGAAGCTCCACACATGTGAAGGGACACCCGGGCACCTTGAAATCACCAAGTTGGTCACCATGTGGATTTTATGTCACTGACCTTCCATATAGGGTCAGCAAGTGGACCATTCAATCAACTTTTATTGCTCAACTGCATTTGCATCCATGCCCAACACTCTGGCCACACTGCACCACACTCTATATAAAGCCAATAAAGGAAGGACAAAAACACGGCCTACTGGGACAACTTCTGACGCTGCCTCCCTCCTTCACAAGAAGGCACTGACCTTGCCTTTTGAAATTCTCACCGCCTCTGGAAAACAGGCAGACAAGACATCTTTACCGAGGTAGAAATTTCTCTTGAACATACCCCCTTTAATTTATGTCTGCTTGCAGTCCATCGCCTGCGGGCAGAAGCCATTAATGGTGGCTGCTTGTGACACAAGCAAAGGCACCCCTAATGGACAGCCTTGCTGCAAAGGATTTTTTGCTAGCATTGCAATGCTTCCACCTCTCCCCTGTTCGCCTCACCACCCCACCCACAATGCTATATTTCCCAGACCCTGGAGAGCAATCCTTACTTAAGTTCCTTGCTACTAACCCAGGCCATTAATTTTCTCCTTCCCCCTTATCCTGGTCATCACCTGACTCAATCCTTTGGGAGCAGCACAAGCGGCACTCCATAACCCCCCCATTAGATGCCTTAAAGGTAAGACAAGCTACATGTCATGAAACTTTTAAAAGTTCCATATGTGTGTTTCTGAGGGGGAGGGGATGCTTTATGTGGCTTTTGAGATGATGCTCAAATTGCACATCAGAAAAGATAATGCATCTTTATGCTGTTACAATGACTTCTAAATTTTTCATTTAATGTCAGCAGAGTTGGTGTGTGTGTGTGTGTGTGTGTGTGTGTGTGTGTGTGTGTGTGGTGGAAAGGGACCCTCCATTGGCTGTGATACACTCCCAAGATGCCCCCCTCCCCATGATTCCATAAAATGTCTGTAGTGGATTTGAACAGTAGGAAATCCAAGGGTGATAAATAGCTATTTCTAAGTAAATTTCATGCAATTGCCCTTTGGTTAAAGTCTCTCCTCTCAGCACTTTTCCTGAGCCCGCCGCATGGCTAATAACATTCAAGAGCGAGTACTCTGCAGTGTGACAACTGATTGCACTTTGAAGGAGTAAATGGCTGATTTCATAATTGGTATAATTTTTCACAAGTACCTGAATGTCATATACAGAAAGAATAAGCAACCTGGACTTAATATGAGAGCTTTTTCAATTCGCTGGCGAAAATCAATAATGTATTAAATCCCCTCCAACTGATTATAATAATGGGGGCTTTGACGAAGGTTTTGGTGAGGGAGGCAGTGGGCTTTGAAGGGGGTGGTAGGGGGCAAGGGGGGAGATTTATGGCAAAGGGTTAAAATGCAGGGCTCCTTTAGCAATGGGAGTCGGTTTTCCTAATTAAACTTTTAGCGAGGTTCCTCCTGCCCACCCACCCTGTTGGAGCACTCTACTTATGTAGAGAGGACGCTCCTTTCTGAAAATTATTATTGCTGCTCAGAGTGGCTGTTGCAGAATTAGTAGGCGCTCAACATGAGAAAGAGGGAGAAAGCGATGGCGATTATAATGAAAAGAAATATGGACTCCATTCTGGAAATTACATGCCAGCTCGAGAGGATTTTTCAGGGCTCTAATGGGAAAAGGCACTAGGGCTGGGTGGTGGGGTTTCCCCCCCTCCCCCCCTCTTTCTCCAGAAGCAATCAGTTTGTGTGCTGGTGATTCATAGTATGTTCTTTGTCCTCTTTCCCAGAAGTTGTTTGCAGCCAGTTGCTCATATGGACCGGTGGAGTGCTTCATGGATTCTCTGTCCGGGCTCTTTTTCTCAAGGCAGGGGGTTGCCATGGCAATTATCTCACCAGGCAACTTTCCTGCCTCCAGGCACCTTTGTGAAAGTTCAATTAGCATCAGTAATAACATGAATATTATCATCGTCCAAGCTATAAAAAGGGAGAAGAGGAAGAAGAAAAATAAAGGGGGAGGTTGGTGGAGTGGGAGGAAATGATTTTTTTCCCCTCCACAGAGGGAATTTAAAAATTGGGGACTATCCTCAAAGCAGAGAGCTAGTGTGGTGTTAGTGGTTAGAGTGTTGGACGTGGAAGACCAGGGTTCAAATCTCCACTCGGCAATGGAGCTCACTGAGTTATCTAAAGCCAGCCACTGCCTCTCTGCCTAATCTACCTCACAGGGTTGTTGTGAGCGTATTTGGTGGAGGGGGGGAACCTTGCTTGTACACTAATTTGAGCTTCTTTGAGGAATGGTGGTATGTACGTAACTATAAAGAGTAAGGTGATTTGGGGCAAAGAAGATCAGAGTCCAGGTCCATTCTGCCTAGTTGGACCTGCTTGATTGTGCAGAATGTCTTGTCCATCTCTATAATCAGATTTTCAATGGTAGATCACAGGAACATAGGAAACTACCTTATACCAAAGCAGATCATTGGCTCATCTAGCTCGGTATTGCTTATTTTCAGAGCAAGTGGCTCACTTGGAGCTCTCCAAGGTCCTGAAACCCAGGCTTGCTTGCTGGCCCAGTGTTGTCCTGTGAACTTCTGGCTGATGTCATGACACAAGTGGCATCTGGTTGATATCAGTACAAAACAGGATGCTGATTTGATGGACCATTATTCTGATTCAGTAGGGCTCCTGTTATGTTCTTCTGTGCAATGGTAAATACCGGTAAACATATTTTGTCTACCCCTCATTTGATATTCCTGCACTTTTAAGTCTGCTTTGCAATTTCCTGCCACTTAGGAAAGCAGGGAAGTGGAATCCCACCTAGGAAAACATTTCCCCATATTAGGAATTGGGAACCTGTAGCCCTCCTGATGTTGCTGGACTACAACTCCAATCATGCCTGACCAATAGCCATGCTTACTGGAGCTAATGGGAATTAAAGTCTACTAGCTTCTGGAGGTTAACAGGTCCCCCACCCTGGTCTACACCACATCGTCCCTAAGCAGAGTTTCTGGGGGTATTGCACTCTCTACTTACTCATTTCAAAACTCCTGAACCTGGCCTATGCTGTTATCTGCCCTGATGTGCAGAATACAGATTTGGAGCTGACAAATCTATCTACCCTTCACATCACCAAATCTAACTCCACCCCCTTGAGCATGGGTATTATTCATGTTTGTGTCTATAGTTTCAAACTCATTTCCTATTTTCCAGTTGAGGGGACTCTGCCAGGAACGCTCTGTGCCAAAGATTAAAACAATTTAGGGAGCAGACAATCCAATTTCTTCCTTTGAAGACACAAGCAAATTGGATATCTGCAAGAGGCACGCAAATTTTATTATCAACACATAGTTTGCTACTTAACTATCCTTAAGAATCACCAAGTGTTCATGGAGTCTAATTAAGAGGCCATAGTGGAGCTGTAAGAATTTCCCAAGTAACTTTGTAGCTTGCAAGACCAAGGGTTCCTAAAAACACGCCATGGAGTGTTAAGGGTTACTCAGAACACCTTATGGTCATCTAATTTGCTTAATGAGGGCAACGGCTTCTATTAAAAGGAGCAGAAGTATAAGCCACAGTATGTCATGCTGTTAACCACAACCCTCTTCTTCTGGGCCAGCTCTACAGAGTATATTCACGGGGGGGGGGGCTATCTAGGTGACAGATCACCAGTTCCACAGACCCACCCACCCCACCTGACAACCTCTTTCCTTGTTACAATGGTGCAATAATCCAGGAAGAATATTGCAGAATCATAGGTTTGCATGTTCCTGGCTGCCATTTTGAAATCTGCCCCATTTTTTATGACACTGCTGGATCTTGTACCCTGGCCAGTTGTTTCAGCATAGTTGAGGCAGAGCCACCAGGTGGTGGACAGGAGCTGGAGGGACACCTCACATCCTAGGGGATCATGCCATATGTCCAAGCTGAAGGTCCTGAATCAGAAATCAAGAGCCAGGGGAAATGATAAATCACTGAGACACACACACAGTCTGAACAGCAACAGCTCTCTCCCCATCAAAGAGAGACAATGGCATGCGACCCACAGGATGGGGGGTGAGAGGATCTTGGGCTGGTGGCAAAGAGATTAGGGATTTGGAGCTCAACCACCCAGGAAAGGGCCTGAAAAGGATGAGGGAGTGCAAGAATGATCAGAGCTCATGGAGTGGGTGCTGTGATGAGGAGGCTCAGGAGTTTGAGTCAGCAGTGTGATGCAGCAGCTAAAAAAGCCAATGCAATTCTGGGCTGCATCAACAGGAGTATAGCATCTAGATCAAGGGAAGTAATAGTACCACTGTATTCTGCTCTGCTCAGACCTCACCTGGAGTGCTGTGTCCAGTTCTGGGCACCACAGTTCAAGAAGGATACTGACAAGCTGGAACATGTCCAGAAGAGGGCAACCAAAATGGTCAAAGGCCTGGAAACGATGCCTTATGAGGAATGGCTTAGGGAGCTGGGTATGTTTAGCCTGGAGAAGAGAAGGTTAAGGGGTGATATGATAGCCATGTTCAAATATATCAAAGGATGTCATATGGAGGAGGGAGAAAAATTGTTTTCTGCTGCTCCAGAGAAGCGGACACGGAGCAATGGATTCAAACTTCAAGAAAGAAGATTCCACCTAAACATCAGGAAGAACTTCCTGACAGTAAGAGCTGTTCGGCAGTGGAATTTGCTACCAAGGAGTGTGGTGGAGTCTCCTTCTTTGGAGGTCTTTAAGCAGAGGCTTGACAGCCATATGTCAAGAATGCTTTGATGGTGTTTCCTGCTTGGCAGGGGGTTGGACTGGATGGCCCTTGTGGTCTCTTCCAACTCTATGATTCTATGATCCTGGGGAAGGTTCAAGCTGGGGGTTGGAGAGGTGCTCTACCCCTGTGATATCAGACAACCAAAGTCAGGCCCCTCCTGTCACTCTTGCTGGCAAGAAGTTTCTTCAAGAGTAGGCATCTGAAAGGCCACCTTATATCAAGCTGTCACTTCCATCGCCAAGGATGGGAAGACGCCAGTGTCAGCACAAACTGCAAGGCCCTCCCCACCCCAGCCCACTCACATGCATGCACACTTGTGTGCCAAGAGTAAACATGTCTTCAAAAGGGAAAGATGGGGTGTGGAGCTTGCTGGGTCAATGTCTCAGCCATGAGATTCACCAGCTGCGCCTCTAGCCCCTTGCTTTGCCTTCTGTATTGCTCTATGTATTAAAGAGGCTGGCAGAAAAATAGAAACCAGAGTTCGAATTCTTGATTCGGCAGCAAGGGTGAGGGCAGACAATAGCCTGCCTGGATATGCATTTGGGTAATAACTTTAGCAGCAGCAAATAGAAGGTAAAAAAATGAGCCATTGTTAATTAAATTATTTCTGATTTATAAAAAAAATATGCAGTTTTCTGGGAGGACGCAGGGTATGTGTACTCCTAAACATTTTGTGTTGCCCCAACTGACCAATGGATGGACTGACATGCCAGCTGTCTCCACAGTAGCAGTGTGGACTGGAGCTCCGTCATTCTCCCCACTGGTGCCCAAGGAGGGGAGTCTAGGGTAACTGTGGTAGTGGCAACAATGCTCCTCCTCCTCCTCCTCAGCTAGAAGCAGCCAGCGAGTGCTCACCTCTCTTCCCTCAAGCCAACCTCACTGCTGCCGTGGGCCTTCCCATCCTCTCAGCGCCGCCGCCTCCTCGAGTCCCTCGTCCGGGAGTTGGGAGGGGCCATGGGGGGCAGCCAAAATGAGAGTACCCCTTAAAAAAAATTAAGAAAAAAAGCACTGAAAATATATATTTGTGTACTGCTGTGATGAGGCAGTTTACAGCAATAAAACCATAAAACCAAATAATAAAAATGCTTTGAAAAGTTAAAAACAGACATCAGTTAACCATTGTGGAGGGGTGTGTTCTTAATTGCCTGTGCGGGCCTGGTGGAAAAGAAATGTTTTCAACAGGCATTTAAAAGCTGACATGGAAGAAATATTAATATTAATAATATTAATAATAATAATAATACAGACTGTGAGCTTGAAAGGGGTTCCTGAAAGGGTCAGTCTTCTCTACAGTAGCTGGCCTAGTAAGAATCCCTTCTCATCTGCTTTGTGTCTCCTCTTAGAGCTGTCAGGCCCTGGCTTGCCCCATTGATTCGCTTAATATGCTGGGGACAAGAAAGCCTAGTGTGTGTCAAATGTTGCTGGCAATAGATGGCTTAGGAGTCATTTTCGTTCTTTTTATTGCCTTTACATTATTTTTAAATTGCCCCTCACAGCGCTTACAAATGGCCTCTCCCCATCCTGCTGAACTCCAACTGGGGAGCTAGGGAGTTAGAGAGGCCTATGCCACGTTGTCATTTGAAATAATTGTCTGGTGATTCTCCTCTGGATAGGGGCGATGGCAAGGAGTCACCTGTTGCAAGGCTTGCAAGAGCAACAATGGGAACAAAAAACCCCTATAACCTTTCTGAAATAATAGCTGGGATCGCTGTCATCAGCGTTCAACGTGCCAAGTCTTTGGAACGGAAGATTGTTAGTGTAATTAGGGCCATAGCTCAGTATTAGAGCACCTGCTTTTCAGGCAGAAGGTCCCAGGTTCAAAGCCCAGCATTTCCAGGCAGGGCTGGGAGAGAATCCCTGCCTGGAACCCCAAAGAGCCACTGCCAGTCATTCTATATACCACTGAGCTGGATGGACCCAGGGTCTGATTCAGAATGCTTCCTTAAAGCCTCATTTCAGGGGGGGGGGTGTGGGGGACCCTGTGGATACCAGCTGTTGTGGTTAGTGTTGGACTAGGAACTGGGAGATCAGAGTTCAAATCCTCACTCAGCCATGAAACTCAGTGAAGGCCTTGGGCCAATTACTGCCTTTCAGCCTAACCTACTTCACAGGGTCATTGCTGGAATCGTTGCTTTTCCTTCACAGGGTTGTCGTGAGGATAAAAATGGGGGGGGGGAGAGAACCATGTACATTGGAGGGAAGGTGAGATAAATATAATAATGATTGTAATGATATGCACCTAGAGATGCTGCATTGTAGACTCTTGAATTACACCATTCCCACCTCAGAAAAAAGTCATATTGTTGCATTAAAGCCCTCATAGGATTTGAATGACATGAGGGGAAGTGGAGAGACTCTAGAACTCAGGGGAACTGGAAGAGCCAGAGACCTTTGTCATTTCCAGCAACTGGAAGACTCAAGAGGGAGATCTTATGTACTCTGGCCTCCTAGACCACAGCCTTAACCCCATCTGCTGCTATTAAAGGACCTCAAGGAATTGCTTATTCACTGGTAGACCCTGTGAGCTGTTCTGAGTCAGTAGATGCATGTGATGTTGTCATCCATTGGCTTGGGCCTTCTGGCACCAGCATTCTTGAGAACTGGGGAATGGTTCTACTATCTCTTCTTCTGATAGCTCCATGAATTCTTCAGCAAGTATTTCCTGTGAGAGAACCACTCAAGAGGGCTCTTCAGCCCTAGTCCCAGGAGACCCCACATGTTCCTCCAGGTCTTTGACTTGAGGGATATTTGCCCTCTGAAGAATCAGTGTCTGGCAACAGGTTTGGGCAATATATGACACATCACTGCTGCCCCGGCCAGGTCCACTGCCCTCCATGTTTTGTATACCTGTCAACTGTCCCGGGATATCCCACTTTTTCCTGTGAGATTATGGTGCCCATTTTCGTACGGTGGCCTCACCCTGAAAAAAGCGCTTTTGCCAGGGCCACGGTCTTGCACTGGTCATTTGACTTGCCCGGGAGTACAGCCCCAGAAGATTGTATCCCAGTTGTTTGTTGCAACATGTTGCAGGGTATGTTTTTGGAGGCCTGCATTGGGAAACCGACATGAGTACAGCAGGCTCCCTACTGTAGACCATTTGTTCTCAGATGCATGGCCTTTTAACACCTCATAAATGGCTACACTAAGGTCTTTCCCACAATAGTTGTATTGGTCAAACTTCCTAATAGCTTGCTTCATAAACGGGTACACTGAGGTATTTTCACATTAGCTACACAGTTTCCACCTCAAAATAGTTTGCCTCATAAACAGCTGCACTAAGGCATTTTCACATTAGCTACACACTTCCTACCTCATAACAGTTTACCTCATAAATGGGTACACCAAGGTATTTTTTTCAAATTAGAATGGTGAAGCCTCATAACCATTTGCTTCATAAATGGGTACACTGAGGTATTTTTTTATATTAGAAATGAGAAACCTCATAATAGTTGATAAGTTAGTACCTCATGTGGTATTTAGTTTTCCACAAAGCAGAGTTTACCACATAGCAACTGCAGCACACTGTGAGACAAATGGTGCCAGAGGCAACTTTGGCTATTTGGGAGTTCCACTCCCAGATCTGACTCAGGCTTGGATCAGGGCCATAAGGGATTTGCTATGGCAGGTGGGAATATGTATTGGTATTGCTGAATGCTACTTGTTTAGTGGTGCCTGATACGTTCATTGGGTTGCATTCAACTAAGCTCTCCTCAGAGTAGATCTGTTGAAATTAGTGAACCTACGGTAAGTTAGTAATGCCCATTATTTTCAATTGATTTATGCTGAGCAGAACTAGTAGATGGACACTGATCAGATGCACTGCTTCAGGTCCCCCTTCAGGTCGAAAAAAATAAATATTTAAGCCTACAATACCATGCAAAGCTAACAAGAAAGACACTAGACAGTCAAGGCCCAGCCACTGTAAATTTTGGAGCTGGGATGCCAGCTCCTGGGGCCTGAACCCCTTTGGGCCTCCTTAATATTTTGGGGGTTGGGGCTGCCCCTCCATGATCCAAAAGCGCAAAGACAAAGTGCAGAGGCAAACATGGCTACAGTGGCTGGTTCCTTCTCTTCCTCTTCCTGCCATGGAAGGAAGGGAGGGTTGAAGCAGCTTACCCCTGGTGACGGCACCAGGAGGAAGAATCATAGAATCATAGAGTTGGAAGAGACCACAAGGGCCATCCAGTCCAACCCCCTGCCAAGCAGGAAACACCATCAAAGCATTCTTGACATATGCCTGTCAAGCCTCTGCTTAAAGACCTGCAAAGAAGGAGACTCCACCACACTCCTTGGCAGCAAATTCCACTGCCGAACAGCTCTTACTGTCAGGAAGTTCTTCCTAATGTTTAGGTGGAATCTTCTTTCTTGAAGTTTGAATCCATTGCTCCGTGTCCGCTTCTCTGGAGCAGCAGAAAACAATCTTTCTCCCTCCTCCATATGACATCCTTTCATATATTTGAACATGGCTATCATATCACCCCTTAACCTTCTCTTCTCCAGGCTAGAGATCCTGATCCCACTAGCGCGATGCCAGGATATTGCATGTGTGTGAAATCACTTGCACATTGTTGGCCTCCACAATCACCCTTGCACCTCTTTTGGAGTATCCCAGGAAACAAGGCCTATACTTGGAAGGCTTCTTGCTTCTCCAGGGACACACCTGCACAATACATTTAAACGGCTCTTACACCACTTTAAACTGTCATGGGTTCTCAGAATCCTGAGAACCATAGTGTGTTAAGGGTGCTGACAGTTGTTAGGAAACCCCTCACAGACCTGTCATTCCCAATGCAGTTTCACAATCAACAACTCTTCCCAAGGAACTCCCCACCCCATTTTTCAAATTGCACATTAGCAGCTTTCCAACAACAGAATGATTTTTCCTCGTCCACCTTTTGCGTCAAATTGCACACTAAAGAAATTAACCAGCATTGGTGTATGTGTGCATGTGTTCAAACTACATCCTAGAATCCACTGCAACATTCTGTGTTGCATTTGATCTAGGAAAGGGACCCTGAATTTGGAAAGTTTGAAAATTTCCAGTCTAAGAAGGAAATAAAATCATATAATCTCTTTTAAAACACAAGAGATTAAAGAAATAAAAAATGAGGAAAAAGCACAAACACACTGGCAAAACACACATACAACACAACCAACAAAGTCATTCATCGGGGCTGTTTTTGTTCTTGACCACATAGTGAATGATTTATTAAATCTTAATATATTCCATAAAGAGTCCCCATATTTCCATAAATATGTCACATCTACCTAATACTTGTTAACTCACTCTGAGGACAAATAACTAAGCATGCCATGCCAATGTTTATCAAAGCGAAACATGCCAATATTGGGTTCTTCAAAGTATCATTCTTCAGAGACAAATGAATCCGTTTCTAAGGCATCTCTTCAGTGACAATCCTTAGTGGATCTGTACTGTATGTGCTTCTCTGGGAGTGGAAGGGGGAAAGCTCTACCTGTGCTTCTGTGCCATTTTCTTCTTTTCTGCTTATGAATTCAGTTCTCTTTTTTATGCTTCTCATAGGGATGATACTAGCCAATCAGGGATTATGCAGTGAATCTGATAGTGTCATGACTCAACATAGCCATTCAGTTTGGCTATGTGTTGATGTCACTAAAAACAAATGAAGTTAGTTCAGAGTAAAGGGAAAATTTCCTAAACAGGGTAATGCTCTCAGAAAACAATTTTTTTCATTTAAATAATAAATGAAAATGCCAATCAATGAATTACGCTTCATTCAGACTTTAGCCCATGAAGCCTAAAGTTAAGGTATGTCTTAGCTCTGATTGAGGACAACAACAACAACAACAACAACAACAACAACAACAACAACAACAACAACAACAACAGTGAATGTGATCTTTCCCTTGATCAATGCATAATAGGAGTATTTGCTTATTGAATTATAAGCTAGCTCACACTTCCTTCAGGACCTCAACAAAGCCCAAAGCCCCTCTATTTAGGGTTGGGTGATATCCAAATTACACCGAGGCACATGAATAACTAACTAAGTTTATGAATACAGGGAGGCCCCATTTTGAAAATATCAGCACTAGGGTGGAGTTCAAGTCTTTCCTTTCAAAAGGATCCAGCAAATTACTGGAAAGAGGTCAATCAATGGCTAATAGATAGAACCTCCGTGTTCAGAGGCACACTAGCTGCAGATGTAGGGACAAGCAAGGAATACTTCCCCTTTCGCGCCATTTTTGAGAGCATTCAGAAGCATGTGCTTAGCAGCTCTCAGAAACAAAACATCAGGCTAGATGGACCTTTTGGCCTGATCTAGCAAGGCGCAAATTTTGAGTGCAGAATCAACAGTTTCCTCGGCAGTATCAAGTCCCAGCGAGCATCTGTTGAGCATCCCGTGGGCTGGTGCATCTTTCATTGCTGTCACCCCAGAGGCTGTGAGTGGCTTAATAAGACTGCCATTGTCTCTCCCCGCCACAACAATCACTTCCCCTTAGCAACACAGTGCAGCATTCTGGGACACTCCAGCGGCCTTAGGGCTGCCAGTTGCCGTGGCTCATCTCAGCAGTCTTTCAGCTGACAGGCTGCGTTTTCTTTGGGGTGGTGAATCTTGTCAGCAGCTGGGATGACACTCATTACTCTCTGGCTCAAACGTGGTGCTGTTGAGTGACATTCAGAAACCTCCCTGACACTTCCGAGGGCTTCCCCTTCCCAGTTTTTGCTTTCATTGGTGGTGGTGTTCTCAGCTGGGAATCACCTCTTTGACCCTGAAAGTTGGAAGGAAGCTCAGAAGGTGAAAACCTATGTTATGCTTCCTTTGTGAATAGGGAGAAGCAGAAGCCCAAGTCTGCTTGGGACCCACATGTTTGGCTTGTTTACAGAGTGGGGAAACCAGCAAACATGAAGTATGTGTTGCACTTCCTGTTTTGCATTACATGTTAAGTATGTTAAGTAAGAAGATACTGGAGCACTCCAA
This sequence comes from Zootoca vivipara, assembly GCF_963506605.1. Lineage (NCBI taxonomy): Eukaryota > Metazoa > Chordata > Lepidosauria > Squamata > Lacertidae > Zootoca > Zootoca vivipara. Next base: position 10,636,716 of record NC_083294.1, on the reverse strand, counting down.
ATCATTTGCCCACGTGCATGTACATAAAATAGTAGACCTAAATGAAAGGCAGCAAATGGAGATCTGCACTGATCATCATAATACACCTTTTTTTAAAAAAAACCTTATATCTCTAACTATTTTTATTGCATAATTATAAGATTATTGTATAATCTTAGAAGGAGCGTGGGTATGAGAAGGGGTGGCTGTGACTATCAGGAAGGTACTTTGCACTTCTGAATTTGCCACTACAGTACAATATTGCTTATAATTCCCGGCTTTGCTTCACATTGCTGTGCTGGACTGGGGGAAGGGGTTCGTTCCGTTCCTCCTAGCTCAGCCCTGCAATTGGGAAGAAAACCACTCCCTTTGCTCTTCAGAAAATACTTCAGAGAGATCGGCTTACCTCTCCATTGCAGCACTGGGCTGGGAGGAGAGAAACATCATAGCACTGCGTTGGGGAGAATCCTTCCTTGCAATTTGGTGATTGACTAAAGAGTTTGTGTGTGTTACATGGAAAGAGCTGTGGCTCAGTGGTAGAGCATCTGCTCTGCATGCAGAAGGTCACAGATTCAGTTCCTGGCATCTCCAGTTCAGAGCTCCCTGTCTGAAATGCTGAAGAATCACTGCCAGTCAGTGTAGGCAACACTGAGCAAGATAGTTGCTTCAATGAGAAGCTGCCACCTGCAGTTCAGAGGTACACCACATGGGGAGCTGCAATCAAACCCAGCATTTCCTCATACCAAGATCCACCAGTCATTTGCCATATTGTTTTGGGCCAATTTGCCTATGTCCAGCTACCTATTTCTGTGGATTTGCAGTATCCATGGAAAAGCTGGCACTGTCTGGATGAGACTCTTTCCTTTGTCAGGTTAATCAACACAAGCCTTTTTATCGCATTGGGAGTGGCAAGCTCAAGCAGGACCCTTTCCTGCCCCCCACCCAGGAGCTGCTTCTACACTTGGTGAATATGCCCTGTGTAGCTGGGTATTGTTTCCTGACTGCTAGTGGGGGCCAAGTCCCTTTTATCTTCCTTCTCTCCAGTTCTTCATCCTGTTTCCCGGACAATGCTTCCTACAAGCTGTTTCCCCCTGATTTAACTGCCTTTGGCTCCTTTTGAACTTCCCAGCAGGCAGAAGGCATGTGGGTTGGCTGGAGACAGAGCTCCCAGCCCCAGTATCTCTCACTTTCTTTCTCTCGGCCCTTGCACACACCTCTTCAGAGACGAGCTTGCTGCTCTTTCTGTTTCTACCATGCTTCTCCCTTGGGAAAGGGCCATAGAGCTTTGCCAGCTGCGTCTGTCACAATATGGTAAAGAGACTCAGCTCCTGAGACCATCGTCTTGAGTTTGGCGCCAAGGCTCCACTCGTTTCGGCTTGTTTGGGGGATGCCAACCTCTTTGTACGTTCTCTTGGCACAGGGATGGCTGGCACTTCCTCCAGTGCCAGCTGTACAGAGCTCTATACTAGATCATATATCTTCCTGACAGTTGAATACCTGGGACTGATGCCTTGGTTCTCTTCCTTGGCATGGGATTGTGGGTTTGTCTCTCCTCTCATGTGCTGGAGTCCCATCAATATAGACTCAGGGCTAGAGCCCTTGGTCAGGACAGCCAAGAAAAGTTCCTGAAGTTTCTGAAGCAGTGTGACTCTCAAGTGCTGCCCATGATGCTCTGGGCTCCCCACCCATAATGCTTCAAGGGGCACATTACCACCACATAGCCTCAATGTGGAAGATAGTACCAGTGTCCCATAGGCTTCGGCAAACAGAATGCTTCATCTTCAGAGTCTCATAGCTGCCACCTTGGCAACCGCTTCCTTCCATTTCTGTCATGGCAGCTGAAAAAGGTGGAATGTTTTGCCACATTAATAAAATATCAGCTTTTGTTAATCTTGATTAGAACTAACTGGGAGTTGGAAAACTAGTTATGGAGAGAGATTTGAATGGGGTGTTTTGGAAAACTGACCGGAACATTCAACAGCAGACTGGGGATCCCTTTTCAACCTTGAAGGCCACATTCCTTTTCAAAAGCCCTGTGCGGGCCATGTTCCAGTGCTGGCTAAGGCCAGAGGCAAAGGTCAGTGGAGCAATGAATGTAAATGTTATCTGTTGCACAGTGGACAATTTTCCACACACACACACACACACACACACCACCACCACCACCACCACCACCACCTCTCCTGATCCTCTACTGAGGCAAACAAGAGACATCTGAGTTCAAGGACACATTCGCAGCCTGCCAAAAGCACCTGAGGTGGTGGTGAAGTAGCGTTGATAAGCTGTGTGGCCTGGAGAGAGTTCCAAGCGTCAAATAGAGAGGTCAGGAGGGCCACATTTGGCCACCAGGCCTGAGATTCCTCACATCTGCTGAACATAAACACTCCACCTTGTAAAATCTTGAATCAGGTCTGGTTTCAAAAGTCACACAGAGGGGAAGATTGTGCTATAAAGATTACAGAACCAACTGGTGGTGGTGGTGGGGAATCCTCCTTGATCTTTTGAGATTTCAGCAGGCATTGCTCGCACACTAGAAACTTTTTCCCCCTTAAAAAACTGGAAGGTGAAACACTCAGAAAATTGAATTCTAATACTACATTATCTGCTTATCTTTTTTCTGTTTTCTAGTGTTCAGTAAGGTTAATTGAAAACCTTGTGGATGTGTTTTAGTGCTATTTAATACCATTACTGTATGACAATTATCATAAAATGTGAGTACACTGGATATTTTGCAGGATTCATATTACAATATCTGTTTCTTTGCATTAGTGGCCTCTGGACTACTCATGTTATAGTTCATTATATAGGATGTCTATTCTTTAGGTTTAAAAAGATGTAAAAATCATGGGCCCCACAAATTTCATTGAATGAAAACATGAAAGATTATGCTCGCTTCTCCCCCCTCCCCCCCAAACCCCCTGTGGATTGTTGTTTAAAGCTAAGTGCAAACAGCTTCTCAAAATTCTACACATGAGCAGAGAAATGGGAATAGGGATTATATCACCAAATTTCTCCAGGGAGAGGAGACATTCCCCAATAGCAACCAGCAGTGTCAGTTTGGGCGATTTCCCTTAAAAATAGCCCCCAAACTTCATTTTTTTTGCAAATTTGCCAAAAAAGTTCAACGACTTTCCCTTCCCATAACAAGCAAACAAACAAACAAAAAAATACTTTCATGCCTGGATTTTCACTGTTTGAAATATGACAACCCTAGATGGATGAGAAATTCAATTCAGTTCACACTTAAAGATGAACCTACCTAATTTGCACAGTTATCCTTTGAAATTCACACTCCTCTGATTTTTGCAATGCAGTTGCAAATAATGTACCCAAAATGCATGTATTAGGGTAAAGAGTTCACTGAAATGCATATACTGAAAATAATATACAGGCATGGATTATAAAAAGGGAAATGGCTTTGCAAAAAAAGTGTATGTTAGGTAACATTCAATGAATGTGACTCACTTGAAAGCTGATGAATTTTCATGAGGACTTAAAAAAAAAAACTTGCAAACTGATGCAGAAATGGGGAGAACTGAACTTAAGAAAGTGAGAATGAAAAATGAATGGAATGAAAAATGGAAAAATAAGATGAATGCAAAATGAAATGGAAATGAAAAATGAGAAACTGAGAGAAACTGAAATTGACTGATTCGTCAATTTCCCTACTCACTGGTGGGGCTCACCTTTAGCAGGAAAACAGTTGCTTTCTTTTTTGCTAAGAGTTTTGGGGTGGGGTTTATTTTTTGCTGCTGCAAGTATTAACAAAAGAAATGTGGTGGAAACTTAGCCACCATTTTACATCCTCCACAATGTCCTGGTCACTAAAAAACAGGATGGAGGAAATTCTTTTTCTAAGGTTTAGGATGCAGAATAGGGGTCATTGAGCACCATTGCACACCTTTCACCGTATGTTGAAGGAGAACCTCTTTACCTTGGCCTTTGGCTAGGCAGGGGGAGAAATCCAGTTCGCGTTTAAAGGGATGCCTATCTATTATTCACTGTTTCCAAAATGATATGTGAACCAAAACACAGACACCCTTTAAACGTACAAATTTTTTCCAGCCAAGTAATGCATTGAAATATGCACATACTAAAGTAAGCTGTACAAAGAAATGCATGTTTCAGTGAAATAACACCAAGTGAGCTCAAGACCAATCTAAAACCACCAATGGCGCTCTCTCTATGTGTGTAGCTGCACAGTCCTAGTGCCTAGTGATGACACAAGGCTGTCATTTTCTGGAATTCAATGAAGCTGGATGGTGGGAGATTCAGGCCAGCCAAGAGGAAGGACTTCTTCACACAGTACAGAGTTAAACTATGGGATTTACTGCTACAAAATGCAACAATGGCTGCAACTTTTGTTGAAGAGGATTTGAGAAAAATGCATTACTGTATATCAGAAAATGTGTATATTGGCTGAAATTGCATATAAGCATTTAATGAGAAATTCACAAATGAATTGTCTTGAGTACTTGTTAAAAAATAATAATTTGAAAGCTGATGTGGAGGTGTGGAGAACTAAATTTAAGATTGGAAAAATGAGAAACAAGGGTAAACCAAAATTCACAGATTCATCCACCCCTGCTTTTGACAGTTAAGATTATATTCTTTTAGGGGACCCACCTCTTTCCCTGAATTGGTGGTGTTCTGTTGCGGCTGGAACAGTTCTACTTGTATTTATAATTGTAACTGTTTCATCTGTTTTTATAGTTGTGCATTATATGGATGTAATCTACCCTGGGATTTCATAGTGAAGATCAGGTGGGAAATCTTGTAAATCAATGAAATAAGGGGGGGGGGCAGAAAAATCATAGAACTGTTATCAAAAAGGTGTCTTCTGAAAAATGTTGTCTCTGCTCTTTTTCAGCCCCAAATGCAAATTATTGCAAAAACCTTGTGCATTTTCTATATCTATATGGCTATCCATCCACAAACATTGAAGTGTGTATGAACACATACGTGCACGCATGCACACACACACATGCAGAGAGAGAGAGAGTATTGGGTAAAAGTTTGCCATGAAAGGCAACTGGCAACCTCTCTGAGCCTGTGAAATGATATTAACATTTTATTATTCTAAGGTGAGCTTTTTAAAACAGAATTTTAAATGTTACCCTGCTGTTTCGGAACACAAAAACCTTTAATTTTATGCAAATGAACAGCGAGGAGCTGAGCGCCTTAATGTAAACGAACACTTTCTTTGAACAAAGAGGTTGGAAGTGAACAAGAGAGAGGGAGAGGGAGAGAAAATATTCCCATAGATTCTTTAATTGCTGTCTGAAATTATGTAAATCCCAGCACTAGGCAGAATGCAATTATCCAGTGCCCCTCTCTGCCACCATTGCTAATGTCTAACAAACTATCAGTAGGTGACATTTAGTGGAGGTAATGCAAATGAGAATTAATTTTTTTCCCTGAGACAAAGGGCAGCGGAAAGAGCACCTCCTTCATATACAGTAAAAGGATACTGAAGTGTGTGTGTGTGTGTGTGTGTGTGTGAGAGAGAGAGAGAGAGAGAGAGAGAGAGAGAGAGAGAGAGAGAGAGAGAGAGAGAGAGAGAGAGAGAAGGAATGAGATGTGGGTGGGAAAGACATTAGCAGAAAAAACCCAGTCACTTGGAATGGAATTTCTGGGATGGGTAAAGTACGTGTGGTAGAACTCAGAGATGGAGATGTCAGAAATCAGAGTGAAAACATAAACAGAAGCAGAAGTAGCCAATGTCTGCTTATTCATCTGATGTCCAGATCAGAATTCATTCCAGTGAACACAATTGACATCCACTGTTGTTGTTGCTTTCAGTCTGCAAAAGGTACACAATTGATTATGTCCCCCCCCCCCGCACCTTTTCATAGCATTTCCATTGCACTAAAATTAATGGAATGGAATAAATGTATTTATAACACAGCTTACAAAATCTTTTACATAATTTATATAATGTAAGCCATTTGCGACAGCTGATAGCAAGACAGATAGCATAGTCTTTGGCAGAAGACGAACTGCAGAGGAACAGAACCAATGCTGTATGCAATGAATACAGGGAGGAATGGAAAATGTTGCCTTCTTACTGATGATTGCTGCCTCATGTATGGCAGAGGGGAGGGCATTTCACAGTACAGGAGCAACTGCAGAAAATGTTAGTTTTGGGGTCTGTAGAGTGTGGTGGAATTTCCCCAGACAATCTAAGTGATATTGCAGGTCACAACAGGGACAGGCAGCTTTTCATGCTGAGGCAGAGAGGGAAATTCAGAATCAAGAGAGACACAGAACAGAATGGGTCTGTTGAGAGGGACTCATCCCTGTATTGATCTCTCCTTGGATTGGGCCTTGAACATCATGTGCTTCATAGCCAGCTGAATCCATGTTCCCACCTCTGTTTTTTAGGCTGGGAGGAATGAAATGAGAAATAGGCTGAGCAGTCAGTGAATGATGTACGTAGCAAGCGAGCAGCGAGAATCCATGCACATTGTCTCAGAGTGGGATTGGGGAAACATCACACAGAGACCATTTTAGAGAGTAATGGGTGGAGAGGAACCTATTTCTCTTATGCACTGACAACAACTTTCCTTCCCTCCCCCAACTCCCCGCTCTTGCGCCTTCTCAATTGCAAGGCTGGCCAACTGCTCCTACAAGAGAGACTGCAGGCTGTGAAGGTGGAGAGCATCTGGTCATTATGCTGCAAAAAAAGAGTCTACACTTATCTTATTCTGTTGAGTATCTATGGTGAGGGCAGGCTGCAGACATTTTGCTTGAGGCAAAGGACAAGATGCCCTTGGCTTCTGTCCCATGCAGCCATGTCAACTGAACTAGGAGATGAATTCTTCATCAGCCCTAGTGGAAGGAAAGCATCTCCCATCACATCTGAGACCAGCAGGTTAGTTTAGGAGCACAGGAAACTGTGTCACACTGAGTTCAACCATTGGTCCACCCAACTCCCAGCCAAGTTGCAGGGAACCAGGCAGAGGGCCTTCTTGGTAGTGGCACCCGCCCTGTGGAACACCCTCCCATCAGATGTCAAAGAGAAAAACAGCTACCAGATTTTTAGAAGACATCTGATGGCAGCCCTGTTTAGGGAGGCTTTTAATGTTTAATTGATTATTTTATTTTATTTTTCTGTTGGAAGCCGCCCACAGTGGCTGGGGTATTATTATTATTATTATTATTATTATTATTATTAAGTATTTCCTACACTGACTGGCAGCAGCTCTCCAAGGTTTCAGACAGAGAATCTTCCAAAGTCCTACCTGGAGATTCCAGAGATTGAACGTTTGATCTTCTGCATGCAAAGTGAGTGCTCTACCTCTGAGCTACAGCTTAGACATGGGAACATAGAAATCTGTCTTATAGGGATATGGTCCATCTAGCTCAGTACTGTCCACAACAGCTCTCTAGGATTTCTCTCCCAGCCCCACCCAGAGATGCTCTACCACTGAGTTGCAGCCCGCACCAAGGAAGTGTAGGCCAAGCCAGGCACAATTGTGTTCTGCAGCACTTCGTCACTGCTGTCCACTCTGCAGCAACTGATTATTGGTGATGCTGGTCAGAGCCGGTAGGAGTTGGAGTCAATAATATCTGGAGGGCCACTGGTTTCCTTCCTCTTCCTAGGGTGACCACTTACACTTCTCACACAAAAGAGGACAAAAGAGAACCTAGATGGGCATACCATTTACACATGCTAATTTATATGTATAGACACAAGATATGGAAACAGTGACGATAATATGAAGATAGCAGCTAAAATGTGCCTTAATCTTGGCTTCAAAGAACCTGCTGAGATTGGTTAGGTTATGAGTCACTAGAGATGGGGATTTTGCATTGGTGACACCTAATTTATGAAACTCAGGGGGAATCCAGTGTCAGAGTAGACCCATTAGACATAACATATATAGGCATAGTTAACTTAGATCCATTAATTTCAATGGGTCTGCACTGGGGAGAACTTAGTTCAATGCAATCCTATCTCCCAAGAAATGTGTGGTTGATTTTGTCCGTGCCAGCCTTCCAAATAGCCTGAAAGACCTATCCATTGCAATTGGCTTTTAATGAAGGTGATTTGTTTTTTAAAGGTTGCTGATGTTTCAGTGTATTGGGTTTCAATCTGCCACTTATCTGGAATTTGGAGTTTTGCTGTTGTTCTTGCTGGCATTATCCATGCCATTCATTTAGAATTATGCTTTTAGTTTCTAGAAAGGACCATCATCTTATATAGCTACCCCAAAGCCTCTAAAACAAACAATCCAACAAATAAAATCTACAGGTGTGCACATAAGGCAGTGTCCAAAGCTGGTCCTATTCTGAATGGAGCTGTTGGAAATGACATAGGCCAGGCATCCCCAAACTGTGGCCCTCCAGATGTTTTGGCCTACAACTCCCATGATCCCTAGCTAACAGGACCAGTGGTCAGGGATGATGGGGATTGTAGTCCAAAACATCTGGAGGGTCGAAGTCTGAGGATGCCTGACATAGGGTAAAAGCAACCTTGTATGCTCACAGTCAGTAGGGGGCAGAGTTGAGACTAACAAATAGTCGGGGGGAAACACACTTCGTGGTTTTTCACTAAAGCTCTGTAGCTTCCTCTTCTTTTCCCTCTGTCTCTCTCTCTTGCATGAGGATGCCATGAAACAAGCTCTAGTCATGTAGTTTCAGGATCTGAAGCCATCCTTGTGAACATGAAGTAATTGTAAGTAAATAGTATTTTTTCTTTACCAATGGGACTCCCATGAGTTTTAGTTCCCCCTTTTAAGCAATGATAGTAATGTGTGAAAAAGCGACAGAATGGATGGTGGTAACTCCAGCTAGCTTGGGCTTCCAAGCATTTCAAGTCCTCTCTCTCCCCACTCACACTCTCTCACAGACAACACACACACACACACAATTTATATATTACTGTTACTATTAATAATAATTAATTAATTAAATTTCTATATTACCTTCACCTGAGGATCACAGGGCAGTTAACAATATAAAAAACATCTCAACTCATGCTGAGCCATGCAATTAACTTGCAGTGCCTTTAAACCTTACCTTGCCTATGTATCACTCAGGTTTATGCATTACAGAATTTGGAAGAAATAATAATAGTAATAATAATAATAATAATAATAATAATAATAATAGAATTATACCCCGCCTATTATGGGCAGTTTCCAGCACATAAGAACATACAGTAATTAAAGAAAAGAAAGAGAAACCCGCATTCAATTTCTTCATGGGGCAGGGAAGGTCGTGGCCTTTTAAACTGTGGCAGGTTTTTTTGTTTATTTATTTCTTGTTGCGTATTTTTGTGCTTTATATTGTAAAGCTCCCTGTGATCCTCGGGTGAACAGTGGTTGAGATATTTAATAAATCATCACCACCATCCTAGTTTTTAGGCTACACTTTAAGTCTCACCTATGAGTAGTGCAATGAAGGCTCAGAAACCTATGACTTATGTCAGGATGCTGCTCAATCATCATGGCCTCAAGGCATATACTGGGCCCTAATGCAGCCTCGAGGCCACGCCTTGCAAACCCAGATGACTCCAGTGAGGAGGGTCTGTTTCAGAAACCATCTTGCCTGGGCGGAAATTCTGGCTGGTATTCACGGCCAGCTCAATACATTTTGCTGCCTGAAGGCAAGATGGGGTCATTCCCCATATCCAGGTGTCCTTGGACACTGACAGACCCTCCAAATGTCCCTAATTTCCAGGGACACCCCTGATTTACAGAAGTCATCCTAGTTTCTGTTTGATCCCGGAATGTCCTGCTTTTCCTTAGGGTGTCCCTATTTCCATTGGAGAAATGTTGGAGGGTATGGTGTTATCTGACCCCCCCCCCCCCGAGCCGTATGAAGGTAATCCTGTAAAGGGAAGTTGTTGGGTTTTTTTAACATTTAATGTTTTATTACGTTTTTATATCAGTTGGAATCTGCCCAGAGTGCTGGGGTAACCCAGTATGGTGTGTGGGGTATACAAAGTAAAATCATCATTATGGAATGGGGCACCCCTATTTTCATCGGAGAAATGTTGGAGGGTATGCATTGATCAGGCCTCTTGTTGGCTGGACAAAGAATACAGTAGAAATGTGTGAAACTAGCCTACTGTGCAAAGGGAAGATTTACATTAATCGTTCCACGCACTTCTGTATCTGGCCCTGCCCACTGCTGGTATGCACTCTCAGAAAGTTGCCCAGAATGGAACACGGCCTTCAAGCTGAAAATTTTCCCCACCCATGTTCTATAAATCAGCATGTGCAAATGTGATGCAAATCACATCCTTTGGGGGGAAGGTGGTGCGTTTCCTTGTTTAGTGGCCATTGTAGGTTGTTTCTGCACCAAATGGGTGTTGTTGAGAGAGGCATGAGGCACATCTTGCCGTGAACATTATTTTTTGTGCATGTTCTGGGAGTCCTCAGAAAGGAACGCACCACAGGAAGAAGGGGAAGTAGAAACAGTGAGGCATATAACCAAATGAAAGTCAAGAAGCACAGCACTGTGGCGTTTAAAAATATGCAGGTCGCCGGCTGGGCACCCCCAGCATAACAGCATGTGCCTCTAGTCAGGCAGGTCAATTGCTATTTGTCAGAGGGAGCCATGGCCGGGGCCTGCGGCTCAGCACTGATCATGGCATGGCCCCCTCTGAACTGACCCAGCCATTTAGCCTTTTCTGAGAAATATTTACAGAAAGGTCAGCAAATGCTTTGTGACAGGATGTGATCACATCCCCCGGACCTCGCGAGCTCATGCTGCCTACCTCGGCTCTTCTCCTGGCTGCTGCTGAACCTCACAAGAGTGGCAGGCTTGGGTTGCTATGGGGGAGATGATGAACCAACAGGAATATTCCTTTTGCAAAAACTGAAGGATGTGGCAGAAGCTTAGCTGAAGTGCAGAGGAGCTGCAGGAACGTAGAAAGCTGCCTTACTCCAAGCCAGACCACTGGTTCATCTACGGTAGCTCGTTATTGTTGACACACTGACAAAATATCCCATGTTCAGCTCCTTTGAGGAAATATGGGACTGCAGGGGTTGGACTAGATGACCTGCAGGCAGGTTCCTTTTCAACTCTACAATTATGTGATTCTATGAAATGTAGCAGCAGCAGCCCCAAAGTTATAGGTACAAAAACAGCACACTAATATTACTGGAGCCATCCATTACCAGTTTCCTTGCATGGGCTGATGACCTGATTAATTGATATTTAATTGATCGCCCTGCCAGCATAGGACTTTATCGTGTGCTGATTGTTTTGCAGACTATTACTAAAATGTCTGAGGGACAATTAGTGCAAAATCCATAGGAGTGTCAGCAAGAAACAAAAGGAGCAGGAGCCCCAAATGTCTGCAGTAGGCTTGGATTTTACAGCAGGAAGAAAATAGTTATTGGCTAATGAGCATAAGCATCGTGCCCCCAACCCCCAGTTCCAGGGCCCTGCAGGAAGACTTGGATGAGGACAAGATGCAGGATGCTTCACCCAGGCAAGAACCTTCAGACGTTTCTTGCCAGCACCACCCCATCTTCCCTCATAGAAGTCAATATATACAGAAGCAAGCAGGGGCTTTTAGCAACGTCCTGACACAAACCAGCCTCACCTACCTAAATAATGTGATCCACTCTCTGCTGAGACAGCATCCTTCCTGGTTGCAAAACGAGAGGGAAGTTTCAAGCTCATTGGGAGCTTTCCATGGTACTGAAACAATCTGCCGCACCCCAGCCTGAATGCCCTGTGCTGAACATTAGCTGAATGTGACTCTGTGTATTGGACCTGACTCTGCTCATACTGCTTTAACTCATTCTGACTTTCCAACTGCACTTTGCCTTACATGGGCTTGACAGACAAAAACTGCCATAGCAAGCATGGACTAAAGTAAATGTCCTACCCCATCCGCTGCTGTGAGTCTTGGGTCTCTACACAATAAGATTTTTTAAAAAATTGTTTTGTTGAGGGGGGGAAACAATCTAGTCCAGCATCATCTTTCCAGCAGTGGCTAATCCAGTGTTTAGAAGAAGCTCACAAGTAGGGTGTGAAAGCAACATTAACCAACCAGGTGTTTTTGAAGAGCCCCCAAGCAGAGCATGAAGACAACAACTCTCAGCCACTGTGCCCTCATCATCTGAGACACTTGGGAACACAGCTTCTTAACATGAATGTTCTGTTTAGGGATTTTCTCAGATCCCTATAAACTTCCCAACCTCTCCTCCAAGTCACTGGCAGTGACATTTCCTTAGAGATACCATGCTATTTCCTTTTGAAACCTTTTGTGGTGGTGGGGGACACCTCTAATTTTGTTAGAGGTTTCACAGTGGAATCCCACTTCCCGTCTCCCACTTCAACTGGTCCTTTGAGTGAAATTTTGATATGAATTCCGAGTGTGAGCTGCGAAATCCATTTGCAGTTTTCCCCTCCCCTTAGCCACAAACTCACTGGTACTGAATTTAGTGGAATTGACTTCAGAGGAATGTTATATATTTATTGTATTCATACTCCATCTTTGCTCCAAGAAGCTCAAGGTAGCATACATAGTTTCTCTCCTCACTTTACCCTCACAACAACCCTGTAAAACAGACTAGGCTGGGAGTGAGTGAGTGAGTAAGTAGCCCAAGGTCACCCAGTGAGCTTCATGGCTGAGTGGAGATTTGAACCCTGGTCTCCCAGGTCCTGGTTCAACAGTCGAACCTCTACACCACCCTGGCAGCTTAACTGTGGAATCCGCTCCTACAAGAGGTAGTGATGGCAACCAGCTTGGATGGCTTTACAGTAAGATTAGGCAAATTGAGGGAAGATAATGTTATCAATGACTAGCTACCACTATGGCTTTGTTACACCTCCACTATCAGAGGCAGACAGTACACCTCTGTGTGCAAGTTGTTACTATTCACAAGTGAGGAGAGCACTGTTGCACTTGGGTCCTGGTTATAGGCTTCCTAGGGGCATCTGGTTGGCCACTATGAGAACATGGCGTGGGGCTAGATGGGCCTTTGGGCTGGTCGAGCAGGGCTCTTCTGATGTTCTTAGCCTCGGTCCTCTTGAAACCAGCTCCCCATCTTCAATATGGAGATAATAATACTGCCTTACCTGCTGGTAAGGATCACTGACATAATGTATGTTGAAAGCTCTGAACATGCTCTTTATAAATGCTAAGTATCATTATTATGAGTCTTTTGGAATAGTCTGAGGAGGACCAGCATTGCGACCCCACCATATTAGTCTTGAATCAGTAACTGGAAAAGCACTAAGGAGATGATTTCTCCCCCCCCCCGAACTCTGAAGTGATGGAGGGGGGCTGTGGTTGCTTCCTGGACAAATCTTGCACTCACTTACAGAAATGCCCCTGTTTTCCTGGCTCCTCTCAAAGACGAGAAAACAATGTGCATATTCTCAAAAGCGAGGCCCGGACCTCAATTATTTGCAAGCCACTGTGAGCTGATGGCAGTACAATGGACGGAATTATCACAGCTGTGCGAATGCTACCCCCTTGTGACCAGAACATATGAATCCAATCGAGCTTCCTAATGTGTTCTCTCTTGCAAGGAAGGGAGAAGCAGCCAAAGTGGCAAGTGTTGCTCACTCCAGGGATGCTCAGATGGACAGAGGTAGGGTTGCCACATTTCAAAAAGTGACAATCCGGAAACAATAGTTGTTGGGCTTTTTTTTTTTGGTGGGGGGCAAAGTTGTTCCATTGCTGTATGCCCAGGTTTTCCCAGTCATTTTAACGATTTTCAGAATTTCTACCTGGACACTATTTCTGATGACGAATCCCAGATATGATCAGGAAATCCTGGGCATATAGCAACCCTACCTTTCCACTTCAGCAGTGCATTTGCTCAGGATAACAAAAGCTGCAGTTTCCCTTTTGAAATGGCAACCCCGTTCTTTCCTTTTCCCCCTCTTTTTTATTGCAAATATAACATAAGGAGAAAATGCCGCCAGCTCACACCAACAATAAGAATAATCCATAATCCATATATACATTAATACAAGCAATCCATGTGCCCTAATACATGTCCAAACAAGGTGGGCGATTACGAGATATACCAGGATGCACCCATGTTTCCCCAAACATGCCCACACTGACAAGTTTGAGTGGGGTCAGCTGATGAGTGATTTAATCCTGCTGGCTGCTGTTTTGCCAGTTGTGTTCCCTGATGAACAAGCCCCTGCAGTGAGCAGGACTGAACTCTCTGCTCATCAGCTTCTGAATGGAGAGAGTGCAATCCTGCTGGGGTCCGCTTTGCCAGAATTCTCCTTCTGGGGAACGCGCTGGTGGATCAGATCCTTCCTCCTCCACCTCCTCCTCCTCCTGCCACAGAAGGGAAAGAGGATTGAAGCAGCCCTCAGTCAGTGGCAACAGAAAGAGGAGGAGCCGCCAGCAATAGAAGCTGCATTGCCTCTGCGCTCTGCTCTGCTCCCTGGCTCCTAAGATGTCCTAACGTGACATCAGGATGTTGCGTGCATGACGTTGCTGCCCCCCCAATCTCCCTCACAAGTTCTGCATGCAAAGCATATGCTCTGCCACTGAGCTAAGGCCATTTCCCATCTCAAGGCCCTTTCCTGATTTGTGCATGTTCAAATTCTTTTTATTGTGGGTGGTATAGGAATACAGTGGTACCTTTGTTTAAGAACAGCTTAGTTTATGAACAACTTGGATTAAGAATGCTGCAAACCTGGAAGTAGGTATTTTGGTTTATGAACTTTGCCTTGGAATAAGAACATGTTCTGGTTCCTGTTGAGTTTGTTCCATTTGTAAACTGAGTCCCTCGCTGCTATGGGAAAGCATGCTTTGGTTTAAGAACGCTTTGGTTGAAGAACGGACTTCCGGAACGGAAAAAGTTCGTAAACCAAAGTACTATTGTACCTTAAATAGACATGCAGCACCATTGTTAAAACAACTGCACTGGCTGCCCATCTGCTACCAAGCCAAGTTCAAGGTTCTTGAATTGATTTACACAGCCCTGAGCAACTTGGATCCAGGGCACCTCAGGGATCACCTGAACCCTTATATCCAACTTGATCACTGAGATCATTTGCAGGAGCGTCTCTGGCGTTTTCCTGAGTTGGTGAGGCTCATTTGACACCAATAAGAAACCGAACCTTCAGTGGCATTGGCCCAGTCCTGTGGAACACCCTGCCAATGGAGACAGAGGCGCACAGTGGGCACCTTCTGTGCCAACTTTTAAATGCCTGCTGGAAAAAATTCTGCTTTGCCAGGCTGATGCAGTACATGCCCCGCATTTCTTTTTTGCTTTTAACTTGGTTTTAACGTTTTATTATTTTAGTGTTTGATGTTTTCATATTGTTGTAAGCTGCTTTGATATATTGTTATGATGCAGCAATATATGGATACTTTTATAAATAAATAAAGGAATGAATAAAAACAAAAACATTATTCATTGACTTTGGGATGCCTTATGGGAAGAGATTCAGAAATAAAAATGACCAAAAATAAAATTTTAAAATCTAATTTAATAAAAGTAGTAGTAGTAGTAACAACAACACACCGAACTGGAGAAGAACTCTGTGGGGCAAAGGGTGCTCAGTTTGTGTACCCAGGGGGTTGTTTGGACTGCCATGTGTCAGTCAATGTGGATGCTGAAGGAGTATTGGTGCATCACATGAATGGAATGCTGTGTCCTGGCATTTGATGTTTTATGAATTGTAATATTTATGGATTTTGATGAGTTATCCACACTGCATTTAATTTTTATTGTTTTGACTTTCCCCCCTTCCTTTTTCTTTGTAAAACCACTTTGTCAACTTTTCTAATGAACTTGGGATAAATAACTGTCTACAACTACATGGTAGGTAATAAGTGTATGAGTGTCAGACTAGAACAGGGGTCAGCAAACTTTTTCAGCTGTGGGTCGGTCCACTGTCCCTCAGACCTTGTGGGGGGCCAGACTATATTTTGGGGAAAAATATGAACGAATTCCTTTGCCCCACAAATAACCCAGAGATGCATTTTAAATAAAAGGACACAATCTACTCATGTAAAAACACCAGGCAGGCCCCACAAATAACCCAGAGATGCATTTTAAATAAAAGGACACATTCTACTCATGTAAAAACATGCTTATTCCCGGACCATCCGTGAGCCGGATTGAGAAGGTGATTGGGCCGCATCCAGCCCACGGGCCTTAGTTTGGGAACCCCTGGACTAGAACCTGGGATACTTGGGGTTCAGATCTCCTACTCAGTTGTGAAACTAGCTGGGTATGGCCTTGGGGACCAGCCAAAGTCTCTCAGCCTAACCTACCTTGCAGGGTTGTTGTGAGGAAGAAAGGTGAGATACAAATGAGATAAATGAAAAAGTGATTGAATAAATGACAGACTCCACCTTAGAACGCAAATATCTGCTCCGATAGAAGGCCACTTTCACATAACTTTGGGGTTTCTTCAAATCACCTTTCCCCACCTTCAATCTGGAGAGGCTCCCTGCCCAGGAAAACTGAATGCCCCCACCTCCTTCCTTTTGCACCCTGCCACAAACTTGGTATTCTCTGTTTTCTTCCTTCCTCCTCCTCCTCTTCCTTGCCCTGTTAAATGATTGCAGTTATCAAGTGCTGACAAGTAGCATTAAAATTTATTAGCCGGTATAAAGTTTTATTTTAGGGTGGCTAGAGATTTACTAGGCTTTGAGAGTTCTTTCCTAGGTTTGCTGTGTCACTTTTAATAACTACTTGACACAACAACTCTCTCCCAACAGGGATAACATGCAGGACTGTTTAGGGAGGATGAGTATGGGGAGGGTGCAGGATGCAAAGGGTCTTTCCTTCACAGTCTGTGATGTCCCGTTCACCACCACACCACCACCAACACCACATGACAGGTGTGCATTGCTTTCTCATTTGTTGCAAGCGATCCCAAAGGGAAGAGCCATAGCTCGGTGGCAGACCATCTGCTTTGCATACAGGAGGTCCCAGGTTCGGTCCCTGGCATTCCCAGGTAAAGCTGGAAATATTTCCTGCCTGAAGAGTCTGTGCAGATAGTACTGAGCTAGATGGACCAATTGGTCTGACACAGTATAAGGTAACTTCCTACATTGCTTTGGGGAAAGGCTGTAGCATGCTTTGCATGCAGAAGGTGCCCGGTTTAATGCTCGGAATCTCGACTGTTGAAGGTAGTATGCTTCTGAATACCAGGTGCTAGGAATCACAAGCAGAAGGAGTGATATTGTGTACAGGTCTTGCTTGCAGGCTTCCCATTGGGGCATCTGGGTGGCCACTGTGAAAACAGGATGCTGTCCTGGTCTAGCAGGGCTCTTCTGATGTCCTTAGAATTTAAAACGGGAGGAACAGACTGCATCAAAAGAAGCTGCACATCATGTATCAACGAAAGTTGGGTGTCATGCTCTGTACACTCCCACACCAGAACTAACATCTCTTCTTGGTTCTGCAGTGACGGCTTTTCCCCAGCTTCTCAGCTTCTCCTATTAATATTTATGATGTGAAGAGGAAGTTGCATAAATCTTAATTGCTACATAATTAACCCTCCTTTTAAAAGAAAGAATGAAAGAGAAAGAAAAACACCTCAGCTTCCTTTACTTTTGTGTGTGGGAGAGCTATGCAAATGATTAAAGGTTGTGTGGCAAAGAATGAACTAGAACATGCTGTCAAATTCAAATAAGGATATTAGAAACCAGAGCTTTTTTGGAAGACTTACCCTTCTTGGGTCCTGGCTCTTGAAGATTCCACATGTGACTTCTTTGAAGCAGTCTTTATGCCTGGCTTTGTTGACAATTCTATTTTGTCTCTTGACATGTCAAAAGCAGCTCCTAGCAGTCTGTCTCTCACACACACTAGTTTGGCCGAGAACAGAGCTGGGGGTGTGGCTATGCAGATGAGAGGGTGTGGCTATAGAGACTGGTTTAGTGGGGGGTTTTTTTTAGTTCTATGGGGCAAAGTATTGCCTTGTCTGAGGCAATGACATTAAAGATGGATGGGTCTGAGGTAGGATAGCTGAGAACAGGCCATCCTTCAGTGGTAGAGAACTGCAGCACGATGACAGCCTTACGTTTTGATGTAAATAGGCATTTCTAGTGATGTCCCCCAGGGACAGAGGAAGAGACTCATTCCCTTAGGAAGAACACCCACATTCAGAGCAGGACTTCCTGCAGGATCAGTGATTCTCATCAGTGGCTGAGCATTCTCCACTTCTGCTGAAAAGCTTGGTGAGTAGGTGAGGAAACTCATTGGAACAACGTCACCACTCCTGTGCAGTCTTGGAACTTGTGTTCCTGATCTTGGATGCCTGAACCTGAGCCTAATCCTGGACCAGACTATTTGTTCTTCTCCATTTGCACCTGGATTATATTCTGTTCTTTCCTAAATCTCAGCTTCTATAATAAATGTCCAGTTCTTTACTTACAAGAAAATGCACCCATTGTCATTTTAGGGCTGGAACCAGGAGAACAGAAGGACCACACCTCAGTGGTAGAGTGCATGTTGTGCATGCAGGAGGTCCCTGCTCCAGCCCCAGCATGAAACCCTGGAGAGAAGCTGCTGTTCAGAATAGACCATGCAGAATAGACAGTCAGTCAGACTGATAAGTACTTTGACCCTGTGTAAGGTAGCTTCCTTTATTCCTAGAAGTCATGTGCTGTAAGGCAATTGGAGTTGTGAACTTGTAGCCCTGGTGCCTTCTTCTCTATCTATGCTATCAAGAACACATTTGGAGTTGTTGGACACCACTGCTGATGGCTCTCTTGAGTGTTGGTACCACCTTAGCAAGGATCAGCTGACTCAAAGGGCCACTAGGATCCCTGGTGATCCTATGAAGCAGGTCTAGGGAACTTTTCTGCAGCCCAAGGTCCACATTCCCTTCCGGGCAATCTTACAGGAACTACATGCCAGCAGTGGGAAGGGCTAGAAGCAAAAGTGGGCTGGGCAAAGGATGTGAATTTCAGCTTTGCACAGTGGGCTAGTTTCTACAGGCGCTCCCTTGTATACCTCTTTCTATCATAGGCAAACAAGAACAATGACAAGGGTGTGATGACATATTTCAGGGGAGCGGGTGTGGTATGGGAAGAGTCCTGAGAGCCAAAAATAGATGCCTCAAAAATAGAGGGTCAAATTTGACTCTGGAGCCTAGGGTTCCCATCCATGCTATAAAGCTGTGGACCCTACCATGGTTTTTCAGCCTCAACAAGTTAAGTGGACTAAGCATCTTTTAGACTTTCTCACCCTGGGTTTTGACTTGGCTTACTAAGGCTGCCTCCAGACTGTTCTTCCTGACAAGCAGAATATGTCAGCCTCTCCCCTCACGCCACATTTTTGTTTTAATTTGCACCTCATGCCCAATCTTTAGCAAGATCCATAAGAAAAACAGTTAACACACAGCTGACATATCTTTGAAACAACGATCATATACGGGAAGCTGCTTGACCCCTGAAGGTTCTCTTGTACCACAAGATTGACACTTCACATTGACATTGCTTCAGGCTTATCAACAAATCTAAGCCAATTTTATTAAAGAGCATGCCAGCAAGAGACAACTTTATAGAGAGAGCGCGGAGGAGAAAGCCAAGGTTCATTTGGCTATTTCCCTCCTTCCCTCCCCACCTTTTCGATCTGGAATTTTAAGGAAATAGGCTATTTAAAAGAACCAAGACCTTGTTAGTTGGGTTGTTCACTTTTCACTCTGCCATATCAGCTGGACTTCAGGAGGGGCACAGAAACTTGGAGGACATGGCTATATCAGTGGCCACTAGCCCTGATGGCTATGCTCTATCACCACTGTGACAGGCAGAATTTCCCCGAGTTGCTGGGAATCACAGGCGGGGAAAGAGTTGCTACATTCAAGTCCTGCTTGTAGACTTCCAATTGGGACTAGATGGACCTTCAGCCTGCCTCTCTCTCTCTCTCTCTCTCTCTCTCTCTCTCTCTCTCTCCATCTCCATGATGCAGTGGTGACCACCAGTCTGTCCTTCGATACCAATGAAGCCCATACCAAAAAATTATTCAACCTCTGCCCCACCCACAACTGACACCCATAAGAATGTAACAGAAGCCCTGCTGGATCAGTCCAAAGGTCCATCTCGTCCAATGTCCTGTTTCCCATAGTGGCCAACCAGATGCCTCCAATAAGCTCACAAGCAGGGCACCAGTCCAATAGCTCCTTACCACTGTTGCTCCTTAGCATCTGGTAGCCCCTGGCACGTTGCTGCCACTGGCATTCACTGAATGCCGAAGGTACATCTTTGGACTCAGGCCTTTGATAGCTGTGGTGTGCATTTTCAGGGCCCATTCTATTCCTGACTGTAATCTGTTTTAACTGCTTTTGATTTGGAATTTGGAATTGTTGTAACCTGCTCTGGGACATGCTGATGAAGGGTGGGTAATCAAACAATCAATTAATCAACCAATCAATCATTTATTCACACATATTGAGAGAGAAAAAACATGTTTTTTGCTGGGTTCAGTCATCAACTCTCCTACCAAATATATAAGCAAATTTGTCTCTGCACTTCCTAACAGAGCACAGGTGTTTCAGAGGAGGGGTGAGAGTTGGAGGAGGGGAAACAAAGCATCATGGAAATATCACGAAAATATAACAACCCCAATCCATTTATTTCGGACCCTACTGTTGTTCCTAGGACTGTGAAGGGCTGTTCCATAGAAGATCTGTGCCTGAAACGGCTGTGTGGCCAGAAAATGTACAACAGCTGAAAAACTCTGCATGATAGCATTTCACGTTTTGAAGAGAGCTATGACGTCTCTGCTTAACCTTTTTTTTTCCAGGCTAAGCACACACAGGTCTTTTAACTTTTCCAAAGTCTCCTGCTTGGCGTCCTTTGGACATGCTCCAGTTTGTCAGAATCCTTTTAAAGCATGGCACCATAACAGATGCAGTTCTCCAGTTGACTGGCACCCCTTGTAATTTTTAGGGTGGAATGCAGGGAGCCCAACAGTAGGTGGTGCCGGAGCCAATGACAGGCAGCAGCCACTCATTCTAGCCTTGTCCCCATCCTCCTCCATCCCTGCTGAGTTCTACAAGGGCAATGATGAGACTGCAAGAGACAGTGCCACCTCCCTGAACTGGTTGTCAGTAAGAAGGTAGATAAGTAAGGAAGTAGGCAAGCAAGATGAAGGCAGACCAAGGTTGGGAGGGGAAAGCCTCATTAGCCCAAATGGATCAGCCTCCATTGCTAGTGCAGGATAATGCAGAGAAAACCAGCATGCAGCCCACATCTGTAAAGTCACACAGAAGGTCTCAGCTTCTATTATCAGTCAGGTATTTACCACCCACCTCTTTACTTTACCAAAACTTGACATCGCAATGAGAAAAGATTAGGAGTGTTGACAGGACCGCAAAGGTGACAGCTACAAAGAATTATGGTGCAATCAGATTGTCAGAATGCCCATTAGGGGGCTAAAAAACCTTCCTGTTCTCCGACACGATCCAAACTGATTTATTGCTCCGCGCAGTTCATGAACTCATCAGTGGTTTTGCATGGGGAAGAGAGATGGATTTTCTTCCTGATGTTTGGCATGCCTTCAGAACGTCCTTCTGAAATCTTATCGCTTTGAGTCTGTTGGGGAAATGGCTACTTTTCAGGATGGATCAGGGCTTGTGGGAATAGACTCATTAGGACACATAAACTTTTAGATAGGGATGAATGGATCAGTCTCTTTCTCCTGTGTGTCATTTCACATGTGCTGATTCATAAAACCATGCTGTCACATTTCTTCTGTATTGTTCTGCACAAGATTCCAATGTGGGGGTGGTATTTCACCCTTATGTATGCATACATGTTCTACCCTAAAACATTTGTTTTTATCTGGATTTTGTCCTAGAAATTACCATATTTCTTTGCATTTTGGTATTTTGTTTGTGCCAAGAGCTACATCACAGGATGCATCCTGAAATGGTACAGTCTCATTAAATCTTTGCCACTTGATCCTAGATATTGTATGAACTGGTTCCTTAAGGGGCATACTTTTAGGTTTCAGATGGAGGGCTTAAGATTTGGACCAGATTTGGACCAAGCATCAGGTGCATGTTGGATATATCCACATTTAAATTGCCATGGTAAGCTGCTTGTTTCATGAGAGAATCCTTTGGATATTTTGGGTACCTCCTAATGACCAGAAATGTTATGAAAAATAATAATATATGGTCTTTACATGCAGAAATCTCTGTCTGTCTGAGACTCCAAGGGGCTCCTTACGGTCAGAACAGACAATTCTGGTTTACAGGTTCTGTTGGTCTGACTCAAAATAAAGGAGCTTCATATAAGGGGGGGGCTATTCCTCTACTCGCTCCACTCTCCAACCCCACCTACCCTTTTCCAGCTCCCCTTCCCCATACCTGACCAACACCACTCCTTTACTTCAGTATACATTCCTTACTTGAGTCACATCTGAGTAGTCTTCCCTGGTTGGAATCTATTCTTGAATTAATGCCTCTTTCTTGCCTGGATAGGAGAATGGAGGGGTGTGTGTGTGTGTGTGTGTGTGTGTGTGTGTGTGTGTGTGAATACAGTCTACTGTACAAAGGTAAGATTTATATTCATTGCTCATCCACTTTTGTCTCTGGTCCCACCCACTGCTTGCATGTGGCCCCTGGAAGGCTTCTCAGAAAGAAAAGTGGCCCTTGGGCTGTAAAACATTCCCCACCCTTGCTGTGCTGCTTGTTCATTTTAAATATTTAAGTGGCAGAATAATATTCAATTGTGCTGTGTGTGTGTGTGTGTGTGTGTGTGTGTGTGTGTTTCTGTCTTTCTGAGACAAAGGCCTGGGGATCTTGATTTACACACCCTGTGGCTTCTTCTCTGCTTTTAATGCTTTTGGCTGCCAATGAATTGTGTAAACAAAAGGTCTCCTCCAGTCTCTAACCCATCAGCCCTCTTTTGCTTCTGCAGATGAAATCATTATGCCCTCTGGGATGGCACAACAAGGTCATGTCCAGCCTTGAAGCTCCCACAGGAAGGTTGAGCCAAGGGAGACGTCATTATGTTGAGCCACATAAATAATATCGCATTGCTGCTAACTCTGGATTGTCAGAAGATACCACCTATGACATCTAGTGAGAGAGCATGATAGTTATGAGAATTTACAGGCCATGGCTAGACAATGGCCCCAGCTGGCTGGCATGAGAGCGATGCCGCCATCGCTGTTACTGACTGGATAACAGGATTATGGAGCAAGACACTAAGGAAGTCCCAGAGGGATTTGCGTCAGAGGCCTAAATTTTCCAGGTTGTTGGAGACCTGCTAGTTATTTCCCTCTGTTCTGTGCCCAGTAGAAATGTAGAGTTGGAAGAGAGACTTGTAGGTCAGTGTTCAACCTGGGCCCCCCAGATATTGTTGGACTAAAAATCCTATCAAGATCCCCAGATTAGCCAATAGTCAGTGATGATGGGAGTTGTAGTCCAACAGCATATGGGGACCCATGGTTGAAAATCACTGTTGTAGTCCATCAAGCTCAGCAAGCTCCCAGGAACCATGTATGTTCCAGTGTCTGAGGGCCCTCTGCAAACACAGAAGCCCTATGCGGTTTTAAAGCCCTATGCGGCTTGGGACCCTCGTACATACGGGACCGCCTCTCCTGTTCCGTCTGGCCTTTGGGTTGGACTCAGTCTGACCCCTGTGTTTTCCTCCCTCATGGTTTGGATTTATGGACTAAAACGAGGTGCTTGGCATGTATAACAGGCTACAACAAGACACACAATAATCCCTGAACACCTCAGAAGGTGGTGGATTCTTCTTCATGGGAGGTTTTTTAAACAGAGGTTGAATGGTTATCTTTAGCTGTGATTCCTTCATTGCAGGGGGCTGGTCTAGATGTCCCTTTGGGTTCCTTCCAACTCTACAATTTTATGCTTCTATGATATGGGGAAGTTGTGGCCCTCTGGGGCTACCATCTTTGTCATCTCTAGCCTTTGGTCATGCTAGCTATGGCTGGTGGGAGATGGAGTCCAGCAACATCTGGAAGGCCATCCTGGCTCTAAACCCTTACAGGTTAAAATTTACTTCCTTGTTGAGGAGAACTGTCCTTGTTAATTCTGGGTCGCTCCTGCTCTCAGCTACACCAGAGCAGGGTCTGCTATCCGGCCGTCATCGCACACCATCCAATGGCTGCCATTGGAAATAATGGATGGCCTACCCGATTGAAGGCCTTAGACAAATCAATTAATATAGCTGCTAGTCTATTGATTCATACCCATAGCTGTAAAAATATCATTGATTACCTCGAGAAGTGCAGAGGTACGTATGTGCCACAGATGGCCAACCTGTCTGCGGACTGATCAATACGGTACATTTTCGGAAACTTTACCCCAGAGTCTCGTTGGATGGGGACGGGTTTGGACAGAGCTTAAAGTACGAAAGCAAATAATTTCGCTAACAACAGCCCATTAGGCAGCTAGTCGGTTTGTCCCTCATTTATCCCTGACTGTAGTTTATAGCCACATTGGTAGCAGTCACATTTTTTATTTTTATTCTCAACTGGAAGGGAAGTGGCTCAGTGGGACCTGTCATTGAATGCTGATGGTGGCAGCTTTTGCTGCGGCTCAGACAGGATAAATGGAATTCAACCGGGGGGGGGGGGCAGGGTGACGGAGCAGACTGGCAAAGTGTGTTGGGGGGGGCGGCCTGGCTGAGGCAGCACAGCGGCAATAAAAATGTTCTTGGGATGCCCCCTACCTGGTCCCCAGTGACTGTTTTCATTCAGAGTACAAGATCCACTTCAAGTTTACAGCCTTTTAAAAAATATCATTTGCTGTCCTGCTTGGTTAGGAGCAGTTCAGCAAGGATGAGCTGATAGATGTGGGCAAATGCTCACTGCTGTGATGAAACAAAAGGACATGGGAAGAGCCTGCTGGATCAGGCTAGTGGCCCCTCCAGTCCAGCATTCTGTTCTCGCAGTGGCAACCCAGAAGCCTTTGAAGCAGGAAACATGCAAGCATGACCCAAGCACAAGAGTACTCTCTCCCCTCCTGTGACTTCCAGCAACTGGTGTTCAGAAACACAACCCAGCCTGGCTAGTAGCCATTGACAGCTTTGTTGTCCATGAGTTTGCCCTGCCCTCTTTTGAAGCCATCCAAGTGGGAGGACTATCACTGCCTCTTGGAGGATGAGTTGGGAGAATATTAAGAAACTCAGCGTGCAGAATCAGAATAGCATTGATTGCATTAGTCCATTGGCTATAGCAGAAACCGTGTGTGTGTGTGTGTGTGTGTGTGTGTGTGTACACGTATATGAACTGCTTAGCAGAGCACAAAAGGAAAACAAAAACAAAAACAAAAACAAACTTCCATGGAGTCCTTCCCCCCCCCCCGCCCCAACTCAGAGTAGAGTAAATTCAAGGCGACTTTGACAAGGTGAAGGGAAAGTGATTATACTGGTCTAGGCTGTCACAGGAATTGATCTGTCCTCTCAGCTATCGATCCATGGTCTCAAGCATTTCAGGATGTCAAGCTGCTTGATCTGAATTTCTATCTGCTGCGCTCTAGATGAAATGATGGAGAACTTCAGCAGAGGCCAAGACTACTCTACCTCAGCTTCGGAATTCCTTGATCAAATGCTGACATTAAAAAAGAGAACCCCATCACTCATCCTGTGCAGTGAGCAGCCAGAGAAATCCAGAACCATTTTTGCTTTCAAAACAAAATAAAAAAATCCTGTGACAAACTTAGTTGGTCTCTAAGGTGCTACTGGAAGGATTTTTTTAATTTATTTTTTGACTGCATCAGACCAACACGGCTACCTACCTGTAACTAGCATTTTTGTTTTCTTTTGAACTAGCCCAAATGCCCACACTTAGTTCAGTCATTTCATAATACAAATAATTTTTATAGCTCAGAGCAGAGGTCCATCTAAGTTTGCAGAGCCAAAATTTGCAGAAGTACCAAAAAAAATCCACCACCACCACCATCCTTTTATTTTATATGCCACTTACTTGCCCAAATGGCTACTAGGTGACATACAAATGTAAAACCAATTATGAACAATAGATCAACACACAATTAAAGTAAACAATGAATCAGTTTCATCCAACATTTTAAACACCCATAATTAAAATGTACAATAAACCAAGCTCATTAGCAGTATTTAACAGTATAGCAGTTAAAAAAGCTATTAATCTAAACAACTCAGGACCTAACAAGATCATCTTGCCCCACATGAGCTCACTCAGATGCTTCGATCAGTGGAATTGGACTACAGGTGCCATGTATTAACAATTCCTCATTTGTAAAAACTGCATTGTTTAGCGTGGCAGTATTTTCACTGTGGAACTCCCTGCCAATTGTGATCAAGCAGTTGCCTTCACTTTATTTTCTTCAGTGCCTTCTAAAAGCATTCCTGTTTAGACAAGACAAGCCAACTCAGATACTTAGAAAGTTGAGGTAATTTTAATCTGTTTTAGTAGTTTAACATTGTATGTTTTTGTGGGATAGCTAGCTTAAGTCTAATTAATGCATGCAGGGGTTAATAGCATAGAATAAGCTATTCTGCCAGGCCTAGCTATAACCACAAGCCAC
The DNA here is from genome assembly GCF_963506605.1 of Zootoca vivipara. NCBI lineage: Eukaryota > Metazoa > Chordata > Lepidosauria > Squamata > Lacertidae > Zootoca > Zootoca vivipara. The sequence continues at coordinate 10,610,286 of NC_083294.1, read as the reverse complement.
TCTTGAGTTCTTACGCCAATAATTTGGGAACTTTCACCACTTTCTAAGTAAGCTAAGTTTTACTGCCTGTGCAACTTTTTCAGAATGCTGTATGAAAAGAAACACATGAATCTTACCTTTGGAGAATTTGTAATCAAACCCATGCTAGGAGAAGAGGGAAACTTTAGAAGGAATTTGGAAGGGCATATTTCAAAGGTCTAACAACTTAGATTTCCATGCTTTACTTTGCTTCATGTTTTGTGATTTTAAATCTCTCCTGGGGTGTTCTCTCACCAAAGAGTACTTTTTAAAAGTAGGGTTGCATTTTCCCCTTGATTGTATTGTCTTAATATTTTTGCAAACTGCTTTGATGATTTTTATAATCAATAAGTGAATAAATTTTATGAAATAAATGAATAAATAAAATGATTAGTTCAACATGCTCAGAAGGGAGAAGATCAGGAGAATCAAGTACGTCTTCAAGAGACAGCGGAATGCCATTACTGATGGGGCCCTTAAAATTTCATGCAGGGGCAGGGAACCCAACATAGTTCATTTAGTGGGCAAGGAAAACTGAGTGTTGGGAAAAGGAAACAGAAAACTAGGGTGGGAGGAATGGAATGGAGTATCTCAGGAAAGGGCATGGCTGGCTGGAATCCTTGGTCCTTCACACCGTGACTCTTTCTCTCCCCCCCCCCAAATTACACGTAGTATTTCTTTTCTACAATGCATTGTTCAGTTCTGTAGTCATGTGAAGGGGTGGAGACGATTCTGTGGTGGAGCAACCATCATGTCTATTGGCCTATGGGCTTGCTGCAGCAAGGGGAGAGGTTGCTTAAAATCTTTACTTCCCCCCCGTTGACTCTAATGCATTCCTTTTCTCCCAGGCTTTTGGCTACTTACTATGGCCTTTTAAACTGGGGTGGGTGGGTATTGTTTTCGTTTGCCATTCTGTTATATCTTTTTGAGTTTTTATATTGTTAACTGCCCTATGATCCTCATTTGAAGGGTGGTGTAGAAATTTAATAAATAGCAATAGGGTTGATGATAATTACAATGTACATTTATTTATATTTGCGAAAATTTCTATGCTACCAACCTCAAGCACTGAACAGTATCAAACTCTCTCTCCCTCCCTCTTTCTTACATTCTTTAAAAAAATGCAGAATACAGAATACATGGGTGGTATAGATTTGGAGCAATTTTGTGGGCATGTCAAAGGAATGAGGGAGCTCCAGATCTTGCTGAACCACAAGAGCGCAAGAAGATCATGTTTGATCAGGCCAGTGGCCCATCTAGTTCAGCATCCTGTTCTCAACAGTGGCTTCTGACAATGGAGGCAGAACATTATAAATCAGAGTTAGTAGCCACTGATAGACCTATCCTCTATGATTTTGGACTCACAGCTGTCCATGGAGGCGCAGGTCAGTTCTGTGTCCAGGGCAGCTGTTTATCAGCTCCATCTGGTACGCAGGCTGAGACCCTACCTGCCCGCAGACTGTCTTGCCAGAGTGGTGCATGCTCTAGTTATCTCTTGCTTGGACTACTGCAATGTGTTCTATGTGGGGCTGCCTTTGAAGGTGACCTGGAAACTATAACTAATCCAGAATGCGGCAGCTAGACTGGGGACTGGGGACGACCACATAACACCGGTCTTGAAAGACCTACACTGGCTCCCAGTACATTTCCGAGCACAATTCAAAGTGTTGGTGCTGACCTTTAAAGCCCTAAACAGTCTCGGTCCAGTATACCTGAAGGAACGTCTCCACCCCAATCGTTCTGCCTGGACATTGAGGTCCAGTGCCGAGGGCCTTCTGGCGGTTCCCTCACTGCGAGAAGCCAAGTTACAGGGAACCAGGCAGAGGGCCTTCTCGGTAGTGGTGCCCGCACTGTGGAATGTCCTCTCATCAGGTGTCAAAGAGAAAAACAACTACCAGACTTTTAGAAGACATCTGAAGGCAGCCCTCTTTAGGGAAGCTTTTAATGTTTAATAGATTATTGTATTTTAATATTCTGTTGGAAGTTGCCCAGAGTGGGTGGGGTATAAATAAATTATTATTATTATTATTATTATTATTATTATTATTAAGAATTTGTCTAAACCTGTTTTAAAGCCATCCGAGTTGCTGGCCATCCCTGACTGTTGTCATACCACTTCAACAGCCACCGAAAATACAGGGAACTGTAGTTCATTATGGTGCTGGGAACTGTAGCTCTGTGAGGTCAGTATCCTTAACAAGCAACAGTTCTCAGGATTCTCCAGGAGAATTAAAGTGGTACAACATTGCTTTCAATGGGTGGTGCAGATGTGACCACGTTTTTGTATGGAGAAGCCATCCCTCGTTTCAGCCACAGCCTCACTGAGAGCAAGGCCTCTGCATTGCTTTCCTGCTTTCTTTGTTCTCCCACCTCCCCATTCCCAATCCATTAGCAATATCTTCACCCTTTTGGTGACAAGGGCATTCTGACATCACCCAGCACATTGCAGCAGGCATTCTACATTATTTATCTCCATAAAAGTCCTCCTCTCCTTGTGTTTCATACTGTTTTGAGGTCAGACAGGGTTTGCAGCTTTAGAAAGTTCTGGTTTCAAGTTCTTGAAAAAAATAAAAAAATGATAATGTACAAATGGAAGCCAAGGAAAGTTGGGAGAAAGGCTTGGAAAGAAACTCCCAAATGGGTGAGTTGAAAGTTGGAGAAGGGCTGTAGTTCAGTGGCAGAGCATCTGCTTTGCATGCAAAAGGAGGGTCCCAGATTCAACCCCCTGCAGCCTCTCCAAGTAGGGCTGGGAGAGACCCCTGCCTGAAACCCCGGAAAGCTGCTGCCAGGAACAGACCAGTAATGTTTTATAATACGGCTACCTGTGGGAGGGCAAAATTTGGTGTTGCGTGTGGAGACCTTTTAGCCACCCCCAAGAAATAAATTCAGACAAGACTCAAATTTTAGGTTTGGTTTTTTGCAGAATTTAGGCCACAACTTTATTGATTACGATCAAGTGAGTGGTTGCATAGGCTCTGGTTTGACTAGCTGCCTGCAAGGGCTACAACCATAGGTAAGCCTCGGGTGAACACCTGGGGCAGTGGAAAGCAGGAGCCCTGCTGGTCCTCCACCCAGACTCAGGCTCAGGGCACACTCCTCACAGGGAAGACCAACCATGAGTCCGTGGATTCCTTTAGCGGAATACCCAACGCATAGGAATGGCTAGGCATCCTGCCACCCCTATCCACCTGAACCAGAGCCTATCCGCAACCTTACAAGTTGTGACGATTTGCTATGCAGCAGGCGAAACCCAAGTGGCACTAGCCAATCAGCCAATTGGGGAAAATTCCTGCCGCGCCCCTGTCCCAACGACAGGCGACACACAATGGCATAGCAAGGTCAAGCCCTAAATATAGGGAGAGGTGGGTGGGTGTTCCGATGCACAGAGCCAAAAGAGGAAGCTCAGGGACATCGTGCATGGGCTTAAATAGAGGTCCCCCAATCGCTTTGACTGATGTCCCTCTGGCCCAGTTGCACCATGATCGAGGGACCACCAATAGGGTGTTGTGGCTATCCAAACGTACCTACCCACAACACTGGGTCTGGTTGCCATGTCGCACCGCAACACGTGCCCTCTTGTTAGGGAGGACCCGATTTCCCAAATGGATCTTAATTATGGATCTTCTCAATTTTGTGCCCCCTCAGCTGGTGCCGCCCAAACCAGAGCCCACCCACCCTCCAATAAAAAAACCCAAACTCAGGACATTTCCTTTAAAATGTAAAAATCTACACAGATGGGCATGTTGGCCCCCCAAAACAGGACATGTCCGGGCCTTCCCGGACGTATTACAACCCTAGTCCTATCTACTTCTTCTTTCTGGTTCCCAGCAGCCCTTGTAGGAAACAACTTCTCCCCTTCTGTCTCCAGAATTCACTCCACCCCTCCAGTCACGCTGGCAACCTCTGTTTCTCAAGCCCATCGCAAAAGGCACTTTTTCCTGTTGCTTCCATTTGGCCAATTGTAACCTTACCATTATTAAACAAGCCAAACCATTATTAGTTTTTTTGCAGTGCTATTTTTCTAGGAAAAGAGGTGCCAGAACTCACCACCAATGCCTCCCTTGTTTTCTTATAATGACAATGGCACCCACCTGAGAGGTGCCAGAACTGAGTTCCAATGAGTTCCGGCTGGGTTGGGGTTTTTTGTTTGTTTCTTCAACAGCCCATCTCTAGTGAGCCATTGCCAGGCTGGCCTCATGAGCAAACTAGTGGGCATTATTTCCATTCCTGGCTAAATTCATTTATTTATGAGTTTGCTCAAATTCTAAGCATTCCCTGAATGTAGCAACTGTGGGGGTGGGGTCTGTCCCCCCAACTCTTAACATCATGTTTGTCAGCCACATTTTTGTACTCGCCATTTCTCCCTCCCCTTCCAGTTGTCTGCTTTGTGTAACATCTCACCTGGTGCACGCCCCCTAGAGAACTTTGAGCTTGATGTTTCTGTTGGCCCTAATAAGCTGTGGATTTTGGGAGTTTTTACTATCAGCAAGATGGAAGAAAATGCCATTTTGATTTTCTTCCCACAATGCAGTAACACACCAGAAGAATCAAAACAGCACAGAAAGAAAAGACGTGTGTGTGTGTGTGTGTGTGTGTGTGTGTGTGTGTGTGTGTTTAACCCACAGACCAGCTGATTAAAATTACCCTCTCTGATTAAAATGAATCTGCCTCCCCCACCATGGGTTAATCAATGAATCCTTTAAGACTGCCATTCTCTGCAAACTTTCTGTGGAATAATTCTTATTGTATAAGACACTGCTGTTTGCTGATTTAGCTGCAGATTTTAAAAGATCTAAACTTGCAGTCCTGAATGGAACAGATTGCATGGAAATTGCTTAGGGTAAGGTCAGTCATTAGGCAGAGGACTGGTAGGCTATAGAACAGGCATCCCCAAACTCGGCCCTCCAGATGTTTTGGGACTACGATTCCCATCATCCCTGACCACTGGTCCTGTTAGCTAGGGATGATGGGAGTTGTAGTCCCAAAACATCTGGAGGGCCGAGTTTGGAGGTGCCTGCTATAGAAGATACAGATGGAAGAGATTGTCCTGGCCTTCTGTATGAGCCTCCCTGAGATTCTCCTGAAGTCTTTGTCCAGTCCTCTGAAAATCTGGGCCTTCTGAACCAAATTCTTAGAGCAAATGTGAAAAGATACCTCACAAATCACATTAGGATTCCCTATTCCCAGTTCTCAGCTCTGGATTAAATAATAGTTATCAGCATTATGCTTGAAAGATTGAGTCTCCAACAAGCCAAATAGCTGCCCCCCCCCATTATTCTTTTGATTCTAAGTATTTGTTGTAACATCTTATTCATCTGGAAAATAATTTTAAACAGCCCTGAAAATAGCGGATTCCTCTTGGTTAAAATGATCGTGGGCGCCAGGGCGGCTGACATATAGTAACATGATTCACTTGGACAGTTAGTGACTGAACATCCAATTCATTTCTTTTCTGGAGCACCAAGTTATTATCTGAAATGCACAAGGTGTCTGGGGCTAACGTATGATCAGCCAGGGACGCTTCTGACGGCTTGAAGAGCAATCAATAAAAATTGTCTCCAGCAGTTTTGTAGACTATGGAAGTTGGTGGGGAAATGAAGTGATGGAGATTAACTAGTGGAAGTCGATGCCCCAGTGCTGTGAACCCTGCTTTTTAATTAAAGATCCAACACTGCTTTGTACTGGAATGGTGATTCCTCCCCCCGCCCCCTGCTTCCTTCAGTTCCAAGAAATTCTCTGGTAATGGATAATTTCCTTTCACAAAAACACACACACACACAACTGTGAATGTTGATAAAACACTTGCCACAATGCATGTAATCTGAGGGTCAATTCACACATGATGCTTTGTAACTGCACACGCTAGATGTTTTAAGTGCAAACCCAGGTATCCAATAGGACTTGGGCTCCAACTTCAGAGGGGTAATATAGGGCATTGTGTGGGGAAACAATTCCACCTAAACATTAGGAAGAACTTCCTGACAGTAAGAGCTGTTCGACAATGGAATTTGCTGCCAAGGAGTGTGGTGGAGTCTCCTTCTTTGGAGGTCTTCAAGCGGAGACTTGACAGCCATCTGTCAAGAATGCTTTGATGGTGTTTCCTGCTTGGCAGGGGGTTGGACTGGATGGCCCTTGTGGTCTCTCTCTATGATTCTGTGAAACAGAGCAGGAACATTGATGCCATCTGCCAGGGTAACTGACAGATCCTTTTTGCTTTGGCAAGAGAAAGAGGAAATAATGAGACTTTCAATTTTTAACTACTGTATTGTTTGTGAGATTCTCATAGATGAGCAAAGAATTGGGAATAAAATCAAGCAGAGGCTGGATACATCTCTCATTTTATATTGTGGTGTTCCTATTTCACACTAGCAGTTTAAAAATGGTGACTTCTTGGCAAGAGGGTTTGCCTTTCCGATTAAAAGCTAAAGGTTACATTCCAGCTGAATAAAGATCTTTTGTTAACCCTTGGGGTATTTTATAAATTGAACATATGTAATCTGAAGCAAGCACTGCTGTGTTTAATGCAGCTTACATCCACGAAACTATGCATAGGATTTGCAGTCATGCTGATTGAAATAAACGGTATATTATGCCAAGCATCTCACAACTCCTCCTTCCCTCCTCCTTACACTGTTGCAATCAAGCTGTGAAAAGAAGGGGATCACCAAGCAAAAGGAGGAGGATAAAAAAAGAGAGCTGTAGAGCAAACCAAACCCCAGGGGCGGGGGGGGGGGAGAGAACTGCAGAAGTGGTTGTCCCAATGTGTTTCAAGAAGCAACTTCAGTGCTTCTTGGGGGGGGGGGGAGAAGCAGCCCTGCAAGGGAATGCCTTCTCTTACCTATCACCTAGCAGAAAGTTCCACAAACTTAAGAAACTCCTAAGGAAATCCCTCAATAGACATTGGTTCTTGAAATGCAGCTGTGGAGGGGAGTCTGCCCCTGAATACCAGTTACTGAGTACTGAGTACTGCGAGTGAGGAGAGTAGCTGCTACACTCGGGTCCTGCATACAGGCTTCCTATTGGAGCAGGGCCGGCCCTACGGCAAGGCTGGGTGGCGCAGGGCTGCCAGGGGGACGCCGCGCTGCTGTGCCCGCGGCAGCCATGCTGTGTGCTGCGTCCGCCAGACAGCTGCGCTGGGAAACGGGGCAGGGGGCGTCGGAGGGATCTTTGCACCACGGCGCCAGATATGCTTAAGACGGCCCTGTATTGGAGCATCTGGTTGGTTATTGTGAGAACAGGATGCTGGACTAGGTAGTTGACCGGCCTGATCCAGCAGGGCTCTTCCATAGTTCATACTGAGGTATATACGACTTGGTGGGTCATGAGAAGGTGCAGACAAATCTATCTACTTCTCTCTGTTTCTCATTTCCCCAATCATAAGTTCAGCTAATCACATTCCCACATCAGCTAGAAACCCTTATTAAAAAAAGAAGGTGTTCCTAAAAACCTTTTTAATTTGCTTTTCTCCTAATATACACATTTTTTTCCTGCGCATTTTTGCCTCAACTATACATTTATGAAAGCATATAATGCAAGTTTGGGGTGAGTTCACTTCCCTTTGATGTTATATAAAGTACACATGTTATATACATACGTATTTGGATGGAGAACTGAACCATGAAATCCAAGAAAGCATGAATTTCAAGGATAGCTAGCTGTGTTTCAATTTGCATATGGTGTCAGTTAAGGAGGTTGGCACCCAAACGCATGAACCGAACCAAATTTATTCCGCATTCCTTGCCAGCCCATGTGGCCAAGATTTTAAAAGTATGTTGAAGTAGTGAACTGGTCACAAATAGGTTACATGGAGTCTGAAACATCAAGTTTCCAAATGCACAGGTGGCCTGGGGAAATGACTGAATGGGGTTGGAGAGGAGCGAGGGAGGGCCATAGTTCAGTGGCAGGTCATCCCCAGGTATGGTTTAGGTGATATCCCTCAATACAAATCTGAGGTTCTGCCCCCCCCCAACAAAATCCTGTCCCCATAACAAAAATCCTGAATACATCCATGCTCCCCGTCCTACTGGTAGAATGGTAGCTATTTAAATGTTTTGTTTGTACATAGAACATGTTTTATTTATAATTTTTTATAATTTATACAAAATACAATTACATAAAATGATGGGAACATAATGAAATATTGTTGAATCAGGGGGGAAAGCATAGAATTATAGAGCTGGAAGGGGCCCCAAGGGTCATCTTTCTAGTGCAACCCCCTGCAATATTTCCCTCTGTGGCCCCCTAGCCTTGTGCTGTGGCCCCTCCATTTACACATTTTTTAACCTGTGGCCCCCTTGGAATATCCTGCTCCTCCCCCCCCCAGAAGGCCATATGGCCCCCAGCTGGGAAACACTGGCATAATGCATAAAGATATGTAATGAAGGTGCCAAGTGAGCCTCCCTGGGGAGAGTATCCCAGAGAGCCACTGCAGAAAAGATCCATTCTCATGTTGCCACCCTCTGGCACAAAGAAGGGCCTCAGAGGATTATCACAGGGTCTGAGTCTATTCATATGGGAAGAGGCGGTCCTTGAGGTATTGCAGTCCTGAGCCGTTTAAGGCTTTATAGGTCAAAACCAGCACTTTGAATTGGACCTGGAATCTAATTGGCCACTAGTGCAGTTGGGCAAGGATTGGTGCAATATGTTCAAATCATCTTGCCCTGAATTCTGCACCAGCTAATTCCCTGAACGGTCTTCAGAGACAGCCCCACATACAACACATTGCAGTAATCTGAATCGGCAGGTAGAGCTGTGATGGACCTCTGTCAATTTGTAAGCCCAGGGCTGTGGTGGGATCTAAACCCCAGTGCCTGTACATAGCACATTAAAAAACACACCTCCCTTTCTCTGTGCCAGCCCCCATTTGCTCACTGGGCATCTTTGGCCTGTCCCACATCTCCCTCTCACATCTGACACACATTCCACTCAAGCGCCATGTGCTGTCATTGTGGGAGACAAGATCCTGAAGTAGACAGAGCATGGGACTGCGCCCATCTGACAATCCCCATGTTCTAATGGAAAAAATCGAGTCGAGTCAGTGAACTGGGGAAGATAGAATGCCGGTGTAGAGCAGACACCTCACAAATCTCCCCCACTATGTCCCTCACTTGCAAGCAGTCATCTTCTGAGTGAATCACCAAGTCTCCTCGAAGGAAGGCACGGAAAGCTGTTCAATGGAACATTAACCTCACATTTCACATGCTTGCAATAATCCAGCGGGAAGACGCCTCCTCCTCCTCCTCCTCTTCACCCCTCCTTCTTTTCATATCGTGATCTACCCCACTTGCCTTAATAAGAAATGTCTCCAAATAATAAAAATGGATATTATTATATTTCACACCCCACCCCAAAAGCATCTGTCTCACAATTCCCTGTTAGTCTTGGTATCGTTCTTGTGGGACATAAGCACAACACATTAACAGTAATTTAAAGTTGCACTGCGCATTGATTATTTATACCCTTACATAAAAAAGAGGGGGAAAGGCAGGTTTTCAGCAGAGCGCACGGGTCTTGATAAACTGTGCATGTTAAATCAAAATCTTCCAGATATGTGGGCTGAATCTCTAGGTGGATATTGCCAGGGTGTGTGTGTGTGTGTGTGTGCGCACACACACACACACACACACACACACACACAGAGATTACTGCACCTTGCTAGTGACTGTCTTGATTCAAATACCTCTCTAAATCATGCCGCACATATAAATAATAAATAAGGAAAAGAATTGCATCCTTAATATTATTCTTGTGTCTTATTAAACTAATATTTCAAGAAACTTACAGCGTTGGGTGCATTCTCTGCATGTGCATTTGTGTAGCATAAAACAAAAGGCAAGAATCAAAGCGGTGAGAGCAATAAGAATAAGAATAATAAGAAAATAGAGCTCTGTCTGATAAAACCGAAACTGTCCTCATAAAAACAGAAGTATGAATGATTATTCTAATTGCTGAGGGATACCTTTAGAGAGATCGGATAATTAAATGGTACAATGGTTAAGACCTCTGGATAGAGTTTCTCTCCGTGCCTTAACCCCACCCTACATTAGCAGGAGAAGCAAGAAAGGCATTATTTTCTGCAAAGATTATTTCAGTCTATTCCAACACCACCACCCAGATTTCATAACAAGAAGGTTCTTATTCCAGTCCTTGATGTGAAACTCCCCCCCCCCCTTCTCACATGTTTCCCATTGGCTCCAGAGCATGTAAGTTTCACTTGGGAATGTGAAACAGACACATTGCTTTTGGTTTGAGGTTATTGGCTTTGAGATAATGCAGTGGCCTTAAGAAAAGATGCTGTTTTAAGTCAGAACCGCATTTAGACATTAAACTGGGGCTGGAGATCTTTCTCAGTCTGAGGGCTGCATTCCATTCTGGGCAGCTTTCTGAAGACCACATGCCAGAGCAGGGCGGGACTAGAGGCAAAAGTGGGCAGAACAATGAATGTCCGGTCACATTCATTGTTGTGTCACACCACACCCACTGGTGTGGATAAAATTTAGTGTGATATGCCAGGTCCCCGTCCCCCCCACCAAATAAAATTTGCACACTATTTGATTGTTGTTGGGTTTGTTTGTTTTTTGTTTTTGTTTTAAACCAAACCAAACAAACCCTCAAAGCAGTATATCAGTCAAAAGGTCACAGTTTCATAATGTGACAGGTGCTGCAAGGCAAAAGGAACATTAGAAAATTGGACTGAAGCACTAGCATTATAATCCGGAAAACCAATGCAGTATTCACTACATGTGAATGCATGCAATGGGTGACTCTTGTTTATTGTATCTCAAGCCCGAGGTGCTGGATTCTATTGATTGATTGATTGTTGCATTTTTCTCTAAGGAACTCAAGGTGGCCTACCTGGCTCACCCCTCCTCTTTTAATCCCTACAACAACCCTGTGAGGTAGGTTAGGCTAAGAGGCAGTGACTGTCCCAAGGTCACCCAGCGAACTTCAGGGCCTAGTAGAATTTGATACCCTGGTTTCCCAGGTCCTAATCCAACACACTGTCTGAGAGTCCTCACTCTCCCTCACATTGGTATTCCCTGGTCTGCAGGTATTCACAGAATGATGGCAGAGAGTTGTCATTTTCTGGGAAATCCTAGAGAGTTTGGGGTCCTTGGGCAATTGGGCAGAACAGTTGGAGGCAGAGATGATCCACATAACACTTGCCTCTGTTGTGTGGTAGCTTTTTGGATTGTGCTTCCATCTAGGGAACCAGACTGTGGCTGGTCAGCTGTGTCATCCGTGACTGCATCTTCTCATCGCGAAGCTTCTCAATATATATTTTTTTGCAAAAAATGATTGCCAAAAAGCCCTGGGTGGAAGGTCGTAATTACGCCAGTCCAAAACTGCAATAAATGTGATGCATCAAAATTTACTGAGAATTAAAATCTGAAACATCTGTGAGGGCAGCAGATATATGGCTCGTTGGGTTGATCAGAAAGAGATTCCCCTGGCCTATTAATTCTTGGCTTGAAGAATTGGTGGCCTACCATGGAACACTACTTTTCAGAATGCAACTCTTGGACAAAGTTCTTTCAAGTTCTATTCTGTCACATTAAAGACTTAAACACAGGGCACTTTTAAATGAACCTTTTTTGGCAGTGACACGCACTTCTCTTTTGTTTTGGTAGGAGGGTATCATTTTGAAAGTATTCTTCTATTCAGGGAACATAGCCCTCACTCTGAATTGACTTTTCCCTCAATGATGTTGGCACATAGCAACATTTCATGATCCCTCCACTGAGCTGAGTATGTATGATTGATCAAGTGCCCTCCCTCGGAATTGGTTTAACCTGCTTTGAGTGAAATGGCCACTTGGCAACCATTAATTACATGGTCCCTGGTATTCTCAGGTACTTGTTCACCGAAGCCCTTGAAATTAGGAGGAGGAATTCAGTTGCAACAGATGAGGGTAAACAATTGCAACCAAGAATGAAAAAAGTGTGCATTCACAATGGGGGGGGGGTAATTTCTTCACCTCAAAATTCCTGAATGTGAACATTCCAGTGTGGGGACAACAATGCAGCCCTGATCAGATATATTAAAAATAATAAGCTCTAAGCCAAAAGGGTGTCTTGCCTGGGATTGATACTCTTTATTAAACACATTTTTCTTTTGTGCAGGCAATAGGGGAACACACACACACACAAACAAACAAAAGAAAATGGAAGAGTGTCCCTTTGGAGGTGAAGTCTAACCATTGGAGAGTTACAGCACCTGCTGTGGCTGTAGAGGCCAATACAGAAGCGCCTTTTTTTGTTGCAGCTGGAACAGATGAAGGTATTCAGCTGTGCTGATGCAGGGGTACTGAAATATACTTGGCGTCCTGCAGTGATTTCATGCCCTTTATTGCAGCTTGTAAAACAGTGGTTGAATTTCCCCGAAAACCTCAGGCTTTTATATACATTATTTACACAATGAGTCCTGTCTGATTGGCTGATTCTGCTTCCCTCCTGGAGCCTGATTGGTCTTTTCCTGCAGGCCAGTCAGTTGTTGCATTCTACGAACCCAGCAACCTAATAGGCTGATTAACTTCCTCCTGGAGCCTGATTGGTCTTCTCCTGCAAGCCAATCAGTTGTTGCATTCTAGGATCCTACCTGCCTATTGTTCTAGGATCCAAGCTTAGTACATAACAAGTACCATGGCATTTCTTCTCTCTGCACTCCTCCCAGTGGTCATTCCTCCTCTGGTCACTGCTGTGGATACACGACCTGCCTGATTGTCTCCAGGCACTGCAGTTGTCTGCAAGGGATTACCACATTGCGGCGTTAATGTTGCAAGCCTTCATGTCCTCTGGCTGGATCGGGATGACATGGGGCGGGCGGGGGCAACTTCCATCTTTCGCTGGGGCCCAATTAGTGTCAGCCCCTTCTGTCAAGAGCTTGGGGGTAACCTTGGATGCCTCCCTTTCCATGGAGGCACAGGTTGCAACCACGGCCAAGGTGGCATTTTTCCATCTCCGCCGCATTAAGCAGTTGGTCCCCTATCTCTCTCAACCTGATCTAGCCACAGTGATCCATGCGATGGTCACCTCTAGGCTTGATTATTGTAACTCGCTCTACGCGGGGCTGCCCTTGAAACTGACCCAGAAACTCCAGCGGGTGCAGAATGCCGCGGCGAGGCTCCTTACGGGGTCCCGGCCGCGGGATCATATTCATCCAGTGCTTTACCAACTGCACTGGCTCCCGGTGGAGTACAGGATCAGGTTCAAGGTGCTGGTTTTGACCTTTAAAGCCTTATGCGGCTTAGGACCCTCGTACCTACGGGACCGCCTCTCCCGGTATGACCCACAGAGGACATTACGGTCCACAAATAATAACATATTGGAGATCCCGAGTCATAAGGTGGCTAGGCTGGCCTCGACCAGGTCCAGGGCCTTCTCAGTACTGGCCCCGACCTGGTGGAACACTCTGTCTCAGGAGACTAGGGCCCTGCGGGATTTGTCATCTTTTCGTAGGGCCTGCAAGACAGAGCTGTTTCATTTGGCCTTCGGACTGACGCAGTCTGACCCCACGGTTACCCTCCCCTAAGGTTTTATTTATAATGGTTTTATCTTATTCGTAGATTTTTAATTTTAAAATTGAATTTTAACATTGTATTATTCTGTTGTTTTAACTGAATTGTTTCTTTTATATTTGTGTTGATATTATTTGTTGTTAGCCGCCCTGAGCCCGGTCTTGACTGGGAAGGGCGGGGTATAAATAAAAATTATTATTATTATTATTATTATTATTATTATTATTATTATGTCACTTTTACAGACATCTCTGTAACACAGAGTTGGCCTGATGCCTGAAGCCAGCTCCTCATAGAGCACATCCTTGGGGATCCTGATTTCTTCCCTGTAGTTATGACCAAGCCAGCATGAACATCACTGAGACAGGAGTGAGAACATGCTAGGAATGTGGGGTTGGGAGAGCACATCTTTGTTTGAGACTCTGTCCTGCCATGTGATGCCCAATACCTTCCTGATGCAGCACATTTGGAAGGCGCCTCTATCACTCGCAATCAGTAGGACTAACACAAGATATAACCAAAGTTTATAAGAATTAACAATTTTGTGGTGAGAGCATCCTTTGAGAAGGGCTGTAACTTAGTGGCAGAGCATCTGCTTTAAATGCAAGAGATTCCAGGTTCAATCCCCAGCATCTCAAGGCTGGTAGAGATTCCCTACCTGGAACCCTGAAGAGCCACTGCCAGTCAGTGTAGACAGTACTGAGCTAGATGGACCAATGGTCTGATCCAGCATAAGACAGATTCCTATGTTCCTAATTCCACAAGGCTAGAACTCAGGGTCGTCCAACACAACAGATGTGAAGCATATTCAAAACACACACATATAAGAAGCTTCATCACACACTGTGACTGCCTTGTTCACTTACAGAACTCACTGCCCCAGGGTAGTTCAGCTGGTAGAGCATGAGGCTCTTAATCTCAGAGTTGTGGGTTTGAGCCCCATGCTGGGTAAAATATTCCCAATTTGCAGGGAGTTGGGCTAGATGGCCCTCACAGTCTTTTCCAGCTCTACAGTTCTATTATTTGTGGTCCTCACAAAGCAGCCAACACAGGGGAATTGTGGGAAATTGCTCAATGGCAGCCACAGTGAAAAGCTCTGCTGCCGCCATTGAATATACGCTCCGTCCCTGTTCCCTTTCTTCCCACAACCCCCACCAATTTCCAAGACATGCACACATACCATATGGCAGGCAAACCCAGGTTCTTGCCTGGCTGGAACTTGTCCTTGACTCCATCCTACAAACAGGGCAGCCTGATCTCAGAGCCATGACATTTAGCTGAGTTGTAGAGGGCCTATAACTCTTTTGATAGAGGGCCAACTTTCCATGCATAAAGTCTTCATTTTGATCCCTGGTGCCTCCAGGTGGCAGCTGAGGAGACAGCCCCTTGTCTAAAACCTTTGAGAGCCGCTGCCTGTCAGAGGAGAGCAGGGATGGGAAACCTCAGGCCCAAGGACTAAATGTGGCCACCCTAGGCCTCTCTATCTGTCCCTGAGACACATCACTCCCTGGCTCTGCTTCGCACCCTCCTTGACTAATTTTGCCTGGCTGGAATATGCCATTGAACCTTCTTCATGCTTCCTGCTTGACTGGATGAAGGACAGAGAGAGGCATGTGTAAGTGCCTATTGTACAAAAGTAACATGGGCATTTGTGACTTCACCCACTTTTGCCTCTGGCCCCACGCACCACCGGCATGGGGCTGCAGGAAGGTTGCCCCAAAAGGAATGCAGCCCTCCATCTGGAAAGGGTTTCCTTCCCCCTGGTTTAGTTCGTATGCAAATTCTTACATCTAAGCTGGTAAGTGATCAGCCTGCACAAAGAACGTCAAAGATATTGTCTGAAAATGAGGCTGGATATATGCGCCTTCAGAGAGGTTTAAATACATAACCCCTTTCCATTACTGGCTTGTCCATTAGCCGATAAATACCTGAAATCACTCCATTAGACACTAATACTCGAACTTGGGTGAATTATTCAAGTGGGATGACCCAACAAACCGGGCAATATGGGAGTATAATTGCCAGCACCTGGCAGTTAAGTTCTGCCAGAGCAAGATAAGGGTGTAAAATGTGCCAGAAAGGTCAATTATTCGATAATCTTAATTCTGTAGGACCCTCTGGCTGTTAGCAAGAGACAGCACCAATTAAAACCCTTTTGTCAATTAGCAAGTGAAAACTTTCAAGATCCTCCACTAAATCTGCTTTTTCTTCTTCTCTCTTTTCCTTTTTGGACCCTTCTTAGCAAGGATAGCTTTAAGAGTTTCAGGACGGCTTTGTTATTTATGGGCTTGGATAAACCAGGGCTTTGAAGGATTTATTTCGTTATCATTAAGAATAATAAAAGATCATCTGTATTGCAGTGCTCTTAGGGATTTGGTGGTGGCGAAACCTCTGGCAGTGATTGGCTGAGCTTTCTTGATATCATAGAAGGATGGGGCAGGCAGAAGGGGCTCTGGACTCCCATTGGTGGAATTTCTCCCATCCTAGAGCAGTGGTGGAGAGCCTCAGGCCTGTGCCAGGTACAGACCTCTAGAGACCTCCCTATATGGCCCTTGGGACTCTCCTCAGGCCAAACCCCCTCTCAAGCTACACCCATTCACTGACCCTGCTTCACACCCTCCTTGAGTGTTTCTGCCTGTCCAGAATCTGCCCCTGAACTGATAGAACTTGGATAGAGGATGGTGACGAATGAATGGGAGCAGAAACCAGCCTCGTGTACAAATTTACATTTGTTGTGGCACTCATTTTTGCTTCTGGATGTCCTAGTGGCCCTAGAAAGTTGCCCCCAGAAGGGAATATGGCCCTGGAGTTGAAAAATGTTGCTTACCTCCAGGGGTGCCAGCTTGAATAAAATATAGAGGGGAGGAGGTAAGCTCCACCCCACAAAATCCATCATAAGACATAGCACACACATCATTTGAATGGCAATTCCCATCACCTTTGGGGAGGCCAGCCCCCTCAAATATTTTGGGATGGGGGCAAAGGCACCTCAGCCCCTAGGGGTTGACTCTTATGCTTATCCCTGTCATAGAGAGAAGCAAGCAGCGCCTTGACAGCAGTTTAAAGGAAGGATGGGGGAAAGGATTGTGCTGCTGGCTAATTTTGGCTTTTTAAAAGAAACTCTGGCACCTGAAGACATAATGAAGTTAAGCAGGGTTTTTTATTTTGCAACCAAACTGGTAAAACAAAAGGTGTATCAAGATACAGGATTATTTCATGCAGCCTGAGGAAGTATCATCCACCCTGGGGCTGCCCATAAAAAGCAAGTCTAGAGTAAGAAACTAGGGTGATGTCTGCTGTTTCCAGGCTCTCTTTTTCATTGTGAGACTTTTGCGGGTGAGTCAAGTTTGTTGGACCCTGGAAGGACCCAGAAGAAAAACGAATTGGTTTTATTTATATATATATTAGTGGCTTTGCATTGATATAACATTTTTATATGTAACTGTGCATTATTGTAATATTTTGTTATTGATTCAGTTTTTTTGTACACCACTTAGAAATATTTTAAAGCTGGTAAGTGGTATGGAAATATATCCATCCGGAGGGTTGCTACGTGTTCTCTGGCTTGGCTAGTGTGGAAAACTAGCATACTGGGCTGAGCGGGCCTTTTGGTTTGATACAGAAGGGCTCTTCTGATCCCTACAAAATGAATATAGTTGTTTGTCGCCTGGCTTCAAGAGCCTGGTCCATTAGAATGAATGGGGCACTGTCCCACTAACCTCATTCTGCCCACAGCCAACCCTCACACCTGCCTTCCTGCTTCCTTACAACCAGTCCAGCCCTGGCTATCATCTTCCTCCTACTTAGTCTCAGTGATACCCTTGAAGAACTCAGCAGGGAGAAGGATGGGGGACAAACTAGAATAAGTTAGCTCCCCCTCTTATTGACTCTGGCCCTTACCAGTCATTGGCTCTGGCTCTACTTGCTGTTGGTCTCTGTCTTCTCCCCCACCAGTCCCAATGGGCAAGAGCCACCATTTGTTCTGTCCTTCTCTGCTTCCTAATGCTCTCATTAAAAGCTCATGCAACAAGAAAGCCCTTCCTGTTGAATCAAAATGTAATCTATGGTCAGAAGCAGTAATGCTTCTGAATGCCAGCTGCTGGAGACTGCAGGAGAGGAGGCTGCTCTTGCGCTCAGGTCCTGCTTGTAGGTTTCCCATAACGAGCATCTGGCTGGCCACTGTGGAACAGGATGCTGGACTAGATGAGCCATTGGCCTCGCCCAGCAGGCTCTCCTTATGCTCTTACAATCTCAAACATCACTGGTTCCTATGAATGCTTGGACTACCAAATCTCTTGTTCTCTCACCCCCACCCCCACACACTATCTGTACCAGCACGGTGTTTGCTGTCTCCAACCATGACAGGACTACAATACTTTATGTAAATACCTTCCAAGTGGAGCTCCTCATTATTAATGCAGACAGTTTCCGAAGGCAGAGGCAAACAGCGTTTGGCAGTGAAGCCTTTTTAATGAGGATGTCATTAAGGAATTCAGCTTGCAAACCACGGTCCGATTCCCCATGCTCCTCCTCTCCCTCTCCTGTTCACATAACATTTTTTAAGCCTATTTATTTTTTACAAACCTAGAAATATGGACATTATCTTCTGAGTCGCCCACCTTTTTTTTTAATTAACCAATTTATTAGTGGGACACATTCAGTCAGCTGGATCATGAGAACGCTGGCTTTTGACCCTCTTCCCCATTTCCCCTGCAGTTGAATGTGCAATAGGACTCATTATTTATCATCTTCGACCTCCAGGGTTGCTATAAATTCAGCCCTCTCCCTTCCAAAATTCTGGCACTCTGGGCAGAGTCAATAGGTGGGATTGGAATGAAAGAGGAGCTCCAGAAGGTTGGCCCTCAAATGAGTGGTCTGGAGGCAGTCTGGAAGCAGAGGCACAGAAGGCCACAGTCTACTGCAAACCTTTGTTAGAGCAAATTGCTCAATCTGTGGTCCTCTTTCCCCATGAGTTCTGGCATTCGAGCAGGACATGACTCCACCACCATTTCACTAGCCATTTCACCAAAACCAAGGAAGGACCCCCACATTCTCAGAGAAGGCCTCCATTACTTGATCTTCTTGAGCAGTTATGGGGAACCTGTCGCCCTCCAGCTTTCACTGGACTCTCAATTTCCATCAGGCCCAGCCTATGGTCAGGGATAATGGAAGCTGTAGTCCAGCAACATCTGGAAGGCCACCAGTTTGCTACCCCTGTTTCCCGAGCATCACTATTTATGTTTCGGTTAGAGATGGGTCCCAGGTCTGAAAAAAAGTTGAAGACTGCTGTTCTGGAGGACAATGGCCATATGAGATAACTATTGATATAACTCCCCCAGGTCTGACTTATCTACTGGGCTGCAGTCAAGTCCAGTGGAAAAAAATAATGTTTCTGGCTGAATCAGCTGGGAGAGAGTGGCCTTCTGGATGTGACAAGAAGCCTCCTGCTAACTAGCAAGAAGTTTCAGGATCCTAGGAACCAGATTAGGGCTGTGGTGGTTGTGTGTGTGTTCAGCTAGCCCTAAGTGCCTTACTCCCTGTGCCATTGTGGCAGAAGACCACCTGCTTTTCCTCTATGCTTCTCCCTCAACTGGTCAGGAGGGGTGTTGCAGTTGTCAGGTGACCTGTGTGACCAATAGTCTTTTACTAAGCCTTACAAAGGTTTGAATTGCCTGGACTGGTTTAGGTTCAGCACTTGTCCAGATGACATCTGGCCTTCTGTCTTCCTGACTTGGAGAAAGAAATCTGAGGCACTGAGTTATAACTAACTAAATTATGCTCAGAGTAGGCCTATTGGAATCAATGGACCCAAGTTAGCTTATTAATGTCCATTAATTTCAATGGGTCTGCTCCAAGTATAACTACCACTGGGGACACTCCATTGTATTCTGCCACACACAACCATGCATAGCCCATCCTTTGTGCAAGTCTGGCACAGAACGTTTGCAACGTGTAAAGGATCCTAATCTTCTTGTTTATTTATTTACTTTATTACACTTCTATCCCACCTTTCCTCAGAGGCACTCAAGGTGGTGTACATAATTCTCCTCCTACTCCACATTTGATCCCCACAACAACCCTGTGAGGTAGGTCAGGAGAGACTGTGACTAGCCCAGACTGTGAGCTTGCCAAGTCTGGATTTGAACCCTGGTCTCCTGCATCCTAGTTTGACACTCTAACCACTACACTACATTGGCTCCTGCAATACCTCTTGTCAGGTCTTGCTTTTTGATCCTCTATTGCTACTCCCCAAAATGTCTCCTCTCCTCTCCTCTGTTAGGAAAACTCCCATCCAGCCACTCAGGCTGTTCGTCCCTCTAGCTCAGGCACGTCCAACAGGTAGATCATGATCTACCGGTAGATCACTGGTAGACGACTGGCTCCCCCCAAAGAAGCTCAAAAATGTTGGCTCCCCTTTAAAAAGGTCAACATTTTCGCCCTGCACCCCCCCAAAAAATAAAAATAAATGGGGCTTTCCTCCTCCCTAAAAAACGGGTAATATTGTCTGTGACTGTCTTTGTTCACTGGAATATAGCTTTCAAATTCTGCCTCGACTTTACACTCTTCCCATTTCCATACCATTTTGTGCTGCTCACTGTTCAACCAGTGCTAGAAAGTTTGCAGCCACCTCGACTGCTTTTGTAAGGTGTCAACAGCTCCACTGTGTGGTGAAAGGACAATATGCAGTTCCAAAACAGGCATCTTCTTGGTCTGTTACAGCCTTCCTAAGCCTATTGCTGTCTAGGTGTTTTGGACCACAACTCCCATCAGCCCCCAGCCAGAGCAGTCACATGGAGGGTTCCAGATTGAAAATGTCTGGTCACTTACCATGGCTTTCAAAACGTGCTTTGGAGCACTTTGGTGGTCCTCAGGAGCTTATTGGGGGATCCTCAATGAGAAAATCAGAAATGGTGGACTCATTTCCCCATGGCCTGCCAGTGTGATATAGTGATTAGAGTGTCGGGCTAGTACCTGGGAGACCAGGGTTCAAATTCCAACTTAGCCATGAAGCTGGGTGACCTTGGGCTAATCACTGACTCTCAGTCTGACTTATTTTGCAGGTTTTTGTAAGGAGAAAATGAGAAGAGGAGAAGCATTTTGAGAGCTGGTGAGGTGAGATTAAGACCCCTAAGACTAGAGTTAAAATCCCCTTTCAGCTGTGAAGCTCTCTAGTGATCTCTGACTGGCCAGTTACTCTCAGCTTAAACTACCTACACGGTTGCTGTGAGGGTAAAATGGGGAATACGACTATATATGGCACCCTGAGCTATTTGGAGGAAAAGTGGGATAGATATGTGATAGAGAAAGAAAGAAAGAAAGAAAGAAAGAAAGAAAGAAAGAAAGAAAGAAAGAAAGAAAGAAAGAAAGAAAGAAAGAAAGAAAGAAAGAAAGAAAGAACAGTTTGCCTGCTTCCTCTCCTCTCTTGCCAAGGAGTCTTAGATGATTTTATATGAATTTTTGGAAGCACCTGTACACTATTGAACAAAATATTCTCCTAGGTATACTCCCAGAATCCTCTGCACTATTGTGGGTTCCATAGAAGACACCCAGCAGTCTATGTCAAAAGGAACCCTCTAGGTGGTATAAGGTTTGAAAATCACATATTTATGATAAAAAAAATCCTCTGTGAAATTTTGTGTGTGCTGAAACCAACCAGTGTTTGTTTTTTAAAAAAGTGTAAGAGCTATGCGGGAAGGACCATCCCATAGCACAATGAAAGAACATCTGCCTTGTAAGCAGAAGGTTTCAGGTTCAAACCCCAGCATCTCCAGATGCGGCTGGGAAAGGCTGCCTGTCTGAAACTCTGGAGGGATGCTGCCAGACAGTGTAGACAACACTGAGCTAGATGGACTTAGTATAAGGCAGATTCCTATGCTCCTTAGATCTTTGGGGTTAAACAGACCTCCTCCTCAGAGTAAATGCTCAAAATTAAAAAGGAACATTCGATACATCTGTGCAAAAGCATGGCTTTATGTCCTTTAAATTTTGTTTTAATTGTTTTCAAATAATAAAAATTAAAAGTTCATAATAATAATGATGATAAACCTATTATAAAAGATGAATGCCAAAGATTAAATCAAATTAAATCCTGTGGTTCCTGTATTAAGTAAGTCCATCACATTGTCAGGACGTCCATCGGTGCTCATTCCTGGGGGTCTCAATCGATTCCAAAATGGTACAAATAAAGTCCAATTTCCCCGAAAAGTCTCTAATGAGGTAGTTCTTCCCAGCAGTGCTTACAAATAGTTATCTTGTTCATTAACATGATATTTCTCATTGTTCCCCCTCCATAGTCCCACAGATGCTAAGTGCTCTGCCTTCAGTGATTTTGCTAACAATAGATGTTCAAATTAAAGGGGGAAGGATTGATATGTCTGGGCAAAGAAACAGTTTTAAGTCCTTGGCTATGAATTGTCCCAGTCTTGCAACTACAAATTTCCTGCAGATAGGGTTGCCAGACTCAATAGAGGACAGGACATCTGTGCCTTTAATTGCCCTGTTCTCTTTTGAGTCTGGAAACCTTAAAGAGAAACCAGCAGACCCTTTGTTTAATTTCCAAGCAAAGGGTCTGCTGGTTTCTCTTTAAGGTTTCAGCAGCGCCACGGCACCGGAAGTCACTTCTATGCACTTCCGGACATGCGTAGAAGCGACTTCTGGCGCTGCGGACATTTTGGAAATGGGCAGAGTGGCATCAGAAGTCGCTTCTACGCATGTCCGGAAGTGCGTAGAAGTGACTTCCAGTGCCAGTGCGGCACCAGAAGAACATGGCCGCCGGCAGGAGCTCCGTAATCTGAGGGAATATGGGGTATTTTGCCATTTGGGACACCTGCGGAAAACGGTAAGAAAATACGGGGGTTTCCCGGGGAAAACGGGGTGCTTGGCATTTATGCAACAGATTGCTCACAACATACTCTAGCACTAGGAATAACCCCACTCAGTGACTTCATTTAGATGTTAAACAGCCTAGAGGATAAAACTGAACCTTGAGGAACCCCACACTGAAGGCTCCACAAGGCCAAAGAACACTCCCCTAGCATCACCCTCTCAAAATAACCATCCAAGTAGAACTGGAAAGGTGCTGAAAGCCCAAATCTCATCTGGTAGTGATCTGACCCTGACAAAGGGCTGGTGTCAACACCCCCCACTTTCAGATCACCCTCTTCCTGCATAGTTGAGAAAACAAGGTCCAGAATGTGGCCTGCCTGCCACATGGGTTGGATTGGTGACATGTTCGGACAGTCCTATGGTCGTCATGGCAGCCATGAAATCCCGAGCCACCCTAGAGCCAATTGCCTTAGCATGGATGTTTAAGTCCCACAAAACCAGCAGCCTCCCAAACCGGCTGCCAGCTCAGGCTAGGAGACTGCTGGGCAGCAAGGCGGGTGGTAAACCAGCAGAATCCCTGATCTGTCCCAACTGCCCAATGCCAGGAACACACGCTCTACAGATGGAATCTACAGGCCACAGCAACTGCCCCTCCCTGACCCTCAAGTCTGCCCTGATGCTGCACCAAGTACCCAGGTGGGCATAGCTGGGTGAGACCAACTCCGCCCTGCTCTCCCACCCAGGTCTCAATGATACAGGCCGAATCGGCTTCCTCATCTACAACCAGGTCATGGATGAGGGAGGTCTTACTCTGGGCCCACCTGACACTCATCAACAGCATCCACAGACCCGAGGGCTGGCTGATAGGACAACCGCAATTCCCCAGGTCAGAGGAGGGGCTGCCACACAGCACAGTCGCCAGCTGCCTGTGCTGCGTGCCCCCTACCTGGCCTGGTCTGCCCCACCTCCCACACCTCCCACACCATACCTCCCCTTGCATTGAGCCACTGCGATTGGGCCATCCCACTGCTCTCTGCACTTCTTCTCTTCACAGGCACATATTCCACACCTTAATTTAAACAAACAAACAAAACTCCAAATTTAAAAAATGCACAAGTTAAAAAAACAGTTTAAAACAAGTTAAAATATTTGCTCATTGAGGGTGCAGGGGTGGGCAAAGACTACCTGTTATTGGAGAAAATTCCCTCCCTTCAGTACTGAAAAGAGTTAAGCCACTGTGAGAGATTCTGAAGGCCCTTATGAAACACAGATACACACAGAGAACCAGAAATGAAGTAAGCAGCAGTAGTTTATGTTCAGCATCTATAGCATTAATTTACAGATTTCTTGGAAGGCTGTAGTAATGCGGCACATTGATAAAGGAAGCATGACATCAAAGCTCGCATGCATTCTTTTCTTTTAAAGCCATCAGCTTTAAGAAAGAAGAAGGCTTCATTGCACCAGCTCTGTTTTCTCAAGATCTATTTAACATTATTTGAAATGCCCCTCCCCTCCTCAAATAATGCATGTTTGAAAAACTGGTGTGATCTCCCACCCACCCCCACCCCATATCCTCCCTGTGTTTCTAGAACGTTTTCCTCTAAATCTGCCAGCGTCAACATGAAGATTCTACCCCAAATTAATCGGGATGCTACATTCCCTCTGCAGAATACATCTGATGAACACCTCTGGAGAACAGCCCACTTTCTATTCAAAGAACACCAAAGAGAAGCACACACGATCACCCAATCTTTATTCCTACCCCCACCCCACCCCGCTTTCTCGGCAAAGATAATTGCATATTGTCAAGTATGACGGCACCTGAATTTTTTTTATTAATCTCAGAGGCATTGATACTGAGAAGTGTGTGTGTGTGTGTGTGTGTGTGTGTGTGTCTTTGTTGAAAATGTTTGCTTTTAATAAAAGCACAGCGAAGGGTCGCTTCTTACTGATAGACCAGCTAATGCATGCACATTCCTCACTTCAAGACTGCAATGCCAGAGACCTTTTCAGATGGCAGTCATGGGAGGCTGATATGAAGTCCTGTCAGGTGGGTGCACATTGGATGACGCCATCCCCACCCTGCATTGAAAGCTACCAACTCTGATTGCTTATGGTGTCCCTCCGTTGTTGAAGGCAGGAATGCCCCTGAATGCCAGCTGCTGGAAACCACAGGAGGGGAGAGTGCTATGCTGCTCAGGTCCTGCTTGTGGACTTCCCACTGGGGCATTTGGTTGGCCTCTGTGAAACTAGGATGTTTGACTATCTGGGCCTTTGGCCTGATCTACATGAGGGCTCTTCTCATGTTCTCATGTTTTGTAGCAACTGTCTGATTCACATCCTCTGATAGAGAGAAGTTCCCACATAACAAAAACTAAATGTTGGAATATTCACAGGGTGCACACCCCAACAAGCTGGGGAAATCAGAGTTTCACTGGCACCAGACAGGTGTCAACTCAGTATTCATATAGCCAGGGCTTGGAATATAGGAATCTGCTTTGTACTGGGTCGGACCCTCTGGTCCATAGCTCAGTATTGTCTACTCTGACTGGCAGTGGCTCTCCGGGCCCTGCCTGGAGATGTCACTGGGACCTTTTGAACCTGGGACCTTTTGCTTACAAGGCAGATGCTCTATCATTGAGCTGTGGATGACCCTTCCTCATAGCTCTTGTGCTCTGCCACTGCGACTCTTGCCCTTGCATCCTAACCCATCCTGATGGAACTGATTCAGTCAAAGAACTTGGAGAAGGGAGGCCTCATGTGCTCAGCCTCCTGACAGAGTCAGGATTTACTCACTGGGTGACCTTGGGACAATCACTCACCCTTAGCCTAACCTACCTCACAGGGTTGCTGTGAGGATAAAATGGACAGAGATACCGTAGAGAACTATGTAGACCACTTTGAACTCCTTGGAAGAAAGGTAGAATATAAATGCAACACATAAAAATGAATTAATATTTTTGCTTGTGATTCAGGATGTAAACAGGGGTGGGAAGCCTCTGGCCCATGGGCCTAATTAGGACCACCAGCCTTCCCTGTTTGGCCCACAAGATCTTTTTGACCCAGCCACCCTCACCTGCCCTATACCTACCATCATATACTGCATCAGGGGTGAGGCAGCTAAAGATGGAGCTGGGTCAAAGGCACTTTGCACTTGCAAATTCTTGTGCATGCTGCTTTGTAAGCTCCAATGACCTGCATGTGCAAAAGCGGGTCATCTGTTGTCATTGTGACATAAAGTTATAGACAGGTAAATGGACTCATCCACCTGTCAAACTTGGCCAGTATGGTGTGGGGGAGCTAAGGATCTGACCTGCTGGTTGGGTTTAGTTTCCCCACCTCTTCTGTGCTATATGGGCATGTGGCAAGATATGCATGTCTGAGGATCTAATAGTGGTGTGTCCTTTACAGCAGCTGTCTTGAACTCCCCAGTATGGGGCGGGGGCCTCTTCTTGCTCCCAGGGTCTACAGATGGCCTCTGCCCCCTCTTCTGAGAAGGTCCTGTCCCATCTGATTCAGGATCTCTGGGAGCTGCCAGGTCCTGACATTTCTTCACCGTGAAATATACGTTCCCAAAGGCAGATGAGGATCATTGCCATGCCATTGCAGAAATTACCTGATGGGAATTCTGGTGCAGGGAGATGTGTCGGAGGCCCCATGGCAAATGAATGCGACCTTCTGAGTACCCCTCCCCTGCTCCGAAGGCTTGATGGGGCTAACATGGAACGGCGCTCCCAGGATCTGCCGTGTCCCCGGCGACACCTCTGAATGACAGCCAACAACCGGCGTCTCTGCACGGCAGGAGGCAGAGCGCGGCTTTTGACAAACACTCACAGGGAAATAATAAAGTGGCAAACTAATTTTGCATCGGACACACTTACCAGAGCATAAAGAGCCTCTGAAAAGGAGACATCTTGTGCCATCTATCTTCCTTAAACACCCAAGCTGTGACAAAGTGGAAAGCAAAATTATGATGAATGATGGGACATATTTCCGCCGGTACCTGGGCGCTTTAACCTGGCGGAATGGGTGCTAATGAAAGACAGAACTTCTGCCGGTGTTGCGGGGGGAGATCTACTTGCAACACACACACATACACACAAGTCTGTATTATAAATTGGTGCTTCGTTTTCATCAAAAGCGCATAATGAAGGAGCATCTCGTGACATAAATTAAAACCGGCAAGTGATGGGTCAGCATTGCGCCATGTTGCGCGAAGACAAATGGCCGTCGATCCCTTGACAGTGGCTGTATCTCATTTACAATATTTTTCTCTCTCCCCGTGTGTGTGAGTGTGCGAGTACATTTCCCGATTGCAAAGGGGAACATGGCGAGGTTTTGTTCGTCAATGGCGTCAGCGTCATTTATTTTACTGCCTCATTTGAATATGATGAATACCAGAGTCCTTTATTTGTTCACAACAACCAAATAATTGTAGATCCACCAGTTTAGCTGCAATTAATCATGAGATGGGTTCTCCCCCTCCTGCCACCCTTCTCCCCCAACAATCCGCTATAAACATGACATTGAACAATAAAAACATTAACCTCTGCTTGCAACAACGGAAATGTGTGTGTGTGTGTGTATGTGTACACACACACACAAATATGCACATATACCTATGTATAGACACATGTGAGCACACACACACACCAAAAATCTATCTGGCTGTTCAAACCTCTTGCAAGGTTAGTGGTCCATAGTCAATATATTTCCAGATGTGGCAACTCAAATTTATTATGTAATTAGCTTCAACTCTCTTCCTTTTCCACAAGCTTGCGGGGTGGGGGTGGTTAACAATGGCTAAAAATAAAACCACACAGAATGCAATTCCTATTTTTATCTCTGATAAGGAGCTTCATGCTGACGAGCTGCTCAGAGCTCAACCTAGATGGGTGCAAGAAGACCACAGCTCAGTTCTGGGGGGCCTGATTTGAATGCAGAAGCTCCCCAGTTTGATTCCTGCCATCTCCAAAGAAAAGCGATTAGATGACACAGAGCTTTGTGAACTGGTTTCTTTTCCCCTGCCCCCACCAGTGCTTTGTATTTTGATAATGTGGATGTTCACTACAAGCCACTTTGGGCACAAGGTATATAAACTAAGTCAATTAAATTATCAATAAATCATCAAATCCCCTTCTTTATGTGCCCACTCTAAGACAGGCCTGGAGACTGACAACAAGGAAGAGAGGGTCTTTTCAGTGGTGGTTCCCCTGCCTGTGGAATGCTCTCCCAGGTAAGGCCTGTTTGGTTAACAACATTGGCATCTTTTCATGAATTTGATGGAATTTGAGAAGTCTCTAAACTTGATAGTGAGTAGAGCCTGCCCTGTGTTAAACAGCTCAGAAGTTGGGACCAATGAATAACTAAGGCTGCATGATTTCACCAGAAGTTAGGTGGTAAGCAAACCTCAACTGGAACCTGAAGCCTTCTGATATACTTTTTCCTATCCTGTCCAGGAGGATCTAATGGCTTGGCTAGCTTCAGTCTGTGACCTGAAGGTACTTCACTGGGCACTTGCCATGGTCAGCAGTATGAGGTGGGCAAAGAGGTGGGAACAAGGTGCCACAGGGACCAACCAGTAGTTCTGGACAAAGAAGGAAACAACAAGAGCCAAGAAAAGCCAAAAGCCAGGGCTGATAAATGAATCAGAACTGGTGGTCAAACTAGAAGGAGGGATCAATTAGCTAGCCAGATGTCATGATCAAAGAATAACCAAGGATGCTGGATTGCACCGGAGCTCAAGAATATCTTACTGCTCAAGCAAAGCTCAAGCTGAACATGAAGCCAATGATACTCTACTCTGAGTGGGTGGAGTCCAGGGCATGAAGGTCCTTCACTGAGAAGCTGCCACTTGCAGTTCAATGGTTGGTCACATGGGGCAGCTACACATTGACCCAGCAGCTCCTGACCCCCTACCCTGTTGTGTGCATATGAAGGAGCTGGGCAGGAATCTTTCCCATTTCAATCCCTGGAGATTTTCTGCAGGGATTTTCCACAGGCAAAGAAAGGGGCTCCACTGCTGAGCTTCACCCCTTCCCCAGCAGCTATCTCCTCCTAGCCTGATCTCTTGGTGTCCTGGTTACAGTCAATAAGTATTGAAACATACTGTTGTGTCTTGAGGAAAAAAGCAGTAGGACTACAGACACTTGCTCTTACTTTTTGCATTGCCCTCATTTGCCCTCAGGGATATTGTCATGCACTCCTACCACAGAGTGTTGCCACTCCATTTACTACATGAGTAGGGGTACAGGAGAAATTCGGTTTGGTTCATGTTTCAAGTTTTCCCTAAATAACATGTGAAACGGTAACACAGCTGTCCTTCAAAATTCATACCTTCAAAACTTGATGTTGTCCAATGACGTTTGTTTTGTCACACACCATACCCACTGGTGTGAATGAAATTTATCAATACATGTTCATTTCTGCATTGTATCTGCATTGTATTTCACATGATGTGAAAGGCACTTCTGGAAAACCAGTGGAATATAGTGCAAGTCTGGTGCTCATTTCTGTGTTATTTGATTCAGGGGGGGGCACACATTTTAACCCAGAAAATTTGGGAGTAAAGTGATAGAATTTGGAGGGTGGTATGCTAGCACACAGTTATTTCCTGCTGTTTTCATGGGGGGGATCACAGGGAATAGAAGCACACATGTGCACAAAGGAAGAGGGGGTAGCAATGTTGTCCAATAACATTTGCTATTGGACAAGGGTGGCGCTGTGGGTTAAACCACAGAGCCTAGGGCTTGCCGATCGGAAGGTCGGCGGTTCGAATCCCTGTGACGGGGTGAGCTCCCGTTGCTTGGTCCCTGCTTCTGCCAACCTAGCAGTTCGAAAGCATGTCAAAGTGCAAGTAGATAAATACCGGGTAGGTACCCCTACAACAGGAAAGTAAACGGCGTTTCCATGTGCTGCTCTGGTTTGCCAGAAGCAGCTTTGTCATGCTGGCCACATGACCTGGAAGCTATACGCCAGCTCCTTCGGCCAATAACGTGAGATGAGTGTCGCAACCCCAGAGTTGGTCAGGGACCCCTTTACCTTTACCTTTATGCTAGCACACAGTTATTTCCTGCTGTTTTCATGGGGGGGGGGATCACAGGGAATAGAAGCACACATGTGCACAAAGGAAGAGGGAGTAGCAATGTTGTCCAATAACATTTGCTATTGTGTCATGCCACACAAACTGGTGTGAATGAAATCCAGTGTGACATACTTTCAAACTGTGAAAAAGCTGCTGTTCCATAAAATCACAGGTACTGCAGTGTAAGAGGAATACAGTATAAGAAAATGGGATAGAAGCACTGGCATTATAACTGGGGAAACTAACCCAATATTCCCCATAGCTGGATGCACACTAAGGGTAACTCAGAGTAGACCTACTGAAATTAATGAATATAGGTTAGGTCCATTAATTCTAATAGGTCTACTCTGAGTAAAACATAGTTGCCCACAATCCTAGCCTTAATAATTCTTCACGAAGTCTGCTGCAAAGCTCCATATCCGTACGCTCAGCTGTCCCTGAGCCCCCTCCCATAATCCCTTGCACCTGCTGCTCCCTGACAAAATCCCATGGCACACGTGCAGTGGAGAGTGTTCCTTTTAGCACTCTGATTCCAGCCTGAGGCTCTGGAAAAGAAATGCATCCAAGATGCCCAAATGACAGCGCCTCCGGCAAAAGACACTTTAGCGCTCAGCAGCAGCAAAGTAAAAAGGGAAACAAACTTGCAGGGCATGGGTGACAGCGGGAGATGAATTCCATCGCAGGATCAAATCATTCTGCTTCTGACAGTTAAAGAGGTGGAAGTGAACTAACACAGGTTCCTCTTAAGTCAGGCTTGTTCATCTAGGACAGGGTGGGAAACATTTGGCCATCCAGAGGTTGCTGAGCTAAAACTCCTGGATGCTCTTGGACTACAGTTCCCATTATTCGTGACCACTGGCAAATTGGTAAATAAAAGAGCAGGCAGGCAGCTGAGGAGCTGGCTGAGGTTGGTGGGGCAGTGCCCCTCTAATGCGACAGCCTCTACTGATAAGAAGAGCCTTGTTCAATCAGGCCAAAGGCCCACCTAGTCCAGATCCTGATCTCACAGTTGCCAACCAGAGATGCCCCAAGGGGAGGTTGGCAAGGAGGACCGGAGAATAACAGAACTTATCCAATTTGTGATCCCCCTCTTCCATTTCCACTTCTTCCCCTCTCTTGCACAATTCTATGCCACCAGTAGAGGCTGCTCCATTCTTATGAATGGGGAGCACTGCGCCACCCACCTCAAACCCCCACCACCACCTGCCTGACTTCCTTCCTACTTGCAAGTTAGGTGATGATATATGGACTGGGGAAAGAAGTCTTTTGCCACTTGGCACTGGGCTGCAGATGCCTAAGGAACTGCCCCCATGGCAGTTAGATCAACTCCACTGGCTCCACAGCACCACCTACAGTCCAGGGGGTGGCACTGCAAGTAAACCCTCTTCTTAGTCTCACCATCCCCCCCTTTAGTAACTCAGCAGGAAGGAGGAAGAAAGGGGACAAACCCAAAATTACTCTTACTTGGTTCTTATGGTCCCTGCTTATGATTCCTAGCAGCTGGTACTGGGAGGCATACTGCTTCCGACAGTGGAGGTATAACATAGCCACCGTGGCTAGTCACCGTTTCACAGAATTATAGAATTGCAAAGTTGGGAAGGGACCGCAACTCACGCTCTATGACTGAGCTATTGACAGCTTCCTCCAGACCTCCACCCCGGATTTATCAAATCCTCTCTTAAAGCCATCCCTTATTCTGTTCTGTCATGGGCTTCTGGCACCGTAGGTCTCCCGGCCTCCCGCCCTACCAGTTCCAGTGTGGATGCCAGTTACGGCTGCTACTGTACTTGTGTTCTTATCTGCCACTGCTCAACTTCCCCAGGCCATTCATTCTCTAGCCTGGGTGTGTTCCTCAAACAACTGCACGGAGCCTCATAATGCAGAGTTGGCCCCAGCTGACCCAAAGAGGTCGGCAGAGCAGAGCAACAAAGGAATGCAACGCGGGGACATCCTCCCTGCGTAAGGAGTCCTTAGCAGCCCGCAAGAGTTTCCCGTGCGGTGGATGCAGCGAGCACATCTCTCCCCTCCTTTCCCTCCCTCTCCAAATGGATAGTGGCGAAGGCGCACTCCAGCTGCCGGCGCCTCGCTGCCCTTGTGCGGTTCCCTGCCAGTTGTGCGTTGCCGATTGCAATGAGCGCCACCATCTGCCGTGCCACGTGGACATCATAATCTTCCCTTAATTACATTAGCTGTGCAATCAGTTACTGCATTACAAGGCCGACGATGAGCTTTTAAATCTTGGTGGAAATCATAAATAATTGCAATAAGTGCCAGGCGCCAGATGCGAATGCCAACGCCGTGCGCGCTAGATAAATAGTAACCTTACGACGCAGCATTCCGCGGCTGTCCAGCCACCGGGGCCGTTGGGTGCCTTCCCTTTCCCCCGGTCTCCCGCGTTTGTGACCTGTTTGTGATCGTACCATTCTTGCAATGAAAGGGAAGAACAAGAGGAAGTAATGAGAAAATGGGGAAAGAAAACTCGACCAGAGTCAGGCCTTTAAAAAAGAAACTGAGATGTTAGCCTTTTTTTAAAAAAAGTATTCTGGTTTGGTATCACAAACTTTAAGATGCACGTGTGAGGAGGAAAATGGGCCATTCAGAGCGGTCTTTGTTGTGTAAGAGCTGGCACGCTCTCAAAATTACCAGGAATGGTGGGGCAAGAATGGAAACAGACGCTGCGGGGCTGAAAGCCGTTTCTCACAACAAGAAAGAAAGAAAGAAAGAAAGAAAGAAAGAAAGAAAGAAAGAAAGAAAGAAAGAAAGAAAGAAAGAAAGAAAGAAAGAAGAAGGAAGGAAGGAAGGAAGGAAGGAAGGAAGGAAAGAAAGAAAGAAAGAAAGAAAGAAAGAAAGAAAGAAAGAAAGAAAGAAAGAAAGAAAGAAAGAAAGAAAGAAAGAAAGAAAGAAAGAAAGAAAGAAAGAAGTGGTAATTGATAGCAGAAGCAGTTAAGGAAGGACCTCTTTCCTGAATCCAAGCTGCAGGTAGAGATTTTGCAAGTCAAGCCAGTCTTCTCTGTGTCCTGCTCTTATTACAAAAAATAAAAATAAAAATCATCCATGGATGTATCATAAATGGTACTTCACACAAACACATACATGGAATGGATGGAGGGGTGCAGTGTGTGGGGGATTTAATTATTTTCACTTTCTGAAACAAGACATAAACTGAAATGCACTTAGCCTTCCCTGAATTGTGCAGTTCAGTGCTCCAACCAAATCATGTTTACAAAAAGTTATACAGTAGGATGGAATGAATACAAAAATGTATATAGCAGAAGAAATCTGCACTAAAATTCTGCCAGGTTATTTGCATTGACTTTTAAGAAAAAAACAGCAAGGTGGAGAACTGGGCTTATGACTGGGGGAAAAAAATGACAGATTCATTTTTCCCAAATGCATCCTATAGATATAAAAATGCATCAGATAGATAGATAGATAGATAGATAGATAGATGATAGATAGATCTCCTTATTATAATTCAAAGGCTCTGAAATGTTAATGGATATTTGGCAATCTCTGGTTGAACAATAGTGGTGCTTCTTCATGCACACATGAGTTACTTCTGCAACAGATCTAAAAGCATGGACAGAATTTCTGGATCACCTCAAACACAACACTTTTCGCACATTTGGCTGTCACTTTTCATTCCTATCATCAGCTGCTGGTGCATGGTGTAAGGTCCCGGGGGGGGGGGGTAGGCCTCTTGAACAGGGGACTCTGGGAGCAACGCCCCAGGCAAGCACCTTTCTTCCTCTGCCCACAGGTCTGTTCCTGGACTGTCCAAGGAAGTTTCCAACCTACCCACTGTGCTGGAATGGTCAAGGACACTAGTGTATCTCATCAGCCCAGCTGCACCAGGTGACTGGAGGAATTAATTGGGGCCTCAGTTTATCATCCTCAGCCAGAGCAATTTGTCCACCCGGAAAGGTGCTAATCAGTTTTGCCTTCTTTGGAAACAGGTCACCAGTCCAACTTAGTCCATTTGCCACAATACTTTTCTCTGCCTCTTCTAGAGCCTGGCTACCAGCTTGTTTAGACCACCATAACATTTCTTTCTTTCTCTCTTTAATATTTCACCCTACTGGACAGCTGCTGCCAGTCAGTGCAGACAGTACTGAGCTAGATGGACCAATGGTTTCTCTCTGTAGAAGGCAGCCTCTAGCAGCATTCCTATCTGAATCAGTCCCTTATTCATTTAATTTATAGCTTGCCTTTCCTCTCCAATGAGCCCAGGGGGACTAACAGGCACACAATTCAAAAACAAAGCAAAATCATTATAAAACTGATTAGAACATGCTAAAAACAATCTCAGGGATGTTAGGGACAGTACTCTTCGGCCACCGAATGCCTGGGTAAAGAGGAATGTTTTCAAATTCCTCCTGAAAGTTAGTAACAATGGAGACAGGAACATTCCATAATTGGGAAACCACCACTGAAAAGGCCCTGTCACAGGTAAGTGCCAACCTGTCCACCCCCGGTGGTAGCACCACCAGCTGCGAATTGTAGGGTCTGAGATGGTTAGCACTGGGTCCAAACTACTTGGGTCCAAAGCCATTTAGGCAGGGCTGTCTCAAGCATATGCGGCGTCGGGGTGCAAAAATCCGCTCAGCGCCCTCCCGCCTTCTGGATGGAGCTGCTGCAGCCACAGCTCAGTCGGATGCCAAGTGTTGGTGACAGGGAAGGGGTTGCAAATCAAATAAAATGGCCAGGGACTCCACCGAGCCGATTTCTCTGTCGCCTGCATTACCTTCCCTGCTCACATGTTGCCCTCCGTCTCCAGCAAGGGGCCTAAAATTTGGGAGGCAGAAAAAGGGAAGGAGGAAAGTTAAGGTTGGTACCCGCCGGGCACCTAAGCGGCAAGCCTCTGCGGGCGACTCACGAAAGCCCCTCTAGGGCAGTGTTTCCCAACCAGTGTGCCTCCAGATGTTTTGGGACTACAACTCCCATCATTCCTGACCACTGGTCTTGCTAGCTAGGGATGATGGGAGTTGTAGTCCCAAAACATCTGGAGGCACACTGGTTGGGAAACACTGCTCTAGGGGCCCGGAGCTTTGGTCCTGCGGCGCCATGGCACCTTAAGACTTTGACAACGACTCTGCCGTCAGATGCTGGGCAGGAGGGCAGGGGGTTGGGGTGGAGAGCTGCCTGCAGCTGAAGAGCCCACCGGGGCACTTCGACAGACGGACAGGCTCTTCTCCGGACTCAACTGTCAGGCCCCAGACTCTCGGCCTAACATCCCTGAGAGCCCAGAGCCCAGGTGCCCAGGTGCCCCACACTCCTAGCGCCTATGGGTAAGACGGCCCTGCATTTAGGGCTCTAAATCAGGCATAGGCAACCTTGGCTCTCCAGATGTTTTGGAACTACAACTCCCATGATCCCTGACCACTGGCCCTGTTACCTAGCTAGGGATCATGGGAGTTGTAGTTCCAAAACATCTGGAGAGCCAAGGTTGCCTAAGCCTGCTCTAAATGCTAGTGCTAACACCTTGAATTGTGCCTGGTAGCTCACTGGCAGCTGGTGCAGTGCTTTCAGGACTGGGGTCATTGGGCTGCCCCGCTTAACCTAGCAGCCACATTCTGCACTAGCTGCAGCCTCTGAACAGTCTTCAAGGCCAACCCATGCAGAACACATTACAGTAGTCAAAGTAGTCCTAAGAGCCACTGAGCCTCACCACGTGTCAGCTCAGCAAATCTGCTGATATGCACCACCTCAAATGTGATGCCTTTCATCCCATTCACAACTGTAAGCCACCCCTGAATTTGCAGTCATCAGAGCATACCCTCCAACATTTCTCCGATGAAAATAGGGACGTCTCATTCCATATTACAGGTAGGTAGCCGTGTTGGTCTGAGTCGAAGCAAAATAAAAAAATTCCTTCAGTAGCACCTTAAAGACCAACTAAGTTTATATTTTGGTATGAGCTTTCGTGTGCATGCACAAGGAAGTGTGTATCTGAGGAAGTGTGCATGCACACGAAAGCTCATACCAAAATATAAACTTAGTTGGTCTTTAAGGTGCTACTGAAGGAATTTTTTTATTTTTCATTCCATATTGATAATTTTAATGTTTATACCCCCCACATCTTATTGGGTTGCCCCAGCACTCTGGGCAGCTTCCAACATTTATAAAAACATAATAAAAAATTAAGCATTAAAAAAAAACTTCCCTATACAGGATTGCCTTCAGGTGGCTCAGGGGGGGGGGGGTCAGATAATTCAATACTCTCCAACATTTCTAATGGAAATAGGGACATCCTAAGGAAAAGTGGGACATTCTGAGATCAAATCAGAAACTGGAACGACTTCTGTAAATCAGGGGTGTCCCTGGAAAATAGGGACACTTGGAAGGTCTGTCAAAGTGTTTAGCAACTCTGCCTTCAAAGGCAGAATACTTCCATTCACCAGATGCTGGGGACAAACAGTTCAGCGTACCACCGTGGAGGAGGAAAGGAGTTCAAACAACACCGGGTGTCCTCAGAGAAAAGAACTTTTATTTTTGCTTTATTTATTTGGGCTTTACCACCATAAAGCCCAGGGAACCCAGGTGGCGCTGTGGGTTAAACCACAGAGTCTAGGGCCTGCTGATCAGAAGGTTGGCGGTTTGAATCCCTGCAACGGGGTGAGCTCCCGTTGCTCGGTCCCAGCTCCTGCCCACCTAGCAGTTCGAAAGCACATCAAAGTGCAAGTAGACAAATAGGGACCGCTCTGCGGGTAGGTAAACGGCGTTTCCGTGCGCTGCTCTGGTTCGCCAGAAGCAGCTTTGTCATGCTGGCCACGTGACCCGGAAGCTGTCTGCGGATAAACACCAGCTCCCTCAGCCTATAGAGCGAGATGAGCGCTGCAACCCCAGAGTTGGACACGACTGGATCTGATGGTCAGGAGCCCCTTTACCCTTTACCCTTTACCATAAAGGCCACTATTTGTGATGTTCAGGCATTTGGCATCCATATATAGCCAAAACAGCACTACCCCAGGCAGAGGAAGTAGGGAAGGAAGCTTAGCAGAGCCAGGAGGTTTTCAAAAAGGCACTGGCGGAGGAAGGGGTTGCGGGAGTTACGGCCCACCCCGGGTGTCATCCCTGAGAGGGGGTGACACTCAGGCCCGTCTTAACCACATTGAGCGCCGTGGCGCAAAGGTCCCTCCGCCCCCCCCCCCCCGGACTCACTGGGGACGCAGAGGAGGGAAATGGCACAGGCGGGCCAGGCACCAAGGGTGGGCCGGGCTGCCTGGTCATCCTCCAGGGCAGCGCTGCCTCTTCCTCCGGCGCGGAGGCCTCTGCTGGGGGGGGGGTGCCGCTCAGCACCCGACCTCTCGTCCTCCTCATGCCCCTGACCCGACCCGCCAGGCCGAGGCTGGGACTCGAACCCACGACGGGCAGGTGGGAGGGAGGCAAGGAGCAGGGCGGGCGGGCAGGAGGACAGCGGCGGCGGTGCCGCCTGAGGGGCGGCCCACCGAGAGGCGTGCCGGGGACCCGCGCCGCCACGCAGCCAATCGCCACGCCCAGCTGGCACAGGAGGGAAAGGGCCAGGCCGGCCAGGCCAGGAGAGAGAAAGGGCACTCTGCGCAAGCTCAGGTGCCCCCTCACACGCCCCACTGCACGCCCGGCGCGCCGCCTCCGAGCCATGGCCCCTGGACCACTTCCTTGGCGCCCTCCAGCGCCCGGCGCCATGGTTCGCCGCGCCACTAGCCTCTATGGCTAGGACAGGCCTGGTGACACTACAGCGCTGCCCCCCTGGGACGTTAGCCTCACCCCTGGGTGCACAGCATGTGCACCTCTCCAGGTGCCAGAGCAGCTAGCTCCGCCTCTGCAAAATGGACAAGATAAATCTATAGGAAAAAGGAAAGCCTAAAAGGGGGCATCTTTAGAATACAGTACTGACTAACTTGGAGTGGGGAGATGGAAAACGAGGATGAAGAATGGAATCAAGAGGTTGGAATCCTAAAGTTAGCGTTTTATAAATCACAGAATTGTAAAGTTCGAAGAGACCACGAGGGTGATCTAGTCCAACCCCCTGCAGCCCAGGAATCTTTTGTCCAACGTGGGGGTTGAACCCACAATCCTGTGCACAGAAGTTCCTTTTAGCTATTTTGCTAAAGCAATTACTCTGTAAAATGCAGTTCCTGTACCTGTTATTTATTAATGGCTTCTAAGCAATTTAGAAGTGCAAAAAGTATGAAACCCATACATTATTAAAACACAAAACAATACTATCAAAACATTAGGATGGGGGGAAAAAACCAATGATTAAAATTTACAATAAAAGAAGCCAGTTATAAACTATGCAAACTAAAACTGTTATAACAAGGATTAACACAATCAGAATCTGGAAGTTCAGGTTCAGGGCGAAGCTTGCTAAAACAAGAGCTGGCAGAATGCCAATATGAATGATACCTCTCATATTTCTGCAGAAGGAGCATTCCAGAACCCAGGTGCTCCCAGTGAAAAAACCCTCCTCTGTGTTAGCACCAAATGACTGTCATCAGGCTGTGGCAAAACTATCATCTATGGCTATGCTAATATCCATCAATGTATCTTGAGGCAGTGAGTTCCATAAGTGTACAATGGGTGGCATGCAACCTCCAGAGACCATTTTGGTTGTGACTCCTGAAAGATCTGCTCCCTGCCTTGCAGGTGTTTTCCACATGGCCTACGTAGGAGAATGGGGCCCTGACTGACTCCAGCTACAAAAGCTGAGACTGCTTGGGCTGGGGTGTTGTTTAAGGGTTTTTGTTGAAAAGGAGGGGTTGGTTGGTGCTGTCACTAATATTCATTTTTTGTATCTTTATTTTTAGTTCTTACTAGGGTTTATGTGGAAATTGTTCTGATGGGTTTTATTGTTTATGACTGCTTTTGTTATGTATCTAACTGTGTAAATATTTTATTTGTTATAAGCCACCTTGAACACAATTTTAAACTATGGAAAGGCAGCATACAAATGTATTTTATGTTGATGATGGTGTTGATGAACTCTAAGCAGAAGGGTGGGCTGCTTGTGGGCCAGTGTGGTGTAGTGGTTAAGAGTGGTAGACTCATAATATGGGGAACTGGGTTTGTCTCCGCTCCTCCACATGCAGCTGCTGGGTGACCTTGGGCTAGTCACACTTCTCTGAAGTCTCTCAGCCCCACTCACCTCACAGAGTGTTTGTTGTGGGGGAGGAAGGGAAAAGAGAATGTTAGCCGCTTTGAGACTCCTTTGGGTAGTGATAAAGTGGGATATCAAATCCAAACTCTTCTTCTTCTCCTAGAAATGTATTCATTCATTCATTCTATTTATATACTGTCCTTCATCAAAAGATCTCAAGGCAGTTCACCAGATAACCAATTAATCAAAAATAAATAAATTCCTAAGCAACATACATTAAAAACCAATTTATTGTGGCCAGCCTTAGCCCTACTCAGAGCAAACTTAGCCCTACTCAGAGCAGACAAGCTGGAACATGTCCAGAGGAGGGCAACCAAAATGGTCAAAGGCCTGGAAGCAATGCCTTATTGGCTTAGGGAGCTGGGTATGTTTAGCCTGGAGAAGAGAAGGTTAAGGGGTGATATGATAGCCATGTTCAAATATATAAAAGGATGTCATATTGAAGAGGGAGAAAGGTTGTTTTCTGCTGCTCTAGAGAAGCGGACACGGAGCAATGGATTCAAACTACAAGAAAGAAGATTCCACCTAAACATTAGGAAGAATTTCCTGACAGTAAGAGCTGTTCGGCAGTGGAATTTGCTGCCAAGGAGTGTGGTGGAGTCTCCTTCTTTGGAGGTCTTTAAGCAGAGGCTTGACAGGCATATGTCAAGAACGTTTTGATGGTGTTTCCTGCTTGGCAGGGGGTTGGACTGGATGGCCCTTCTGGTCTCTTCCAACTCTATGATTCTATGATTTAAATTGATGGACATGACTAACTTAGGCCTGTTCATTGCAGAGGATCTACTCTGAGTAAAACCTACTTGAACAAAACCCAAAATTTGCTTGGCCTTCTTGGAGACAGGTTACTGGGTTTGATGCCCCCTTTCATTTTCCAAATGCGGCCAATTTACACATTCAAGCATATTACAACTCTGAACACAATTTACTCACCGGAGGGCTTTGATGGACTTACTAAGCAAAATCATGCCACCTGATAACAACTGCCAGTAAATAAGCTACAGTGACTCCTTCAGGCCAGCTACAGAAAGGGGGTAACCTGACAATGGTAGATAGCAGGACAGCGGCTCCCTCTTCAGGTTAGTTATGATACTGCCACACAATTAAAATGTTTGGAAGTTTTTTCTTTGAGACCTCTCAGCTGCAAGTCAGTGAAATGGGCACCCCCAGCTTCCTTCAAATCAGAAAATGTCCCCTTATGAAAGGTTTCCGCGCAGATGGCATCGTTACCAATTTATGCGCCTTGCTGGATTCAGGCAAGAAGGCAACTTCCTAACTCATAAATGCTTTTGTCTTTCCCTTTGATGAGTTAATGAATACATTGCTGTGTTGAAAAAAACCAACACCAAAGCACCACCATTAATAGGCTGAGAGGAATCTCTAATTTCATTTGCCAACCCATAAGGGAAGTGAAAAATCTGTCCAAGAGTTTCTCCATTGCTCTTCAAAATAAGTAAAGAGAAATAACAAAACTCCTTAATGACGGAATTTATCACCCCCTCCCCAATTGCCACCAAAATGAAACTCATTTTTCCCCACACTTCCCATCTTCCAGATTTCTCAACAGCTGAGATTAAAAAAAAATTCAGCTGTTATATTTGTCAGTGCAACAGAACAACAGAGAGCAAGAGTAGTCTTATTCGTGTTCAATCAGAACACATTGTTGGAGGCAAGACCTCTTTAGTGCTCCTTACACATATGTTTGACTTCACCCCTGGAGGTGCACTCCATTGTCTCATGAGACAGATGCCCACAATATATTTACAAAAACTATTAAAAAAATACTTCACATGCCTAGCTTTGATCTGTTAATTTCAGTGGGTCTACTCTGAGTAGAACTTAGTTGGAGAAACCCATAGTTTATATCAGTATCTTTTATGATACGCTTTAAATTGTGTTATATAAATGCCTTAGAGGGCTTGATGATTATATGAACCCCACTAAATACCGTAAATCTATATACCATATATAAAAATGTAAAGGGTCCATGGTTGGGACTTTCCACTATTCTAAACCGCTTGACCGATTGTGTTCAAATTTGGACACAGCGTCCAGTACCAATACACAAGTGCCAACATAACCTTAGATTCCACACATGCCAAACCTTTGGCAGGTAAAAATGGAATTTTCTCAAAAAATAAAAAAATAAAAATAGCGCCCTCCACTGGACAACAAGAGAACAGACACCATATCCTTTTGCAGCTAGAAAAACTTCGCCCTCTATCACCGGCTACACTGGGACTTCAGCTAGAAAACCTTCCCTCTCCACAGCAGCTCAGCTCGCCTTTACAGACTAGGCCGAATGGAGGCGGGGACTTGCTTGGGTGGGTGTTGGGGGAGAGGAGGGGACGGAATAGGTCATGGGTCATGACAGGGTGGGGGAAATCACAGGGATGATTCGGGGTGGGGGGGAGGCAGGATAGGTCATGGATCGGGACAGGGTGGGGGGAAACACAGGGATGAGCCACAGCAACACGTGGCTGGGCCAGCTAATGCATAAATAAAATAAAGGTATTACAGTGCGGCAACACCTACACTTTGCAACTCCCTGCCTATTGATAGCTGACAGGCACCTTTGCTGCACTCATTTTAGTGCCTGCTAAGAACATTTTTGTTTTGACTAGCCTACCCAGAGACCTAATAAATGATGTGAATTTTAATCTGTTTTTAGTTTATCCCCCCCCATTTTAAAGTCTCAAATTATTGTTATTAATTCTAGATATTGATAATATTATTTCTTTATCTTTTTTGCAAAACCTCTAAGGGTTGTTTTTTTTTAAAAAAAATACAATCAGTGTAGAAACTTTATTAAATAAAATAAATAAAATTTTGATGAAGACACTGCATGAAACCTGCATGTGTGAGCATCCTCGAATCCATGGCACTCTTTTTCCAGCAAGTCAGGATAGGGCCTGGACTCATTTCTCTTTTATAATTGTCATTGGAAAGTTACTTTGGACTGGTTCAAGCACTTTATTTATATAGAAGACTTTGTTGTTGTTGTTGTTGTTTAGTCATTTAGTCGTGTCCAACTCTTCGTGACCCCATGGACCAGAGCACGCCAGGCACTCCTGTCTTGCACTGCCTCCCGCAGTTTGGTCAAACTCATGTTCGTAGTTTCGAGAACACTGTCCGACCATCTCGTCCTCTGTCGTCCCCTTCTCCTAGTGCCCTCCATCTTTCCCAACATCAGGGTCTTTTCCAGGGAGTCTTCTCTTCTCATGAGGTGGCCAAAGTATTGGAGCTTCAGCTTCAGGATCTGTCCTTCCAGTGAGCACTCAGGGCTGATTTCCTTCAGAATGGATAGGTTTGATCTTCTTGCAGTCCATGGGACTCTCAAGAGTCTCCTCCAGCACCATAATTCAGCCTTCTGTATGGTCCAGCTCTCACTTCCATACATCACTACCGGGAAAACCATAGCTTTAACTATACAGACCTTTGTCGGCAAGGTGATGTCTCTGCTTTTTAAGATGCTATCTAGGTTTGTCATTGCTTTTCTCCCAAGAAGCAGGCGTCTTTTAATTTTGTGACTGATGTCACCATCTGCAGTGATCATGGAACCCAAGAAAGTAAAATCTCTCACTGCCTCCATTTCTTCCCCTTCTATTTGCCAGTCCTCTGGGACCAGAAGACTTAGAAGCTGCTTAATCAAAGAAGCTCTCTTAAGTGGCACTGTAATTAAAACACAGCTAAAAAGCCACACTTTTAGAAAGATTTAGAAAGCATTATCAGTAACACAAGAGATAAAGTTATATAGGTGACTAAATTATGCATGTTGCTAGGCTTGCTGACTTTTCCTTTTTTTTAAATGCAACAACCTGAGCAGTATTTAGCTAAGAGGAGGTAGGTGATGGCTAGTACCCTTGGAACTGGTAGGGTGGAAGGCAGG
This sequence comes from Zootoca vivipara, assembly GCF_963506605.1. Classification (NCBI taxonomy): domain Eukaryota; kingdom Metazoa; phylum Chordata; class Lepidosauria; order Squamata; family Lacertidae; genus Zootoca; species Zootoca vivipara. The sequence continues at coordinate 10,567,817 of NC_083294.1, read as the reverse complement.
GAGCCCAACAGAACCAGACACAATGACAGGCAGTACCCACTCATTCTAGTTTTGTCCCTATCCACCTCTCTGCAGAAATCCACAAGGGCAACATTAAGATTTCAGAAGAGGAAGCTAACTGGGTGTAAGTAAAAAGGGAGGTGGCAAGAGGGGACAACTGAGAGCAGACTGATGTCGGAGAGGCTGTGCCCATTTGCCCAAGCAAACCAGTCACTCCCCACTAGCACAGCCTTGAACACTACCCATAGGCAGAAAGAGGAAGCACATGTTACTTTTTTTTTTTTTTTGCATGGAAAGTAGCTAGTCCCTATGAGGCAGGAAGAGATTGTTGTGGACGATGCCTCCATCCTGAAAAAAATTTAAAGCCACCACCATATGTTTGCAATATACACAGCAATGTTTTCTGGCTACTAAGTACCAATTAGATGCTTCCTTGGGAAGCCATGGGTGCCCCCTTGCTGCCGGATCTTATTGAAACGCAAGGTTTATAAAAAATATTATTACACTAAAGATTGTCTCAGTAACAGCAGATCCATGGGGAAGCATTAACACTTCAAAATGTGTGCCAGTTTTTTCAGTTTGAGGAATCTTCTTGCATTTGTTAATGGGGCGTTGGGGGCATCTATTATGTATGGGGCGAATATTCCGCCTGCCAAACAACGTTGCTATCTTAAAATTATTCTCCATTCGAAAGCAAAGCGGGGGGTGGGGGGTGGGGCAGCCAGATAGGGCATTGTATTTCTGATAGCCTTAAGACCCTGAAATGAAAGGAAGCGCAATAGCAAATTCATATATCCAAGCTAGATCCGGACATTATGAGCCATACTTATATTCCATAGCTTCTGGATTGGCTAGGGGAATGGCCACAGCTCTGTGGTACAGCATGTGCCTTGCATGCAGATGGTCCTTGACATCTCCAGGTAGGACCAGGAAAGACAATAAAATAAATACTGCACTCAACAGACCATTGGCCTGATTCTGTATAGGTGGCTCTCCCGTGTTTCATGCAAGGGTTTTTTTTGGCCTTACCTGGAGATGCAGTAATTCAAGGCACCAGAAAGGGAGGCTGGCCTTAAAGGAAGGCAACAATGGAGGACCAAGGAGGGCAGTGGAGGGATTGGGTGGTTTGCAGAGGAGAACTGGAAAGCATTTGGAACGTGTTCAGCTCCCAGTAAATCACTGGGATTGTGACAGCCTTAAGAATTTTCCATGGCCCAAAATTTGTGGCGGGTAAAAGGTATCACAAATCAAACCAAGAGGCATTGTCTTGTGACTTGGATATTTTCTAGAAAGACAGGATAAGCACTGTGATAATAGATAGGTAAAATAAACAAATGAACATTGTTATCTATTTGTGTGTGTGTGTGTGTGTGTGTGTGTGTGTGTGTGTGTGTGTGTATCACCATTCAGCCTTAACAACTTTCTGAGGCAGCTTTAGTAGTAGTAGTAGTAGTAGTAATAATAATAATAATAATAATAATAATAATAATAATAATAATAATATATTTATACCCCACCCATCTGGCTGGGCTTCCCCAGCCACTCTGAGTGGCTTCCAACAAAATATTAAAATACAGTAATCCATCAAACATTAAAAGCTTCCCTAAACAGGGAAACTGTGAAAACTGTTAAAGGTTTTTTTTTGGGGGGGGGGTCATTCAGAATGATATCTGTGGGCCCCCTCAAGGCCTATGATTCCATGAGGTGTCAGGAGCTGGAGTCAGGTGTAAGTCAGTAGTAAAAATAACAAGGTGTCAGTGAAAACTCTTTATTCAAAGAAGCCAAAACAGTGCAGACCTAGTGATCACAGCAACTCTTTCCAGTAGGTCTTCCCCCAACGATGCAGTTGTGAGGACTGAACGTCTCTGCCTCCCCACAGCTACCTAAGTCCCCGACCTCCAAGGTTCCCCCCTCAAGCAATCAGAAACTGTGTTTGTGCGCAACCAATCTCTGCTCTGCTCTTTCCATTTCTCTGCATGTTCTGCGAGACCAGGGGGGAGCGTAGCTGGTCACAGCAGGAGGGAGACTCCCGGGGCTCTTCAGCAGCTGGCGACATCTCTGTCTCTTGGCCCACCTCCTCTTCTGCCTCTGAGCCTGGAATGCTCTGAGCCTGGAATGTATCTTTATATTGCAAGCTGCCCAGAGTAGCTGTGGCAACCCAGTAAGATGTGTGGGGTATAAATAGTAAAATTATCATTATGGAATGGGACGTTCCTATTTCCATCAGAGAAATGTTGGAGGGTATGGGTTCCCTAGCTGGTGCCTTCCACCAGTCCACTGAATCCAGCCATTCCGTCTAGTCAAGAGGCTGCTAAACTGGTCATAAAAGTCTGTTTATAAGATAATCGCCTTAGCTGGCTGGTCAGGTACAGTACTGACATTTACATGTCCAAAGATGTTGCCCCATTGCTGTGGAGACAAATAGGTGGGTCTTTCCCCCACCTCACCTACTTGGATGCCACCGTCACCCTAGCCCAGGGGTCAGCAACCACTTTCAGCCGTGGGCCAGTCTACCATCCCTCAGACCAGGTGGGGGGCCGGACTATATTTTTTTTGGGGGGGGGGAATGAACGAATTCCTATGCCTACACATTCTACTCATGTAAAAACACGCTGATTCCCGGACCGTCCGTGGGCCGGATTGAGAAGGCGATTGGGCCGGATCTGCCCCCCTGGGCCTTAGGTTGCCTACCCCTGGCCTAGGAAGAAGCACAATAGGTCAAAAGGATGTGGTTTGTGTGTGCGTTTTGGCTGATGTCGGAAGCTGACACCTATTACAAAACCATATAACATAACAATCAAAAGGTATGTTGTTTTGTTTTGTTTGGCTTATAGTAAAATTAATAAAAATTATTTGAAAAAAACAAACAAAAAGGCAACAGGCTAAAAATAAATTAAGCAGAGCATGTGACCAGAAGCAGTGTGCAGGTTCTGATTATATTATATTATAATCTTATTTATACCCCGTCCATCCAGCCGAGTCTCCCCAGCCACTCTGGGCGGCTCCCAATTGAATATTAAAACAATACAGCATTAAAATGTTAAAAGCTTCCCTAAAACAGTCATTACATCCAGTTACTAAGAATTGGAAGATGAAAAGCTCTGGCAAACAGGACCTTCATTTGATGGCAAACGGAAGAGATCACAGAACCAGGGAAACACCACTAAGAAGGCTCCTTGCCCACCTTGTGATAGAAAGCTGCTTTAACACATTCTGGTGATTACTGGTTCATCTTATTATTGCAACAGTGGGGAGCCTCAGACTTGGAAACCAATTGCAGCCATCTAGGTATCTGACTGGCCCTTGGGATGCTTCTCTGACTGCAGCCCCTATTTTGGCTGTCTCTTACTGCAGACCCAGGTCACTGATCCTGAGCTTCCACAGCCGCTGCCTGCCATTAACCACCCTTGTGTTGCAAACATAACAATCTGACAATCCAAAAGCAACACAGTAGGCTAATAATGCACATAAGGGACCCCTGACCATTAGGTCCAGTCGTGACCGACTCTGGGGTTGCGCGCTCATCTCGCATTATTGGCCGAGGGAGCCGGCGTATAGCTTCCAGATCATGTGGCCAGCATGACAAAGCCGCTTCTGGCAAACCAGAGCAGCACATGGAAACGCCGTTTACCTTCCCGCTGTAGCGGTTCCTATTTATCTACTTGCATTTTGATGTGCTTTCGAACTGCTAGGTTGGCAGGAGCTGGGACCAAACAACGGGAGCTCACCCCGTCACAGGGATTCGAACCGCCGACCTTCTGATCAGCAAGCCCTAGGCTCAGTGGTTTAACCACAGCGCCACCTGGGTCCCAATAATGCACATACAATACTTTTATAACACTACTGAATTACGTCTTAATTTACAATCAGATAATGTACAATATTACATGGTGACACCTGTGTTTGGAGCTCACTCCCTGAGAAACACTTACCTTGGAAGTCATGTTGCCTCAAGCTTGAGTGATTCTTCGTGATGTTATACTAGCCTAAAAATCCCTCACTTTGGGACATTTTCTTAACTCATATTAGTTGGTGTCACCATGTATATGTTGTACGTTATCTGATTGTAAATTAAGACATAATCCAGTAGTGATATAAAAGTATTGTTAAGTCTATTACTAGCCTACCATTTTGCTTTTGGATTGTCAAGAGTAACCACTCCCTTGGCAGGATTGGCAGCAGCAGCAGCAATCTTCTATGCTTATGACAATGTTTTATTCTTTTGCTAATTGTGGTGTTTTAAACGTGCATTATATATTTGACGTCCTTTAGTAATGTTTTCCTTTGAAATCTTTATGATAATATTTTAGTTTCTTGTTAATCATGTTGCTTTGAATGTATACTTCATACCTGACTTTCTTCAGTAATGTTTTATTCTGGATTGTTTTATTCGATGCTTTAAGGGAGGTTGCAAAACAGTTTTGAGAATTTTTAAATAAATAAATAAAGCGGTATAGAAATTAAATTAATAATAGCAGCAGCAGCAGCAACAACAAATCACCCAGACTACAGCCAGTGTTCTTGCTCCATGCCCTCCTTGAGAGCTATTCCACTCATTCACATCCGGAATTCTTTGCTGCAGGACAAAGTAATAGTTGCCATTTCAGATTACTTTACCTAGGAACATAGGAACCAGTCTCGTTCCGAGTCAGAGCCATTGGTCCATCCAGCTCAGCACTGCCTATACTGACTGGCAGAGACTCTCCAGGGTTTCAGGGAGAGGGGTCTCTCCCAGCCCTGTCTGGAGATGCAAAGGAAACTTTTTAATGTAAACCAGGGAGTTTTTACTGTATATGTGAAGCAGATGCTCTGCTCTCCGAGTTACAACCACTTTATGAGCAATAGATCAGGCACGTCCAACAGGTAGATCGTGGTCTACTGGTAGATCACGGGACGTCTGTGGTAGATAACTGGCTCCCCCCAAAGAAGCTCAACAACTTTGGCTCCACCCCAAAAGGCTCAAAACTTTAACTCACCTCCCAAAAATAGGGTTTTCCTCCTGCTTCAAAAAATCTCAACAACTTTGACCTGAACCCCTAAGAAAGGGGGTAGAATCATTGCCAGTTTTTAACTCTGTGAGTAGATCACAGTCTCTTGGGAGTTGGCCACCCCTGCAATAGATCTATGGTCCAGGGGCCCAATACCTTTGAAGCTTCTGTAGGAAGAAACCAATGAAACATTATGAGATTTCTTTCAGAGGCTATGGGCACAGGACCCCACGTAGTGGGGACCCAACAGTGTTGATTGTGATCACCCCTACTTTTTTCAATGTGTTTGGGTTCCCTGAATGTAATGCTGCTCCTCTGAGCTGTCTCCAACTAAGTTCTACTTAAGGAAAGCCCTCTGAAATCAATGCACCTACATTAGGCATGTCCATCCGTTTGAATAGGTCAACTCTGAGTTGGGCTAACATTGGATGCAACTTTTTAAATTTTGGTTTTAGAACTGTACAATGTTGCCACTGATGCATTTTCAGCTACTGATGACTCACTGTTTTGCCAATTAACACTGCAGGTTCTTTGGTAGTCAATATCTGAGGAAAATTACATTTTCATTTGAACAGAATAGGAAAACCTCCTCAAACAGCAACAGCGCCCCCCCCCCCACAGTAAACCTCAAATGGTAAATGAGAAATAACCCCAAGGAAACAATTCCCCCCACCAGACCTTCACCCACATACAACAGAATCAATGGTGAGAAGCCTCAGCAGTGTTTGGTCCATCGTCTTCTTACACATTGCCCTGCACTATTTGTACCTGCCTCAACCAGACGAGGCTGGATGTCTCCACGGCTGCCACCTGTGCTGATTAGCGCTCCTATTAATATTGACAGGGAGGGTTGGCTGCAAACCTACACCTCCTCAGTTTTTCTTCCACATTTTCCACTACACTCATCACCCGTATTTGGGATTAATTACTGAGAGGTTTTATCTGAATGTGGATTTTTTTAAAGCTAAAGATTAGTGTTTTTCCATCTTTAAGGAAAATCTGTACTTGCTAATAGGTACAAATTTAAATATTATGATATACGCTTGATATTTTTAGGATTGCTATTTTGAGTCAAAATGGTCTGTACTTTTAAACTGTTTTAAATTATGGAATCTGTTATGCTCTTTCTTTAAAAGGCACATTCTTTGTGCATTCATATTATGTGCCCACCCCAGCTGTGATTGTCTTAGTAACCTTGTATTACAGTATATCGGATATTTATTGTCTGCAAACCAACTAAACTACTATTTGTTTTATTTATTTGCTTACATTTATGAACAGCTTCCCATAAAAACTCTGTAAAAGATGTTTGACAATGAAACAGACTACCTCAGGTGATGAACTCTCCTCTGTTGGAAGCTTTTAAACAGAGGTTGCAAGACCACCTGTCAGGGATTCTTTAGCTTAGATTCCTGCATTGCAGGGGGTTGGACTAGATGGCCCTTGGTGATCCCTTCCAACTCTACAATTCTATGGTTCTATGAAATACCTTTCCAGTAAAAACTCAAAATCAAAAATAACAGCAATAAAAACAATTCCACATTTAAAAACAATTCAAAACAATTCCGTATGATATATAATTGAAAACAATTAATAGAATAATAGAATTGTAGAGTTGGGATCCCAAGGGTCATCTAGTCCAACCCCCTGAAATGCTAAGCATCCATGACATGGTGATCCAACCAAAGCACACACACCCCAAAAAATCAGTCAGAACTATAACATCAAACATCGATTAAACTGCCTCCTGGAATAAAAATAAAAAGTTTTCAGTAGGCATCAGATGTTCAACAGGGAAGGGGCCTGTCTGGGGCCTGTCTGATCTCAATTGGGAGGAGTTTCACCAAACCAAGCCCATAATACTGAATGCACAGCTCCTGGTGGATCCAAGGGGTGCATCTGAGGCATGGGACACCACTAATATTGACTCCCCCAAAGTCCTCAGTGGCGAGGGATATAAGGGATCAGGCGGTCCTTGAAGTATCCTGGATCCAAATCAGAAGGTTGGCGGTTCGAATCCCCGCAACAGGGTGAGCTCCCGTTGCTCAGTCCCTGCTCCTGCCAAACTAGCAGTTTGAAAGCACGTCAAAGTGCAAGTAGATAAATAGGTACCACTACAGCGGAAGGTAAACGGCATTTCTGTGTGCTGCTCTGGTTCGCCAGAAGCGGCTTTGTCATGCTGGCCACATGACCTGGAAGCTGTACGCTGGTTCCCTCGGCCAATAATGCGAGATGAGCGCCGCAACTCGAGAGTCGTCCATGACTGGACCTAACGGTCAGGGGTCCCTTTACCTTTAAATGCAGTAATGTAAGGGTGTTTTTTAAAAATTATATATGCGGTGAGGTTTTTTCCGGCGGTCCTCAAGGGTACACAGTACTGGCACTTCTCCCCCCCCCCAATATTAAAAGTGTGTCACCAACCACGGCCCCACAGGCAGCGTGCCACATCCCCAGAACGCGCACCACGCCCTCGCGGGTGACTTACCACACCCCCAGGATGCGTGCCGTGCCTCCAGGGGTGCCAGCCACGCCACCTGCTCACCGCCCCCGGTAGCGGAGCATGCAGCTTTGCCACTGTATAGATATGTTTGTGCGAGCCACTTTGAGAATAATTTGGAAACATGGCAAATGCTGATGGTACAGTAATGGCACCCTATGGAACTCACTGTTACAAGATGCAGTGACATTTGCTGATGATACAAAACTGGGATGACAATGAACTCCAAAAGGATCTCTCCAAACTGGGTGAAAAGGGAACAAAAAGGCAAATGCAATTTGATGCCAAAGCGAGTGAAAACTGATGCACACTGGGGCAGTGTTGTGTAACGGTGAAGTGTGTTGGACCAGGACCTGGGAGACAAAGGATCGAATACCCACACAGTCATGTGGATTCTCTGGATGAATTAGGGCCGGTCACTGGCCTAACCCTCTTCAGGGGACTTTTGTGAGGATAAAATGGGGGAGAACCACACAAACCACCTTGAGCTAACTGGAGGGAAAGGTGGGATATAAATGCAATAAACAAATAATTCCTAATTCCATATATGCAACAACTAGAGTCTGAAATCGAGATGACGGCCCAAGGAGGACTGGAGATTGCAGTGGATCGCTCAATGAAGATGCGCAGCAGCCTTGAGAAAGGCCAAAGGCCCGTCTAATCTGGCATCCTGTACTCACAGGCTAATGGAACGTCTGAAAGCGGGGCCCGCGCGCAACAGCGACTCTCTCCGCTCGCGGTGCCCAGCAGCTGCTATTCAGAAGCATTACTGCCTCCTGCGCTGGGAAGCTGTATATGCGCTCCTGAGCCAAAGCTGCATAGGATTGCAGCAGAAGAGGCACCTCTAGTTCTCGTGTTCGCCAGGTGCCACCGTGGGGATCTTCTTCCCCACCACCAGGAGACGCCTAGGGTCCAACCACGTGCACGCCGTGCGTAGGGAAGCGAGAACAAGGCGTTCGGCTAGGGGCACCTCGCCCTATCGGGAGCCTCCCCCAAGGTAGTACAGCAGTACAGAGGGCGGGCGTGATTTTTAATTTTATTTTTAAACGGCAACTCTACGGGAGGCCTCGGCTTGGTGGAGACGACGAGGCCAAAGGATTCCATTTGGGAAGGGCTGCCTGGGCGTGCGCCCTGGGCGCAAAGCGTAAGTCTCCGAGGGGCCCCTCGTGGTTGTGCTTGGGACGCAGGAGGCTCGTTCGGGGCGGGGGCCAGGCTCGCCCATTCATTCTCCCTGGGCCGGTCAGCGGTGCTAGGGAGGTGAATCGAGAAAGCAGAGCGAGCGGCAGTGCGGGCTCCGGGAGGCAGGGGGCTCTGTGCTTGCGCCGCGGCACCGGTGTCTTCTCCTCCTCGTCGGAGCGCCTCAGAGGCGGCGCCAGGCTCGACTCGGCCGCCTTCCTCCGCCCTCGCCCATGGCTCCCGCCGGCGGCCTCGGCTCCTGATGGGCTCCTGCGCTCGGTGCAACGGGCTGTTGGGGAGCGGGGGCTCGGTCTAGCGCGCCCGCCCGGGTAAGGATCGCCGCCGCCGCCTGCGGGCCCTGAGAGGGCCGCCTCTCCTTCCCACTTGCCGCTGCTTCTCCGCTTCTCCTCCTCCTCCTGTTCCTGCCTCCGCTCCCCGCCCTGCCGGGCAATGAGAAGCTGCTTCTGCTTGAAACGGGGGAGCCGGGATCAGCCGCCGCCAGCGCCCCGGGCAACAGTTAAGTGTCTCCCCTCCAAGGAGCCTTCGGGGCCAGGCCCGGCTGGCCCACCCACCCCCTTTACCCCCCACTCCAGACTGGGCCCTGCGCCTTCTCCTTTCCTCCCTGGGGGTGAGGGCTTTGCATTGCTTCCTTTCTCCCCCTCCCCACCTCATCCTTTGGTTTTGTGACCTCCCCCATCTCCAGACCCTACACACACCTTGTGTGGCAGGGGTGTCTTTTGTTGTAAACGGGGCTTCCTCCGCAATAGATCGGATGCTTCTCCTGACTAAACTGGATGGGGGGGGTACTCAAAACAAGCCAACAAACAAACAACAAAACCTGCTCTAGGGTGGCTAGTGATGGTGGGGGCATCCCACAGACGCTTCCTTTCATTGTGTGGACACAGCTTTCCCATGTTCGAAATCCTCTGGGAGGCTGAGAATGGGTCTTGGTTTAAGGAAGAAATAAGTGATTTCCTGGTAGGGATTCATAACAATGGACTGGCCTCGTCTTCAGCCTAAATATCTCTTCCCATCCTTTGTCCATCTCCTGATTCAGGGGAAACTATAAGTATATATGGATCTCCCAAACAATCAGTAGATTCCAACCAATCAGTGGAAATCCAACCAGGCACATGCCATTGGGTCTACTCTGAGTAGGCCTAGCATTGGATACAACAGCCCATGTTATTTATCATGTCACATGCTGCTTTGGCTGGGTATTTACAATCCTCTGGCTACCAGCTGGTACCAACCTGCCATTTGTCGACTTTCTGAAGCACCATTGTATACTGGGTTGGACTGTTGACTGCTTGGCCTTGGCTGGTGCTCCCTACTTTGATTGGCAGCTGATACCCCAGTCCTTTGATGAGAATCTCTCTACACACACGATGACAGGTTTAACACAAGGGTTAAACCTGCCACCCACTGCCTTCTTGGTAGGGTGTGTTTCTGTCTCTCTGGGCAGAGCCACAGCATATATTCCAAGCACATTTAACAGAGAGCCCTGGGGACTGTAGTTTTCCCATCAAGATTCCCAGAACTCTTGACAAACTACAGTTCCTAGGATCCTTTGAGGGGGATGTCACAGGCTTTGAATGTGCTTTAAATGTATGGTGTGTTTCTTCCTTTTTTAAAAAAGGTGACAGTGTTAGCCCATAAGACAGGTCCATAGGACAATACATTTATGAGGTGAATACAAAAGTCACACCCTTGTGAGTGAGCTCTTGAGTTCTCCAGGCGAGGTCATGGTTTGGAGAATTTGTAGTCCTCTAGATGTTGCTGGACTCCAGCTACCATCAGTCCCAGACAACATTGCCAAGGGTCAGGGAGTAATGGGTATTGGAGTCCACCTGGAGGGTCACAGGTTCCTTATCCATGAGCTAGTTGTCAAGCAAAGTAGGGAGGGAGGCCAGAGGGAACCAACTACCTTAGTGTTAAGACCATCAAGTCTGCATTGAAGTGGAATGTTGGAAGATTCAGGACGGATAAAAGCAAGCGCTTTTTCGTGTTTTTTCATGCAGCACATAGTTAAACTAGGGAACTTGCTCCCACTGGAGGCACCGATGACCATTAGCATGGATGGACCAAGACAGTAGCTAAATTCCCCTACTTGATCTTTTGCCGCCGAAGTACATTACAGGACCCTGCCCTTGTTGGAGACCCACAGAGGTGAAATAGATTCTTGGCCCCTCTTCCCTTTGGCAAGTGACTGTACTGATGACATGGCAACGAGATCGTACTGGCCTATTTACTTTGAAGGTTTGTAAGTGATGCCAATAAAGGTTTTGATACTGATACTCATTACCTTGGATGGCTTTAAGAAGGTTGGACATATTCATAGAGAATAAGACTGCCAATGAGTTCTGCTTCCACAGTCAGAGGCAGAGCAGTGCTTCTGAATACTGGTTTCTGGAAACCACGGGAGAGGAGAAGCTGTTGTGATTGGGTTCTGCTTGAGTGTTTTCCATTGGGGCATCTGGACGACTGCTGTACAAACGGTGCTGGACTAGATAGGCTGTTGGCCTAATCCAGCAGGCTCTTCTTACAGTCTTATGAATATGGATTTTTTTTCTCTTGTTCTTTTTTAAAAAACAAAAAACCTGTGCAATTTTTCATCTCTTTCCACCCCCCTCTTAGTTACCACTTCAGGTAGGGTGATTTCTACAACACCCAGCCCTAGTTAACGTGAGCCGTTTTAAAAACACATTGCAGTGAGATATATCAATTTTCTTTAATACCGAAAGTGTGCAATCTTGTAATGAACAGGACTTTGCACTTTGAAAGGGAAGCTTTATCATTTTTTTGAAGATAGAGTCACAGAGCTGTGGAACTCCTTGCTGCATGAATACAAAGGGTATTATTATTAAGAGATATCACTGTAGCATTTTGGGGTTGAGAGCTCTGCCCTAAGAGCACTTTAAACAAAGTGATAAGCCTTGCAGGAAATGAAAACAGCACCTTTGTTGGGGTGGCTGGTGTTGTGATTGCTCCATCTCGGCTGTAAAAATGAACAGCAATGTGCGGCTCCAGATTGTCAAGGGGTTAGAGCACTGTACTCGCAAATACAGTAAAGGGTCACTTTTTAGTTTAGAACAGGGTTGGCTAAGCTGTGGAGCTCCACATGTTTCTGAACTACAACTCCCATCAGCTGCAACCAGTGTGATCAATATTTGGGGCCCATGGAAGCTGTTGTTCAGCAACATCTAGAAAGGGCACAGGTTCCTCATCCCTGGTTTAGAAAAAAATGATAATGGAAAGAGGGCGTGCCACATAAGTTCACAGAAATACAAACAGTTGTGTGTGCGCTTGTGCACACATACATACAGAGCAACATTCCTTTTATAAATCTAAAACTCAGGATCATTTGAATGAGTTCAGGGCTCTCAAAACTTAGCCTACTTTTTTCACACAAGGCATAATTGACAGTACGATTCTAAGCATGTTCATTCAGAAGCAAGTGTTGTTTTTGTTAGTGGGAGTCAGTGGCCACTAGTTTAAAGGGATTATATAGGAATTAAAAGTCCAGGCAGCCACATTCTGCATTAATTGAACTTCCCGAGGGGTCTTCAAAATACTGTATCACAGTAATCCAATGGTTGCCAGACCATGAGAACATACCTGTCCAGAAATGGTGACACAGCCAAAGCTAGAAAATCAGACCTTCTGTGACAGTCCACCTGGGCTTCTAGTGGCAATGCTGCATCCGTGGTACATACACCTGAGCTGGCATGTCTGTTGATAGCAGGCCTCTTCCACCCAGCTGTATTGGTCACATTAAACAGATTCTCAAAGAGAAAATGGCCTTTTAATGGATGGGGCTGTAGCTTAGCTGAGCTGTGCATTTTTGCATCCAAAGGTCCAAGCTTCAACCCCAGGCATTTCCAGGTAGGACTGGGAAAGAATCTTTCCTGAAACCTTGGAAAGTTGCAGGCAATGAGTTTGGGCAATTCTGAGCTAGATGTTTGCAGGGAGCAGATATAATTGTTGCCGGAGGGTGGTGGGCGCACAAACAATTAGCATACCACATTGTCCTTGTTCTGATGTTTCCTTAGGTCACATTCTTAGATCTTATGTTTAAAACACCATTATATTACTTTTTAAAAACACCTGTGGCTTCCTCCGTAAAATGCTGGGGACAGAAGTTTGCTAAGCGTGCTGAGAGCTGTTAGACTTCTAACAGAGCTTCAGTTCCCAACACCTTAATCTCCAGGTCCCAGGATTCTTGGGAGAAGCAGTGACTGTTGGAAGTGGCATAAAAGTGCTTTAAATATATGGTGTGGATGTGACCTGTATTAGATTCCTGTGGCTCAGGGAGTGGCAGAATACTCGAGCCAAAAATTTTAACATCTTAAAAAGTAGGGAAGGAGAAGCAGGGTGTCATCCAGGTTGAAGGCAATGTGTGTGACTTCCAAGGTGGATTGACCATGAGAAGAGTTTGGATTTGATATCCCAAAGGAGTCTCAAAGCGGCTAACATTCTCCTTTCCTTTCCTCCCCCACAACAAACACTCTGTGAGGTGAGTGGGGCTGAGAGATTCCAAAGAAGTGTGACTAGCCCAAGGTCACCCAGCAGCTGAATGTGGAGGAGCGGAGACGCGAACCCAGTTCCCCAGATTACGAGTCTACCGCTCTTAACCACTACACCACACTGGCTCTATGAGAGTGACATTTGATGCTGCTTCTTGTCACTCTTGCAACAAGTATGCCAGTTTGTATTGCAACATGAATTCTGCTGCTCGGTCCTCTTTGCTCCTTGCTGAGATACCAGCCATAGAACAGCTGGGTTTCTTTGGAGGATGTAGCCGAGTGCATCTGGTGTGGTTTTGTGTCATTGCAGGAAGACTTATTTCCTGGTGCAAATATGGGTGAGCAGAGTATTTTGAGGGCGCTGAAACTGCATTTCCTTTGCTCTCGCTCCAGGAAGCTTCACAGGAGGGCTTAAAGCTTCTGTCTGTGCACGGCTGAGTGACATGCTTCCTGTTTGATAACAATGCTGGTATCAGGTGTGAAGGAAATGATCGGTTTTCCTTTCCCCATTGCTGCATCTCCTTCAGCTCAAAGCAGAATTGACCTTGCAACATGCCTGTGGTGGGGCTGAACTGCTTGGAGATTTTCCAGGACCTGTTGAGTGGGGAAAGTGTCGTGGCTTAGGGAGCAGAGCATCTGGTCTGGCTCAGCCTAATGCAGCTTCCTGTGCCCCTGTATCTGGAAAGGAGCATAGCTCAGTGGTAGAGCATCTGCTTTGCATGCTGATGGTCTCGGGTTCAGTCTCCAGGAACAGCTGGGAATGTCGTGATACCTGGAGAGCCACTGCCAGTCTAGCTCAGTTTTGACTGGGCATAAAGGCAACCAGAATGATCTGTGATGGAGTGACTCCCATGTGAGGAAGGGTTGCACTATTTGGGACTCTGGTTTAACAGAAATGCTAGCAAGAGGCTACATGATAGAAGTTCATTAGAAATAAGCATGGTTGTGGAGAAAGTGGGTAAGGGTCAAAGACAGTAATGCTTCTGAATCCAATTTGCTGGAAACCACAGGATGTTGCTCAAGAGCTGAAAAGACATGTATTCTCCCGACCGGGTAGACATGCCATTTTGCTATCCTACTTCCACCGCAGCAACTTCCAAAGCTAGGAAATCCATTCCTGGTTGCTCCTATCCTATGACAGTCATGGCAGCTTGCTATCAGTTGGATACGCAAGGAATTCAAGGACCCAGGAGCCCACCAGCCATGGCAAGGGTCTGCAGTATTTTGGCCTGCTGACTAGTTTGACTGCAGTCATCATAGCAGGGCTTAAGGACCAAAGGAGGGTTTTCCCCCCATTGCAGTAATGCATGGCTTTGCTTTTCTTTTTAAAGAAAAGTCATCCTGAAGTTGTGTATTAGACACAGTAAGGTCGAGACCCCTGACCATTAGGTCCAGTCGTGACCGACTCTGGGGTTGCGCGCTCATCTCACATTATTGGCTGAAGGAGCCGGCGTATAGCTTCCAGGTCATGTGGCCAGCATGACAAAGCCGCTTCTGGCAAACCAGAGCAGCACATGGAAATGCTGTTTACCTTCCCGCTGTAGCGGTTCCTATTTATCTACTTGCATTTTGACGTGCTTTCGAACTGCTAGGTTGGCAGGAGCTGGGACCAAGCAACGGGAGCTCACCCCGTCACAGGGATTCAAACCGCCTACCTTCTGATCAGCAAGCCCTAGGCTCAGTGGTTTAACCACAGCGCCACCTGGGTGACTATTAGACACAGTACCCAGTGGCAAGTTCAAAAGATGGTAAATATTAAAATAAAACAAAAAACAAAACAGGTGGGGTGTTCAGGGGACCCAGCCAGCTGCTTCCTCTGATACCAAAATCTAACGGTCTGTGTAAAGTTCAGAACAATATTTATCTAAATCTCTGTGATATCCGGTCTCTTTTTAGGTCTGATTTGGACACATCCTGTAGGCAGAATAATAATGCCCTTAAAGAGGCAGCTAGCAACAAGACAAAACAGCTTGTTTGGATCAATGGAAAAGCACCGTGTAGCAAGGAACAGTTCTTCGTGTTTGGGGTGTGTGTATTCTGAAACACAGGGTTTCTATGAGGCTGGATTTTCTTTTTTTTCTTCTTTTGCATTTTGTCTTTCTTGTGTACAATGGGTTAATGTTTTGCTGAGATTTTGAGCCATTCCTTTCAGGCCGGGAAAGAGCAGCAATTCTGAAACCTTTCAACACCTAGGGCCTTCTTGAGATGACTGAAAATTACTGCCTCTTCCTATTGGGGCACCTGGTCGGCCACTGTGAGAACAGGATGCTTAACCATATGGGCCATTGGCCTGACATAGCAGGCATTTCTTTCCTTCTAGGGAGTCTACCCTGCTACCAGGTCTGGCTGCTTGCCCTTCTGCCCCAGTATTGGCTTCTCTTGTCCGGCAGTGGTCCTACAGGGTCATAGGCAAAGAGAAGAGGCAATGTTTCCCATCGCCTGTTACCCAGTCCTTTTAATTGAAGATGCCAGGGATTGAATCTGAGACCCTTTGCCTGCAAAGAGAGGCCTCTGGAAATAAAGACATAAGAAGCTCTCTTCCAATTATGTGAACATTCTAACATCTTAAAGCCATCATAATAACCTTTTGATAATCTTTCTGGGAGCTTGCATAGCTTTGTGTTTATGCTAAGCCATGGTTAGTTCATGCTAAGCTGCCACCTCTCTGTCCCATTAGCACCAGAAGCCCATTTGGTTGGTGACAGGAGAGAGAGTCCCTTCTGTGGCTGCTCCCCTAGATAGGTAGGATTCCCTCCCAAGAGAGGTCAGATGACCTCCCTCCCTGTTATCCTTCTGACAGGCCTTTGGAAACTAAGGAACAGACAGTGCTGACCACTGGGCTATCGTCAGGGCAAACTGTATTTTACTTGCTGGTTCTAAATGTGTTCCAGTGTATTTCAATTAGCTTGTTCTTATAACTTGATATTTTATAATAGATTTTTTAAATGTTGAAGCCCGCCTTGATCCCCAGCTTCAGAGAAAAGTAGAATATAAATACATTTGATATAGAAAAATAGAGGTGGTTGGCTTTTTGCTGCGTAACTCCCCAAGGGACTGAGTCCCTAAGTCTATGATCGGTCAAAGATGAATGGATGGAGGCAGGATGCAGCAAAAGCAAGGCAGATCTTTATTTTTCTGTTGCAACAGAGCACCCTCCCCTCCTAGCAAGGAGGCAAGAGAGACCCAGAACCAAGAAGAAGCATCTCTTTTAAGGGTTTGCATTTTGGCGTGGAGAAGAGGGACATCTCTACAAACAGAAATTACATCACACATAAAGTGGGGTTACTATGGCTCAAGCAGGCGAGCTTGTGATATTCCTGAGCTCTGTTGCAACAGAAAAATAAAGATTTGCCTTGCTTTCACTGCATCCTGCCTCCATCCATTCATTTCTGCCCGATCACGGACTTGGGGGGACTCAGTTCCTTGGGGAGTTGGGCGGCAAAAGCCAACCGCCCCTATTTTTCTATATCACATTTAATAATAAAAATAATGGTTATGATTATGGTTGGGCTTAGTGTTAGATATGAGCTGAGTCAGTGTGCTCGAATGGACCCAATGGCCTGACTGGGCATGTCAGTTTCCTAGGTGTGCTGTTCCCGTGAGAGATAGTGCCTCTCTCTTACTGTTCACCATGCTGGAGATAATAAGTGATAATACTATACATATGCAAATAGGTAAGCCGGTCCAAAGGGTCTAAGCAATAGGAAACCCAGAGGATTTGTTTGGGGGTGGGAGATGGGAGAGAGAAGGGGAGGGGGAAATGGGGCAAAGTAAGTGTGTGGGAAAGGCACGTTGCTAGTTAGCATGCAAGAACTTCACTCATCAGCATTAATTAGACACTGGCGTCTTTCCGCCACAAGTTGACTCCCCAAAGTGGAGAAAAACAGAATGCACAGTGGATGTAGATTTGAGTGTTCAGCGGCACCTGATATTTCCTCTGCTGGAAAGTGTGGGGTGGGCCCTGTTATTTGCTCCTCTATTGCACCCTCTAAGAAAGAGGATAGTTGCCCCCGCCTAGTACAGAAGGGCCTGAATTTTCTCCCTTTCCTCCCCCCTCCTCCTCCATCTATTCCTTTTATAAAATGGGTCTTTGTGCGCCCAACGACAAAGTCCGAATTGATGCTGGGTTTCCTGCCCGTCCCCTGCCGCTTGCTCTGAGTCACACACCCACAAGAAGGCTTTTGTGCTTCCAAGCCGACAATGGCTTAGCTCTTTCTCTCTTTTTTTACTGCGTGCCCCCCCCCGCCCCCACCGGAACCCAAAGACAGATTATTGTTGGCATCTTCTAACAGGGGTGGGAGAACGTAGTTCTTTCTGCCAAAGTACATCCAGGAATGCCTGACTTGGTCACTTGGCAAACACTGCCCTTTTTCTGAAAGATGGCCACTATTCCACTAGGCTGCTCTTTATCATTATTTTAATTTATTAAATTATTTCCATACCACCTTTTACCTGAGGATCACAGGATAGTTTACCATGTGAAAACACAAAAATACATAACATGATAAGCAACAACAACAACAAAAAACCTCCCCCTGTTTAAAAGGCCATAGATGGTTTAATTAGCCAAAGGCCTGGGAGAGGAGGAATGTTTTTGCCTGGTCCTAATGAGGTGGCGCTGTGGTTAAACCACTGAGCTTAGGGCTTGCTGATCAGAAAGTCGGCGGTTTGAATCCCTGTGACGGGGTGAGCTCCCGTTGCTCGGTCCCAGCTCCTGCCAACCTAGCAGTTCGAAAGCACGTCAAAATGCAAGTAGATAAATAGGAACTGCTACAGCGGGAAGGTAAACGGCGTTTCCATGTGCTGCTCTGGTTTGCCAGAAGCGGCTTTGTCATGCTGGCCACATGACCTGGAAGCTGTACGCTGGCTCCCTCGGCCAATAATGCGAGATGAGCGCGCAACCCCAGAGTCGGTCACGACTGGACCTAATGGTCA
This sequence comes from Zootoca vivipara, assembly GCF_963506605.1. Classification (NCBI taxonomy): domain Eukaryota; kingdom Metazoa; phylum Chordata; class Lepidosauria; order Squamata; family Lacertidae; genus Zootoca; species Zootoca vivipara. Next base: position 10,549,695 of record NC_083294.1, on the reverse strand, counting down.
GGGGTCCCTTTACTTTTAATGATGTATAATGAAGGTGTCAGGTGAGCCTTCCTGGGGAGAGCATTCCACAAATGGGGAGCTGCTGCAGAAAAGGACTGCTGTCTTTTTGCCACCCACCAGCACATGAAGAAGGGCCTCAGCTGATGATACCGGTAGTTGCAGGGTTCAGGTTAGTTCACTTAGCCTAAAAAATGTGTGTGTGTGTGTTTGTTTGTTTTAAAATGAGGAGTCTTCAGCCTTGACCACCGCCTTGTAAGTCTCTCCGCCTGACTGTTAACCCAAAGTGTTCTTTGTCCCTAGATATATAGTGACTGGTCGATCACGTAGTAAGAGGGAACACTCTGTGGATCAGGGGTGCGGAGCAGTTTTCAGCCATAATTACACCTGGGGGCTTCATGCCAAGGGTGGTCAGGACAGAGGTGAAAGTGGATGGGGCTACACACGTTAATTTGTACTGTTGTATTAAAGGCTGCATCACAGCAGCCAGGCACACACCAGTGGTTTCCACACACCATGTCTCTATCCTGGCAGGGAAAATGAGCCATCACAGTTCAAGGACACACTCCAGCCAGTTGCCAGCACTCAGGGTGAGGTTTGTAGCCTGGGTGGGGAGAGATCCTTGGGGATTGGATTGGGAGAATTTGAGGGCCTCACTTCACCTCCTGGTCCGAGATTCTCTACCCCTGCCATAGTTCTATGCGCTTTCAAGAGATGTTCCACTCACTATCCTTCATTCATAGTTGGGCAAGACAGGGAGAAGCCACCCACTAAGCCAGGGGTGAGGCCCTCCTGATGTTGCACTGAAGCTTTGCTGGGGCTGATGAGAGTTGTAGTCCACAGCTTCTGGAGGACATCACATTGACAGGCCTGTGATAATCCCTGACTATGTGTGGCACCTGGACCAGCCTTCTTCAACCCAGACTTTGTTGGAACTACAATTTGCATCATCTCCAGCCTGCTCAGCCCAGTGGCAAAGGATGATGGGAGCTGTAGTCCAACAACAATACCTGGGGACCCAAGATTGAAAGAACACCGTATTACAGGAGATACCATTGAACTTGCACTTGAATTAATTTTTGCTTTCTATGTTTATGGGACATAATAGGGATATCAAGACCAAGGACTTCACTTCGCATTTCCTAAATGCAACATCATACAGCAGTGAAAAACTCTGGATGGCCTAAACCTATCAGCTTGGTACCGAACAATTTGGACTTTAGCAATAATGGGAGAAAATCACATGTAAAATATGGGTTAGTCAAGGAAAAAGGTTACCATACTAATTTTACGCCACCCAGCAGAACTTTATTACATATGCATGCAGCAAAGACTAACAAAAACACAGAACAATGGCAGTTATGGACATTTGGCAACACTGGGATTTTTCATCGCCTGAGGACATCATTGATATGCCATGTGTGTTGCACGTGTCTTTTTACTGTACAGTCATACCTCGGGTTGCGTCTGCTGTGGGTTGCGTTTTTTCATGATGCGAACATGGTGTACCCAGAAGTGTTTACTTCCGGGTTCCGCCGCGTGCGCAGAAGCATTCTGCGCACTTCACGCATGCGGAGAAGCGCTCTAGCGCGCTTTCGTGCATGCGTGAAAGCACCGCTCGGGTTGCAGACTTTTTGGGGTGTGAACAGCACCCTGGAACAGATTGGGTCCACAACCTGAGGTACCACTGTAATTCCCCCATTTTTTGGAGTGTTATATTGTATTGCTTCTTTTTTAAAAATGTATTTTTTCTTTTTTGGATATATACATTTGTGGGTGCGGGGCTGCCTTTGGGTCACATCCCCAAGCTATATTTAAAGCCCATGGCTTGAGCCTCTAAGAATCTGAGAACTGTAGTTTGTTTTAAGGGTACTTAGGATTGGAGCTCTGTGAGGTGTAGACTACAGTTCCTAGCGTTCTTTGGGGAAAGGAAAATGCTTTAAATAGATGGTGTTGATTTGAACTTTAAATCTAAGAGAACCTGCGTTCCACTTTTGAATCCTTTTTATTTCTTCCTTGCATTAGTACAGGCATCCCCAAACTGCGGCCCTCCAGATGTTTTGGCCTACAACTCCCATGATCCCTAGCTAACAGGATCAGTGGTCAGGGATGATGGGAATTGTAGTCCAAAACATCTGGAGGGCCGAAGTTTGGGGATGCCTGCATTAGTATCATGCATCATCACTTTATTGCCTGATTTGTCTCTTGTTAAGATCTGTGAGATTACGATCCCCCCCACCCGTGGGTCTGATCCTAGTCACCTGAACGCAGCTCAGTGCTTTAGGTGAACTATTCTGTGCTATTTGCTTTAGCCACTGAGAGAGGGCCCAATGCAGGTGCTCATTGTGCACCTGGGGTCACTTGTCTCCTTAAATGGAGGCCCTTGCAATGTTAGCATGCTGTATAATGTGGGTGTAGCTTTCTGAGTCTCCAACCACATGGAAATGATTGCATAACATGCTGCTTTGGAACTGAAGCCCTTAGGCCAGGGCTGCAGGACCTCTGCTGTCCTTCACCTAAATTGGAGCACTAGGAAAAATTATTTATTGCTGTTTTCTCCTGCTCCACATTCTTTGCTAGATTTAATTGCCCCCCCCCTCCCTCGGGCTTTGTCACACAGCTGCAACCCCTTCTCCTATGATATCCTCCCCTGGAACTCCCACCTACTTGATTGTTCTCCTGGTACTTGCAGGGGTTGCAATCTTGTGTACCACTGAATGTTTCCACTCTGCTTTGAGGTCTGAAGCCTGTCGGTCTTGTTCTGCCTCCTTCAGGTGTGAGCTTTTGGGGGACTATTCCTTAAGGACTCTAGTCCTTAAGGTTTTCAGTCGGTAAACCCATTATTTGCAAATGGGGTGATATGCAGACCCGGGTGCTGTTTCCTTCTCCTTTTTATAAAGTAGGCTACCACCCTTGGGCGTCCTTTGCCTCTCTTGGATGAAGACCTCCCTGGGTTAAACGTTCCTCAGGCAGAGTGATCCTTAGACGAACCTAGTTGAAAGCCTATAAGAAAAGGGAGTCAGTTCAAGTGAGTCTTTATCAGCTGCAAATGCCACTTGATGAGTTAGGTGTGCCCAGCCCAGGGTGTTTATTTTGGCAGCCTCTTGTTATGCTGTGTGATAGGGCAGCCCATTGGCTTTTTGCCCGCTGACCTTGCCCTCCCTCTCAATCTTCTTCACTCTTTCAGGAACAGTCCACGATGCCTGAGGTTAGAGAACTTGCTGATGCCTTGCCCGATGTGCCCATGGACCCAATCACTGGAGTCGGGGTTGTTGCTTCCCGGAACCGAGCTCCTACAAATTACGATGTCGTAAGTAGGAAATGAGTTGTCTTGTATTCCCCCCCCCCAATACAAAATCATAAACCTCTCTCCCTCTCTGAGTTTTCATGGCACTGAATCTGAATTATGTGGGTGTCGGAATTCTTTTTAATTTCGTGCACAGAAATCTGCAGGCATCCTGATGACTTGTCTCTAGTTGCTTCCGTAAGCACTGCTTGCTTGCTTACTTACTGACTCACTAACTTACTTCCTCGTATCCTACTAAGTAGTAGTTTTATAGCGTATGAGATTTTTAGTTGCAAGGCTCCCATCTTTTGCTCCGAGGTCTAGAGCTGTGGGGCCACATTCCCTTCTGGACAACTTCCCTGGGGGCCAAGTGCCATAGTGAGTGGGGCAGGTTGTCCCTGGCTTCCATGAGCGCACATGTACACCTTTCTGTTTTCCATCCAGCAATTAGAGTTCAAGTTTGCCTTCCTGCCAGGCAAAAATGGTTGGGTTGAGTGAGGGATATGGCCTTGGGAAGAAGAAGAAGAAGAAGAAGAGGAGGAGGAGGAGTTTGGATTTGATATCCTGCTTTATCACTACCCGAAGGAGTCTCAAAGCGGCTAACATTCTCCTTTCCCCTCCTCCCCCACCACAAACACTCTGTTAGGTGAGTGGGGCTGAGAGACTTCAGAGAAGTGTGACTAGCCCAAGGTCACCCAGCAGCTGCTTGTGGAGAAGTGGAGATGCGAACCCGGTTCCCCAGATTACGAATCTACTGCTCTTAACCACTACACCACGGAAGAGTTCTAAGAGCCACATGGAAAGGCCCGGAATGCTGCAATCAACCCCAGGCCTGAGGTTCACCACCCCCTGGACTAGAAACTTGGGGGTGGTGAAGTAAAAGGAAGTTTTTTGAATGCTTATATTGATATTTTTGAGCTTGGTTACATATTCCTTTAATACAGAGCGAAACACAGGCTACCACATTTTGGTCTCCTTTCCTGCTATTGCATGGGGATCTGCCTGGGTTAAATATTTTTCTGTTTGTTCTGCCAACAAGTCTTGCTACGTAGCGATAGGCCTGTTGGATTCCTGCCCACTGACCTCGGTTCATGTTACACACTTTGCTATGCAGAAAGCGCCTTCTGGAGATTTGCCCTCCAGTGGCTGCCATAACCTGGAGGGCTATTCATGCCTGTCATTAATTTCTTTTTGTTCTGCTTGTGTTATTTAGGTACTGCTTAATCATTTGCAATCTGAGCAGTGAGCATATAAATAAACTACACAGAGAATAAAAAATCTGTCGCAAAAGCAAAGGCTGACCAGCAGGCGTTTTCTGCTGTAGTGAGGAAGACTTTGTCATGTGCCTGAAATTCAGCATAGAATCATGTGCCTGTCTCAAAGAATTGTAAGGTACCCTAAGGGTCATCTAGTCCAACCCCCTGCAATGCAGGAATCAGAGCTAAAGCATCCATGACAGATGGCCACCCAACTTCTGCTCAAACACCTCCAATGAAGCAGAGTTCACAACCTCCCGAGAGAGTCTGTTCCACTGTTGAACAGCTCTTACACTCAGAAAGCTCTTCCTGATGTTTAGTTGGAATCTTCTTTCTTGTAACTGGAATACGTTTGTTGGAGTCCTACCCTCCGGAGCAGGAGAAAACAAGCTTAGTCCATCTTCCATGTGGCAGCCTTTAAGATATTTGAAGGTGGCTGTCATATCTCCTCTCAGTCTCCTCTTCTCCAGGCTAAACATACCCAGCTCCCTCAACCATTCCTCATAAGGCTTGGTTTCCAGACCTTGACCATGTTGGATGTTCTCCTCTGTTCACTCCTGTGTCATATTCCTCCAGGGGTTCGTCTCTTGGAATGGGCGGTCTCCCTCCTCCTAGGGCAGGCACCCCCAAACTGCGGCCCTCCAGATGTTTTGGCCTACAACTCCCATGATCCCTAGCTAACAGGACCAGTGGTCGGGGAAGATGGGAATTGTAGTCCAAAACATCTGGAGGGCCGAAGTTTGGGGATGCCTGCCCTAGGGGCACCCCACCTGTCTTGCTCTTCCAGTGCAGTTCACTCAGCTGTATCGAGAAACTCTGCATCTTGTCCTGTAGCTTGGAAGTGTGGCCGGGTGGGCCTCAAGTTGCTGCACCTTCTCTTCCAGCAAGGCAACCAGTTTGCACTTGCTACAAATATACTCTTGCACGCTCTGTAGCAGGAAAACAAATATGGCACAGGTGTTGCAGGTCACAGCAGCAGCTCCATCACCCAGAAGAAGAAGAAGAAGAAGAAGAAGAAGAAGAAGAAGAAGAAGAAGAAGAAGAAGAAGAAGAAGAAGAAGAAGAAGAAGAAATTTATTATTGGGTTTCCCCAGCCACTCTGGGTGGCTCCCAATAGACTATTAAAAACTTGGTAAAATATCAAACATGTCTCGTCTCTGGTGGGTGGGAGTTCCACAGGCTTGAGCCCACTGAATGGATGACTTTTGTAGTTAACAAACCATGCACCTGGGCCATTGGGGGCCACCAGCAAAGACCCCCCACCCCAGAGATTTCAGGGATTGGGAAGGGTCTAAAGGATCAGGTGGTCCTTAAGGTATTCTGGACCCAACTTGTTAAGAGCCTTGCAATTGGATACAATCTGCCACAGAATGTATGGCTCCACATGAAAGCATGCATTGTTTCAGGCTTCAGAGCAGCACTGCCCACTCAAATCACATCCCTCTGCGGAAGTGGCGCTCATGCAAGTGTCACATAATGTTTGTTTCGAACTTGCGAGAAATCTATATTTTCGTGTGACAGCACCTACTCTCTGGAACTTCATGCCTGTTGGGATGCCGTGCATACATTCCAGCCAGTGGAGGGGAAGTGGCTGGGAAGGGAAAGTGACCTAGGGAAGAGTCTGGCCTGAAGCTCCCCTCCTGAAGCTCCCCTCCCCAGGCCTGAAGCTCCCTTCCTGTGTATTGTTAAGGATACAGGTGGCAGATGCTGGGAGGGGAGCTTAAGAAAGTCAGCCAGAGCAGATGCTTCTGAGTTAGGTTGACTGGTGATCTCCCTATATATGAGCTTGGATTTGGGAAGGGATGTGTTTTCTGGGGACGGGGAATCTGAAACCAGCCAGCTGGAGGTATGTAGCGAAAAAAACAGATGCATGAACCTGATCCTTGGTTGGCTGGGGGCTGGGGGAGAATGCGGATGTTGATGAACTGTTGTTGAACAAGTGTGTGAAGTCTCCCCGGAGCTCAGCTGGGTTTTTGGTTCTTGTCTTAGAGAATGTATTCTGATTGCTAAAAAGGATGCCTAACCTATGATGGAGCGTTCTTAGCAGGACGGCACAAATTCAGCCGTGAACAATGCTAGCCGTGAACAATGCTAACATAAAAAATTATTTTTTGGGGGGGGGGGAGATACAACTCTTTTCTTCTACCTACATTCCTCAGAATCCTGCAAAAGATTATAAGCACGGGATGAGATGGGAAGGAGGTGATATGGAGGCTGCATCAATAGGAGTATAGCGTCTAGATCAAGGGAAGTAATAGTACCACTGTATTCTGCTCTGGTCAGACCTCACCTGGAATACTGTGTCCAGTGATATTGTACCCTCTTGCTTGTCGGGATAGAGGTTGGAATGTGGTGTGTGCCTGGTCTCACCCACTTTTGGTCACACCCACCTCTTGCATGTGGCCCTGGAAGGTTGTCTGTGAGGAAATAATGATGCAGCAGCTAAAAAAGCCAATGCAATTCTGGGCTGCATCAATAGGAGTATAACATCTAGATCAAGGGAAGTAATTCTGCTCTGGTCAGACCTCACCTGGAGTACTGTGTCCAGTTCTGGGCACCACAGTTCAAGAAGGATACAGACAAGCTGGAACGTGTCCAGAGGAGGGCAACCAAAATGGTCAAAGGCCTGGAAAAGATGCCTTATGAGGAACGGCTTAGGGAGCTGGGTATGTTTAGCCTGGGGAAGAGAAGGTTAAGGGGTGATATGATAGCCATGTTCAAATATATAAAAGGATGTCATATAGAGGAGGGAGAAAGGTTATTTTCTGCTGCTCCAGAGCAGCGGACACAGAGCAATGGATTCAAGCTACAAGAAAGAAGATTCCACCTAAACATTAGGAAGAACTTCCTGACAGTAAGAGCTGTTCGACAGTGGAATTTGCTGCCAAGGAGTATGGTGGAGTCTCCTTCTTTGGAGGTCTTTAAGCAGAGGCTTGACAGCCATATGTCAAGAATGCTTTGATGGTGTTCCCTGCTTGGCAGGGGGTTGAACTGGATGGCGCTTGTGGTCTCTTCCAACTCTATGATTCTATGATAGATTTGGGGAATCCAGGGTAGTGCCTTTTAATTTATCACTAATTGGAACATTAGGCATTTACCTGGGAGTTAGGCCAGTTTGAATTCAAAAGTAGACATGGGTTGTGACAGTTTTTAGAATCATAGCATTGTAGAGTTGGAAGGGACCCCTAGGGTCATTTAGACCAACCCCTGGTAATTCAGGAATCTCAAATAAAGCTGATCTGTGAGGGTTTCTGACTGGCAAAAACAAAATCACTTTCCACCTGATCAAGGAAGCTGAAATGAAGAGAGCACATCAGAAGATTTGTGCATAAAAGTACAATGACCTACAAAATGACTTTTCGTACCCCGAAAAGTCCGCAACCCGAGTGGCGCTTTTGCGCATGTGCGAAGTGCGCAGAACGATTCTGCACATGCGTGCATGGCGAAACCCGGAAGTAAACACTTCCAGGTCCGCCGCATTCGTAACCTGGAAAAACGCAACCCGCAGCGGATGCAACATGAGGTATGACTACCTGCATGTCAATGGATTTGTTTTCCTAGTGTTTTGATTCTGTTATAGTTTAATTACTTTTTAACTCTTACATTTTATATATTTTTAGCTTTCTGTAGTTTATCCATGTTGTTTTAATTTTTGTAAGTCTTCTTGAATCCTGGCCAGGGGAAAGGCCAGGATATAAATAATGCTAATAATAATGATGAGAGATAAGAGTTACCTGCTCCTGTGGAGGAATAATAATAGGGATAATAATATATTTCTTATACCGCACTCATTTGACTGGGTTACCCCAGCCACCCTGGACGGTTTCCAGCAAAATATAAAGGGACAAAACAAAACATCAAAAGCTTCCTGAAACAGGGTTGACTTCAGATGTCTACAAAAAAGTCATATAATTGTTTAACTCCTTGACATCTGACGAAAGGGCATTCCATAGGGAGAGCTCAACTACCGAGAAGGCCCTCTGCCTGGTTCCATGTAACTTCACTTATTGCAATGAGGGAACCACTGTGGATCATAGCTGCCAAGTTATCCCTTTTTTAAAGGGATTTTCCATTATGCTGAATAGGCTTCCTTGCGAGAAAAGGGAAAACTTGGCAGCTATGCTGTGGATACATGGATGGGGAATTTGCGCAGTTGGAAAATCTGCTTTTAAAAACAAACAAAAACCTGATCACTACTATACAATTCAATCAAAATCATAGGAGATTGCTCGACTGGAATTCCCTCGCCGATCTGGGGAATGGCAGTGTGCTGTAAAAAGTTGCCTGACAAGTCGGTGGAGAAAGTAGTTAGATGAGCAAAAAGCTCTGTTGATTCACTGATGCGTGATATTCCAACCCACCCTTTCCCCCGGGCGCAACACAAGTTCCATAGCTGCAGAAACGGATACAAGTGAAAAAGTTCTTCTCTTGTGAAATGCAAATGCTATGCCCTGAATTGCTGTGACCTGCCCTAATATTTGGCGCATCGAAGAGGCCTGCAGATTTTTGTGGCATTCTTAGTGATAGGTTGGAGGATATCAGGTAGCATTCCCTGAGTGGGGGCCATGCTTTAGAACAGGGGTTCCCAACAAAATTTTCTCTAGGACCCCTCATCGAGCCGCTATTGTGACAAGGACCCCCATTAATTCCTAATCCTAAAATTAAAAAGTGAGAGCCAAATTAAGAGTCTTTTTATATTTTATATTTATACTTTTTTACAGTTACAACAGAGTACTCCATCAGTATACAGTTAGTTTTAATTTTCAGTTCTTAATGAGATGAACCACTTTTTAACCAACGGTCCATTTTTAACTACGCAAACTGTAGCTTCCGCGAAAAACAACGCTTTGTTTACAAACACTACTGTTTTGCAAAGAGGCGGCGCGCACCAGGGAGGAGGGAGGGGAATGGAGAAGACAGGGTACCTGCGCAGTAGTGCACAAATGAAGCCGACGCGCGCAAAGCATCTTGGGGAGGTGAGCGTTAGTAGAATGCGCGCGCTGCCTCTTTGCAAAACAGTAGTGTTTGTAAAGCGCCACCTAACGGCATACAGCAGAACTACTGCCTCTATCTAATTCTAGTTTTGCGCTAGACTCTGCTCATGCAGGAAGTGGCTAAAACAAAAAATCTGTTATCATACGAAATATATTTAATATATTTTTTTATTCTAATAGCATCTTGTGGACCCCTCTGGCATAGCTCGCGGACCCCTGGGGGTCCGCGGACCACCTGTTGGGAACCACTGCTTTAGAATTATATCGGTGCTTCTTTCAGGATAAAAAATGAGGTTTTGGTACTCCTGATAAAAATGCTGTGATTGCCAGCACAAAATGGCTGCCCATAGGCAGCAAAAACGGGTGACAGTAGTATGTACCAGCTAGTTCCAGCACAAAAACAGCACCATTTTAAATATCCAGAAGAGAGAATGGCTGCAGAGTGAGACCTTTTATCCAAGGAGCTCAAGCTTGATGTACACACTACTTCCCCTCTCCATTTTATCCTTGCAACAACCACGTGAGGTTAGTTGGGATCAGAGACAGAAACTGACCCAAGATCATCCAATGGGCTCTGTGGCTGAGAGGGAATTTGAACCCTGCTCTCCCAAGTCCTAGTCCCACACTTTGACCACAGCACCACACAGGCTGGAGCTGGAATGTAACCTGGAGGTACTTTCTAGGGTGCCTGGGTCAGTGGGAGCCAATGAAAAGAAGAGACAGAGCTCTCTGTGACCCTGCCAAAATTGATGACTGTTTTCAATGGTCTTCCTCTTCCAATCAAAATCTTCTTTAGACATGGAGTCTTCCATTTACTAGAGAACGGATTGCTTTGCTAAAAGCTATTGGTATTTTGTAGACAGGACCTCCTGCTTTGTGTGTGTGTGTGTGTGTGCATGTTAATTATTTAAATGGCATGTCCTTAAAAACCATTAACAAGTCCCTGAAGATAAATACAGGAGCTTCTTTTCAAGCTATAGCAGGAAATGAAATGACTTGTGGCTTCTGTTAATTATCTCAAATTGTTAGCAAGAAGGGCGGCTCCCTAGAAGCTTTTAATTTTTCTGTTGAACTTGGGGGGAGGGGGCGCTAACAAACATTTTGTGCAGTGGTGGCAGAGGAGGAAATCAGTGTGTCTGTGTACAATTTTCAGCGTACAGATTGCAACTTAACCTGCATGTATCTGTGGTGAGGGAAGTGAGATGGTTTTGACAAGGACTGGTGCAGCTGGGGTTTAAATAGCTTATCTATGTGTGTTTACCTTGCACTTTTATGAACATTTATTCTATATTTGAAACCTTAGAATTCTTAGAACAAGGGGAATAGGGATCCCCTTACAGCTCTCATTACCTTTAATAAACTGCAGCTCCCAGGATGCTTTGGGGGAGCCATGCATGTTTAATGCGGTATAATTGTGCTTTAAATGTGTATTGTGACAGTGGCTGTATTGGTTGTTGTTTAGTCGTGTCCGACTCTTCGTGACCCCATGGACCATAGCACGCCAGGCACTCCTGTCTTGCACTGCCTCCCACAGTTTGGTCAGACTCATGTTCGTAGCTTCGAGAACACTGTCCAACCATCTTGTCCTCTGTCGTCCCCTTCTCCTAGTGCCCTCAATCTTTCCCAACATCAGGGTCTTTTCCAAGGATTCTTCTCTTCTCATGAGGTGGCCAAAGTATTGGAGCCTCAGCTTCACGATCTGTCCTTCCAGGGAGCACTCGGGGCTGATTTCCTTAAGAATGGATAGGTTTGATCTTCTTGCAGTCCATGGGACTCTCAAGAGTCTCCTCCAGCACCATAATTCAAAAGCATCAATTCTTCGGCGATCAGCCTTCTTTATGGTCCAGCTCTCACTTCCATACATCACTACTGGGAAAACCATAGCTTTAACTTCATGGATCACTGCCTTGCCGTGGCGAAGGGGCTTAAATAACTTAGAGAAGTTATGTTTTGACCAAACGTGATCCACCTGGAGAAGGAATTGGCAAGCCACTCCAGTATCCCTGCCAAGAAAACTCTATGGACAAAGACAACAGCTATGGCTGTATTGGTAGCTGTTTGTAATATGGCATATAGAAGGGCCTTGTGAATGTGGCCTCAACCTGTGGGGTGATAAAGAGCTACTTAGACTTGGCTGCTGTTACTCATTTCTTAATTGCTCCTTCTCTCACCTTCTTAGGCTTCTGTTTGCCTTGTGATGAGGTCGCTTTAAGTGTCTTCGTTCAAGCTATCCTGCTCAAGTCCCTTCAAGTAATTAAGTAACACCCCATTTAAAGAGGAAGGAAGGAACTGGGAGTTTAAGGACACAATTATTTCTCCTGGTGCAAACCTTCTGAGTTTAATTTCTCTGACACTTCTTCTGAGGCTGAAACTTCAGCCCTTGGGGCCAAATGTGACCTTCCAGACCTCTCTACCTGGTCCTAGGGATTCTCCCAGCCTATACGTCATCCTCAGCAACACCCCTGTCTGCAGGCCTCTCACTGGCACCAGCTGACTCCATATCTTCCTTTGGAATGTGTCCTTTAAACTTTGATTATGCCCCTTTCATCTCTGGATTGTAGATATAGGTGTGTGTGTGTGTGTGTGTGTGTGTGTGTGTGTGTGTGTGTGTGTGTAAAATCTAGGCTGCTGTAAAATCTGCATTCATTGTTTTTGCCCACATTTGTACCTGGCCCTGTGTACAACTGGCATGTGGCCCCCAGAAGATTGCTCAGGTGGGAATAGGGCAGGATTCCCCCCCCCCCAAAGATATTTTTAAAAAAACTTTCTGAACACCTGAAAGTGTTCCTTTTTCTGTGTGGATGGCACAATTTTGGCTTAATAATAATAATAATAATAATAATAATAATAATAATAATAATAGTTGTTGTTTCATTCCATTCCACTTTTCTCCCAAGTTGAGATTCAAGGTGGCTTCCAACATTTTAAAACATCGTTATAAAATAAAAAGTAATAAAAACAAACTGGTTTAAAAACAATAGTCAAAATGCATCTAAGCGCATTCAGAGCCAGCAACTAGTATCCAGTAGCCCAGTGCCCAGCATTGCCTGCACCTTAATTTTCAAAGGCCTGTCTGAATGGGAAGGATTCCAAAGGCCTGTCTGCCAGTGGAAGGATTCCAAAGAGGGAGCCTGTCTAATGTGTCATGGGAGGAAATCCCACAATGTGGAAGCAGCCAACTGTCACCAACATCTGTGCTCCTGATGCTGATGGGACCAAGAGAAGGTGCTCACCCATGGAGCTTAGCACCCAGGCTAAGCTGGCACACGCAGCCTGAACGTCTGAAATGGAAGAACATAGTAATACATACAGTAAATACATTTTTGGAGGCAGAATGTTGCCATCACGGCTAGTACCCTTTTATAGCTCGATCCTCCATGTTTTTGCTTAACCCTCCTTTCAAACCACCCAGGTTGGTGGCCAGAACTGCCTCTTGTGGAAGCAAATTCCATAGTTTAGCTGTGGAATGTGTGAAGAAATTCTTTCGTCCTGAATCTTCCAACACTCGGCATACTTAATCTGTGTTGGAGTGGTTCTACATTGGCAAATGCCCCTGACTCCTCCTTTACGCTGGATTATTCTAGTTTTGGATTTGGCTACTTCTGTTTTTACAGAATGGACTTTACCCCTTTTATCCAAGGAAGGTGTTTGATCACAAGCTTTATCTGCATAGAAATGTAATTGTGTCACAGACATCTTCTCTTGGCTACATCTTGCAGCAAATATGTTCCCTTCAAAGTAGCTTTAGGGATGAAATTGAGGGGAGGTAGATGAACTTTCTCTTTCACTGGTTTTGTCTTGTTTTGTCTTATTTTGCTTCCTTTTCACTTCCTTGCAACCAGCTTGGGAATTCTCTTCTTTTAACTTCAAATGTTGTAAACCAGGGTTTCCCAAACTTTGGTTTCCAGCTGATTTTGGACTACAATTCCCATCATACCTTACCACTGGTCCTGCTAGGTGGGGATGATGGGAGTTGTAGTTCAACAACAACAAAATTCACAGGAGTGCAATTTCTTTCAGGAAGTGTGAAATAGGTGAGTTCACATGGAAATAAAAGGCACAGACCAGATTTCTCTTGCATTCCAACTCTCATTGGCAGGAGCTCCCCAGGGTTTCAGGCACGGGACGTTCCCAGCTCTACTTGGCGATGCCAGGAATTGAAACCTTTGAACCTTCTGCATGCAAAGCTGTTGCTATTGCTCTGACCTACGTTCATTCCCTGGAATCAAGGGAAATAAATAATCAACTGGGCGCTCGGCATTAAACAAGCAGCAATCAAAACAGGAACCTTCAACTTAGGCTTTTCGAAGTTTGTGTGTGTGTGCGCGCGTGCGCAAAAAGAAAGACTGAGGCTTTAAAAGCCCCTCTCTGAAGGTAGTACAAACAGGATCTTAGGAACATATGCCAGTAATTAGATTAGGCTTTCAGCCCAAACCCTCACATTGATCATGCTGATAACAACATTACTTTTGTAAGAGGATTAAAATAAAAAAAATGTTTTTTAAGAAAATGCAAACCTAGAAGCTAAAAATAGCAAAGTTGTCTAGACATGTCGTTATTTTGTAGGGATTATGTTATCATCTGTGTTAACAAAAAGCAGTGTTTATTAGGCTGGAAGAAATAAGTATTTGCTCTTAAATATTAGTTCTGTCTCTTTAGATTTAAGGTTAGTATAGTAGACAGAATTTGTCAAACAGGAAGAACTTCATCCTCAAAAAAAGAAGATAGAGCTCTGAATAAAGTATGCATCTCTACCTTAGTTTTATAAGCATACTGTAGTTCTCATGGTTGCCAGTAGGCTTGGCGAAAGAACAGGTGAGTGAGCAAATGGAGTGGTGCACAGCCCACATGAGCTACTAAGGAAGGAATGGCATTTAATGGGTGGGGATGCCTCACAGATCTCCCTTAAGAGGAATGAGTCTATAGTGAATAGACTGTTGTTCTTTTTATGTGGGGTGGGGGGGGGGAACCTGAGTTCAGATCCCTACTCTGCCAAGAATCATTCTGGGTGGCTCCAACAGAATCACTTCTTTGGTTCTCATAGAAAGTCTAAATAGTCAGAAGCCTCTATTTGCCTGTAGTAGCTGCCGATTCTGACATGGGATGGTTAGCTAGAGAGTTCTACTGCAACTCCTTGAGGATTGCTACCCCGCTTCCCTACTAGTGAGGCAGGGGTTCTTGCTGCAGCACCAGTGGCTTATAGAGTATGCTGTGAATTCTTCTTTCTTTTCCTGCTATTGCAAAGAAGGAGAAAAGTTTCTTTGAAAAGGAAGGTGGGCATATGAATTGTCTTAAGTGAGAAATCCGAATGAATAAAAGCATGCAAGACAGGCTGGCAAGCATCAGTTGGTGTTCAGAGAGAGAGGCTCAAATGGGGTGAGTCCCTGTCACCATCTTAAGCGATAGCTGCTACTGTTGAACGAAGGCTTCTGACAACTAAGCACGTGTTTGAGTCAAACTTAACAACAGTGCTTCAGATACAGCTCAAACTGGGCAAGCCATGCCTATCAGACAACAGTAACAAATCCACTTCAGTTGCTCCATCCTGTGAAGAAGCCGGTGCTGGAATTTTTATATAGGAGTCAGAGAAGAACACATGACTTTCTCCGGCCTATCACTGACCAGACTCTTCATGCTGGATTTGCACCATATCTTGTCAATGTGTTGTATTTATGAACTCCCCGCGCCCCAGCACCAAATCCTCAAAGGGTTGTCTAAATCGAAGGGTGGGTTAACTGGCTGCCTAGCAGGCAATATTTCTGCCTGCACACCATGTGACCTCCAAACCACCTCAAGAAGTAGTGGTCAAAGGTAGTTTTACCTTGATTAATATTTTATGTGGGGTTCTCTTTCATCAGTTGACTTATAATAATAATACAATAATAATTTATTTTACCCAGCCACTCTGGGCGGCTTCCAACAGAAAAATGAAATAAAATAATCTATTAAACATTAAAAGCCTCCTTAAACAGGGCTGCCTTCAGATGTCTTCTAAAAATCTGGTAACTGTTTTTCTTTTTGACATCTGATGGGAGGGCGTTCCACAGGGCGGGCACCACTACCGGTGACAAAAATACAGGTGACAGTATTTTTTAGGACTGACAACACCCCCCCCCCCACTTTTGATCCTTCTCTCCATTGGAGGAGAGAGACTTAAAGAGGTAATAAAAGCCTCGGGCCAGCGGTAAAGGTAAAGGTACCCCTGACCGTTAAGTCCAGTCACGGACGACTCTGGCGTTGCGGTGCTCATCTTGCTCTATAGGCCGAGGGAGCCGGCGTTTGGCCGCTGACAGTTTTTCCGGGTCACGTGGCAAGCATGACTAAGCTGCTTCTGGCGAACTAGAGCAGCACACAGAAACACTGTTTACCTTCCCGCCAGAACGGTACCTATTTATCTACTTGCACTGTGATGTGCTTTCGAACTACTAGGTTGGCAGGAGCAGGGACCGAGCAATGGGAGCTCACTCCGTCGCGGGGATTCGAACCACCAACCTGTAAAATGCTTCACCTGTCCTCTTTTTCTCTTCCTTCATCAACCCTTGCGTGTTGATATTTTTTCTAGGTTGCACAGACGGCAGATGGCTTGGATGCTGACCTCTGGAAAGATGGCCTCTTTAAATCCAAGGTCACACGATATTTGTGCTTCACACGGACCTTTTCTAAAGAGAATGTGAGTGGCTTGCTTCTTTGTCCCAAACACTGGTTTTCCTAAAAATCAAGTTTGGGTGTTTGTTTCCTGGGCTGGTCAGGGGAAAGGAAAGGTTGTAGTAGAAACAGAACAAACCAAATTTCTATCAAGCTTTCTTTCCTGGTTGCCTTTTGAAGGTTTTTACCTCACCACAGGTGAGCAGGTAAATTTACTGTTCACATGCTGCATTAATGTTTTGATATCCCACTGAAGGAGAAAGTGTCACATAATCTATGGATATTGTTCAAGTGATTTGTTGCTACTTTTCTACCACCTGCTCCATTTTGAGTTAAGATGCGGTCTGTTTGGCATCAGTACCGATTTTCTCACCGATATTCAAACATTCATCTCAGATGTCTTGATGGTGGAATGAAAGCTCACGCGTTTTGCTGCTTAAGAGAGTTTTGCGATTAAGTAGTCTTAAGTGTTTCTTAAAAAAAAACAGTTTGGAAATGTGACTTTTGCAGTACCCCTTTGCATGGGATACTGTTGGAACAGGAGGATCCTAAATACTGACCCACATAGGCAGTTTGGGAAATGCTGGCTCAAAGGCAGTCAAGTGTGCTGCCTTTCAGATGTTCCTGAGCTACAGCTCCCATCATACCTGACTAATTGGCCATGCTGTCTGGAACTTACGGGAATTGCAATCTAGCAACATCTGGAGGGCACCAAATGGCCAACCCCTGTGTTACTTGTAAAGGCTAAAAAGCAGGGTGGAACCTGCAACAACAGTTGCAGTGCAAAATGCTTCTTGTTCAGGAACTGCATTGCATCCCCCCCCTTTGTCCAGTTTCCTATTCCTCCTGCTCATTCCATCAGCATTCCACGGCCATTGACCCCACCCAGTCTTAACTGGGCTGGGCTTGCCTCCCACTCCCTTCTTTGTTCCCCTCCTTGCAATTATTTTTTTGTACTTTTACAGACCTTAGGATTTTTCCCTCAAGCCTGCAGGTTCCTCCCGCTTTCTGTGTATATTCCACCTTTTTGGATACATTAAGGAATGGCACTCACAGCCCAAACATCAGAGGATCTGTTGGTGTGTTCGTGAGGTTTTTCTTTCTCCAGTGTTTGATTAATCAGGGAAGACGTCAGTTTGGATTCCATGTACTATTCCTTGTTCCAGCTGGCTTGCAGATGCTACTCTTCTTTCTTTCCCCCCAGGAACTTTTCTTGTTTTTGGACCTTGCAACGAAATACATGTACAGCTAATTAGCCAGATTCATTACATATGTCTTTGCTCTCCAGATAAGAGCTGTTTGCTGGATATGTTTAAACACCCTGGGTTGTGTCCAATACTAGTCCTTCTCAGAGTAGACCTATTGATATGAATGAATCTAAGGTACAGTGGTGCCTCGACTTACGAATTTAATCCGTTCCGAAGGCACCTTCGTAAGTCGAAAAATTCGTAGGTCGAAAAACGACATTGGAAAAGCGATTTCCCATAGGAATGCATTGGAAACGGGAAAATTCGTAAGTCGAAAAATCCCTATCTAAAACCGCCGCGGTTTCCCCCCGGATGTCGAGACATTCGTAAGCGCGCTGCCATTACCCCCATTCGTAAGTCAAAAAATTCGGTTGTCAAGTTGTTGGTAAGTCGAGGTACCACTGTAGTTGTTTCCAATTAACTTTGGTGGGTCTACTTGATGAGTAGGACTAGCATCAGCTACAACCCTCTCACACTCCCCAAAAGTTTGTTTTATCAAAGTAGGGTTCTTTCAGTGTCACAATGGCCATGTTCACAGAATGAATTTAAATCACATGACTTCACCTCCACCCCACAAAAAAAGAATCCTGGGAGTTGTAGTTTAAGGGTGCTAGGAATTGTAGCACTGTGGGTAGTAAATTACATTTCCCAGCATTCTTTTGGGGAAGTCATGTGGTTTAATTTCATGGTGTGTATTACTAATAATAGTAATAATAAAAGGAATTCAGTTTCTAGTCCTTTTGACTGTGACAAGTTCTTGCTCCATTTGCAAACTGCGTATGTGGGGCAGGTGCATAACTGCACGCTCAGTTCTAAGAATGGTCGTTTTGTTTGGGTTTCATCGCCTCTTGGCCATCACTTTCCTTCTGTCTCCCAACAGAGCCACCTGGGCAATGTCTTGGTCGATATGAAGCTCATAGATATCAAGGACACCTTGCCTGTCGGCTTCATTCCTATCCAAGAGACCATGGACACACGTGAGTTGAGGCTGTTGGTGACCAGATTCTGTGCATACCCTCTTAGAGAAGGTGCTTTGTAGTTGTGACCACTGCTGTGGGAATTCTGTCCATCTTTTGTGTTTCATCCTAGATTTGCTCCCACACTATAATTCGTGTGGCTTGGATTTGGAGGCTGTGCACCGCAGTCAAGTGGGGAAGGGGGGCCGGTGGGCTACCAGATCCCTTTGGTGATGCAGTCCAGGTTCTAGGTTTGTCTCCGCAGAAGGAAAAGAAGAAGAAAGAATTGTACATGGGCTCAGGGGTTGGCCGATGTGGAAAGATGCCAACATAACAAAGTTGACCTGATGATGATTTATGGACCATTTACTATCTGAAGATCTTGAAGCAAGTTACAGCAGGTAAAAATACATGAATCATAGAATTACCAAGTTGGAAGGGACCCTAAGGGACATTTAGTTCAACCCCCTGCAATGCAAGAATACAAGGGGTTGGACTAGATGACCCTTGGATTACCTTCCAACTCCATGATTTTATGATTTGGATATTTTTATGTTTTCTGAACCATTTTGAGATTTTCACATATTGAGCGACCTATAAATCAGCATTAGGGCTACTACATGAGGTTGGTATCTTTACCTGTCAGGTAACCCCTGAGTCCATGTACATGAATATGCATGTAGAGGAAACACAATACGTCAAATGATTTACATAAAAAGCAAATATTTAAAACACCATCAATATCCACTATTGGTATAAAAATCAGGGAGTACTACAAGGTGTTTGGGGGGGGGGCGTGGGGGTGTTCAGAGGACAGCTACACTTAAAGAAGATCTGGGTTTTGTAGAGAGTTTTGGAGTAAGAGAAGAGGGAATCTACCCCTGAACTCTCGCGCTGTGGCGTTTTGCAGAAGAAACTGCTTTCCGGAAGAAGAGGCTCTGCATCAAGTTCATTCCGCGGGATTCTACGGAGGCCGCAATTTGCGATATTCGGATCCTGGGCCGGGGCAAACAAGCCCCTCCGCAGTATACGTTCATTGGGTAAGGGTCCCATCTCCTCCTCACCCTTTAAGTCAGGAATTTTGGAAGTTTTTTTCCAGATAGGAGTCCAGCATTCCCTACTAAAGGAACCCCACGCTGTTTGTTTGCCAAGACCTCCAAGTGCTAGCATATTTGTTACCTTGGCCATTGACTTGAGCTGTGTGGCTGATTGTCTTCTCTTGTCTGCTGCAAAGGGAACTGAACAACATGGGCATATGGTACCGCATGGGCAAAGTACCCAGGAACCATGAATCGTCTCAGCCCACAACACCTTCTCCACAAGCTCCAGCTACAACGCCAGCTGCTAACCTTCCCAGGTGAGGCTCTTCTCGAATTCTCCACTGCCAGTGGGATTTTTATAAGAGTTTTATACACCACTTTACAGTATAAAATAATAATAATAATAATAATAATAATAATAATAATGTAGTTTACTAAAGCATAAAACAATGAAATTGTCAATAAGAATTAATAATTTAAAATGTTCTAAAAGTTAAAATAACAATAGACTAAAAACAGATTAAAACTTGCATAAGCTTTCTAAACATGTTAGCAGGTTTGTCTAAACAAGAATGCTTTTAGCAGGTGGTGAAAAGAGTACAGAGAAGGTGCCTGCCTGATGTCAGTAGGGAAGGAGTTCCCAAGTGTGGGTGCTGCCAGACTAAATAATCAAGTTCTTGCAAATGCAGAACAAGTATTATGGGATACCTGTTAACTGTGAGCATGAGGACATAAAACATGCCTGCTGGGTCAGGCTGGCCTGATGCCTGTGGGAAGCCTGAAAGCTGGGCATTATTATATAAAATATAGTAATAATTGCTACTACTGTATATATTTATTTATGCCCCACCTTTTTCCATGACAGGGACTCAAGACGGCTTACGGATAAAATAAGAACAGCTAAATTAATTGGGGGAACAGCTAAAAACAATTAAACTCTAATAGAATAAAAAGCATTAGCTATATGCTAGCACTAGTCACCATATCCCCACTTAGAGCACTTCAACAAGCAATATAAATGGTTCCTAGCAACTAGTATTCAGAGACATACTGCCCCTGACATTGTGACTAGGACAGGGGTTGGCAACCTAAGGCCCATGGGGGTCATTTAACCAGCCATGGACCCACACCACCTGCTCGGGGACCCCTGCCACCTGGTCGGTTGGCTCCCGTGCACCACACTAAACCGGCACGGAGCAGAGCAGGGACCGCCTTCCACGACGCTGGACGGCTGGAAGCTCCTGCAGCCAATGGGAAGCTGCGCACGCCTCCTCGGTGCCGAAAGGAGTGCCGGAAATAGCGTTTGTGCATGTGTGCGCGTGCACACACACACACACACAGGCCCACTGTGGCATCTGTGGGACTATGAACCAGCCCAAGCCACAAAAGCTTTGCCGACCACTGGACTAGTAGCTATTGATAGCCAATTCCTCCAATAAATTTTCTGATCCTCCTTTAAAGCTATCCAAGTTGGTGGTCATCACTGCCTCCTACGGGAGCACATTCCACAGCTTAGCTATGCTGGGGAAGGAAGTACTTTAAGAGCATAAAGAAAGGTTGCTGGATCAGGCCAATGACCCATCTGGTCCAGCATTCTGTTTTCACAGTGGCCAGCTAGATGCTTGTGGGAACCAGAGGGCAAGACCAACTGATACTTGGAATGATTACCGCCTCCCGCTGTGGAGGCAGAGCATAGCCATCTCGGCAAGTAGCCATCATTAGTTTTCCCCATTTGTCTAATCCTCTTTTAAAGCTATCTAAGTTGGTGGCTATCGCTGCCTCCGGCAGGAGAGCATTCCTCAGTTTAGCTATGTACAGTACTGCATAAAGAAGTACTTCCTTTTATCTGCCCTCTGTAGTCCCAACATTCACCTGCCTTTGGATGTCCACAGGTTCTAGTGTTATGAGAGAAGAAAAACTTTCTCCATGCCATGCATCATTTTATAAACTCCTAACATATCACCTCTTACTCACCTTTTCTCTAAACTAAAAAATTCCAAACATTGCATCTTTCCTCATAGGGGGAAGATAATGAGTTGTGTGCTTGTTTTTTTCTAAACAGAATTAAATCACAAACTGGTACAGAGATTCATGGGAGTGAACTTAACAACTAGGAGGGGAAATTATTAACTTGAAAGAACCAAAAATGGACGCCGTTTACCTTCCCGCTGTAGCGGTTCCTATTTATCTACTTGCATTTTGAAGTGCTTTCGAACTGCTAGGTTTGCAGGAGCTGGGACCAAGCAATGGGAGCTCACCCTGTCACAGGGATTCGAACCGCCGACCTTCTGATCAACAAGCCCTAGGCTCAGTGGTTTAACCACAGCGCCACCTGGGTCCCTTATATAGGGTGGTACCTTATATCAATCCAGGTAATTGCTCCCTCTGGCTCAGTATTATCTACACTTGCTGGCAGTGGTTTTCCAGGGTTTCAGGCAGGAGCTTTCCCCAGCCATCCCTGGAGACAATAGAGCTTGAGCTCAGGACCTTCTACAGGCAAAGCAGGTGTTCTACCACTGAGCTATGGTCATTCTCCTCAAGTCCTTAATACGCTTATCAAACCCAGAATCTATGGAATGCAATTATGGCTCATAAGCAGCAGTCAAAGTAGCAGATGCTTAATTGGATGGATGAGTTTCAAGCCTGGTAGAGGATATCTTCCCATGTCTCTGCTTTCAGGCAAAAGGTCTTAGATTCAACCCAAGGTATTTCCAGTTAAAAGGATAATGTAACAGGCAATGGGGAAAGGGGTTTTTTTATTTGCTCATTACCTTGGAATGCCACTGCCGGCCAAGAGAACGAAATACTGGGCAGAGGGGCAAGCAGCCTGACCTGTTAGCAGGGTTGGCTCCCTAGAACATCAGAAATACCTGCTGGATCATGTCAGTGTCCCATCTGGTCCAGCATCCTTCTCTCACCGTGACCAGCTGGATCCCAAATGGAAAGGATCTAAACACAGTATGGGATCCTACTTGTAGGATCCCCATAAGTAGGATCTGAGCACAGTAGCACTCTTCCTCTTGCAATTCCCATCAAGTGGTATTTGAAAGCCTTATGCCTCCAGCCTTGGAGAGAGAACAGAGCCCAGAGGCTGTTTCCAGAATGTTGTTTAACAGAACCCACACGATTTGCATCTTGCTTGGATGTCAAAGCACATGAAGTGGTTCCAACTCAGTGGGTTTCGTCTCCAGACGAGGGTGAACTGGGGGAGGGGGTGTCTGGCTCTGAGAGTCTCTTAAAGGAGCTGAGGGAGAAGCAGGGGAACTTACGAGCAGCGTGAGCTTATATTTTAATGGGCTTCGGTGAGAGCTTTAAACATTTACAAACGCTTGTAACAGTTGGCCCTCCCTGCAGAGCCCTGCCTGGACGAGAAACTTGAATTACGTTGATGTTGGCTTCAGTTTTGCAAAAGAAGGCATAAGCGTCTAACTCTGGTGGTCTGGCACTAGTGGCTCTTTTTCTTTCCAGTGCATTTTAAAAGCTTGACTTGACATTTGCCTGTGATTTGCCTTCCAAGGGGACCTTCAAAAGCAATCAACCACACCTCATATTAGGATATAAGGAAACTGCCTTATATTGAGTGAGGCCATTATTTTACATTGCCTTTTTGTATTTTTGTGTTGTGAACTGCCCTGTGATCTTCAGATTAAGGAAGGTATACAAATTTAAATAAATAAATATGTTGACTGGCTGCAGGTCTCCAGGGTTTCAGACAGGACATGCCCGGCCCCACCTGGAGCTGCCAGGGATTGAACCTGAGTGTTAGGCTGAGGGCAGACTGAGGTTGGTGGGGCAGTGTACCATTGTCACTAATGGACCACCCTCCAGTGTCTCTCTATATGATGCTTTATGAGACCCTTCATTACAGAAGTGAGAACTTTCTACCAATTTTTGTTGGCAGGGGGATGTTGAAATGAAAGAGAGTGTGGAGGGAGTGGGTGGGTAAGCTACTTAAACACTTTCTCTCTTCAGGGGTGGGTGATAAATTTTGAAGTGGTTCTTTTCCATGGCAGCTGCCATATTTTGTCTTTGAATTGCCCCATGGAGCAATGCTACATTACTGATATAGTGTAATTCCAGAGCATGCTGGGAGAAACAATATGGCAGCTGTTGACTGGATGCGGGGGGGACGGGGACGGGACCCAGTGTGATCCATTCTAAGGCACCTGCTGAGTTCCAACCCCATAAAAAAATAGCCAAAATGGCATTCCCATTTCTGCATTATCATATACTTATTTATGTCCTGCCTTCTTCCCTGACAAAGGGAGATGGCTTACAGATAAAAGCATAGAAAAATCAGTCATTAAAATACTATTAAACATTGATGTAATCAAAACTAAATACATAATATATAATCTGTTTAAAACATGCCAATAATTACAATGAAAACACCATGGCACCGGCACTTTAATTAAAAGCAGTCAGTTCCCAAAGCCTATTGAACAAGAAAGTCTTCACCTGCTTGCATCCTATAGATAGGGTTGTGGAATTTGGGGGAGCGAAGAATTTCACTTCAGCAAAGCTTGAGTGAATGCACTGGGTTTTTTCTAAAGAATAATAATAAAGAACATACCGTGGGAAGAGCCCTGCTGGATCAGGCTAATAGCCCATCGCAACCAGCATCCTGTTCTCACAGTGGCCAACCAGATGCCCCAATGGGTAACCCCCATGCAGGACCCAAGGGCAAGAACACTCTCCTGTTCTGCAGGTTCCAGCAACTGTGGGGACGCACTGTTAGCCCACAAACGGGGGGTACTTGTGGCCCTTCAGGTCCTAGCCAGCATGGGCAGCTATTGAGGATGATGGGTGTTGTAGTCCAGCAACATCTGCGATGGGCAGCCTCTCTGCACCGGGCTAGATGGCCCAGCTATCCAAGGCCAGCTGAGGCTTATTGGCATTCTGGTATTGTTATATTTAGGCATTATTCTGCTTTAGAGACGTTCAGTCATAATCCCAGCATCTCAATGATCACAGGTTCTCCATCTCTCCTTTAGATAATGTACATTCATTGTTAGATTTATTAATTTCTAAGCTACCCTTCAGTATTGCTGCTCACCCAGCAGCTAAGATGTTGGTAAAATGATTTTGAAACTGAAATAAACCTGGTGGTTGTTGTGTGTTGTTTTTTTTTAATGTCAAGGCAGATGAAAGCATAGAATCACAGCAGCCAAATGTAATATAGTAAGAGATCAAGAAGGTCTGTTTAAAAAAGCTTGGTCAAATGAGAAGTCGTTTGCCTAATGCCGGCAAGAAATGAGAGTACTGTAGTTTACAAGTGAGCACAGGACATTAAAATTGAGAACAACAGGCAGGTCGGAAATGTAGGTAAACATGAGTATCAGGAACTTGCTATGAATGAGGAAAGCAATGGAAAAACCAGTGTAGTTTTTATTATTATTATTATTATTTAAAGAGAGGCATTAGAAAGAGTGCAGACTGCTTCAGCTTCCTGTCAGCTTCCTGTGAGTAGATTTTATTCTTTGTTACATGGAGGAAGTGAGAGGGTGGCTTTCTCCTGAATGTTTTTGCTCAGTCCTGAAAGGATGTTTCTGTCTCCTACCTGATCCCCATCTCTTTCATGCCATTTTAATGCTGGTGGGGGTGGGAGATTCTGGCTTTCTAGCAAGTGCACGAGAAATGATAGTAACTGGCACTGGCTCTTATTAATGAGAGAGCTTTCCTCTACCTCCCACCTCTCAGCATTACAAATTCTCCTGAAGTCTTAGCAATTACTGTTAATATCGTTCAGTGGCAACTTTTCACAGGAGCACCGTTGAATGGCTTAGTGCCTGCACACCACACATGCAAATCGGCTCCTGTGCGCACCTAGTGATTTTGTATCCTCACTTCCGTCATGCCGTTTGCCGCAAGTGAAGTTGTAAGCATGTCATGCATCGCCTGTGCGTTCAGCAAGTGTGTCAAAACACAACTTCAATTAATTTGCTCTAATTATGGCTCCAGAGAGAGACTAGGGGCTGTATTGTTCCTCATTAAAAGACATTCTCCCTCCCCATCCCCTTCTTTCTTCCTCATCCGCAGTCTCCCAACGTCGCTTGCTCTTGTGTATCCCATACGGGGAGAATTTCTGAGCAAGAACACTGATTTGCATTTTAGGGACTAAGTAGAGAAAGATTTGGTCTTTGAAAGGCTCCACAACTGCCCATTCAAGTGTTGCATCCAGTAAATGGAGGGGGCGGAAATACCAGAGTGGCCTTAAAATATCTAAGGAGGAACTTCCAGCCCATGGGCCTAGTCCGGTAGGATATAAATCAAATATATCTGTATAGAAATGAAACAATGTTGGAACCAGGGGGAACCTCTCTTGGGAACCATTTTGGAGGTGGGAGAATAGCACAGCCTGGCCGTGCTCTGGCTGCCCACCTTTGATTTCGGGGGGGGGGGGGTTGACTTGGCAGTCTGAGAGAATGGGTAGGGAGACAGAGGGTACAAGTAGCCAGTGTGGTGTCCTCCAGATGATGGTATACTACAACTCCCAGCAACTCCTTGGCCAGCATGGCTAAGGGATGCCGAGAGTTGTCGTCAGGCAACATCTGCAGGGCTACAGGATTCCTTGTTCCTGTTAATAATAATAATAATAATAATAATAATAATAATAATAATAATAATACTGTTCCAGGCAGCCCTAGGATGATTGGCTGGAGGAATGTTCTAAACTTATTTTTTATATATAATTATTTTTATTAAGGATTTTTGGGGGTTACAAAGGTAGTGCAGTGTCTCATGCATCATTTTTACACATCAATTTTACTTGTTGAGACATTATGAGGAGGGGAGAAAGAAGTGGGTGGGATGGGGAGTTGGGTGTGGTGGATTGTCAATGTTTCTGTTTTTCTTGTTATGTGTAGGGGTTCGGCGTCAGCGTCGAACTTATTTTCAGATTATTATTTTTTTTAAAAAAAACAATACATCTGTTCAAACAATACATCTGTTTTGACACCCTGGGGTCCTTTGGGAGGGAGGGTGTTTTAGAAATTATTTAATTTTTACATTGGGCTTGCACTTGCTTATTGATTTGATTGATTGCTTGCCTGCCCTTCACTCCAAGGTCCCAGGGCTGCTTACAGTAGTTAAAGCATAGTATTGAAAGCAGTTTAAAACAACTTACGATCAGAAAAAGGAAAATCCTAAACAGATACACCTAAAGGGTCAAAAGCCAGGGTGTATATATATTTTTAAGGGCCCATCTTATTTTTGTGATGGCAGCCAGTGGTGAGCTTTCAGTCCACGTGATGACACTGTGCCCATTAAAATCCTGGTTAAGTGATCGTGCTAACAGCAGCAAGGAATGGTTGAAAATGAAAATGACCCCTACAGTACCAAATCAAGTCTCTTCCCCCCCCCTCTGTCTGTGCGTCTGTCTTCATTTGAGTGTTCCGCTTCTTCATGTAAGATCAGAGGGGCCCCCACCACCACTCCCAATGCATTTCTAATAAGCCAACTCCAATGATTACTCCTCTTCTGTTTTTTATTTTTGCTAAATGCCTTCCCAGCCACATCGGAATTAGCCCTGCGGTTTTGAACAGGCTCGGTGCAGCTTTTTGGCAGCTTTGATCAAAGGGATTTGGGGGGTTTGAGTTGTGCCTGTTCTCCCTCCTCACGCACACCAGCCCCCCCATCTGCAATAATTTGATGAAGAACTTCGCCCTAATTAAATATTCAAATGCAGGGCCCGCGTCAATATGGCTTCCCGTTGGCTCGGAATGATGATTAATTGTATTCAAAACTCCGGCGGCCGCTGTTCATTTCAACTCTTCCATTGTTTCCAGATTGTTCCTCTCCCTGGCTTGCTGTTTCTCTCCTCCGCTCCACACCTCCATTCTCTCTCTCTCTCTCCCCCCCCCAAACCTGCTTTTGTTCGGGTTGGGTGTGTGCGTGTCTGTGTTTCGGGATTGAAACTAGTAATTGATTTGCCATATGGTGCCAAGCTGCTCACATTTAACAATATGTGTTTAGGAACTTGGGGACTTTTATAAATTGGGCTGTTGTTGGTTTCTCATGTGTAAGTGTAATAGAGAGAGAGAGAATGTTCCACATCTAATTTCCTGTCTATAGAATAAAATGACAAGCAGTTTTAAAGGCATAAGGAAAACACATTTCTGCTGTTGGCTTGCAGGAATAAATAAGTTTATATCCATCCTGGCCAACCAGCAACACTTACTTAAAATAAGGTCCCATCTGTACTATACGTTTAAAGCAGTACCCTATCCTTTTAAACATTCATGGCTCTCCCCTCCTAAGAATCCTGGGAACAGTAGTTTATTAAAGGATGCTGAGAGTTGTTAGGAGCCCACCATATTCCCCTCCCAGAACTACAATTCCCAGAGTCACCTGGGAAGAGGAATTGACTGTTAAACCACTGTGGGAATTGTAGCTCTGTGAAAGGAATAGGATTCAGTTAAACATCAATACTGCATCATTGGTTTGTTAAAAAAGAAAACAAAAAACATACTCATAATCATAATGATTAAGGCCTTAAACGATAATTTTAGGTTGTATTTTAGTAACTAAGTTTTAATTTATACATTTTTATAATTGTTGTTATATCTGTATTGCCCCTGTTATACTTGGTTGCAAGTTCAAATGTATCCCTATCGTGTTTTATGATTTCCTTGATACTGTATGTGGGCTGGAACTGGTCTGTGACCGTAATAATAAATTCATTCATTCATACTGCAAACACCTTTCGAAGCAATATAGTTTTCAGAAGACATCTAAAAGAGGACAGGGACAATTCCTTCCTAATCTCTACTGGCAGGGAGTTCCACAAGGAACCGGCCTGCCCCACTTAAGGCTCAGTTCCTAGTGAAGGCCTGCGGAACCTCGAGAGCATGTGGAACCACCAAAACCATCAGATAATCCCATTGATTGAGGCGGAACATAAAGAATCGGACCAGAAATGTTTAGGGCTTTCTAAATGCAGTCTGCTCGCAGCTCATGTGCATTTAACTTGGGCAAATGTGCTTGTTTGAAAAAAGGGGGAGGAAAGTCAGCAATCCAACCCGCCATTACACTCACCATGGGACAGCATTTGGAGTTGCAGGGAAGAGTGTTCAGCAGGCTTGGGAGACTCTGTGTCCCCTTGGGAGAACACTTGGAGATGAAAGGAAAGTGTGTTTTGACCGTATGCAATTTGACTTATATCCTGTCCCTGGAATGTAGCCCCCATGTAAGTTGAGAGTCGACTGTTCCTTGACCCTGGCCCCAAAGGAAATCAGCAAAGTATTCAAAAGTTTTGGTGTCACCACCAAGAAGCCTGTTTGTCCTACCACCCACCTGTTGACCTCCTAAGAGCAACAAGACCTTTTGAAGCCAATCTCAAGACTTAGACAGGTCATGCTTGGTTCTAGGACCCCTATTGCTGGCGACCTTGAACTTGTAACAACTTGTTTTGTTTTTCCTTGCTAGGCATATATCTCTGACACTTCCGGCCAGTTTTCGAGGGAAAGGGCATGGCACTCGACCAGACTTTGAGTACCAGCACTCCAATTTATATGCCATATCAGGTAAGCCAAAGTTTTAGTTACTCGGGTTTGTTTGTTTTTTAAAACCATGCTAGTTAACTCAGAGCCATCTTTGACTGCCCCAGCAACCCAAACAGTCACCCGCTAGAGTCACTCTACCTTTATAAGAGCATGACGAAGCTCAGAATCTGTTGCAATGCTGCAGAAGGTGATGGGGTGTCATGCTCAGATGTTGTTCTCACAAGTCTTAAAAGGATCCTCCATATCACTAGCAGAAGCTTCAAGTTGTCCACAGAAACAGTTGGTCTGATTGGGTGCCGGGTGCAGGGCTCAGACATGGTTTTTATAAGTCTTAAAAGGAACTGCCCTGTGATCAGAAGCCTCAGTTGCCTGTAGCAGCCATTGGTTCAGTTAGGTGATACAGTCCGTGGGAAAGTCCCATTCCAACCTCATCTCTCTGTGCTGCTGTCAGCTGCCCACTAGTCCTTCCCACTGTTGGGCCCCAGCAACTGGTGTTTAGAGCTGTACCAGCTGCAAGTCCATAGATTTCATATAGCTGTCATGACTAGGTGCTGTTTTTAGACTTTCTACTATGGATTTGTCTAATCTGCTAATTGGCTATGCCAGGGCTGGAGAACCTTAGGCCCAGGGGCCAAATCCAGCCCTCCAGGTTTCTCTGGTTCTCTGGACTCCTCCCAGGCAACACACTTCACTGACCCTTCTCAACCCTTGTCCTTGAGTGCTTTTGTCCAACTGTGATGACTCTTAACTTTTCCCAATGATGCATGTTGGAACCTCTGTTTAAAGCACTCTCCGCATCCCTGCCTCTTGCGGCAGCGAATTCCATAGCTTCATTACGCGCTGAATGAAGGAGGACACCATTTTATCTGACCTGCATCTTCCAACATTCACCACAATAAATACAGTAAATGCAAACCCAGTATAAAAGAGCAGAATATCTCTGAATAAGAGATGCTTGGACAAACTAGTATCTACACCT
Source organism: Zootoca vivipara (assembly GCF_963506605.1). Classification (NCBI taxonomy): domain Eukaryota; kingdom Metazoa; phylum Chordata; class Lepidosauria; order Squamata; family Lacertidae; genus Zootoca; species Zootoca vivipara. Next base: position 10,519,792 of record NC_083294.1, on the reverse strand, counting down.
TCATGAGCTTCCCAGGGCCATCTGGCTGGCCATGAGTAGAATCAAGTGTTTCTAGATGTGATAGAGTTGTACAGTGGTACCTCGCAAGACGAATGCCCTGCAAGACAAATTTTTTGCAAGACAAATGCATCTTGTGATCTGATGGTGACTCGCAAGACGAATTCGTTTTGCGAAAAAATCATCTTGCGAATCGCGGTTTCCCATAGGAATGCATTGAAATTTAATTAATGCGTTCCTATGGGCAAAGAAAAGACATTTCAATGCATTCCTATGGGAAACCGCGATTCGCAAGATGATTTTTTTGCAAAACGAATTGACTCATGGAACGAATTAAATTTGTCTTGCACCACTGTAATCCAGCAAAGTGACCCATTGAATCTGCTGGGAAACTGGGATTTATCTTTTACAAAGGGAAAGGAAGTAACCTGTGAAATTCTGGCAGGGGAGCACTATTGCACTGCAGGAAATGCAAAGGGGGGGGGGAGGTGCTGTCAGCTGGTTTTCCTTCCTTGGCTTTTTTCATGTGTTAATGGTGACTGGCACTTATAACAGAAGAACATGGCATTAACTCATGTACCTTAATGAAGGGGCTGATCAAATGGTAATCCTGGTAGGGCTTTGTTTTTGTTTTTACTCAAGCTGCCGCTGTAGGTTTCTTCCAGAGATGGAATGTAATGGTGGCATAATTCATGTAGGTGTTCATTTCCCCCCACTTCCTCCCTTGTTACTCTGGTGTGGTCTTAATTGGTTTGGAAATGAGGAGAGCGGGAATGCTGCCCTGGCAATGATCCCGGATCGGGGAAGGAGGTTTGGGAGGAAGTCAAGAGATTTTCCTTCCCCACCTCCGTGGAAACCACAGTTCTGCTCAGTTTTGGATGGGCTTTTTTGCCTTGGGGTGGCTTGAGAGGGAACCTGGAGTTTGCATTAAGGACATCGCAGATCGCAAATGCTTGGCTGGATCTGGCTGCAGATCCACCTGGCCCTGCATTCTTTCTTCAACAGTGGACAGTCATAGGGGCATAGGATGTTGCCGTATGCTGAGCCAGACCCTTGTTTCGCCCAGCTTTGCACTGACCTAGCAGCATCTCTCCAGAGTTACAGGCCAGGGATTCTCCCCCAGTCGTACCTGGAGATGCCATTGCGGATTGAACCTTGGACCTTCAGCATGCATGCTTTGCCACTGATTCATTTGAAAAGAAAGGAAAGTCCTTGTCCTCATGAACCCAGGAGCTGAATAAATATGAACATTGGAAGCTGCCTTATACTGAATCAGACCACTGGTCCACATTGCTCAGTATTGTCTACACTGACTTCCAGCAGGGGTTTGAACCCAGCACCTTTTGCATCCAGAGCAGATGCTCTGTTACTGAGCTGCAGCCTTGCCCCAGAAGCCTCTGGGAAGCCCACAACCAAGCCTGAAGGCAGTTCCTAAATTATGGGGGAAGTGAAAGTTGGGGTGGGGAGGTTACTAGAGTACCCAACCGCATTTCTGCCCCTCACTAATTTTAGCCACACCACATCCCCCTCCCTCTAGCCTTCTGAAAACAGTTGTGAGCAGGGCTATCACAAAACAAAAGGGGTCTAGGACATCCGTCTCCTCCCCCACTGGTAATTTGAGCACTGCATAACAGTGATGCTATCCTGCTGCTTGTCCCTGGCATCTGATTCTTCAGGGATGGGGAGCATTTTTCAGGCTGAGGGATGCATCCCCTTCTGGGCTCTCTTCCAAAGGCCACCTGCCAGTGCTGGACAGAGCTAGAGGCAAAACCAAGAGGAACAAAGGATGTGAAACTTCCCCCATTGTACAGTAGTCTGGTTCCTACACACCACTCTCTTCTCCACACAGGCAAGCAAGAGGCATCAGAATCCAGGGACACATTCCAGCCAGGCAAAGGACACTTGAGGATGTCAAAAGAGGGCCAGTGAGGGGTGTGTCCTTGCAGAGAGGGGGTGTGACCTAGAGAAAGGTCCAAATGTTAGGCAGAGAGGCTATATTAGACCCCACCAGGCCAGAGATTCCCCTTCCTTGGAGTATTTGAAAGTCAACACAGGCTGTCTTGGCTAGTAGCTGTCGGCAGATCTATCACTCCTGTGTCATCTGCTCCATGCCTTTATAAGCGTTGCTTGCTCGTTCCTGAAGGCCATGCGTGCTATTAAAAGACCCAGTGGGAAGCCCGGCTGTGTTTTATTTTAAACCTGCTTTCTCTCTCCTATCTGCATGGCCTCGTCTGTACTTCCGTTTCTTGGTCACAATGAAGTGTGACAGACAATGGCGATAACTGGATTGAGTAGTCAGAAACTGGCTTAATTAGGTTATAGATACTGTTTCCGCCCACATACGATATGGCCCATGAGGCGTAATTAAAGGGGGTTGCTTGGACCACACATCTCAGGTCTACTTGCGTAGCATCGTTTGAGCTTCTCGAAACCATGAGGGCAAGCAGAGAGCAAGAGAGCAGCGAAATGACAGAGGCCAAGGAGGGATGTGTATTTACACAGGGGCAACAGATAATAAAGCATGGAAGTGAAGCAGAATCCTGAATGAAGTAGAAGTAGAAGGGGGGGGGAATTATTTATAATAATGGGAGTCAAACAGAAGGGGGAATAAGTCACTTTAAGGGTGCATAAATTTTTACGATGGCGCATAAACAGCCATAGCTTGTCTTGTCTCTCTCCCCGTCTGTCCCCGCCAATAACGAGGGACGGACGGCGCCGAACATAAAGGAGGAATATAATCAGGCAGAGGGAGGGGACGGATGGGAAGGCCTGGTGGATTGATCGCGGAGTGCGTTTGTATATCCCGACGTAAAAGGTTGGAGGCTGACAGGTGGCCGGGTTTTTCCACTGTATAAAGCCATGTGGGGGCTGTCAGCCCCACGCAGGCGGCCTCGTTGCAATTGATGAATTGCCTGCTTTCTTGATTAAACCTTCCGTCACTTAAGAAACAATAAGCCCAGGCGTGGATGGGAAGGGGGGGGGGAACACGTCAAGAAGTGTGCATGCGTGAGGGGTGGGAGTCTGTTTTACCTTTCTGCAGATGTTGGGCACAGAGTACAATGTGTATTATTAAAATGAATGTGGCATTTATATTGTCTTGTTTCTTTTGTGGGAGAGAGGACCTGTAAATTATATGTTAATAATCAGATGGTAGGCCCTTTCCAAGAGAGCGAGAACTGAGGTCTTCAATCAGTTTAATTGGTAGATTAATCAACCAGAGCTTTGGTTGACTAATCAAAGGACTGAGGATTTATTTTTCTGTGGTTACGTTTGTGTATGTTGAAAACCAATACGCCTTTTTTGATACTGGTGTGTTACAGGATTACCAGTGTGTTACTGTAATGCTGAATGAAAAAGGAAATATACGCAATGACTTTTCTGCTAAGAATTTTTTGTGTGGATTCAGTTTTAAGTCTTCATGTGCTTGCTTTGGTATGTGAAAAAGCCATCTATGATTAGATTTTTGAAATAAGGCAAGTGTGTTTAAATTTAAATCAGAGGTAGGTAGCCGTGTTGGTCTGAGTCAAAGCAAAATAAAAAAATTCCTTCAGTAGCACCTTAAAGACCAACTAAGTTTTTATTTGGTCTTTAAGGTGCTACTGAAGGAATTTTTTAAAATTTAAATCAGTGTAGTTTGTTAAAAAGCAGAGTAATCAACTAAAATATCCTTTCCTCAATTGACAGCCTTCTTAGGTTTACAGCACAAAGCATTGTTGATCGTCCGTACAAGCAATGTGTGTGTCTCTTTGCAACAGCAGTGAGCTGGTTGTTTAGGCTTGTTGAATTTACCTGAGTTTCTAGTAGACTCAGAAGATCTTCCTGCAAAATCCAGGTCCTCTTATAGTTGAAAAACAGTGATGTCTCTAAGCATATTCTGACCCTAGAAATTTGTTTTCATCATCTAGGCTGAGCTGAGGTCACTGTCTTTTTATACACAAATCTACTAAAGAGCTTCATTTCAGCCTCCATGTTTAGGTGGAAAAAGTTGGGGGTTTGGGTTTTGTTTGTGGTTTTTTGCTATTGTTAAACAACGCTAGTCAGAAACTGCTAATGATGCTTTGATTGAGATTCTTGCATTGTAGGGGGTTGGACTAGATGACCCTCAGGGTCCCATCACTACAATTCTACCGTATGATTCTATGAAATTTGTTTTTTTTTAATCTGAATTCCTCAAGTGTGACAATGTTCTTTGCTATAGCCTTGAAACAAGGATGTTAAAGGGAAGGTGAGTCCTGAGTCAAAATTATCTGTACAGTGGTACCTCGGTTTACGACCGCAGTCCATTCCGCGGAGGCGGTCGCTTGCCAAAGCAGTTGCTCGCCGAAGGCATGCTTCTACGCGTGCGCAAAGCGCCAATAGAGCCCTTCTGCGCACGCGCTGCGCAGATCGCTTCTGTGCATGCGCGAGCTGTGCAGATCGCATCTGTGCATCCGATGCCGCGGAACCCAGATGTAAGCACTTCCGGGTCCACGGCAGTCGCTCGCCGAGGTAGGTGTAAACCGAGGTTTGGCTGTATATTCAAACTATTTTAAATCATGAATTATGCTCTTATTTTAAAAGGCATAATCTGTGTGAATATCTGTTGGGTTGTGGCTAGTGTAGTGCCTCTGAAATTGATGTGGCTAACTTTTAAGTTCATTAATTTCCATGGGTCTGTTCTGAGTAGAGTAGCGCAGCTAAAAGAAAGCACTTCTTCACGCAGAACATAGTTAACCTATGGAACTCACTCCCACAAGAGGCAGTGAAAGCTACCAACCACAGCTGGAGGCAGTAAAGCTTCTGAAAGCCAGTTGCTGGAAACCATAAGAGGGAGTTCTATTGTGCCCAAATCCTGTTAGAGGGCTTCCCATAATGGGTATTTGGTTTGCTGCTGTGAGAACTGGATGCTGGACTCGATTGGCCATTGACCTAAGCCAGCAGACTCAATGTTATTATGTTATTTTTTTGTGGATACTATCCAATCTGCACGCACACAGGCTGTGCCTTTTAGAATAAGAGCATAACAGAATCCACAGTTTTAAAATAGTTTGAAAGTATTTGTTGTTCTTTTGTCTCTGCTGTGGTTGTTTTAATAACTGCATCTGGTTTTTATGGTCTCCAGACCAAATAGACTAGTACTGCAAAACAAAAAAAGCAAACAAAATAACCCCCTAAGAAATCTGTTTCTAGATCCAGGTATGTTTAATCTCAATCTCCCCCCCCCCTCTCTCTCTCTCCCTCTCCCCCCCCCACCCAATTTGCAGAATACAAAAAGACAGGTCCTTCTTGCCTCGAGTCTAAATTTTGGCATGGTAGAAAATGGAGGCAAGTGGTGGAAATGAAGGAAAGAATAGCTATTCAGTAGTTTGTCATCCTGACCATTGAGTTGCATTAACAATAAAAATAATGAATTAGACTTATGTATTTAAGCAAATTCCAGCCATGGTTAAGTATAAAAAAGGTAAAGGGACCCCTGACCATTAGGTCCAGTCGTGACCGACTCTGGGTTTGCGCGCTCATCTCGCGTTATTGGCCGAGGGAGCCGGCGTATAGCTTCCAGGTCATGTGGCCAGCATGACAAAGCCGCTTCTGGCAAACCAGAGCAGCACATGGAAACGCCGTTTACCTTCCCGCTGTAGCGGTTCCTATTTATCTACTTGCATTTTGACGTGCTTTCGAACTGCTAGGTTGGCAGGAGCTGGGACCAAGCAACGGGAGCTCACCCCGTCACAGGGATTCGAACCGCCGACCTTCTGATCAGCAAGCCCTAGGCTCAGTGGTTTAACCACAGCGCCACCTAGGCATAGGCAAATTCTGGCCCTCCTTATGTTTGGGACTACAATTCCCATCATCCCTAGCTAACAGGACCAGTGGTCAGGGATGATGGGAATTGTAGTCCCAAACATCTGGAGGGCCAGAGTTTGCCTATGCCTGGTTAAGCATATTTTATTTCAATGGGTGAGATGCTGGTATACTAAATTATCCAACTAATATTGAAAGTAGACTGATTTTGGCTACCTCATATATCAATTCATAGTGTGTGTTATTTTAATAAGAGCAATGTACAGTAACAGAAAAATCAAAGGAACTCATTTTAACATTTGTAGTTAATTTGAATTGCAGTATGCTTAATCCTAATTCTTTCTGCGCCATTGATTACAATGGGGCTTAGGTGTTCTGTTCAGCTGGCCACTGGATCACATCCTTTGAAAGATGTCAAATTGAGGAGTGCAAATATTCCATCAAAAGTTTGTGCTAAACGGATCAGCTTTTTAACACCTTGGCAGCTTTTGCAGTGAAGTTAATAAACAGCTTGTTTCAGGACAATATGTTAATGCTCCCCAAAGGGAAGAGGATTGGTCTGGCTTCCCAAAAAAAAGATGTGGGGGGGTTGGGAGGAATTTGGCTGCAAGCAAAAGCTGTTTCAGTTGCAAGATGTTTCTTCTCTACAAACTCAAATGGACAGACAAGCTTTCAGAAAGTTTTACAAATGAATCGTGTGTTACAGACAAATTGGTTGCAGGTGGGGTTTTTTCTGGTACTTTTTTCTGTCGGACTCAACACTTGCAACTATGTCAGCTTAGCCATTTAAATTGTCCTTATTTGGCCTCGGTGATGCCCTCGTTTAGCCAAATCAAATAGGGTCTCTAGTGTTTTGACATATCACTCTGTGTAATGCAAGGATGAGGAGTGTGACTCTTATCAGTGTCGCTAGACTCCAACTCCCATAATCCCTGAGTATTGGGCATAGTGGTTGGAACTGACTGGTGTTGGCATGTAGCAACATCTAGAGGGCTACAAGTTCCCTATCCTTGACATAGCCTTTTACAGGAGTTCCCTGCTTATGTAATTACAAGGAGCAGCTTTGGGATAATTAGCTCTTCCACTCCAATTGTTGTTGTTTAGTCATGTCCGACTCTTCATGACCCCATGGACCATAGCACACCAGGCACTCCTGTCTTGCACTGCCTTCTGCAGTTTGGTCAAACTCATGTTCGTGGCTTCGAGAACACTGTCCAACCATCTCATCCTCTGTCGTCCCCTTCTCCTAGTGCCCTCCATCTTTCCCAACATCAGGATCTTTTCCAGGGAGTCTTCTCTTCTCATGAGGTGGCCAAAGTATTGGAGCCTTAGCTTCAGGATCTGTCCTTCCAGTGAGCACTCAGGGCTGATTTCCTTCAGAATGGATAGGTTTGATCTTCTTGCAACAGCAGTGAGGTCCAGCACCATAATTCAAAAGCATCAATTCTTCAGTGATCAGCCTTCTTTATGGTCCAGCTCTCACTTCCATACATCACTACTGGGAAAACCATAGCTTTAACCATACGGACCTTTGTCGGCAAGGTGATGTCTCTGCTTTTTAAGATGCTGTCTAGGTTTTTTCATTGCTTTTCTCCCAAGAAGCAGGTGTCCTTTTTATTTCGTGACTGCTGTCACCATCTACAGTGATCATGGCTCTGCATGCAGTCTCCCTGCACAATTTAAAAGCCTGCTCCTGCAGGGTTCTAAATCCATTTGGAGAAGCTATGTATGTAGATCAGACTGTCTGTTTCAGACCTTCCCAACCCCAGCATGGATAGCATGGGGTTGAGAGGCATAGCAACATAAGAAGAGGCCTGCTTGATTAGTTGAATTGCACCTCCCCAGTAGCAACCACCTCATGCCATATGACCAACAAGGAAGGCCTTGTTGGTAATGTTGCTACCGAGGGCTGCCTGGTTGGCATTGACCCACGCGGGGGTACTCGGGTAAACCCTACCCTGCATAATTGATCACAAGACGCAACACACACACACTAATTGAATAGCAATACTCATTAACTTTGTGGGGAGCCCAGACCTCAAATATTTTATGGGGAGGGTGCTGAAGGGACCTCATCCCCTAGGAGCTGGCCCCTGTGGATCCACAACAGGGCCATTTCAGTGGTGGTTCCCTGGTAGTGGAATGCCCACCCAAATGAAGGGTACCTGTCTCCATCTTTCAAGAGGGATTTGAAAATATTCCTGTTTATCCAGGCATTTGGTGGCTGAAGAAGACTATTCCTGGCGGCCCCAAGATCACTAGATGGAAGAAAGTTTTAGAGCACTCTTACAACATTTCTTAAAACTGGAACTTGTTTTTATATGTTTTTCCGTTGTAATTGTTTTTGGAATAGGTTTTAGAATGTATGCTTTGTTTTTGTTTTAAATTGTACATTTCTGTGGGGAGGGGTTCAATAAGCAGTAAGCAATAGCTCAGGATCCTCTTCTCACAGTCACCAACCAGATGGGAAGGCAGGCAGGCAGGCAGGACAGGAGCACAACAGCCCTCTTGCATTCTTCGGCAGCAGGTCTCCAGAGCCATAGTGCCTCTGATGCTGGAGGGGTCTATAGCCATCATGACCAGTAGCCATGGACAGCCTTATCCTCCATGAATCGTGTGTAATCCTTTTTTAAAAATATTGTCCAGATTTGGTGGCCATCACTATATGTTGTGATAGCGTACATTTAGCTGTGACTTTTTGCATTGCAAGTCTGCAAGTCTATGATTTTGTATTCTCTGGGCTAATGATGCAAGTACCGTACTTCATTTTTACCCATCCTGACTCCCAGTGTTCAGCTTCATTGGTTGATCTTGAGTTCTAGTATTCTGAGAAAGGGATAAACACCTTAAACTAAGTTCTTTCTCTCAGCCTGACCTGCCTTTATAGACTGTGAGAAGAATGAAGTGTGATTTGGTGGGGGGGGGCAGTGGGCGGGGAGAGAACTAGATACACCACCTGAGCTCTGTGGGTGAAGGGATTGGGGGGACAACATTTTTCTGGCTCCCTGGCTTTTACCGGTAGCCTCAGATTCCCAGAAATTGTAGCTCAGAGGGGAATACAGGTCCCTAACAACTCTCAGCACCCTTAACAAACTCCAGTTTCCCCTTTTTGGTGGGGGGGGAGCATAGTCTGTTTAAAATGGTATCACAGCACTTGAAATGTGTGAGTGTGGCCCATTGACTCAAAGCTCATTGATTGCTGGATAGCAAAACTTGCATCATCTTCTGCCATACCTAGAGCCCCTTTGAAGGCTCTGTACTGGTTTGAGCCAGCTTTGACCCCCGTTTTGAAGGCTTCCTACCGGTTTGTATCCATCTGTGCTTCTCTATTGTCCCCAGGGAGTTGTTGACTTTAAAACAAAAGAGAGTGGCAAAGCTGAAGATGAACATCTTGGCTGCCTTCACTGTAAAGAACATTAGGTCCCATAGATTAGACTTGAGATGGAACAGATCTGTCAGCTCGCTGAAAAGGAGCTCATTATTCCACAGATTTGTCTCCCCATTGTCTACAAGACAATGAATGATGCCAGCCTGAGATCCTTTGTTATCTAGAGAGCTGGGTTTTTTTCCCTCCTCTTCCCCTCAGCCCCCCTTCCTCCTACATGCCTGGGTTGTTTTATGGCATCAAAGATCTAGCGATCCACCGATAACATGGCATTCTCAGTTTTGCGTGAGACACCGATAATTTGACAGCTGCGCCTTCTGCTTCGTCTCATGTCTTGCACCAGGACTTCCAGGCCTTACTCCATCAGGCAGTGCCTTGACATTGTGTGTGCATAGCTGTGTTGTATCCGCATTCCAGAGCTTGACATAGATACACAGGTGGCTTACAAGTCCCTTAACCAGCAGTGTTTGGGCAAGCAAGTTGGGGTGAATGGACCCAAGGAATGGAGGAGCAATCATCCTGCATCATTGTCACCATAAGGTATGAACATAATATAAGAGCCTGCTGGATCTTATGAAGTTTTGTTCTACTGAATCAGATCATTGGTCTGTCTCACTCAGTATTGCCACCACCATCCTTTCTCAACCTTGGGTCCCCAGATGTTGTTGAACTTCAACTCCCATCATCCCTACCTAGCAGCACCAGAGGTCAGGGATGATGGGAGTTGTAGTCCAACAACATCTGGGTACCCAAGGTCTGTACTTATTCAGGGTTTCAGGACATTTTAATCCTCACACAGAGATGCAGGGTGTTGAACCCGGGATCTTCTGCATGCAAAGCAGATGTTCTAACCACTGAGCTACGGTCCTGGATAACATTTTTAGTTCATATTCAGTCTCTTAGCCACTATGCTTCTCTAGCTCTCTCATGGAGTTGCTTTTGCCTACCAGGTGCTGGTCCTCTTAGTAAGTTGCTCTTTGGACTACACAGCAATGACTCTTCTGGAGAGGTCCAAGCTATCACTTGCTCTGCTGCTCCCTTTCTATAGGGCATGGCCATTGCACAGTGATAAGAAATGATGCTTTGCATATTATAGCTTCAAGTTTCATCTCTGGGAAGGATTCCTGCCTGAATCCTAGTAGAGCCACTGCCAGTCAATGTGGACACTAATGAGCTAGATGAACCAGTGGTCTGATCGGTTCCTGTGCACGTCCTGTTTGCTGGAGTCCCAGACTTGTATGGCACAGTTCATTACCATACTTCATATACCACCTAACAACCATATGAGATTGAGAAAGAGGCAACAGCTTGACTAGCTACCTTTTGTGACATAAAGGCTTAGAAAATGGGACATGCTGGGTAACTAAGTCTTGGTGCTATGATTGTAGTGCTTGTAATATGCCACTAGGCGTCACTAATGTGCCTCTTTGTCCCACTTAAGAATATTATCACAGGTATAAAGGTAAAGGGACCCCTGACCATTAGGTCCAGTCGTGACCGACTCTGGGGTTGCGCGCTCATCTCGCATTATTGGCCGAGGGAGCTGGCGTACAGCTTCCAGGTCATGTGGCCAGCATGACAAAGTCGCTTCTGGCAAACCAGAGCAGCACATGGAAACGCTGTTTACCTTCCCGCCGGAGCGGTACCAGTTATCTACTTGCACTTTGACGTGCTTTCGAACTGCTAGGTTGGCAGGAGCTGGGACCAAGCAACGGGAGCTCACCCCGTCACAGGGATTCGAACCGCCGACCTTCTGATCAGCAAGCCCTAGGCTCAGTGGTGTAACTACAGCCCCAGGTATCTCGTGGCAAAATATTTGTGCCATCTGCAATAGATTTCCTACCAATGATGGGGAAATGTCCGAACGTGTTTGGTTGGTTGTCATTATTTAAGTTACTGCAATTCATGGGGGTGATTTTGTTTTATAGTTTGCTGATAGCTTATTATCATAAAATATCAGATGTGATATGGAATCTTGGATTCTGTTACTTTGCTTTTAATTGAAGTTTGAAATGTTATAGGGTGGCAATGTGATTTTTTTATGTTGCATATTTTTGTCAATTTTGTAAACTTCTTTGAGTACAGTAATCTAAAACAGCAGTGTACAAATTAAAAATAAAAAGAAGAAAGCAACTCCTACTCTTGTTACTACATACATAATTTTAACAGATGTGATAAGTACCGTACCTTCATATCACAGACTTCCAAACTGTATGTTGTAATCAGAAAAAGGATCTTAGGAGGAACAAATGTGGTATGGTGGTTAGAGGGTGCAAGATCAGGATTCAAACCCTCATTCATCTACGAAGCTCACTGCCCTTAGGCCAGTCTCAGTCTCTCAGCCTAATATACTTCTCAGGGCTCTTGCGATTAAATGAAGAGGAGGACTTTCACGTAAACTCCATGGAAAAAAGGTGGGATATAACTAATAGTAATAGATAATAATTTACATTTTTCCTCTCTTTTTTTTGTCCTATCACCATGTGCATTTATAAAACATGAACCAACCTTTGGAAAGAAACGCCTTGGCCAGAGTGCTATTGGAAGATGAGGTCCAAATTTTAAGATAGCAGTTGGCGTGGAAAATAAAGCATCCAGCCAATGGTTTGGTAACAGCTTTGTCTCAAGCCTGGGTCTGTTGAAGTACTTTGGCGTTGATTAATGAGCGCTGGTGGCAGCTTGAATAGAAAAAAATGTCCTTTCGCCATTCAGCAGGATGGCTGAAACCTCCAATTCTCTTGCAGAGAGAGGGCGGGAAATTTCATCCCATGTTGCCAAAAAAATGCCTAGTGCTCCCTTCCATGATAACTTTGTGCTCTTCAATGTACGTTAACAGAAATAAAACAAAACCCTGTATCATTTCTTTGTAGGCGATGAGAACATTTTAATCGGGGCTTAGCCATTTATTTTTCACGGGAAAAACTATTGTTTTGATCCATCTCTTCCCCCTCCACCCCTCTCCTCACTTTTCAAAGATAATTAAATAGTTCACTAAGCACAGTGTGGTGGCGCCTTTATTAACATAGGTAATTTTGAAAGGAGGATAAAGAAAAAGAGATGCCATTGTTTTAATTTGCAGTGAAAAGAATTGCTTTCAGCTTCTTCTTGGAACGAACATTAGGAGGTTTTGGCAGTTGTTGCTGCAGTGTTTGTCTGATGTTTGGGCCTGAGGGTCTGTTGCCAATGTTAGGCCTACTCTGAGTAGACCCGGTCAGATTAATAGGCATGACCAGTGTAGGTCCACTGATTAAAGAGGTAAAATAGAAATGATTTCTGAGTAAAAGAAAACCTTAAGGATCATTCATGGCAAGATAAAAGTCTGTAATTTTATCAGGACAAGTTATTTGTTGTTTACTGTTATAACAATTGTTTTCGCAAAATTCATCTTCCGTACCATGAAAATAAATAACAACAGTGGTTTTTTTTTAAGCTTCCCTGCCACGGCTGCCCCATTTGCTATGTAGAAAGTGGTCGTTTTGGTTTTTCAGGAGACGTAGTAGGGTCACAATGGCTTCTCCATTTTCTTCATGCAGCCCACCTTTCTCACACAAACGCACACAGTAGGATTCTTCCACAGAATGATGTTTTGTGATGATTTCACTTCATTCTGAAGGAGGAATTTCTGGGGTGAGGGGGTAGGGAATTGCACTTGTCAGCCATTTTGTTTGGTTTGGTTTTTGTTTATTTTAAAGGTCCTATCACAAATTCTGAAAAGATGTATATATGTATGTTTCATAAAATCTATACACCACTTGATTATTTTTTTAAAAAATCTTACGTTAAAACATACAAAAGTTAAAATATCAAAGCAGATTAAAATTACCTCAGCTTTCTAAGCATCTGGGTAGACAAGAATGTTTTTAGCAGGTGCCAAAAAGAGTAGAGTGTGGGCGCCTGATTGAGCTCAATAGGCAAGGAGTTCCAAAGTACAGGCACTACAATACTAAACAACTGAGTTCTTACACATGCAGAACAGGTGTTATGTGGCACCTATAACAATGGTCACGAAGAGTCGGACACGACTAAACAACAACATAACAATAACAGTGTCTGTTGTGCTGATGAAAGAGATCGAGTGGGCACATGTAGGAGAAGGCAGTCTCATAGTTAAACTTGGTCCCAATATGTTAAGGGCATTATATTCAAGTAACAACTTGAACTCGGCCCAGTAGCAAATCAGCAACCAGTATGTAAAAATTTCTGAGCTCATATTTTTATTTACATTCTGCACCAACTGCAAGTTCCCAGATCAAGCACAAGCCCCACATAGAGCATATCGCAGTCTTGAAGTACCTAGTGCATGAACGGCTGCATTTTCTTGGGTGGTGTTCACGGCTCATTTGCTTCATTTCTAAAGAACATATTTGCCATTGCTGCCTCTGGTGCCAGAACCCGTCCTAGTAAGTCACCCTTTTCTCCTCAAATGTACCCCCAGAATGGCGGTGCATTGTGACGATCAATGCTGATTGCACATAACATCATTCAGTTTCTGTTTTACCAAGTGGGGTGTTTTCTTGAGAGGGAGGGGAGAATTAATTTCTGTGTTGATTGGTTCTGCTCTGTTTGATGGTTTAACAACTTTATGTTGTGTTAGTGATCTTTATTGTACACCACAATTATACACAGAGACATACGACACGCAATGTGGTAGTGGGATTATTGTTTTTGTTCGCCGCTATCTTATGTATTTTGTGTTATGTATTTTTGTGTTTTTATAATCTAAACAGCTTTGTGATCCTTGGATGATATTTAATAATAAAATAACGAGCTGGTGATTTAGAAATCATTTGACACATTAAGTTTAACAAAGTCAGGGAGAGATTAGCTTGTTTGGCTCTGTTCAATGACGTCCTGCCACGAGGGCCAGGGCAGAGGCAAGGTGCTCTTTAAATCACTGGTGGTTGGACTGGTAGGGATTTTTTTTCTTGAGAAACCTTGGCTAGTTTGGGGATAGAAGTAAGGAATAATATGATCTGCATGATAGGGGTGGCCCTCTCAACAGGCCTCTTTTTCTATTGGGATTAAAGGTGTTTAAGAGTCTTTTGCTATTCTGTAAATGAGCAGAACAGAATAATTGTGTGAATGATTTGGGATGGAGGAACCTGGGAGCCAGGTAGTCACATTCAGGAGCTTCAGATGCAAACCAAAGCACATAGTTCCAGATTTTGGAATATATACCAAATTTTACACAAATAAGGTAAAGTTTTCCCTCACCTGTCTCAGCTACTACATCTCAGCTACTACATCTCGGCTGATTTTAAATAAGGTACGTTACCAAGTATCAATATACTTTTTTGCACTGGGATCCCCCCACCCCCCAAAAATCCTCATTTCAGTCTATGACTGCAAATGCTGTAAAAAGAATTGATGTTGGAGAATGTTTTTCATTGAAAAACTCTTCTTCTTCCGAGTTATTGAGTGCTTTAATTTGCACTGTGCACAATCCTATGTTCTTCTTTTTTTAAAAGAAAGAAAGAAAATCCCCCTGCAGGACATTACACCTGTTAGCCGTTCTTTTGTGGTTTTAGCAGGGCCAGCCTCATGAAGAAGAGTTGGGATTTGATATCCCGCTTTATCACTACCCGAAGGAGTCTCAAAGCAGCTAACCTCCTTTCCCTTCCTCTCCCACAACAAACACTCTGTGAGGTGGGTGGGCCTGAGAGACTTCAAAGAAGTGTGACTAGCCCAAGGTGCATGTGGAGGAGCGGAGGCGCGAACCCGGTTCCCCAGATTACGAGTCTACTGCTCTTAACCACTACACCACACTGGCTGAGTGGGTTACAAGGCTCTGTCAACATAGGAAGCTGTTTTATTCAGAGCCAGACCATTGATCCATCCAGCTCAGGATTGCCTTCATGGATTGGCAGCAGCAGCAGACAGGGATATCCTTGGAATTGAACCCTTGGACCATCTGCATGCAAAGCAGGTGCTCTGCCACTGAATTTATGCCCTTTCCCTGCTGCTTTCCACTTTGCTGCTACCTAGAAAAAACTGCTTAGCATGGGCAGGAGATGGAAATTTATTGAGAGCCAAAACCTTTCCTGAGATGTCCAGCCTGGCCTTGCCCCAGTGTTTCTTAAAATAAGAGCTGATAAAGCAGGGAACCTGATCATGAGAACATAAAAAGAGGCGGCAGCATCAGAGCAAAGGCCCATCTAGTCCAGCATCCTGCTTTCACAACAAGCAACCAAATACCTTAATCTGAAGCCTGGAATCCATACCTGAGTGCAACAGTGCTCTCCCCACCTGTGATTCCCATGAGCATACTGAGGCATACCATATTCAGAGGCATTCTGCTGCCTCCGACAGTGGAGAGCATGGCCGTTGGGGCTAGTAGGGGGCTTGTAATTCAAGCAAGCCCCCTTCAGACCTTTGTGGCTTTGGTAGGGGGCAAGCTGAATAATGGAGTTTGTGTACATATGTACCCCTGCCTGCCTGTATACCTTTACCCTCATGTATTCAGGCTGAACACATGAAGAAGACCGAAAGGTGAGGAGTGTCGATTTCGAATTCAATTTAGTTGATTCTCAGCCAGGAACTGCTTCAAGTTTCAGCATCCCATTCTTCCAATACATTTCATACATGCTTATGCGCATCATGTACTAGTTGTGGTAAGAGTCGCCTGCCTTTATCAGGAATCTGCAGTCTATTTGTTTTGCTTGTACATGCCCCGCCGTTTTAATTTTTTTAATAGGAAGCTGCTGCAGCGTTTGGATATTTAAACAGTTATTAAAGGAATGACAATTAACCGATTGCCGACAGAGATTTCCTTGAGTGGGGGGTGGGGGGAGACACCTCCCCGAAAATGGAGTACAGTTTGCAAAAAGTATCGCGGTGCAGTAATGACAATGAATTTTGATTTCCCGGAACTGATATTAGACTCCTTATTAAACTATGTACATCTGCTTTTAATTTAGTCCAAATAATTGGAAAATGCAATGAAGCTTTCCAATTAAAGCGGGGGCTTTATGCTGTTTAATAATACCCCCATAATATTATAGCTTATGAAGTGACAGGTGAGTTGGGTGAATGAATGAATAAAACATAAATGCGGCAATAAGGGACAGGAGAACGGGAGACAGTTGCAGGGGATTTTAAATGCTCAATGTAATTTGCATATATTAATCTCCTCTTTTCAGCCTTATCAAGCATTCTTCAGTATTTGAAGTTAAAATAGCGTTGACAGGCGAGAGCACGCTTAGTTTTTTCGAGGATTTATTACTTGTATAATTTCTGATCTTTAATAAGCAGATATGACTGATCCTCATAGTTCTATAGAAATCGTTTAATTGTTCCAGATGGCGTGTACTGATTATGCAAAATTACTTTTCACACAGTTTTTTTCACCCCCTCTTTTGGTGCTTGTATATGATGTGTGTGATGGAGTTCGGAGTAAAAATTTTTAAAAAATTATAGCCGCCTTATCGTGCTGTTTTATGGTGTGTTAAAACACACACACACATTCAGTTGAATTTAATCTACTGAATTACATTGGCCAACAGCTATTATAATGTAACAGAGAGATCTTTTTTCTTTTTCCACTTGGAGGCTTGATAAAGAATAATATAACACATTCGCTATTGTTCATTACAATATCACACTCACACACACACACACACACACACACACACAGCTTTTCTAGAGAGAGAGAGAAGCCTATGGCTGATGAAAAATGCATAATGCATAATTTGTGCACTTAGATAAAATGCAAAGGAATTGTTCTCTTCGTTTTTGGTGAGCGGATCCATGTGCAGAACAAATGAAATAACCTTGTTGTGACTGCTTTCCTCTCATCAAGAATGATTTTCTTTTAATGATCAGGGTGGCAAATTGTATTTAAATTTTTAGATCACTGGCACGGGCTGTGTCCTGTTGACAGGTGTCATCGCCATCCTCCTTCATGGCTCGTCTAATTCGGATATCTCAATGGTCCCCTATTTGTAATTGAAAAGGCATTTTGTAGTAGAGAGTGGTGGCTGTAATTCAATCTCTTTAAAAAGCTCCCCCACCTCATGCTATGTGTGTGCAAATGTGGTTGTGGGAAGTCCCAGTTGAGAATATATGAGCTTACACTGTGGGTATAGGAAACCATTAGCTCTATGGATGTTGTTGGTCTCCCAAGTCCCCTTATCTCTATCCATTGGCCATGCTGGTTGGGGCTGATGGGAGTTAGAGAAAGTCTGAAGGTCACTGGTAGAGCATCTGCCTAGCATGCAAAAGCTACTAAGTTCATTCCCCAGTGTCTCCAGGTAGGACTGGGAGAAAGTTCTGCCTGAAACCCCGAAGAGCTATTGGAGACTATTCTGAGCTTGATATGTCAGTATATGGCATATGGTTCCATATGGAATACATCACTTTTTCCATCCTTTATTATTTCACCTCTTGAAGGACTCCATTCTGAAGACTATAACATAGGGGTGGAGAATCAGGGACCCTGCAGCTGTTGCTGACTAAATCCCATCATCTCTGAGTTGGACCATTGGCAGTGCTGGCTGGGACTGACGGGAGTCCAACACCTTGTGGAAGGCCTCAGATCTCCATCCTTTTTATGCTACGGTCTTGTACAATGCTGTCTATCTATCGCTGTCACACCAAGGTTTCAGTCTTTCCCATCACTTGCTAACCATTTCCTTTTAACCAGAGTTTCTGGGTATTGAATCTGGGGACCATCCACATGCAAAACGTATGCATGGTTGGTAATGAAAGTTTCAGTTCAAGAGAAGCTGGATGGAGAATGATAATTGGTTATGTTTGTAAAAACACTTTCCTTGTGTCTACATTAGTCAGTATGAAAGGGGAGCTGTTTAGCCACTAGGAATTGTTCTCACCCTTAGGGCTGATCGGAGCCAAACAGTGTAAAAGGAGGTGCATTGCCCACTGAGAATTGGCCCATAGGAGAAGACGTGCAGGAAGAACATCCATGAGTAGTTGTTATTATATTCTGTGTTTTTCCCTGACAGGTGCTCAAGGCAGCTTGCAGCAAAAATAGAAACAGCTAAAAACATAGTGGGGAATGCGATATTATTGGTGTATTTATTTGCGCACATGCACACAAATATACATATATTAGGAGCATGGAAAACAAAAGGTGCTTCATTTTCAAGAGAATTATGTGCCAGTTCTGTGCCCATATGTGTGCACAGAAAATAGTAGATCTGGCTGAAAAGCGATACATGGAGAACTACATTGGCCATTGCAATGCATCCCTAAATAATAATTTTGTATAATGATAGGATTATTGTATAATCTTAGAAAGGGACACGGCTGTGAGAGGGCATGGCTATGACTATCATGAAGGGACCCTGCACTTCTGAATTTGCCACTGCACTACTAGACATGGCTAACATAGGTCCATTATTTTCAGTGGACCTACTCCCAAACCCCAAATGTCCAGCCATACCAACATTAAACAATTGCTAAAGATTCCAAAGTTATTAATTAATTAATTTTTTTAAGGTGCATAGTAGATATGTGTTAAAATACATAAATATTGTAGGCCACTGGGAGGCTTTCCTAACACATTATCAAAATATCTATAGCTCTAATAATATAAATCAGGAATGATTAGAAAAATATTTGTCCTAATGAAGTAATCATTTGGTTGTAATGCATTTCATGACTGTAGCTTTCGGGTGTGTTAACCGGATGGACGTTGTATGGATTTTCTCATTTTCATCTCCAAAACGCTATCTAATGTTTCATTAAGAGTCACATATAATGTATCTTAAGTACAGTCATTAAATATAGTTTAAGGAGATTTATGTTTCAATATTGCTTAAAGATGGTTTAATAGGCCCATTTACTTGGGCAATATTAATGAGCTCTTACTACCTAATTTTAAGGATCTTAATGTGTATGAAGAGTTTGTGGCTGCACAAAACAACTTGGAAATGGCAAGGCAGCGGACAACTCTAGAGTTGCCATTGAAGCAAAGCCTCCCAGTGCAACTCTATTCCTAACCCCATAGCTTTGCTCAGTTGATTTAAAGGGTTGAATCCCTCCACCATTTGGCAAGCCACACGGGTGTCCTTCACCTGCAACATGTTTCCAGTCCTCATGGTGACTGCTGGCATTCCAAACTCATCTTCCCTGTTCCTTTGTGAGACGAGTCTGATCCAGCAAGACAGTTATCTATAAAGGTTCATCTAGGCCAGTGGTTCCCAACAGGTGGTCTGGGGACCCCCAGGGGTCCGCGAGCTATGCCAGAGGGGTCCGCAAGATGCTATTAGAATAAAAAATATATTAAATATATTTCGTATGATAACAGATTTTTTTGTTTTGGCCGCTTCCTGCATGAGCAGAGTCTAGCGCAAAACTAGAATTAGATAGAGGCAGTAGTTCTGCTGTATGCCGTTAGGTGGCGCTTTACAAACACTACTGTTTTGCAAAGAGGCAGCGCGCGCATTCTACTAACGCTCACCTCCCCAAGATGCTTTGCGCGTGTCGGCTTCATTTGTGCGCTACTGCGCAGGTACCCTGTCTTCTCCATTCCCCTCCCTCCACCCTAGCACGTGCTGCCTCTTTGCAAAACAGTAGTGTTTGTAAACAAAGCGTTGTTTTTCGCGGAAGCTACAGTTCGCGTAGTTAAAAATGGACCGTTGGTTAAAAAGTGGTTCGTTAAAACGACAAAGGCCTACAGATGAAGAGGAAGAACTGTAAAAAACGTATAAATATAAAATATAAAAAGACTCTTAATTTGGCTCTCACTTTTTAATTTTAGGATTAGGAATTAATGGGGGTCCTTGTCACAATAGCGGCTCGATGAGGTGTCCTTGAGAAAATTTTGTTGGGAACCCCTGATCTAGGCCAGCTTTCCTCCTTGCCACCACTCCCCGTGGCCAACTGGAGGCATCTGGGAAATTCCCAATCAGAACATCGAAGCAACAGCCCTCCTTTCTTGTAGCAACTGGTATTCAGAGGCGTTCTAATCCTGGATGTGGAAGACCATGACCAAAAGAGTATAGGAAGCTGCCTTTTACTGAGTTGGACCCTTGGTCCATCTAGTACAGTATTGTCTACACTGATTGGCAGTGGTTCCCCAGGCTTTCAGGCAGGAATTTCTCCCTACCCTAGCTGGAGATGCCGGGGATTGAACCTGGGCCTTTCTGCATGCAAAACAGAAGCTCTCCCACTGAGCTTATGGCCCTTCCCTAAACATTGATAGCTCTGTCCGCCTCCTCCTTCCACAAATTCTTCCGGTTTCATTTTAAAGTCATCTAAGCTAATGATCATCACCCCCATCTTGCAGCAGTGAATTCCGTAAGTAGAAAAGGGATGAAAATGGTCCAACTTTGTGCAAAGAAAAGAAAAAGGCTAGCAAGAAAAGTACAACGAATGTACAGTGGAACCTCAGTTTTCGAACAACACCAAAGCAACAATGGAGAAGATAGCAGAACAACACTAAATAGGAGTGGAAAAAGTTACTATTCTCTCAATCAAGAATTTTCTCAGAAAATATTTCTCACATGCTGGAAGTATCACTTCTGCTCCAGAAATTGAACAGAGAGAGAGCATTTGATGCAGTCCAGTTCGTATGATTATGATCTTAAAACCTTTCCTATTGTTTTCTCATTCTCGAATTCCTCAAATCATTTCTTAAACAACGGTCTTCTATCCAGCTGCTATTTCGTTCACCTCTTACTTACATTGTTATGAGATTGTTCTTGTTTATGTCTTCCAGCTTCAGTGATGTTTCAAGCTACTCAGGTGGTTTGTTAGTAGGAGATGATAGCAAATTTCTTATTTTCATAATTGGACATTTCTTCCCTATGGACTCATGTTTAAGATACACATTGGAGGGGGGCTAGAAATCCCCTTTCCTCCCCCCACCTCCATCCCCATAACTAGCTAATAAGTGTTGCATTGTCATCAAGAGAGTAATGGTTTGCTGATTAGCGCAATTAATGACAAATGGTGGTTAGAGCTGGTGGATTGGTTTAGCAGATGATGAATGCCGTGTGGCCCAGGTAGATTCCTGCCAAGAGTGCCTTACCTGGCTGCCTGGCCTTCTGTTCTCAAGCAGGTAGCTCTCATTAGTCACAGGGCATAGGTGCCAGCTTAAATTTGCTGTCATTTCCAGTGGGGGGGAGGGACTTAGGAACACAGGCATGCACTTGTTCTCAGATTCCTTTGAGAGTCGTCTTGATAGCTTTCCTTGTATTGCTGATGTTGCTTTTGTTTTTATCTCTCACAAATGTCTGCTGTCTGTCATAATCTAGTTGGACCGAAAGCTGGCAGTGTGATAGACAGGGTCCAAGGAAGCTGACCCAAAGTAGAAGGCAATCCACAACAGTGAGGAGCAGATAACGGGAACCTGTCAAGCTTACAGGACTTGGAGAGCTCTCAGGGCCAGCAGGATATCAAAGTGGCTCTTTTATATGCCCAAGCAGGGTCAGGTGACCTCCAGAGCCGCACACCTCTGAGTAAGGCATCTGGTGATTTAAAGGAGCGGGATGCTGGCTTGGAGCAGTGGCTGTGATTCCATTAAATGGGCTTTCGGTAATCCCTTTTCCTGCTATTTCTAGTGGAGAACTTTAAAGAAAAGAACAGTTTTGATTGTTGGGTTTATTGTGATTCTTCTCTCCCACGCACCCCAAAGGCTTTTGCTGGATCCATTCTTGGGGTCTAATAACCTTGCCTTGTGGATGTCCAAGGATTATGATGTAACCCTCCCTAGAATTCAGTGGGGATTTGGGGGGGCTGTACAAGAGGGATAACCAGAGGCCTTCCAGAGCTTACCCACACGATTTAGTGATGGCCACCAGCTGTAAAGAAGAAGAGGAGGAGAAGGAGGAGTTTGGATTTGATATCCCGCTTTATCACTACCCGAAGGAGTCTCAAAGCGGCTAACATTCTCCTTTCCCTTCCTCCCCCACAACAAACACTCTGTGAGGTGAGTGGGGCTGAGAGACTTCAGAGAAGTGTGACTAGCCCAAGGTCACCCAGCAGCTGCATGTGGAGGAGCAGGGAATCAAACCCAGTTCACCAGATTACGAGTCCACTGCTCTTAACCACTACACCACACTGGCTCACCACACTGGAGGATTAGACAAATTCATGGAGGACAAGGCTGTCCAATGGCTACAAGCTATGATAGCGGTGTTCTCCCTCCTGTTGGAAGCAGTATGCCTCTGAATACTAGTTGGGAACTGGGGATGAGGAGAATGCTGTTGCACTCAAGAGTCCCCTGGGGAAAGAGAATGGTTGTTAAACCACTCTGGAAATTGTAGGTCTGTGGAGGGAACAAGGATCTCATAACAACTCTTGGCACCCTTAATGAGCTACATTTCCCAGGATTCTTTGGGGGAAGCCATGACTGTTTAAAGTGGTGTGATACAGCTATAAATGTATAGTGTAGATAAGCTGGAAGTCTTCTTTGGTTCATTCAAACTTCTGGTAATGAGTTCTGTTTCAGCTTTAGTTTAGTTGTGGTGTATGCAAGTTCATACTTGGCTTGCCTGCTCAATATTGTCTATCAAGGGCTTCCTGACTGCTGAGTTTGTTAACAGATGCTGTTATCTGTTCTTTCCACACAGTATTGTACTTCTATTCTCTCCCCCCCTTTTTATGCCGACAGGGTTTTTATTAAGCCATCTTTAACTGCTTTGGGCAGAAAGTTGAGACACCAATTATTTAAATAAATGGGGATTCTTCCCACTTCCCCATTGATCTTGCTTCATGAAAAAGAGGACCTCTCCTAATGCTAATATCAGATGCAGTTGTTCCTAGAGGAAAGCCAATATGGTGTAGTAGTTAGAATGTTGGACTAGGATCTGGGAGACCCAAGGTTCAAATTCCCAAGCAGCCATGAAGCCCATTAGGTGAGCATGGGTCAGACACTCTCTCCCAGCCTAGCCTACCTTGCAAGGGAATTAACAAAATGGAAGTAATCAATGCCCTCTTGGTGGATTTTGAACAAAATAATTGAATAATCATTCTTAAGTTGCCTTTGAATGAATAAGTTATAAGCATATTTACCTACTGAATTTTGAAACAGTGATGGGTTTC
This sequence comes from Zootoca vivipara, assembly GCF_963506605.1. Lineage (NCBI taxonomy): Eukaryota > Metazoa > Chordata > Lepidosauria > Squamata > Lacertidae > Zootoca > Zootoca vivipara. Next base: position 10,496,622 of record NC_083294.1, on the reverse strand, counting down.
CTAGGGACCTGTTTTGTCTGGTAGTTCCTCTTTAAGTAAACCTTTTACTAATATGGGTGAAAATCCTTAATTTTGTGTTAGTGAAAGGGGCCTAATAATTATATAGTTAATTGGCATCTGGAAATTAGGACAATCTTAATTACAGAGCACCATTTTCCTAATAGCTACAAGGCTTGGGCATTTGATCTATATGGAGATTGGTGGCTATTATGCAATTAGCAATTACATTAATGGGGGCATCCTATTTTGACGGAATTTGCATATGCAAATAAAACATACCTAATAGAAATAGCATTGCTGCCCTAATGATTCTGATTCCCTTCCCCCCAAAAGACCCCCCCAAATGTTTTTAAATCACTCTCAACCTAATTGCTATCTCTTTTATCTCTTCAGAATGGAACTGCATGCTAAAGATGCCTGTTTAAGGAGGTTGAAGGAACTCATTAAATGAATAAATATAAATTTAATTTCAGTGATATGGAAGCATGGCATGTAGCTATTGCCACATGTAATTTGGGGGGGGGTGTCTTTGCATGTGCTGGCACCACCGTTAAAAGACCACAATCAACAACAACAACAACAATTTATTTATACCCCTCACATCTGGCTGGGTTGCCCTAGCCACTCTGGGCGACTTCCAACACGTATAAAAATATACTATGAAAATCAAGCATTAAAAACTTCCCAATGCAGGACTGCCTTCAGGTGTCTTCTGAAGGTTGTATAGTTATTTATCTCCTTGATATCTGATGTGAGGACATTCCACAGGGTGGTCGTGACTACTGAGAAGGTCCTCTATCTGATTCCCTGTAAGTTCACTTCTCACAGTGAGGAAACCACCAGAAAGCCTTCAGGGTTGGACCTGTGTGTTCAGGCAGAACAATGGGGGTGGAGACAGTCCTTGAGGCATACAGGGCCAAGGTCATTTAGGGTTCTAAAGGTCAGCACCAACACTATACAGTATTTTAAAACAGCACAATTCAAAGTGTTGGTTAGACAGCTATTTAAAATATTCAGAAAATAATTAAAATCAACTAGGGCTGCCATACGTCCAGAATTTCCCGGACATAGCCAGGATTTGTCCATCAAAAAGTGGCATCTGGGCGGAATTTTCAAAAAAATCAGTTAAAATGTCTGGGGAAACCCGGGCATCTTTTTGGTGAATTTCCTTTAAAAATCGCTCCAAACCTTTTCTTTTCTTAAAGATTTTTTTGGGAGGGAAGGCTTTTGTGTCCAGATTTTCATTTTTTTGAAATATGGCAACCCTAAATCAACTATAAGCTAAAAGCAGATTAAAACAAATGTCAGCACATTGCCAGATAGGCTTGTCTAAACAAAAAAACAATTTAGTGGGCATCAAAGAGTGTACAGTAAAGGTGCCTTCCTGATGTCGATAGGCAGGAAGTTCTGAAGGGGGTGGGGCTGCCACGCTAAAAGATTGATTTCTTACAGATTTAAGAAGGCATGCCTTGTAGGGGCAGGTGACAAGTTCTCTGAATTTTGCGGTGTTCTCCAGCCATGTCACATGTACAAAAAACGCATACAGGCAACTCCCCATTTCCATGGGAGCTGCTTTCCAAGGCACTGCACATGTTCGTGGGACACATATAAGCCCATGCCGTTCCACCCTCGCCCTGTTCTGTCCCCTTCTGAAGCTGAAAACTGTGTGCGCATCAGACTTTTCTCAAATGGCACGCAAATGGGTAGTTGCCTGTATACTGTGAGGAAGTGTCCATAAAAACGTATGTATCGGTAAAATTAACATGCAAAAAGCATTATATTAATGGAAATCGCTTTGCAAAAATGTGAACATGAGTTAAAATTACTAATATACAATAGGGCTGCACTAAAACACTGGTGAATTTTCATTGATGGCTTTTAAACAATAATCAGCTTACTAGACAGAACATTTTAGGGGACACGGCGGGGGAAGAAGAGGGGAAGCTCCATTACACAGGAGTGCTTCTGCTGATGGGGTTCATTAGGTGAATCCCCACCCCACCCTATGCATGAAGTGTTTTAGACAGTGCTACTCCTACTCAGTGTAGACCCATTGAGAATAATGGACACGACTCACTTAGATCTGTTAATTTCATTATGTCTTTTATCTGTAGAATCTAGTTGGATACAGCCCATATTTTTCTGCAAATTTAAAAACAAGCAAAATATTACAGATTGATGCGGAAATGGGATGGAATAGATTTCTGAATGAACACAGGCAAATTCCCCCACTCATCCTTTGGGAGGATCCCGTCCTGGATGCTTTGAAGAATAGTTGTCTGGATGTGTGGGACTCCTGGAACCCAGCTGGTTTGGGCTAATCCTCTTGGAAGCAGGATGGCAAGGCAGCCTCTGCTAAGTGTATGACAACAGATGGCAGGTCCAACCCGCAAAATAAACTGCAGTATGTCTTTGCCATGCAAAAGCAGCCTGTTTGTCTTCTCACGGTGTTCTGTTGAGTTGGAGAGTTCGCCTGTTTCATTCATTTTTGCCACCCCATAGCCAGTGTTCCATTCTCCTTTTGTATAGTTCATTATTTGCACCCTACTTTTATTTAAAAATAAGTCTCAAAGCTTGCCGTAAAAGTAAAATGCAGCATAATAGAACAGCAGACTAACTTATTACTATTATTTGTTTGTTTGTTTTATATCCCACCCTTTCCTTCATAAGGAGCCCAGGGAGGCAAACAGATTCACAATTTAAAAGCAAAGGAAAATTGTCCTATAAACAATTTCAATTAAAAACATCTAAAAGCAGTTGCATCATTAAGGGGTATGCGGGCATGGGATGGATCCTTAAATGTTTATCTTTTTTGGTACTTCTATTAAATGTGGAGTTCCCCTGACCATTCTGATACCCCCTTGTTTCTGAGGTTCCATTAAAAACTATTCATTTAAAGCACATAGACTCTAAGAATCCTGAGAACAGCAGTTTGCCTGTACACATCTACAATTCCCAGCACCTTTAATAAATAACAGTTCCCAGGTTTCTTGAGGAGCTGGACGCTTTAAATGTATGGTGTGTACATAGCCTAAGAGGTTTCATTCTGTTTGCAATCCTTTGCACTCAGCAACTGAGTTACTATTAGAAGGATTTAGAAGGATGTAAGAAGCTCCCTGCTAGATCATGTGAAGGGTCCGGCTTCCTGCTTTTAACGGTAGCTAAGCAGATGTCTCTGGAAGCCCTCAGACAAGTCCTGAAGGTAAAAGCTCCACATTTATGCTCCTCAGCAGTAGGTACTGAGAGACATGGTGGCTCTGTAACTTAAGTAATAAAACTTTGCAATAAAGCATACAATGAGGCAGGGGAACTCAGCCTTCATCAAGTCTGTCTGAGTCTCATGCTATGGATGGACCACAAAACAGGTCCTCTGAGGCTTATCTCAAAGGAAGTACGCAATGCACAAGGGTATCCTGTTCCCAAGCCACTTAGGGCTTTGAATGACTCTCTTCAGTATTTTAAGTCAAGCCCAAAAACAAATAGGCTGGACTCAGACAGGGGCCACATGTGGCCCTCTAGACCTCAGAACTCTCCACAGGCCGCACTCCTCACTGGCCCTCCACACCACATGGTTGGAATGTGCTGGTGAAGTCTGATAGTGCCTCTTGTTTACCTAGATGGAGGGTAGAGAGAAGCTCCCCTATTGTACAAAGGTAAATTTTACATTCTTTGCTGTGCCCACTTTTGCCTCTGGAGTATGGCCCACTGGAATATGGCCCTCAGAAAGCTGCCAAAAGGGAGTGTGGCCCTCAAGTTGAAAAGGGTTCCCCTACTCCAGAAATAGGCCACCAATGAAAACAAAAGTTGATTGGAGTTGTAGGCTCTGGGCCTCAGGTTCTAGATTGTCTTGACAGCAGCATTATGTGCTGCTGTCAAGGTTCTAGATTGTCTTGACAGCAGCATTATTTGTGGTTTTAGGCTGACTCCAAAAGCAACCACAGTGCTGGACAGTGGCTATGATAATTGCAGCAACAGCACCGCAAAGTAGATCTTAAAGTGTAGACCAGGCATCCCCAAACTTCGGCCCTCCAGATGTAATGGATTACAATTCCCATCTTCCCTGACCACTGGTCCTGCTGCTAGGGATCATGGGAGTTGTAGGCCAAAACATCTGGAGAGCCGCAGTTTGGGGGTGCCTGGTGTAGACAGAAAAGCAGAATGCCCACTCGATGCATTGGGTCTCTGGCTTCCCTTGGCTTTTCCATCTCCCCGTGCTGTGCTGGCGCGTCCTGCAACATAGCAAAGGTCCAACTTGCTTCTTCAGGAGAGCCTAAGTCTGACAATGCCAGCATTTTTCACTTCCCTTATGTCCCCATTAATAAAGCAATGATCCAAAAGCAGCTTTGCTGAGTCTGATCTTTATGCTTCCATCACTCATGACGAGATAATTTCACACAGGATCATTTTTAAATTAAATGACGATGAAGGCGCGCGGGGCTGTTCCCCCCCCCCCCCAGTGTTCTCTAGTTCACGGGAGTCTATCAAGTCATTAATGTGTCGTGACAAACCGCTTGACGGAAACAGGCGTAATTAATTATTTGCATAAATAATGACATGGAGCAGGCTCTTTTCGGCCTTATCTGTGAGGCTGACTGCTGAAGCACTCAAAAAAAGAATGAGGTATTTACATTTGCCTCAAACCATGCTCCAGCTCTGCAGAAAAGGGGGCACAGAAGGGGCTGTCGCTTAGTGGTAGAGCATCTGCATTGCATGCAGGAGGTCCAGGTTCAATCCCTGGCATCTTCAGGTAGTGCTGAAATCATGGACAGCTGCTGCCAGTCAGTGTACTATAGGCAGTACTGAGCTGGATGGAACAAGTGATCTGACTCAGTATAAGATAGCTTCCTATGTTTCCAGAAGATTCAGCTCCTTTATTTTCAACAAAGTTGAGGTGGCAGCAAGGAGGGTCTGTCCCTAGCCCAAATATACATAGCATTCTATGCCATCAAAGACATGGGAGTGTTTATGCAGGCAGTATTTTCTTTTAAAATACGTAGCCCCTACTGCACATATTAAGTCTGGGGAAAGCGTTATCACTTCCCTCAGTTGTATAAAATTTGTTCTCATTGCCATATGTTCAGTGGAGTTGATATGTGTCTCAACTTCTGCTGGATTGTACCTTGCTGTTACTGGGTTGATGGAGCATGAAGCCTGAGTTCCTAGGACTTGGGTTTGAGGAGGGCATCCAACAGGTGAAGGAACAAGAACTAGAGGAAGTAGCACCCTGGCAAGAAAAGTTCAGTGCTGAGCCAGATACTTTTTGTAGTTGGGTGGGGAGAGAATAGTGGACTGTTAGGCTGGCTGGAGCCACTCTGGAGACTCTGTCATCCTGGCAGCTCTCACATCTGCAGCTCAAAGTGACTCATTCTGAGGGACAGCTTATCAGTGATCCAACAGTTCCTGGTTCTACCTATGGCTTAGGGGAAATGTCCCCTTATTTCTCATCTGCTTTGGTGATTATTCATTTGGAAAGGCTGCAAAATGGAGATGAGAATACTTCTTTAGAGTGAAGAGAGAACACCTCTCTAGGGTGAAGAGAGGAGGCATTGCACTCACTCTGATTTGGCTTTGTGACATCACCTAGCCAATTCCGGTTAGCTATGCTGCCCTGTGGAGGGGAAAATAGGTTTTAGTTTGAGGACCCTTATTCTGGTTTTCAAAATTGAATTAGCAGCATGATTTTATAATATTACTGTATTACACTTCCAGATAAGCCTAAACTTAATGCTCTCCTCTTAGGCAAAGATCAAAAGACGGCCTGGATGGTCGCCAGATTCTGCGTGCAGATTTGTAGGCGCGGACCACCCTCCCAGAACAAATTAGTCTGCTGGGAAAACAGTTGAAGTGAGCCTCCAGGATGATAGGGCCAATCTGTATGGTACCTCAAACTTTAAATTTTAGGTTCTCATGTGTCTATGGGTTTAACTTAATTTTAATTCTTAAGCTGTTTGCTGTATATTGTTTTAAATGCATATTTTATTCTTGTGAAAGCTGTCCTAGATGTGCCTTTCGAGCTGGTCTATAACCATAATAAACAAATGAATGAATATCATTACATGATCCATGTGATCCCTGGTTGTCTGGAATTGCCTCATCAAGACATGAGATAGACACACGCACACACACATTGTGTGTATATTGTAAATGAAAGTGGGGAGGCAACAGAAAAAATGCAAAACAGGTGCATGAACTGGTGTTATTATGTAAGTTTCAACCCCATTAAAACTTCCATAAGCAAAAATTCAGCAGTCCTTACTCTAGCCCCACAGCTCCTGACAGCTATATTTAGCATACCTTTTCCCCCTCACCCACTTTTAGATAATTTTTCTTGAGCTTGTCACATTCTTTGTTCCAGAAAGTTCTTTATTAACATTGATTTGAAAAAAACCCCACCTGATCTTTGAATGAGTCAAAAGAAACAATTGGACGCGTTTTCATAATCACCATGAAATGCTGCAGATATGTATATACATAGGAGATAATAACAGCAATTAGTAGTTAGAATTCCTCCTGTTTCTGATCCCATTGTTTGTTTTTTTCCTTTTGAGAGAACAAGTGCTTATTATTCATGGAAATGTTGTTCTGTTTCAGCTGAAACTCTCTTTCCTCCTGCAACTCAGTATATTTAGCCAATGTGACCAATGGGAGTTCATCGGTGTGTTTAAATTTGGGGTACTGTTGGTAGCCTTTGCTAAAAATATAGCTATTCTGGAGGGAGATGAATTGCCGGTTTGACAATTTGAGGTTGAAGCAGAGGGATATGATGCACACAGAAGAAGAGCAGGCGCATTAGAGTACATAATGCGTCAGTGCCTGGAAAAAGTGTGACAATGCGCTTTCAGATACAATTGTATTCATAGCCCATCTTCTCCAAAGTGTCAGCCCTCTTAACAAAACAATGTAGAAATAGAACACTGCAAATAAGACCTTAGCTAATACATTATGATGTATTTTTAACATGTCAGAGCTGGTCCATGGTAAGCCAGGAGCCTAAGAGCAAGTCAGGGTTGAATGGCAAATCAGGAAGCAGGGACAAATCAGAGCCAAGAGTAAGGCCAAGTCCAGCAGCTTCATAGGGCCAAGTTGGAACCCTTCTGGCCCCTCATCTCATCTGTCCCCTATTGTGCTGATAAATGTAATGCCACCTTTTGATCTTCAGCAACTGGGGCACCAGAGAGCAAGTTAGCAGCTTCCTCCTCCAGCATGGGCTGACAAGGAAAGAAGAACATGAGAACATTCAACATTGCCTTCTCTGAGTCAAACCATTGATATATCTAGCTCAGTATTGTTTACACCGACTGGCTGTCGCTCTCCAGGATTTCAGACAAGGTCCTCTCCCTGCCATACCAGGAGACACTAGAAATTGAACCTGAGACTTTCTGTGCGTCATGGTAGGTGCTCATAGAGCTACAGCCCTTCTCAAAAGTACATTTGAATCTGGAGTCTCTAGTTTAAGATCCCTAGCAAGAAATATGGGGCAAGCAGCAGAAGATATTGCTGGTTATTGGGAAGTGAGCTTCCCACACTGACTGTGGTAAATGGGTCATGGCAATAGTTTGCCAGTACTCTCTCCCTAAGGAGCAGCCATGGAACATGTCCATCTCTCCGGTCTCTCTTTTTCCCGTCCACCCACCTTGATACTTTCCAAAGCATAGACTTCACAAATAATCTCTTGATGACAGACCTTGACAAGACTGATTTTTGCAACTCCGTGCTCACTTCTCTTTTGACACAGCAGCATTAATAACAGTTTGCATTGTGCGTCTTGACATTCTTATTTTTTTATTTTAAAAAAGCACAGCCGTTCTGATAAAGGGCATCTGCTTAATTGCAGGTTTCCTTAATTACAGCTCTGCGGAAGCTCATCTGCTTGGGCAAATCCACATTGTAGCGCTGAGCCGTTTCGGCATATATTTTCTCCCCTTTTCATCTGCTGTGGGTTTCTCCACACATGGCATTGGTGCCTTTCGTAGCCTTTCTCCTTCCTTGAAGGAGCTCAGGACACTCTTCAGTTAATCCTCACAACAACCCTGTGCAAAATCTCCCCATGAGCCCCATAGCAGATGGGCTCTGAACCTGAATCTAATTTTTTATAAATATTTGGGTGCTTCCTGTCTTCTCCAAAGCTTCTAAATTCAAAGAGTAGGTTTGGGGATCTAGTATGGTGTAGTGGTTAGAGGGTTGGACTAGGTTGTGGGAGGCAAAGAGTTCAAATCCTCACTCCTCCATGAAGCTCACTGAGTGACCTAGTCTCTGCCGCTCTTCCTAACCTACCTCACAGGGTTGTTGTGGGCATTAAATGTGGGGGGACGACGACTTGTGCACCACTCTGAGTTCTTTGGAGAGTAAGGGTGGGCCGTAAATGCAATTAAATAAACAAACAGGCTATTTTGCCAGGCTATTGTTCTATGCTCAGTATTTTCTACACACTTACTGGTAGTTGTTCTCTATGTCCTAGCTCCAGTATGAAGAAGTACTGTACTTGAGCTCATATTATGGTTTATGCCTGAAAATTTAATGAACAATTCAGTATATCAACAAAGCAAAAATGAGAGAGAGGCAAGGCAGGTGCAAGGCAGTGACAGTGAGAAACCACACCTGAGGAACACACCTGAGTTCAGAAGGCCTCTTGCTCAAGCAAGTCCCTGCTTATACAGGAAGTCCTATGTACTCCCCTTCCTGCTTACAAGGATCCAGTGACCAGCTCAGGTGGATGGCTGAAATCCAGCTCATGAAATGTATCTCGACTGAGAAGCTGTCATTCAGTAGTTCACCACATGAGGGAACTGCACACAGATCCAGTAGCTTCTGCTGTTTATAGCTCCTTGCTGTTACTTATGAGCCATAGACGTCATAGAAGAAATAAGTCCTGGGGTATAATCGGAAGGCAAATGAAACGGCCACCTTCCTGAAATTAATGTCTTCAGTCCAAGGATGGGAAATGGAGCAGAAACCCGTATGCACTCTGCCATGCATTCCACATACATAAAATAAATGTGATTTTTTAAAAAATCCTCATGAAAGTTCATCAGCATTTTAACATGAATTTCTCATAATGTGTATGCTTTCCCCCCCTCACAATCTTGCCCAACAGACATGCTTTTTTGCAAAACTGTTTTATCTAAAGCATTGTGTGCATTCTTTGGCGGGGGGGAGTGTGAATTCTGAAGGATAGCTGTGTTTCCCTTGATGCATGGCTTCAGACAGCGCAAAATAGGGAGGAAAACTGAACTTAAATGAAAACTGAATTGAATTTCTCCCTCATCTCTAATCCAAGCCCAGGCAGAATGAGGCTGAGAGGTGGGGAGGGAGAGATGTTTTCAGTAGGAAATCCCAAAGTAACATTATTTGGAGGGCATGTCAAAAACTTATGTAGACAAGACCAGCTTGAGTGTAATGGTTGTGCTGTGAGTAGAGGCTGCTATGCTACGGAACTGTAGCTTTTTGACCAAAATATCAACATTCCACACTAAATTTCACTCCCACCAGTGGGTGTGGTGTGACACAAAGAGTGTAATTGAACAATGTCACTGCTTCCCCACCCCTTTCCACACATACGTGCTTCTGTTGCCCCATGATCCCTCCATGAAAATAGCAGGAAATAGCTGAATGCTAGTTTATAATTATAATTATTTATTTATTTATACCCCGCCCATCTGGCTGTGTTTCCCCAGCCATTCTGGGCGGCTTCCAACAGAAAAATAAAACACAGTAATCTATTAAACATTAAAAGCCTCCCTGAACAGGGCTGCCTTCAGATGTCTTCTAAAAGTCTGGTAGTTGTTTTCCTCTTTGACATCTGTTGGGAGAACGTTCCACAGGGCAGGCGCCACCACCGAGAAGGCCCTCTGCCTGGTTCCCTGCAACTTGGCTTCTCGCAACGAGGGAACCGCCAGAAGGCCCTCGGTGCTGGACCTCAGTGTCCGGGCAGAACGATGGGGGTGGAGACGCTCCTTCAGGAGGCCATTTAGGGCTTTAAAGGTCAGCACCAACACTTTGAATTGTGCTCGGAAACGTACTGGGAGCCAATGTAGGTCTTTCAGGACCGGTGTTATGTGGTCTCGGCGGCCGCTCCCAGTCACCAGTCTAGCTGCCGCATTCTGGATTAGTTGTAGTTTCCGAGTCACCTTCAAAGGTAGCCCCACGTAGAGCGCATTGCAGTAGTCCAAGCGGGAGATAACCCCTCCTCACACAATTTTTTCGTTGTGCTCCTCAATTTTGCAGGTTAAGGGGGCTGCAAACAGATTTGTTTTCTGGAATCAAAAAGCACAGCAATAAGCGCTAATTGTGTACTATACTCTCTTACGTTTTCTGGACCTGGCTTTTACGTCGCGTGAAAGCTCAAACGTAATGTGGAAATTAACTGGGGAATGTCAGGGGAATGGAACAGACTGACACATGAATACAGTGTGAGAGAGACGTAGATTTTGGGGACTTGGCTGAAAAATAGTGCTGTGAATCACATCAGCATTGAGTGATGATGGCTAATGGTGCTTTCTTTGTGCTTGTAGCGATGGAAGGGGTGCCTTTTATGATCTCGGAGAAGTTCGCCTGCGCTTCCGAAGGGGTAAGTTCTTTTAAGCCTCCACAGTCACTTATGGACCCATTGTTAAAATCGTGTTTATGGAAGACAATCTTACTCGGCTATGAGTGATCGCCAAAGAAAGAAATAAAGACGATTTTCTCATCGCTCTGGTCATACTTCCTTTTTTCTGCTCCTTTATTTATTTGCAGCATTGGTACTCTGGCCTCTGGCCAAATAAAGGCTCTCGGTGTGGCTTATATAAATCAGTTCTGAGACAGACCCTACATGGCATGTGAGGAAAAAGGAGGAAGAAGCAGGAGGGAAAAAGCAAGCTCAAACACAAGTTTTAAAAAGTTACAGTCGATGGCAGTCCTGGCTATCTTGCCATTGATAAAGAGCAACCTTCCTCCTGAACCACTTTTAACATGCACCCATTCCAAGAGCAGAACTGGTCACAACATCCAGAACAGGAAAATAGGACAGCTCCTGGCACACAAGAAATACACATACTGTACAGTATTAGTTTTCCTTGCCTGGATGGCTCAGATGTAGTGATGGCCAGAAGTTAGGTCTGTATCTATTGATAGATTTATTGGGGAATGACCATGTCCATTCATTTCAATGGGTCTACTCCAAGTAGAATTTAGTTGGGCACAACCCCAAGTGAATCAAATGTCCTCTTTTCCCCTGTGCCTGTGCTGTCAACGCAACCCAACCTTGCACCCGCCGCCCCGACTCCCTATTTCTGGGAGCTGCTTAGACCTTGAAAAATGTAAGCTATTCCGCACATGGAGCGCAAAGTAACTTTAGCTGACCCAACTCCTCTTGGTTGCCGTGGCGACGTTGGCAGGCTCCCAGCTGCCGCAGAGAAGGACAGCCTCGCTGGTCCTGTTTACCAATTCCTCTCTCAGAAGTTGAGAGGTCATTACGTCCTAATGAGGCAGCAGATGGACCTCGGCTGGAGTCCGGGCAGCGGCAACGCAGCCTTAAGAATAACCTCGTCCATCTTCCCTGCTTCTTCTTCCCCCTCTGCCTGGAGAAACACAGTCAGTGACCAAATGTCTGTTCATACAGTAAAAGCTCAGGAATGGGATTACCAGTATATTTTTCCAGACCAAGAGCTGCACTCCCTTCTGGGCAATGTCCCAGGTGCCACATGACAGTAGTGGGCAAGGTGAAAGGCAATAGCAGGCAGAACAACAAATGTAGGTTTTACCTTTGTACAGTAGACTACATAAACTAACACAACCCTTGCTGTCCTCCATCCTGGCAAGCAAGAGGCACCATCAGAGTTCAAGGACACACTCCAGCCAGGCAAAATCACTCAAGGGGGGTGCAAAGCAGGGCCAATGAGGGGTGTGCCTGGGGAGAAGGGGTGTGGCCTCGTGAGAATTCCAAGGGCCAGATAGAGAGGCCTGGAGGACGGCATTTGGCCCCTGGGCCCAAGTTTATGCTCCCTTGCTTTGGGTGGTAATGTGTATTACTTGACAGACTGAGGTGTGTTTAGCCAGCATTGCTGCCGAGCACACTCAACACACCTTATTCTTATTGCTGAGTTGGGTCCTGAGCATCTGCCCTGAAGTCCAACTTAACAGCACCACTCTACCCCATACATGTCCAGTTTGCAAAGCAAAGAAGCTGGCCTGAGGCGACCCCTTTCACTGCCCCAAGAATAACAAGTGGGGCTGGGGTAGTGGAGCGCCCTTCTCCTCCCCATCACATGGGCCATTGCAACAGGCAAACCCAAATCTAATTCTTCCTCCCCTTCCCCCCCCAAAAAAACCACCTCCCTGCCTATTACTCAATTCAAAGGAGTCACTTTTCATTTATTTATTTTATTGTACTTCTATCTTGGCAATTTTCTAAGAAATTTCAGGTAGAATACATGTTTCCTCTCCCAACCTGCACACAAACATACATCATATAGTATTTCCCCAACAACCCTGTAAGGTAGGTTAAGCTGCGGAGTGCTGATTAGCTCAAATTCACCCAGTAAGCTTCCTGGCTGAGGATTTGGACCTGGGTGTCACCCCAACCCTATCACACTGCTGAGACACCTAATACCGCTAAGCCACGCAGTCTTTTCAAATCTTTGAATCCAACCCAACTGAGAGTTCCAGTTCTCATTTCTGGAGCACGAACATCAGGGACTTCTCTCTGTCCCCATATACCTTGATTCTTATTTGACACACAGAAGAGTGAACCCTTGCAGCTGTCACCTGGGAGCCTCTCCCTTTTCCCTCAGCCTCACACCCTGAGGAAACCTCTCTGGCCTGCCCTCTCACTCAGGTTCCCTTATGTGTACATGCTTATCCATCCCAAATGCAAAGACCAAAACATACATGTAAATAGAATTAACATTGAGCAATCGAGAATTAAAAAAAAATCATAGAAAAAGCAAGATAAGAAGAAAAGGAAAAAGAGTGTCTCACGATTCTCTGTCAATTATGTATGTAACAATTATTCAAAATATTTAGGGCATACATTCCAAAATAATTTCTGGCTGTACTAGTATCCAGCTTTTTTCCATTCTGCTAGATGGTATTTTCTGAGTCTTCCCTCCCAGGCATCTCAGATTCAAAACTTTTCTTTAAAGCCACACATGTGAGACATAATTGTCTTTCTTCCTTTAGCAATTAGAAAAAACACACACAATTTTTGGGATGGGGGAGATTGCTAGCATGTGAAGAATCAGAGATGCCACCTGTTCATCCATTAAGCCAACCACATTAATTGGTATGGGGCTGCTCTCAGTACTTTTTAATGGAGTGTAGAGGAGCAGAGCCCTCCATTGTGATAATCAGATATCTGCTTTGGCAAATACGTAAGTGTACTCATAACTGAGACAAGCTAAGTTCTACACAGCTCTCATTGAGGGTGAAGTGGAAAAAAGTTCCAACCCAGTGGTTGCTCTTCTGGACACTGATAGTGTCCTGATGTTAAGCTTAATTTTAAATGGATTGTCCACTTGTTTTTTTCAGGGGAGATACCCACAATGTATTGGGATCTTGTGACGCACTGGACTTTTGTGAGCCTCTTAACTACTGTATATTCCTGCGTATAAGACTACTTCTTAACCCAGGAAAATCTTCTCAAAAGTCGGGGGCTGTCTTATACGCCGGGTCGTATTTCTTACACGGCGATTATATCTCAAACTCTATATTTTAACTGGAAAAGTTGGGGGTCCTCTTATACGCCCAGTCGTCTTATATGCCGGAATAGGTGATCCCTGCACTTGCTAGGAAGCTGGAACATGACATTTGCTGGAATTCTCATTTTTATAAACAGATTGCTGTTATTGTTATTTTGCATTTCCTTATAGATGCAGCCAGTCGATCTCCTGGGCATCACTATTAAATCCTTGGCAGAAATCGAGAAGGAGGTAAGTCCCTTCTGGAATCTTGTCTTTCCTTAATTCACCACCTGAGTGCTTTTGGGAGGCTAGATATGATTTCTTTGCTTTACAAGGCTGCGGGTGAACTTCTGCACCACCATAACCCAAATTCTGCAGCCAGGACAGCTGCATTCTGCAGCGTCTATATTTTGATGCAAATATGCATAACTTTCCCTACTTTACACAATTTATTTTGTACATATGAGATAAAGCTTCAGACCATCACTTAACACAAGCTTGCTGTGGTTCCCTATTGGGATTCAGTTAATCACTAAAGTAATATATACAATATGGTGATTAACAAACAAATTTTATTTCTGCTGCAAAACATTTTGGCTTCCGCCTTTGTCAGCTGCTCTGGTGGGGATATATTTATATTTTGAGACTGGGAGAACCCACACAGGGTGGGATGAAATCTTGATTTTAAAATTTGCAGAAATCTAACTCAGCCTTTCCTCCAGCTTCTGAGGTGGTGGTTGTTGTTGTTGTTGTTTAGAGGCAAAACTGGGTGAGGCAGCAAGTGGTACTCTTACATTTATAAGAAGGGTTCTGCATTCACATTTATCTATTCAGGGAAGCAAGAGGCAGTATCAAAGTTCAAAGACACATTCCAGCCAGACAAGAAGATTGCAGTGCAGAGCTATTGAGGGGTATGGCCTGGGAAGACTTCTGAGGACCAGATAGCAAGTCCTAGAGGGCCACAATTGTTCCCCATCACCCAGACATGTGGAGGGCAGGGGTATGGAGAAAGGGGATAAAAAAAGGTTTTCTCATAACACTAGAACTTGTGGACATCCGATGATGCTGAATGTTGAAAGACTCTGGACAGACAAAAAAAAGTAGGTAGAGTTAAACTATGAAACTTACTCCCACAGGAGGCAGTGATAGCTACCTGCCTGGATGGCTTTCAAATATTAGATAAATTCATACAGGATAAGGCTGTCATTGGCTACTAGCGCTCTCTCTCTCTCTCTATATATATATATATATATGCACACACACACACATTTTTATTTATTTAACATAATTATTACAAAATATAAACAAGATATTTCAAATACACACATACATATATGTTTCAATTAAGCACATATATATGGGGGGAAGGAAGAGAAAGAAAGAAGAAAAGGAAAAAAGGAGGAGGAAAAAGAAAGGAAAAAAGAAAAAAGTTGGAAGAATTTCTTCCAAATTTATTCTACAAATATCTCAATATGAAAATAATAATAAAATTTCATTAATTGACTTCCATCGCTTACACTGCACTTCCTCTATACCGTACATTTTAGGCAAGATTGTATCTCTTATTCCGTGTTTTTTCCATACAGTCTCACACAAATATTTTAGTCAACAAATTTTCTCAATCTCTCACAAATCTATTCTATACACAACCAATACCTTACATTTGATCCTTGTCTACCTAAATAATCATTTAAACATTTCCATTGTTTCTGAATTGTATTTTTTTGTTTTTGTCTCATCAAATCAGTCAACTTTGCTAATTCCAAATATTTGCATAATTTATTCAACCATTCCTCTTTGGTTGGAATATAATTTCCTTTCCAATTATTGGCTATCAACATTCTTGCTGCTGTTGTCGCGTACAGGAAGATATTAGTTTTATCTTTCGGGATGTCCCCATTCAAAATTCCTAATAAATATGATTCTGCTTTTTTATTGTGTGATATTTTTTATCAACTTTTTAATTTCCTCATGTATCATATTCCAATATTTCTTAATTTCCGGACAGGACCACCACATATGGTATAAGGTTCCAATCATTCTATTACACCTCCAACACTTATTATTGCCAGATTTTTTTCATTTTTGCCAGCCTATCTGGCAACATATACCATCTATGATGCGTCTTCATGAAGTTTTCTTTTATTTGATAAGAAGCCGTAAAATTTATATTTTTTGACCAAAATTTAACCCAATCTTTATATTCAATTTCAGAACCTAAATCTTGTTCTCACCTTAACATAGTCTTACTTTTAATTTCTTGGTCTATTTGTATATTATTTAATAATTTATACATTTTTGTAAGTATTTTTTTTTGTTTACTCTGTAAGACTTCTTTATCTAACATCAATATTTTATTTTCAAATCCTCTACTTTTTGAATCTTTTTCAAAAGTCGCTTTCAATTGAAAATATTCCAACCAATTTATTCCCATCTTTTTTATTCTTCATAATCTTTTAATTTTGGTTTTTCATTCATTTCTTCCACTAACTCTTTGTAGATTCGCCACAATTTCCTACTTTGGGTCTGCTCCTTGTTTTGGGATAAGGGCTATCAAAGCTTCTTGCCAAGATTCTGGAATTTCTCCTTCATCTAATATTTCATCCATAATCAATTTAAGTTTGGGGGCCACTATCTCTTCTAATCTTTTATAATAGGTTACTGCTATGCCATTGGGGCCAGGTGATTTCATGAAGATTTAGGGGCGATTTCGTATTTCTTATTACCTCCTTAATTTCTTCTAATTTAATATTTGAATTTAGAGTGGCATATTCCATCTCATTGATTTCTGGTAGTCTATTCTCTAATAAATAATACTATTTCTCTCTCATCCTTCTTCTCCGCTGTATACAATTTTTTATAATATTTCATGAATCTATCCTTAATTTGTTCCAATTCCATAATTTCCTCTTCTTCATCTATAATTTTATTTACCACTCTTTCCATTTGTCTCTCTTTAGCCAGCCAAGCTAACATTCTCTCAGGTTTATTTGCCTGTTCGAAATATCTTTGTTTTGTCCATAAAATTTTCTTTTCCACTTCTCTATTTGATAAATGCAATTGTAAATTTTTTATACTCTGAAGCATTTCTTCACTTTTTGGGGTTTTTTTACCAATTCTTTTTCTCTTTCTCTTATTTGTTTATTTATTTCCATAATATTATTATCCTCATTTTTCTTAATTCTCCCCATTTACTGTATTCCATACCCTCCCATAAAAGCTTTACTCGCATCCCAAATTATTTTCCTATCTGTATTTTTGTTCTCCGAAGAATTGATTCTTTTGAATTATGATGCTGGAGGAGACTCTTGAGAGTCCCATGGGACTGCAAGAAGATCAAACCTATCCATTCTGAAGGAAATCAGCCCTGAGTGCTCACTGGAAGGACAGATCCTGAAGCTGAGGCTCCAATACTTTGGCCACCTCATGAGAAGAAATAGAAGACTCCCTGCAAAAGACCCTGATGTTGGGAAAGATGGAGGGCACTAGGAGAAGGGGAGGATGAGATGGTTGGACAGTGTTCTCGAAGCCACCAACATGAGTCTGACCAAACTGCGGGAGGCAGTGGAAGACAGGAGTGCCTAGCGTGCTATGGTCCATAGAGTCACAAAGATCAGGCACGACTAAACGACTAAACAACAACATTTTGGTTCTCATTTAATTCAAAAAATTCTTTCAAAATTTCTCTCGCTTTACCTACTCTTTGTTCATTTCTCCACACCTCATCATTCATTCTCCACCTACCTTTGGTACGTCTTTTGAATTTCATGTGAATTGCTATGGCTACTAGCTTTGATGACCATACTCTGCCCCCTCAGAGCCTTTAATGCTTCTGAATATCAGTTGCTGGAAACAGCAGGAGGGGAGAGTCTGCAGGTTTTCCATGGGCATCTTGGTTGGCCACTATGAGAACCGGATGCTGGAACTAGAGGGGGCATTGGCCATTCTTATGCTTGAGGTTTCCCATCCCAGGTATAGGAAATGTTCAGCTAAATGGACCACTGGAGTCTGACTGTGTAAGGCAGCTTACAAAGTGCTGATTTCAAGCCCCAGGATCACTAATTGGCTATCCCTGTTTGACAGTAACATGATGCCACAAGTGCATACATTTTAAGATAAATCAGTCTCTCAAGATTCGGCAAGGGAAGTGTTGTTGGCTTTTATGGCTTAATTTCACCATCTCAGCAAAGCCTCTTCAACTGCATTTCAAAGGACTTAATTTTATTCAGATCCTCCCAAGTTGCTGTCTCCCTCCCTCCCTCCCTCCCTCCCCCCCATGCCCCCACTCCTTCTCAGCAGGTCTCCCCTCCTGAGCACAGTCACATGTAATGGTCTTTAAACGAATACACTTGCTAACTGGCAGGAATTCAGGTTTGGTTGTTCATTTGTTTTTTAAATGTTGGTTCCAGCGATTCAGCTTGGGAGTTTTGGTTATTTCTCTCCCCCCCTCACACCCCAATCCCAAATGACTGGAGAAATTCGTCTTGATTATAATTGCTCTTACCCACGCATATCTAATTTGTATCTTTTTAAGTGTTAATTAGTAAACAGTTTGAGCTGACATCTTTATGCATTTGCATCTGTGAAAAATAGCACTTATTGCTGGCTTAGCTGCAGGCCCTTGCTGCTCACTGCAACATTGCGACATTGACATAAAATTAATGAAGACATGGGTGCCAATTTATTTATTTATTTTTTTAGCTGCCTTTAGGAAGATCTCCTCCTTGGCGAGACTCTCCTTCATGCCATTTAATTTATTTTATTTTTTTAAGGAGAGGGAAATGTGTACTCATACATCACTTTCTGTGCAACATCTTTGCTAAGCAGGCGTTCGTATTAATTTTCCGAGAACGTGGTGCACATTTCCCGGTTACCTAGGTAGCAATCGAACTTGCAACCGGGATAATGCCAAAATGTATTCTCCTTTCTTTAAAACTTTCCCCAGCCATTAACTTTCAAGATAACCAGGTGTTGATAATAAAACAATGCAAAAAATAAACAAACAAACTCTGCTCTCTTATAGTCGCACAGTGTCATCTAGTGGTGGCATTAAATATTGCATTGGGAGGGGAAGTACTTGCTCACTGCATTTATATTATTACTTTTTCTTCAAGGAGGCATACATTTAATCCCCACAACAACCATGTGAAGCAGGTGGGGCTGAGATGCAGCAACTGGCCCAAGGCCACCCAGCAAGCTTATTGGCCAAGTGGGAATACAAACCCAGGTCTCCCAAGTCCTAGTCTGACACTCTAACACTACACCACAGTAGGACTCATACACTGAGGTCCAGCACCGAGGGCCTTCTAGCAGTTCCCTCGTTGCAAGAAGCCAAGTTACAGGGAACCAGGCAGAGGGCCTTCTTGGTAGTGGCACCTGCCCTGTGGAACGCCCTCCCATCAGATGTCAGAAACATAGCTGCCAAGTTTTCACTTTTCTCGCGAGGAAGCCTATTCAGCATAAGGGAAAATCCCTGTAAAAAAGGGATAACTTGGCAGCTATGGTCAGAAAAAAACAACTACCAGACTTTTAGAAGACATCTGAAGGCAGCCCTGTTTAGGGAAGCTTTTAATGTTTAATAGATTGTTGTATTTTAATATTCCGTTGGAAGCCACCCAGAGTGGCTGGGGAAACCCAGCCAGATGGACGGGGTATAAATAAGAAATTATTATTGTTATTATTATTATTATTAAGTAAATGGACAGGGCATGTTAACTTGCTCACAAAAATGAAATTGTGACATTATGTTACTGACAGACAGGGATAGCCAATTAGTGATCTGGAGCTAGAAATCTTCCCTCCCCCACGAACATGAATCAATTACAGTCATACCTCGACATCCAAACGCTTCGACTTCCGAAGGTTTCGACTTCCGAAGTCGACAACCCCTGGAAGTCTTTTCTTCGCGTGCGCCCGCGCTCTGCACCTGCACAGAGCGGCGTGCGCGGTCGGGGCATGCGCAGAAGCGCGAAATCGCGCTTCACGCATGTGCCGTAGTGGCGCTTCGACATCCGAAAACCTCGACTTACGAAGACAACCGGGGAACGGATCGTCTTCGTAAGTCGAGGTACCACTGTAGTCCCTGGTGGCTTAATCAAAATAGCAATTGAAGGTGTGGTAAAACATTTCACTCCAAAAGAGAAGGCGTGGATGTCTTTTGGATTTCGTATGCAACAGAACTCTCATTCCAGGTATGACTATGGTTCTGATCTCACTTAAAAACTAATATTGTAGAATTGGGAAAGGTTCTTGAAAACAGTGGCTGAAATGATCAACGGAATGAGGTAACTCCACTTTGAGGAAAGGTTGAAGCATTTTGGGTTTTTTTAGTTTAGAGAAAAGGGAAGGGGTGACATGACAGAAGTGTGTGAAATTATACACAGTGTGGAAATTATACTCCTTCTCTCATAACACTAGAACTTGTGGACGTCCAATGAAGCTGAATGTTGGAAAATTCAGGACAGATAAAATAAAGGATTTCTTCATGCAGCACATAGTTAAACTATGGAACTCATTCTCATAAGAGGTAGTGATGACCACCAGCTGGAATGACTTCAAAACAGGATTAGACAAATTCATGGAGAATAATGCTACCAATGGCTACTGAACACCTGTTTCTAGAAATTGTAGGAAAGGATAATGCTTTTGCATCATTGTAAAACAAAAACATCTTTGCCTGAGGTCAAAATAATCACAGTTGGCACCAAGCCTTCTTCCTAGGGGAGAGCATTCCATAAACAGAAGAACACCTGTTCTCTTTTTACCTCCCGCAGTTCATGACATCAGATTATGATCCTGGGGTTTGGTCACATTCATAGGGGGGAAAGTGTGACTTTGTTTTTTCCCTTCTGGTCACTGCCCATTCCACAACTTAACATGGCTTAGTAACTTCTTAATATTCATTCTATTTGTATACCTCCTATCCTCCCAGCAGCTCATGGTGAGTTACATGGGTTTATCGCTAAAATTAGGAGGAACTTACCTAATGGTAAGTAAGAGCTGTCTCTGGGGAGGATGAATTCTGTGATCATATTTTATCCTCACAACAACCCTATTATGTAGGGCAGGCTGAGAAAGAGAGAAAGAGAATGCCTGTCTAGTCAGGTTGTAAGGCAGGCATCCCCAAACTGCGGTCCTCCAGATGTTTTGGCCTACAACTCCCATGATCCCTAGCTAACAGGACCAGTGATCAGGGATGCCTGTTGTAAGGGGATGCCTGTTGTAAGGGATCATTTCCAACCTGTTATCTCTGAGGATATGGACAGGCTGCTTAGACAAGTTAAACCAACCACCTGTTTTCTTGATCCTTGCCCATCCTGAGCCAGAGAGGGCTGAGCGGTGGGCTCTGAGAGAGCCAGTGTGGTGTAGTAAAGAGCGGTAGACTCGTAATCTGGTGAACCAGGTTCACATCTCCGCTTCTCCACATGCAGCTGCTGGGTGACCTTGGGCTAGTCACACTTCTCTGAAGTCTCTCAGCCCCACTCACCTAACAGAGTGTTTGTTGTGGGAGAGGAAGGGAAAGGAGATTGTTAGCCGCTTTGAGACTAGGGTAGTGATAAAGCGGGATATCAAATCCAAACTTCTCCTCCTCCTCCTCCTCCTCCTCCTCCTCCTCCTCCTCTTCTTCTTCTTCTTCTCCTCCTCCTCCTCCTCCTCCTCCTCCTCCTCCTCCTCCTCCTCCTCCTCCTCCTCCTCTGTGGGATGGTGAATGCTTCTCTCTGTGAGGGAGTCTTCCTGGAACCCCTTAAAGAGGTGGTTATTAAACCGCTTCTTAAAAAACAATCTTTGAAGCCGGCCTAGGGCTTGCCGAGCAGAAGGTCGGTGGTTTGAATCCTCGCGACAGGGTGAGCTCCCATTGCTCGGTCCCAGCTCCTGCCAACCTAGCAGTTCGAAAGCACCTCAAAGTACAAGTAGATAAATAGGTACCGCTGCAGCGGGAAGGTAAACGGTGTCTCCATGTGCTGCTCTGATTCGCCATAAGCGGCTTTGTCATGCTGGCCACATGACCTGGAAGCTGTACACCAGCTCCCTCGGCCAATAACGCGAGATGAGCGCCGCAACCCCAGAGTCGGTCACGACTGGACCTAATGGTCAGGAGTCCCTTTATCTTTACCTTCCTATGGCCAATTATCACCATCTCAAATCTTCCATTCCTCAGCAAGGTGATTGAGTAGGTGGTTGTGGAACAACTCCAGGCACACCTTCCAATAAGGATTCAGGCCCCATCATGGGACTGAAACTGCCTTGGTTGTGCTGGTCAATGATCTCTGGTGGACTAGAGAGAGAGGTGAAAGCTGTTTCCTGGTTCTGCTAGATCTTTCAGCAGTTTTTGACCATGGTATCCTTCTGGACCCTCTAGCAGGGCTGGGAGCTGAGGGAACTGTTATGCAGTGGTTCTGCTCCTTCCTGGGCCATGTCCAGTAAGTGGTATTGGAGGTGAATGCTCAAACCCCTGGAATATCCCCATCTAGCCCCACATAGGATTATAGGAAGCTGCCTTATACTGTGTCAGGCTCTGGGTCCATCTACCTCAGTACTGTAAACACTGACTGGCAGGAGAACTCCAGAGTTTCCAACAGCACGTGTGCCCTGGCCCTACCTAGAGATGCTCTGGATTGAACCTGGGACCTCCTGCATGCAAAACAGATGCTCTACCAGTGATCTACAGCCCTTCCTGGCCAAAAGCGTAGGAAGCTGCCTTATATTGAGTCAGAGCATTGCTCCATTTAGCTCTGCATTGTCTACACTGAATGGCAGCAGCTCTCCAGTTTTCCAGACGGGTAGCTATCTCCCAGCCCCTACCAGGAGATGCTGTGGATTAAACCTGGGACCTTCTGCACACAGGTCAGATGCCCTGCCCTCCATTGCATAACACTCAGCTGGTGAAAAGCCCCAGATGACTCAAAAGGTTGCACATTAGTTTGTGACATCTTGGTGGGCTTTAATGAAGGCTATTGCTCTACTGTGGCTTTTGGTGAACATCAAACCAGGATCAGATTCCCTGCCAGTCAGTGCCCATAGCAAGGGCAGCTAAACAGAGCAGTTTGTGTCATCGGAATCAGGCACTGCTTTGCAGCTTCTCTCTCCAGCAAGGTTTGCTCCAGTTTGGAATGTTCTACAGTTGTACCTTGGTTGTCGAACGGAATCCGTTCCGGAAGTCCTTTCGACTTCCAAAAATGTTCAACAACCAAGGCGCGGCTTCTGATTGGCTGCAGGAGCTTCCTGCACTCACTCGGAAGCAACGTTGGATGTTCGTGTTCCAATGAACCTTCGCAAACTGGAACATTCACTTCCGAGTTTGCAGCGTTCAGGAGCCAAAACGTTCGAGTCGCAAGGCGTTCGACAACCAAGGTATGACTGTACTTGCACTCCTTTTGCATCACACCCTGGCACCAGGCATTTTCTAAGTATGTAAGATTTTTATTAAAGTTTTCCACAATACAATAAAATAACAGCTACCAAGAAATGCAAACACAACAAGGAAAATACAGGGTCTTCTCCTAAAGGTAGTTCTCAGTCCCCAGCTCACTTCCCAGCTCTCGCCGAGGATCCTTTTTCCTTCCAGCCTCTCCCCCTAGGAGATCCACATTTCCTTGTCTCCCACCCAAGGCTCTCCATTAACCATCTACCACCCCCATGAGTACACTATCCCTGGAGCATAATAAAGGTCCCAAACATAGGACTCCAAAGAGAAATGAAAGAGAACGAGAAAGAAACAAGAAGGAAGGAGACAGACAGAGAGAGAGAGAGAGAAGCAAAATGAAATGAAATGAAAAAGACAAAAGGGAAAGTAATGTTAGAGGAAACTGATTTTCTATCTATCATTTAACATTAAAAAGAAAAAAATATTTAAGACATTCAGTCCATGATCTTTCCACTTTCTGTTAAACAATATTTAAGTCAAAGTTTCTCAGAACCATTCATTTATTTTTCCCACAAAAAGACCATGCTTTTTCTTTAATATTTACTTTACCTAGGGCTGCCATATGTCTGGAAATCAGTTAAAATGTCTGGGGAAACCCATGGTTTTGGGGGGTGAATTTCCTTTTAAAAAGCTCCAAAACTACTACTACTTTTTATAGATTTTGCACACACACACACAAAAAAAACCATTTGTGTCCACATTTTCACTTTTTGAAATATGACAACCTTACTTTATCTCCCTTAATTCCCACCACCATTCCTCTGTATTGAGCAATAGTAAATTCTTCCACACTGTCCATGTTAAAATCTCTCTACTGTGATCGCATATTGGAATAATATTCCATATTTCTTTCCGTGTTATATATCATTTAATTCTATCCTACTTCCATACGTTCAAATTCCATTGCCTGTTGTATTTCCATTTCTTGTGTTTAGAACCATTGTGAGGAAACCATTTCCATTTCAATATCTGCTTTCTTTAGTTTAGCTACATTATCCAGTGGGACCAGTCATTTTCCGAGGACCCCAACAAGAGAAGCCTTGGAAGCTGCAAGTTGTCTGTTATGGACAGACAGCTTCTAGAATAAGTGCAGGTTGTAGCTTCACTGAAGGCAGGGTAGTTCTGTGGCACGACTGGATCATCCAATCCCACACAGTTGCAGAGGCAAACCCAAACGCTCAAATTATGCTCCCAAATTCTGGGGATGTCAGAAGCTGCCTTATATAGAGGCAAACCATTGGTCCATCTAGTTTAGTGCTGTTTTTGGGTAGGGAACTTCAAGTCTGAGGGTCAAATGTGGCCTCCCAAGTCTTTCTGCTGTTGTGGAGGCATCCTGGGTGGTGGCTCAAAAGTATGAGGGACAGCAAGGGAGAATTTAGAGCCTGGTTCATTTGTTGAATGTGGCACTGCCCCTCCAACCTCAACCAGCCCCCACCTGCCTGTTGTGGGGTGGGGGGGTGATTAACAAAATCAGTCCTCCTGGCAAACTGGGAATATCCTCTCCCTCGCCCAAGTTTAGGATATTCCACCATTCTTCAGCAGAGTTTCTTTTTCCAGAACAGATTTAGTGGGTGCCTTGGGGGGGTGAGGGGGTGGAGAGCAGTAGCTGGGTCAACTGCAAAGCAGGTGAAACTTTCAATGCAGTCTTCCTGCTTTGCTGTGGCTCCTCGCTGAAGGGAGAGGAGAAACTGGACCATCCCTGGAGGACACTGGACCACCCAGCAGCAGCTGGCTTTGACACTAGACTTATGGGTGGGGTAGGGTGAAGTATTGGAGCCTCAGCTTCAGGATCTGTCCTTCCAGTGAGCACTCAGGGCTGATTTCCTTCAGAATGGATAGGTTTGATCTTCTTGCAGTCCATGGGACTCTCAAGAGTCTCCTCCAGCACCATAATTCAAAAGCATCAATTCTTCAGTGATCAGCCTTCTTTATGGTCCAGCTCTCCTTAGACGGCTTTTAAAAGCAATGCGTGGCTGCTTAGACACATTTATGGAGGCTAGTAGCTGTGATGTTAAATGGGGGCAGTCTGTCTTCAAATGGCAGATCTTTGTTGTGCAGGGAATGACGGGTGGAGGACTCTTTTGACTGGGGGGTTCCAGGGTAGAAACAGCAATGCAAGGCTAGATGAAGATCAAGCTGTTGATACACTAGTGACCTCAGCTGCCTCCTCTTAATCTGGAACCAGCTTTCCCTCTTTAACAGCAAACTTCTGAGGTTCCATGCCAGAATAAATGGCACAAAAATTGGGCTACTGTGAATAAAGCAATGCTTGTTTGATGTGGAACCTAAGATACATAGGCATGCGAAACTATTTTTAAAAAGCCCAAAGGAGACATAGGACCCTAAACCCAGTCCCCTGAGGGACTGAGCATGCTCAGTGGCCTCCAGAAGCCACATAATGTTCAGCATCGGGTGAGATACAAGTGAATTGGTGCCCTCTTATTGTATGCTGCACGAAGGCATGGCTGAGTAGCTGATTGGAGTCTAGAGCAGGAGCACTCTTGTTAGGAGGTGAGAATTCCATTGCAGTAGCTTGTGGGCAGCTCCACTCTCGGGACACCCATACTGGCTTACCCTACAGATTGCAGCATGTGCTTTGAACCCTCAGAAATACGCAGGAGCCTATTAATATTATTATCAGGCTTCCCATGGTCACAGGTAATGCTGGGCTAGATGGATCTCTGTTCTCATCCAGGGGGTTCCCAAACTAAGGCCTGGGGGCCGGATGCGGCCCAATTGCCTTCTAAATCCGGCCCTTGGATGGTACAGGAATCAGCATGTTTTTACATGAGTAGAATGTGTCCTTTTATTTAAAATGCATCTCTGGGTTATTTGTGGGGCATAGGAATTCATATATATATATTTTTCAAAATATAGTGCGGCCCCCCCACAAGGGCTGAGGGTCAGTGGACTGGCCCCCTGCTGAAAAAGTTTGCTGACCCCTGCTCCAGATGTTTTGAGACTACAATTCCCATCATTCCTGACCACTGGTCCTGCTAGCTAGGGATCATGGGAGTTGTAGGCCAAAAACATCTGGAGGGCCAAGTTTGAGGAAGCCTGCAATAGCACCTTAGAGACCAACTAAGTTTGTCATTGGTGTGAGCTTTTGTGTGCATGCACACTTCTTCAGATACCTGAAGAAACACACGAAAGCTCATACCAATGACAAACTTAGTTGGTCTTTAAGGTGCTGCTGGAAGGAATTTTTTTATTTTGTTCCGTAAGAAAACAGTATTTAGTACTCAAATGTTTACTTTTGGTGTTGCACTGTGGTTTGGCCACAAGGTGGCAGTATTTCTACATGTACTGTTCTTCACACTAGGCTTTGGCCCTTAATGCTGATTTAAGTAACAGCTCAATGAAGACACTTCTCTGGTTTAATCCTGTCTGGCAGAAGCCACGGGCTTTTAGGGACATCTGCAAGAAAGGATTATTTGGAATCCTACACACACACCCTCCCCAGCTGAAAGAAATTCCACGTGTTGAGGAGATTGTTGTACTTACTCTGTCATTGCATGTAAAAAAAAGACACCCTTAGGCCAAATAGTTTAATGTGGCCCCCAGGCCTCTCTGTCTGGCTCTCAGAACTTTTCCCCAGACCAATTTAAATGTTAAAGCTTTGTACACTAGCTTGGTTCCTACACATGCTCCTTTCTGTCCTCCATCTAGGGAAGCAGGAGGCAAGAACAGATTTCAGCCAGGAACTGAAGCACTCAAGCAAGAAGGGTGCAAAGCAGAGCCAGTGGGGGATATATACGGTTTGGAGTGAGTGCCAGATAAAAGGGAGGGCCACATTTGGCCCCTGGTCCACAGCTTCCCTACCCCTGAACTCCACACACAAACTCCCCACCCCAAAATCGCTTAAAGAGATTACCTAAATTAGGGATTCTGGTCACATCTACACCTTACACTTAAAGCACATTATCTATTTACAAAGTCATTATATGCACTTCCAAAAAAAAAAAAACAGCAAGGTGGAATGCAGCATATAAGGATAATATGAGCAAGAGATGCATGGAACTATAATTAAAAAGATCAGTAAATGCTGATGGGTTGAAAGGGAAAACAGAGTGATGTAAAGACCTGACTAAACCTTTCTTCCCTCCTGAAGTCATCTTCAGGAAGGGAAGGGTGCTTCGTGATTGGTAAGGGGTTCCACAGGCCAGGGGCTGCCACGTGAAAGACTCGTTCCCTAGAGAAAGTTAACCAAACCTCTGGAACATGGGGAACCACTTGAAGTGGCTTCGCCACCTCCAAAAGAATCTTGGGAACTGTAGTTTAAGGGTGCTTGGGTTTATAGCTCTGTAAGGGGGCGAGCTACATGTCCCAGGATTCTTTGTGGAGAAGCCATGTGCTTTAAATGCATGTGGTGGGTGATGACCTAAGCCTCTCTTTGTTACAAGTCAGGTCAGCTTGGGAAAGACTCTGCTTAAAAATCTCTTGGTGCCCATTCCTCAGCTGCCTTGGCTCTCTTGATGGTTGTGTGGTGTGGCTTATCTGTGAATCCAGTTCAACACATCTCTATTTCTGTTCCCCACAGTACGATTACAGCTTCCGGACAGAGCAGAGCGCTGCAGCCAGGCTCCCCCCGAGCCCCACTCGATGTCCACAGCTCCAGCAGTCCTGAAGCCCCCACCCCTGGGTGCCATGGAGAGGCGAAGCACATGTACTACTGAGAGGGGAGAGTGATCCCCCTCCTCTCCACGTAACCTTTTCCCCAAACCCCTTTATACTCCCCTCCCCCCAAAAGCAGTGTTACTGGAACCCTTTCCAGCAAAGGGAACAATTATCTCTCTTTCTCTTTCTCGTGTCTGATGATTTGTCGCTGTCTTTGTACAAAATAACTGGATAGGATTTATTTCTTCTTTGTTTCTCTCTTTTTATTTTTGATATCTCTTCTTGCTTCGGAGATTTAGATTTGGCTGCGTTAACCCTTTTCATCAACTGCCTTGACCTCCCATATCTCCTTTCAGGGTCCACTCTGCATCATAACCGTGTTAACCAACGTGTTGGATTGGTGGGTGTGTCGGTCCATCGCCTTTTTTATGATGATGTTTGCTTTCTTTTGATAACTGGTTCTGCCAGGTAAAAATCCAGTGGAGGCATCTTTCTCCAAAACGCCTTGCACCATCTAGGAAGCCACAGCCACCTCATCTGTGGCTTTTAACAGTGATCCCCCAGCTTATTCTGGGATACCGCCAATCCAGTACAGTCTTATTGCTCACGTGGGACTCTAAAATCACAGCATATCATTGGTTTCTAAACTTGTACCTCAATCTCTATACAAGGTTGAGGTTTACGTCTGGACTGAACAGAGACAATAAACTGGGTTGTGCATTTGGTTGGCTGGTGTTCTTCCATAACCTGTGACAGTTTCACTCGGCACTGGAGGGGGGAAGAAAGCAAGTAAGAAAAGCCAACAATTTTGCCTTCTTTGCCATCAAAATCCCACACAGCCAATGGTTTGCAGTTGGAAATGAGCTGAAGACCTTTTGTGGCCTGGACTTCCCCTCTGGCTCACGAAGAAGCCTGGAGATCCACTCTCCCAGTCTGACTAGCAAAGCCATTCTTCATCCAAAGATCATGCTATCCACCTTACTTGGTTTCCAAGGCCTGTTGGGGAGGGCGCTTCTTTTTTCCAGTTGAGAAGAAATAGGCCTAGATGTTTGCCTAGAAGCGTGATAATTGCTCTGTGGTGCACTGTCTATCTGTCTCTGAATGCAGACTGCCTGGAAAGATGTCCAGACTACCTTTCTCTCCCCAGAAATACTTGAATGTGGCAGCTAAGAAAACAGCCAATCAAAACGTGCCGGTCGCAGCAGCTGGCCCCTAAAGTCTTTGTCTCCCCTATTGGCTGCTTGATCATGAGAGCTACCACCGTGTGTGCCTCTGGAAGCCTCCTGAGAAGGGAGTTAAGACTTCAGTTCTCAACAAGTCTGGTCCCACTTCGCCAGCCCAAGGACAACTTTAAACTTCAGTCTCCAGCATGCTCACGACATGTGTCTCGTTCGAGA
Organism: Zootoca vivipara; assembly: GCF_963506605.1. Classification (NCBI taxonomy): domain Eukaryota; kingdom Metazoa; phylum Chordata; class Lepidosauria; order Squamata; family Lacertidae; genus Zootoca; species Zootoca vivipara. The sequence continues at coordinate 10,467,526 of NC_083294.1, read as the reverse complement.
CCCAAATGCATGTCTTGGTGAAATCTGTTAAGTGTATTGTTATATTTTGAAGTTATTTTGGAAAGCCTGTGTGATCTCATGTGCTGCTGTTTGAGAGTCCCTGCCAGAGAGAACAAATGCTTTTGAGGGGCAGCAAAGAGGGACAGGATTATTACCACTTCTCCCCACCCACCCCCCTCTTCAGGTGGGAAGGTTCAGCTGTGTAACATGTAAATAATGATTGTCTAACAGTCTTAAAACTAGAACACCGTGGTCCTAGAAAGGCAGCTGCTCTTGTGAGTTGTTTGGCAAGCATGTTCTTTAATTGTTCTTCCGAGGTTAAGTGCATGGATGAAAGTTGATATAGACATGCCATCTTCCTCCTGACGGTGTGGGATGTTCCTAGTACTTTATTACCTGTAGCCCTAATCTCCCATACGGCTACTATTCTACGTGTGACAAAATTCGGATTTTTTCCTATGGTGACGACTTCAATGCTTTTTTGAAATACCAAATGTCAAATTCTTTTTAAAGTGTCTTTTTTTCCTTCTCTGTTTTGGTGCCTCTGCTTTGCTGGTGCCCTAAGCATGTGCTTCGTCTGCCTACAGGCTGACCCAGTACTGCTTCCAACTCCAGGGTTATCAGAATCCTCTCCAGCCCAAGTGGGTGGGCAGATCTGAAGCTTGTTGGTGGACTGAGTTGCTGCTGTTTCACTCACAGTTCACAGCAGTGCTTACTTGATAAGAGTGTTTTCACGGGCCTTTCTCTCCTCCAGGCTTTTGACACATATTGCCCTGCCGTCTTCATCTGGAGAATCCATCTTCTAAAGCAAGGGTGGGGAAGCAGTGGCCCTCCAGTAGCTGTTGGACTACAATTCCCATCATCCCTGACATTGACCATGCTAGCTAGGGGTGATGGGAACAGGAGTGCCAAAGGTTTTCCAGCCCTGATCTGCATGCTGCTGTCTTTGCCGCTGTTCTCCCTCAGCCCTGTTTTCCACTCTGAACCCCCAAAATTACCCGTGGAGCAGGAAAAGCTACGGCTGGAATGTACCACTTGAAACTGCAGATGGGGACTCACATCATTGACTATTCCCCTTCCAACACATACACAAAATCCAACACACACACACACCCCATGTAGAAATCTAGCATGTCAGGGAGAAGTCTAGGTTACCCCCCTTTTGATCTGACGTGCTAGGTGGCGGGATTATTGTTGGCAGTCGGGTCCACAAAAAGGCTTACCACCTCAGCTGAGAACTGGGCCCTATGGATCATTCTTTTAGGTTCGGGGAAAAAAAATAGGTTGTTAGTGCCAGGGTGATTAGTTTGAAGACCAGGGTCCTTTTCTTACAAACCTGGAAAAAGCTGGTACGTTGGAGCCTGCCACTTAATTTTTCCTGTAGGGGGCAGGCTGTACAGGAGAGTGTACAGAAACCACGTGAGTCCCCCCCCCCCTGTTCCTTGTTGAGAGGCCTGCAGACTTTCACAACCAGCTCCTTTATCTACTGGGAAAGCACAGGGTGACCCTTGTCTTCCCCTACTGGAGGTTGCTGGTGTAGCATTCAGTGTGTTCTGAACAGCCTACATTGTTTTGAGTCTTTTTCAAACAATGACAAATGCGTTTCACAGGAAATGCTTTGTCTCAGAAAAAGAAAGTGATGCAAGCTGTCTGTACATTGCCAAATGCAACAATTTGCACACACATCTCTCTTGTTGTGTGCGCACATCTGCAAGTCTCACTGACCTTTTTAAGTGCTTCCTGTGGGTCATTCCAGCAACCGCCATGGGGGGGAAACAAAGGGGTTGGTTCCTTGGCATTGGCCATGTGTTCCTCTAGATCTCAGATACAAACATGCTGGATATAAGTGGTGTTACTCCTGTGGTTTTATGGTGGCTGAAAAAAGTGCGGCTGCAATTCTGGAAATGATTCGCAGCTTTCCTCCGCAATAATGATGTCACAACTGAATGCATTAAAGAGCATCTGATAGTGCAAATTAGTTTAAAATTCACTGGCAGAGCGCCTGCTTTGCATGCAGAAGATCCCAGTTTCAGTTTAGGACATCTTCAGGGCTTGGAGAGACCCTCCTGCCTGAGACCCTGGAGAGCTACTGCAAGTCAGTGTAGACCAGGCATAGGCAACCTTGGCTCTCCAGATATTTTGGAACTACAACTCCCATGATCCCTGACCACTGGCCCTGTTAGGGATCATGGGAGTTGTAGTTCCAAAACATCTGGAGAGCCAAGGTTGCCTATGCCTGGTGTAGACAGTAGACAGTGGTACCTCAGGTTACGAACTTAATTTGTTCTGGAGGTCCGTTCTTAACCCAACACAGTTCTCAACCTGAGGCGCGCTTTCGCTAATGGGGCCGCCACGCCACCAGCACGCAATTTCCATTCTCATCCTGGGGCAAAGTTCTCAACCCGAGGTAATACCTCCGGGTTAGCGGAGTTTGTAACCCGAAACGTTTGTAACCCAAGGTACCACTATACTGAACTAGAAGGGCCGGCGGTCTATTTCAGTACAAGGCACCTTCCTGTCTTCAAATCTGTTGAGTAAATTGGTTATTTTCCAAGTAGATATGGAAAACAATCTTCCACTAGGATTGGGTTGATTGTGACTCTTCAGGAGTTGCTGGACTACAATTACCATCAAGGTTAAACACTGGCTGGGCTGAATGTGTGTTGGAAGTCTGGCTAGGCATGCTCCAGATGTTGTCAATGTGCTTCCCAGGTGCTGCTCAACTGCAGCTCCTGTCGTACCTGAACTTCGGTTATAGCTGCTGGGGCTAATGGGAGTTTTTGTTCAACATTTGGAGGGCACCAAAGAACACCCCCAAAATTGTTGAGCTTTTTTTTTTTTTTTACATAGACGTAACGGATGTAGGGCAGCCCTACTATTTTCAAACTGAAGAGTCACACCCCACCTCCACCCCCACATTAATGATTAAGCTTGGTGCTCTGTTTTCAAAAAAACATCAACTGTGGGTCTGTTTTGCCCAGGTGACTTGTGAGTGCTCAAATGTAAAATGCATTAACAAGAAGTTGACCATTTTTTATGACATCAGATCATACAGGCAAAGAGAAACACTTTTTAATGCAGTTGGGAATCTTCAGTTGTATTGTATTTGTGCGTGTGTGTGTGTGCATATGTGCGGTGTGTGTGTGTGTTTTTAAGATGCTATGCATTTTATTTGTGATGGGACATTGAAAGTGGATTAACTCGTTCATTAATTAATCCTATTAATATCCTTTCATATTTATTTTAGATTGCCTTCCTTGTATTTTAAAAGGGAAGTTTGTGTCTGAAAATTTAGCCTGTATTCTTAATATAATTTGTTAAATAAAAGTTTTAACCAGTTTCATTTTTTTCTTCTTCTTCGGAGTTTTGGTTTTTGGTTCAGGTGGAGGCATTGCATGTTCAAATGCTTCCCCCACCTGCTGCTTGTGAAAATCTAGTAACTCGGGAAGAAGTGTACTTCTAACCTAGGCTTCTCCTTGAGATGCTAGTGCATTCTTATTTAATGTGGTTGGCCATTCAGATATGCAACTCATCCATTTGCATTCTGATCTGATATTCCTCCAGAGTGTGGTATGTCTGATTATCAGTTGCTGGGAAGCACAAGTGGAGTGAGAGCTGTTGCACTCAGATCCTGCTTGTGGGCTTCCAAGAGACATCTAGATGGCCACTGTGAGACCTGGATGCTGGACTGCATGGACCTTTGGCTTGATCCAGCTACAGTGCATCTTAAAAAGGTAAAGGGACCCCTGACCATTAGGTCCAGTCGTGACCGACTCTGGGGTTGTGGCACTCATCTCACTTTTTTGGCTGAGGGAGGCGTACAGCTTCCAGGTCATGTGGCCAGCATGACAAAGCCACTTCTGGCGAACCAGAGCAGCACACGGAAATGCCGTTTACCTTCCCGCCGGAGCAGTACCTATTTATCTACTTGCACTTTGACGTGCTTTCAAATGGCTAGGTTGGCAGGAGCTGGGATCGAGCAACAAGAGCTCACCCCATCGCAGGGATTCAAACCGCCGACCTTCTGATCAGCAAGCCCTAGGCTCTGTTGTTTAACCCACAGCACCACCCACGTCCCTACAGTGCTTCTTACAGTCTTATAATAGGCTTTCGGGCTCTGATCTTTTTGGAGTACCTCCAGGGAAGATGTGCAGGCAGTACAGTGGTACCTCAGTTTACAAACACAATTGGTTCCGGAAGTCTGTACTTAACCTGAAGCGAACTGTCCCATTGAAAGTAATGGAAAGTGGATTAATCCGTTCCAGACGGGTCCGCGGAGTACTTAAACTGAAAATACTCAAACCAAGGCATACTTAAACCGAGGTATGACTGTATTGAAAAAGGGCCCACACTGGGAAAGCTAGCACCTCAAGCATCAGGTTGGTTTAGACTGCTCCTCCCTGAGGCACTAGTTTTCCATACTAAGGAAGGCATTTCTGTTTAGAGGAGTATTCTCACACAATCTGAGTGTTCTGATTAGCACTCCATGCCAGTTTGTGCTCATCAAGAAGCAAGCATACTTGTTCCTTCCATATTTCTAACCAAAAAACAAAAGCAGGCTGGGTCATTGGGACTTACCCCTACACTTCAAAAAATAAATCACAGTTACAGTGCATTAATACTTAGTGCCAATAAATTGTTTTAAAAAAGAAATGCTATTAGCTCTTGGCCTGATTTCAAAAGCCCTTCTCAAGCAGTTAGCTCAGGCTTCCAGCAAGAATGGTCTGTCCCTTTCCTAGCCCATTTGGGGTCGGAGTGCAGTTTGAGGAAAAATCAGTGTTGGGATGGTGGAGAGGGTAGGGGAAAGAAGAAGTAGGCTCCACCTGATATTAGCTGTGGGTCTGCCTATTGCTGGTTTTGGCCCTTTCCACTACTAGCACGTGGCTTCCAAAAGATTCCCCCCCCCCAAGTGCAGGGATAGCCAATGTGGTGCCCTCCATATGTTGTTGGACTGCAACTCCCATCAGCTCCAACTAGCATGGCCAATGGTCAGGAATGGTGGATGCAGTTATGAGACTGACAGGATGGAAAGCAGAGAGCCCAACAGTAGGTTGTGTCAGATCTAATGGCAAGCAGAGCCAACTAATTATACTTCCGCCCCCATCCTCCTCCCTTGCTGAATTCTACAAGGGCAACACGGAGACTAAGGAGGAGGAAGCTGGCAGGCATTGTGACCCCCTGGGCTGGTTATAAGAAAGAAGGTGTGGGGCGCTGTCTGTTGAGGGCAGATTGAGGTTGGTGGGGCAGTGCCCCATTTGCCCTAATGGACCACCCTCCACTGGAGTGCACCACATTGATGACCTCAACTCTAATACAGTGGTACCTCGGGTTAAGAACTTAATTCGTTCTGGATGTCCGTTCTTAACCTTAAACTGTTCTTAACCTGAGGTACCACTTTAGCTAATGGGGCCTCCCGCTGCCGCCGCCACACAATTTCTGTTCTCATCCTGAGGTAAAGTTCTTAACCCAAGGTACTACTTCCGGGTTAGCAGAGTCTGTAACCTGAAGCGTCTGTAACCTGAGGTACCACTGTAAAATGCTCTAAACAAAAATAAAAAAATTAGTTACGGAGTAACCTGAGCCCAGGGCGGGTGTGGGATAAAAGGCAAACTCTTCACCAAGTCCCATTGTCCCAGCCTTGTTTTGGCCTAAAAGCTTAGTTTCAGAATCCACCCAGTGCATTTGATGAATCTAGTAGAACAAGTTGTTAAAAATTCCAAGTGGGGAATTCTATGCTGGAGCCAACTCTCTTGATCCAGTTTTTTTCCTTGGCCTTCTTCATCTCATTCCCCCAGTTGCTTCTTCCGCACGTTACAGGGCAACCTGGCAGCCGGAGAGGGGATTTCGTCACTTGCTTGGCCACCCAGGCAGCCTTTCCCCTGTTCCAGCCTTTCCTTCTTGAGGCTGGGCAGACGCAGGGTGTGGTGGCCCCCTTGTGTCTCTCTGTGGTTGCATGCTTTGGGGGGGGAATATAAAATGGAATTATTTAGGGGGGAGGAAACAATGCTCTATAATCGATTCAAGCATTCAAATGACAGCATTAATTCAGAGCCTATAGGAACAAAACACAGTTTTAGAATAGACTTGGGGATCTGGGCCAGCTTTTGTAGCTTGATGGCTGTATGGCTAGGGCCGAAGGCGAGCATAGGGTTTATGGCACAGTGAGTGAAAGAGCCGGCTCATGCCTTCAGGATAATTATGTGGCAAAGTCTAGTACTGTACAGTTTGAAACCACTTAACTGATTGCTCGTCACATGTAAGAAAAGGAAAGATAAGCTCCCTAAGCTTAGACATTTAGCATGCCAGGAAACCCAAATCCCTTTCCCTGATGTGTAGATTTCTACAAGCTGTGGATTTTTGACATGCAGGGCTTTTTAAACATGCAATTACTTTTCCTCTTGCTGTCTTTCCTGTAATCTGGAGCAATAGAGGCCCTCTTAGGCTTGCTGATCGTAAGGTCTGCAGTTCGAATCCGCACAACAGTGAGCTCCCGTTGCTCTGTCCCAGCTCCTGCCAACCTAGCAGTTTGAAAGCACACCAGCGCAAGTAGATAAATAGGTACTGCTGCAGTGGGAAGGTAAACAGTGTTTCCGTGCACTCTGGCTTCCATCACAGTGTCCCGTTGCACTACTAGAAGCAGTTTAGTCATGGTGGCACAAGACCTGGAGAGCTGCAGACAAACACCGGCTCCCTTGGCCTGAAAGCGGAGATGAGCATAACACCCCATAGTCAAATTCAACTAGCCTTTACCATCTAAGGGTCCTTTACCTTTACCTATTGCATGATGGTTCTGTGTAGTCAGGCTCGTAATTTACTAGATTCACAAGTGCTGCTCAAATGGTCCCATGGGCATTCTGTGGCTTATTGCACTCATTTCCCATTCAGCTATTTAGGGTCAGTCCTCCCTCCATACTAGGGTTCTCTGGAGGTTTAGACAGGGGTTCTCCCAGCCATACCAGGAGATGGCAAGGATTGAAATGGGTCTTATGATACAAAGCTATGGCCCTCGCCCTAAAAATAAAGTGATAGCAGAGATGGTGGGAGTTGTAGTCCAAAACATCTGGAGGGAACCTGGTTGGGACATGCTGGCCGTTGTCCCCATTAGGATGCTGGCTTATACAGGGTCAGACAATTGGGTCCATATAGCCCAGTATTGTGTACACTGACTGGTGGTGGCTCTTCAGGGTGTCAGACAAGGGGCTATCCAAGTCCTACCTGGAGATGCTGGAATTTGAACCTTTTGCATGCATAGCAGGTGCTCTAGCCCTCAGTTACAGACCAGCTTTCAGCATTTCTCATGAAAATTCTAGACGGGTAATTTAACTGCAAAAAGGAGGAGCAGGAGGATATTCCAGGTCTAGACAATAGAACAAGTTAATTCTCCTTAGTGCACCTTCATGCCCTTATCCTCTATGCCTCTTTACCCTCAAATCCTTGATATTCAATCAGGTGCTGGCGATGGGTCCCATGGCATTTTGAAAGACAAAACTCTCCCACACAGAGTGAGAGAAAGAGAGAGACCCCACCCACTTGCCTGCATTCCCCTGCTAGGGGATGACTGTGGTTCATCTGGACAAGGATATAAAAGCACAGAACATCAGAAACACAGGAATTAATTTAATTTGAAGGCTACTCAAGGAGAGAAGCAGGAGGAGAGGTGGGGAGGGGGGAATAGAGAGGGGACTTTCATATGCAAAACTTAACCCAGACACATTGCATCAAGTTTTTCTTTTAAAACAAGCTGAACTCTGTTTCAGAAAGTTGCGCTAAAGAACTCCCATTCTTGTGAAGAAAAACCTAGATTTCCAAGCCTTCTGGGTGCCATTGAGGAAACACTGAAAGAATTGTAGAGTTGTAATGTACCCCCCAGGTCCATCCAGTTCAAACCCCATCAATGCAAGAATCACAGCTAAAGAATTCCTGACAGATTGTCATCCAGCATTTTCTTAAAAACCTCTGCTAAAGAGAGTTCTCGAAGCTACGAACATGAGTTTGACCAAACTGCGGGAGGCAGTGCAAGACAGGAGTGCCTGGCGTGCTATGGTCCATGGGGTCACGAAGAGTCGGACACGACTAAACGACTAAACAACAACAAAGAGAGTCCACCACCTTCTGAGGTAGGTAAAGGTAAAGGGACCCCTGACCATTAGGTCCAGTCATGACCGACTCTGGGGTTGCGGCGCTCATCTCGCATTATTGGCTGAGGGAGCCGGCGTACAGCTTCCAGGTCATGTAGCCAGCATGACTAAGCCGCTTCTGGCGAACCAGAGCAGCACATGGAAACACCGTTTACCTTCCCGCTGCAGCTGTACCTATTTATCTACTTGCACTTTGTCGTGCTTTCGAACTGCTAGGTTGGGGTGCGGGATGCTGTGGGTTAAACCACAGAGCCTAGGGCTTGCCGATCAGAAGGTCGGCGGTTCAAATCCCCGCGATGGGGTGAGCTCCCGTTGCTCGGTCCCAGCTCCTGCCAACCTTCTGAGGTAGTCCATTCCAGATAGGAAGTTGTTTTATAATGAATCAGACCATTGGTCCATCTAGCTCAGTATTGTCTACACTGACTAGAAGCAGTTCTCCAGAATTCCTGAAAGGGGGTCTCTCCCCACCTTGCCTGGGGATTGAGCCTAGGACCTTCTGCATGTAATACAGGTACTACGCCACTGAGCTACAGCCCTTCCCTCTGATGGTCAGGGGGAGTCTCATGTACAGAGGCATGATACCTCTGAATATCAAGCGCTGAGTCCAAGCAGTGGCTGTTGCATTGATGCCCTGCTTCTAAGTGGTTATAGGCAGCTGGCTACCCAACGAAACTGACCTTTGATTTTGCTCCACCAGGAATGGGGGGGGGCCTGGGGGCACATCAGATCACGTTGGATCAAAACTCCCATCACCAGGTGGAGTCTAACAACATCTGAAGGGACCCTGGTCACCTTTTGTTGGGCTGCACAATTTGTGAAAGTGATGTCTCCCTCCTTAGCAAAATATGTGTTAACCAGAGCTGCCCCACCCATGAAGAGGGGCAAAACAGTTGCCTGAGACAGCAGAGGCGATGCACCCCCCCACACACACACACACACTGCTTTTGCTGCCAGCGGAACACCCTGGGATGTGTTCTGGTGCATGACATTACCACTCATGTTCCCTCACCCCTGGGGCAGAGAAAAGGAGCATCAAGACCTTGTGCAAACAATAACATCTTGGAGGTCCCGGGCCTCAAGGAGATTAGACTGGCCTTTTCAGCCATGGCCCCGGCCTGGTGGAACAGTATGTCACAAGAGACCATGGCCTTGTGGGATTTGACATCTTTCCGCAGGACCTGCAAGACGGAGCTGTTCCGCCAGGCCTTTGGTTGGGGTTCAGTCTGACTCCCCCTCCCCTTTCATAAGAACTTGCATGAAAGTGGCCTCCCAATTTTTCTCACAGGCCCATATAAGTTCAGCACAAACAGTTGGGCCAGGTGAGCATCTAAGGTCTCCAGCCCTAATCTGCAGGTTGCCATCTGATTAGATCTGATTCTGATTTGATTCTAGGATGTATTTTAATTGATTGATTGATTTTATCTTGATGTTATAATTGATGTTAGCCGCTTTGAGCCCAGTTTTAGGCAAGGAAGGCAGGGTATACCGGGAAATAAAATTTATTATTATTATTATTATTATTATTATTATTATTATTATTATTATTAGAAAATGGGGACATTTCTCATTCCCTCAGCTGACACTCCTTGACCCCCCCCACATTTTTGTGTGTCCCCCCCCCAAGCATTTCCTATCAGTTGAAGGGTGAGTGCCATCACCACTTCACTGCACAAACGCCATCCACCGCCTTGAGAAAACCCCTTAATCTTGATTTTATTTTATTATTCTTTGGTAGATTTACAAAAAAGAAAGACACACACCAATAAATAAATTTCAGAAAGGGGCAAGATTAGATGCAGGTGCACAATTTTTGTGTGTGTTCTTTTTAAAAAAGAATGCCACTCTGCCCTCTCCCCCACCCCTTGCCACCCAGGGCGGCCCTGCCCTCTGCCTGCATACCTCCAACATTTATCCGATGAAAATAGGGACATCCCATTCCATAACAATAATTTTACTATTTATACCCCCAACATCTTATTGGGTTGCCCCATCACTCTGGGCAGCTTCCAACATATAAAAAGAATTAAACATTTTTTTTTAAAAAAAAAAAACCAACTTCCCTATAGACGGCTTGGGGTTTGGATAACTCTGTACCCTCCAGCATTTCTCCAATGAAAATAGGGACGTCCTAAGGAAAAGTGGGGCATTCCAGGGTGAAACCAGAAACCGGGACGGCTTCTCTAAATCAGGGATAACCCTGGAAAATAGGGACACTTGGAGGGCCTGTCCCTGCCCCTCAAAACTGGCATGTCACACAGGGCTGGGCCTTGGCAGCGGCAGCGGCAGCCTCTCCTCCTCTTCACCTGTTTGCCAGTAGCCCAGGGGAGGAGGCTGGCAGCAGCGGCCATGGAGAGGCAAGGGAATGCTCCTTTGCAGCCACCACTACCACTGCTCAGGACAAGCGCCAGCTCTTGCTGTTCCTTGAGCTCAGGGGTGGCAACCCTGGCAGGAGAAATAGGGACATTTGGGGATCAAATCAGAAGCTGGGATGGTTTCCGTAATTGCAGGACTACCCCTGGAAATTTGGGACACTTTGAGGGTATGAAATAATGGGTGCATAAATAAGAAGGGGTAAGTCATCTCCATGGCTTAACAATGATGTCCACATCCATGAATTTTAGGGGTTAGCAAGCACTAAAAGAGTGATGTGGTCATTTATTTTCATGGGAAATATTTCCCCCTGTCATTGAAGAGAAACTGCCAACTTTCCCTCTTCTGTACAAAAGCCAGCATCTTTCCTTACATCAAAGGTGTGGAACCTCACAGCTGTGGCCCAGGTGTGGCCCTCCAAGCTTCTCTGTCTGGCCCATGGGACTCTCCCCAGGCCGTACCCCATCGACAGGCCACAACCCTCACCAGGCCTGGTTTGCACCCTCTTTGAGCATTTTTGCCACTTGTGATCTTGACCAATGTAATATCGCCCCCAGGTGGTTGCACATAATTGAAAGGTGTGCTTGGGTGGGACAAGGTTCTCTACTTCCACCTTTCACTGTGTGCTAACGTTATAAAAGGCTCAGACCAAGAGGTGTGGGGCAGGGGGAATGATAATAGAACCTAACTTCTCCAGATCTTTGGAAGATAAGGGTGGCCACAGTTGGATCCTGTCTCTGCTGAGCTGTTCTCTTTTGAAGAGCCCTTTCAGATGTTTCCACTTTGTGACTTGCTTTCTTGAAAGATGTAAAAAAAACTTTGCACAACCGCAAAAAATAAAAATAAATAAAAAATCAACAGACTGCAACTTTCGGTTTGGGGAACATAAGGGCGGTTTTCCAAATGCCTCTGATAACCCTCTTCAGAAGCAGGGAGAGTTCTTTCCAAATGGGATCTTACAAATTAGCCTGTGAAAATATTCATTTAGCTGAAGCTCTCCCCACACCCACTTCAGCCCCTCAAGGAAACCTCCATTTATTATTTGGCTGAAATGCTGGATAATTAGCTGTCTTGTCAACACAAAGAAGCTTTTTCTCGATGATGGTAAAATGCATCTGCTTCTAATATTTATAAAGAGTTTGCAAAGGCCATTAATTCTTCTAGTTGGGAACAAAACCAGCTGGCCATTTCTTTCCATTTGATGTGTGTGTTTTTTTAGGGGGGGGGAGTTTTAATGTACATTTTTTCACGACTAAGGGCATGCATTTTTTGGAGAAACAGTCACACTTGGAGCTCATAAAGGGGGGGGGGTGAAAAAATGGGCCCAAGCGGGAAATGGTGTGTATTGTTAGCTAAGTAATTTCTCACCTTGCACCGGGGAAGCGGATCGGTGCCAACTTTAGCGCATTAAGTGACAGAATTCCACATGCTGCTGTAATGCAATCCATGACATGTTAGAAGGGGAAATGTCGTATGTTTTGAAGTTTCCGTCCCTTTGGGAAATGACACACTGATGTCAGCTCTCTAAGAAACTGCAGTCAACATAATCCATCTTGACACTTGAATTACAACATGAAGAGGGTTTTCTCTCTCTCTCCCCACATGATGATGGGCTTCTTCTGGGAAAGCAAAGAAGTGAAACAGCTCCTCTTGAAAGCAGAGCAGTGGTTAAAATAAAATACCTGACCATGACAAGGGAGAGGAAAAATAATCAAATCATGGTGTAATTCTGCATTAAAAATAAGCTTTCTCCCTCTCCCATATATAAAAACATAGCAAGAGCCTGCTGGACCAGGCTAATGGCACATTTTGCCCATTGTCTTGTTCTCAGAGTGGCCAACCAGATGCCCCAGTGGGAAGGCCGCAAGAAGGACATGAGTGCAGCCTAACTCCTGCCACTTGTGATTCTCAGCAGCTGGCATTCAGAGACACGCTGCCTCTGACAGTGGAGGCCTAACTACTACAGTGGTGCCTCACTAGACGAATGCCCAGTAAGATGAATTTTTCGCTTAATGAAGAGATTTTTCGAGCGGAGGTTGCCTCGCTAGATGAATTCGTTTTACAAAAAAATTCATCTAGCGAATCACGGTTTCCCATAGGAATGCATTGAAATTCAATTAATGCATTCCTATGGGCAAAAAAATTAAAAAATAAAAATCCAATGCATTCATATGGGATTCGCTAGATGAATTTTTCGTTATACGAATTGACCCGTGGAACGAATTAAATTCGTCTAGCGAGGCACCACTGTACTTCTTCTTCTTCTTCTTCTTCTTCTTCTTCTTCTTCTTCTTCTTCTTCTTCTTCTTCTTCTTCTTCTTCTTCTTCTTCTATTACTCGTAGCCAAGTAAGATTGCTTTCCATAAACACGATTTTAAAAATGAGTCCCTAAGTGACCGTGGAGGCCAATTATGGACCCACACATCCTTCCACAGTGGGGCATTGGTTCCCGGGCGGGAGTTGATCACGGTGTGGATTTGCCAAGCGTGTCTTCCTCTTAGCACGTTTCTCCCTTGCGTCCTGAGATCGAGTGTCTTCTAAGTCCATGACACCTTTGGTAAAGGCTGTTCTCCAATTGGAGTACTCGCAGGCCAGTGTTTCCCAGTTGTCAGTGTTTATACTACATTTTTTAAGATTTGCCTTGAGACAGTCTTTAAACCTCTTTTGTTGACCACCAGCATTACGCTTTCCATTTTTATGTTCGGAATAGAGTAGTTGCTTTGGAAGATGATCATCAGGCATCCACACAACATGACCAGTGCAACAAAGTTGATGTTGAAGAATCATTGCTCCAACACTGGTGATCTTTGCTTCATCCAGTACACTGATATTAGTTCGCCTGTCTTCCCAAGTGATGTGTAAGATTTTTCAGACACCGTTGATGGAATCTTTTGAGGAGTTGGAGATGGCGTTTGTAAGTGGTCCGTGTTTCACAAGCATACAGTAAGGTTGGTAGTACAATAGCTTTGTAAACAAACATAGCCAACATGTCTAGTAGTCATTGTTCGGAGGCTGTGCCTTTCTGAGAACTGGATGCTGTTGATCATCATGCTCCATTTGTGAGCCTCAATAGGAAGGCTCAAAGGATTGTTATTATTAAGTACAATCATACCTTGGTTGTCGAACACCTTGGTACTCGCACGTTTTGGCTCCCGAACGCCGCAAACCCGGAAGCAGCCAATTGGAAGCCACGCCTTGGTTTTTGAACCGTTTCGGGAGTCGAACGAACTCCCAGAACAGATTGAGTTCGAGAACCAAGGTACCACTGTAATAATAAGCATGGTCAGGACTTGGATGCAACAGCATTCTCCCCACTTGTGATTCCCAGCAACTGGTATTCGGAGGTATACGACCTGTTAACAGTGGAGGTAGAATATGGCAATCATGTCTAGCAGCCATTAATAGCCTTAACCTCCACAAAGTTGTTTAATCCTCTTCTGAAGCCACCCAAGTTGGTGGACTCTGCTGCCTCTACCAGCAGTGAGTTCCACAGTTTAACTCTGTGGGGCATTAAGAAGTCCTTCCTTTTGCCTGTCCTGGGTCTCCCATTGTTCAGCTTCATTGCATGTCCACAAGTTCTGGTGAGAGAGGGAGAAAAACTTCTCTGTCCACTTTCTCCACACCCTTCACACATACACAACCCCCCCCCCTGAAATATAGGGAAAGATTGATGATCCATCCTTTTTAAGGTCACAGCTGAAATTGGAACAGTCAAAGTTTGGCTTGATCGAACCAAAACTGTGTGTTAAATGATGACTGGATATTCCAGATGGGATTTCTCTGCTGTTCTCCAAGATCATTACAGTTGCATTTTCATCCAGCTTTGGGTTGAGTTGTTGTGCCTTTCTCATTTTATGTTTTTTAAGTCTTCCAGTGTGGAAAATCCATGTATTAAAGCACTCTCTTTTCTCTCTCTTCATTTTCCTTTTGTATCAAGCCAGTACACACACACGAATCTGACAGCAAGCAAACATACACTAGAAGAGCTGGTTTTGGGAAAGAGGGGGAAGCATATCCTGTGAAACGATCCAGGTTTTTACTGCTATAAGAGGCAAAATGATAGGAGCATATAAAATTATTTACATTGCAGAGAAAGTGGGCAAGAGGAAAGCTTTTCTCCCACTCTCATAACACTAGCCCTCATGGACCTCCAGTGAAGCTGAATGTTGGCAGATTCAGGACAGATGAAAGAAGTACTTCAGGCCTCACATAAGAGGCAGGGATGGACACCAAATTGAGCGTCTTTGACAAATGCATAGAGGAGATAGCTATCCATGGCTGCTAGCCATGATGGTTACACTCTGGCTCCACGGCTGGAGGTAGCAATACTTCTGAATAGCAGTTACTGGAAACTGCAGGTGAGGACAATATGATTGAACTCAGATACTGCTTAAGTGCTTCCAACAGGCTTTCTGCTTTGCATGCAGAAGGTCCCACATTCAGTCTTCAGTAGGACTGGGTAAGACCCCTACCTGAAACCCCAAAGAGCTGCCAGTCAGTGTAGACAATATTGAGCTAGATGGATCAATGGATCTGTCTCAAGGACTGGAATCTTTCTCTGTTTTTTAAGAGACGTGACTGTAAGGCAGAGCATCTTCTGTGCATGTGGAAGGTCCCGGGTTCAATCCCAGTCAGCTGGTTCAGTCCACTGAGCTGAATGGACCAAGGATTTTAATCTGTATAAGGCAGCTCCCTCTGAGTTTGTGTAGCATCACTTGCATAGTGGGCAGTTAGGGTGTTGGCTTTTTCATTTTTTTTCTCAAAAATTATTTCCTGTAGCACAAATGGATGAACCTTTGCCTATTAATGACTAAAATGAGGTATATTCCATTGAAATATTTTTAAAAAGTCACGCACAAACCGTTTTTAATTTTTTGTATGCCATTTTACCATTTCATAAAATTGTATTAACAATTCTATATATATTTCGTATTAAATTTTGACACAACACAACACCACATTCCACAATGGGGAGTGTTCTTAGCAACATAGGGTATACAAATGTCACACCTACGCAAGGTAAAAGCCAGTGCGGTGTAGTGGTTAAGAGCGGTAGACTCGTAATCTGGGGAACCGGGTTCACGTCTCCGCTCCTCCACATGCAGCTGCTGGGTGACCTTGGGCTAGTCACACTTCTCTGAAGTCTCTCAGCCCCACCCACCTCACAGGGTGTCTGTTGTGGGGGAGGAGGGGAAAGGAGATTGTTAGTCGCTTTGAGACTCCTTCGGGTAGTGATAAAGTGGGATATGAAATCCAAACTCTTCTTCTTCTTCTTCTTTTTGGGACCTCAAAACTCAGCCAGCAGACCCTGCCAGGCATGCTGGGAAAAGAACCTACAGGAGAGGTAGCAAAACATCATCCTCTAGTGGCGTCTATACTGTTACTGCAGCTAAAAAAAGTTTCCTTGTGTCTTTGATGACCCTATATAATGTTGTATATATGTGACTCTAAAGCTTGGGTTCAATTTTATATCTGCTTACAGTGACTTCAAAAATGGTCAAAAAACTGATAAATAATTTTTTTTAAATCATTTTGTGCGTGAGGTTTTTTTTTAATCAAATCTCTTTGAAAATAAGATTTTTTTTCTAATCTTTAATGAAAGCTCATCAAATTATGATACAGGGAAATGAGGTTGTAAAAAAGTCATCACCCTACTGGGCATATTATATTTCTTGCGTTAGCTTGGTGTCCTGTTCCTCCTTCTGCAGTGCCCTAAGATGGCACACACAACCCAAGGTTTGTTGTTATTGTGTTGATCATGTTCCTGTAGTTAAAACATCTGAGCCACAATAGTTCTAGGGGGAAATTGTGGAGTTTATGTCTGTGATCTGCAAAGCTGTTCAGGCCTAATTAAAACTCTGTTTTCTGTCAGGGACAAAGAGTAAAATAAAGGTTGGGGTAGAAATGTGAGTTATTAATTGGAGGTGAATTAAGGTCAGCAGACTTTTTTTAAGGCAGAAGCAGGGGCGGGGACTGTAAAGGTCTGGGCAAAGGGTAGAACTGTTACCAAATCATTCTTGGCCATCTCTGTGTCAAGGCAGGAAGGGGTGTCTCAGGGGTATTGTTTGTAAGGAACTGATTGTTCTTAAAAAATGCACACTTCATGGCTGTGCAGTTTTTCCCAGTGGTGAACTCTGTCAGGGTACCTGTTTGGATGTGAGCAGTTCTTGAGCGGGAAATGAACATGGCAGGGTGGACATTCCCAGGCCAGTCCTCCCAGGTGGAAGCTGCCTGCTGCTCCCTGGAATGTAAGGTCCTATGAACTGCCTTGCTCAATCATGCCCAAGGTCCAAGGGGCCACAAATAGGCAGCCTGTGGCCCTTGGATTGGTTTCATGCAGGTGGCAGGAAAAGGGGGAATGGTGGGGGGGGAGAAGGAGGAAGAGAGAAAGAGAGAGAATAGCAAAGATGGCAGAGGGAGAGATGGGAGGGTGGCAGGAAGGGGGAAGGAGTGGCACAGAAAGCGTGGGGATATGTGTGGCAGAAAGAGGAAAAATGAAGAAGAGAGAAATGGGACAGAAATAGATAAAACAGAGACAAAGAAAAGAGGGTGGCAGAGAGAGTGATTTTTTTTTTGTATGCATTTTAGTTTTTTAAACTGTTCATCTTATCTACAATAGGGTGATTTTATTTTGTCTTCTGTTTTTGATGTCTGTTTTTGACTATTAAATGCATTCAATTAATACATTTTTATGTAAAACACTTAAGAGATTATGAAGGTTATTATTATTAATAATATTATTAAGCAGTACACTAAATCAGTGGCTCCCAACAGGTGGTCCGGGGACCCCCAGGGGTCCGCGAGCTATGCCAGAGGGGTCCGCAAGATGCTATTAGAATAAAAAAATATATTAAATATATTTCGTATAATAACAGATTTTTTGTTTTGGCCGCTTCCTGCATGAGCAGAGTCTAGTGCAAAACTAGAATTAGATAGAGGCAGTAGTTCTGCTGTATGCCGTTAGGTGGCCCTTTACAAACACTACTGTTTTGCAAAGAGGCAGCGCGCGGCGCGCATTCTACTAACGCTCACCTCCCCAAGATGCTTTGCGCGCGTCGGCTTCATTTGTGCGCTACTGTGCAGGTACCCTGTCTTCTCCATTCCCTTCCCTCCCCCCTGGTGCGCGCTGCCTCTTTGCAAAACAGTAGTGTTTGTAAACAAAGCGTTGTTTTTCGCGGAAGCTACAGTTCGCGTAGTTAAAAATGGACCGTTGGTTAAAAAGTGGTTCGTTAAAACGACAAAGGCCTACAGATGAAGAGGAAGATAATGCATTTGATGTTCAAGCAACTGTAAAAAACGTATAAATATAAAATATAAAAAGACTCTTAATTTGGCTCTCACTTTTTAATTTTAGGATTAGGAATTAATGGGGGTCCTTGTCACAATAGCGGCTCGATGAGGGGTCCTCGAGAAAATTTTGTTGGGAACCCCTGCACTAAATAAATAAAGATCAACAAACAGTGATATTGTACCCTCTTGCTTGTCTGGATAGAGGTTGGAATGTGGTGTGTTCCTGGTCTCACCCACTTTTGGTCACACTCACCACTTGCATGTGGCCCTGGAAGGTTGTCTGTGAGGAAATAATGATGCAGCAGCTAAAAAAGCCAATGCAATTCTGGGCTGCATCAATAGGAGTATAACATCTAGATCTAGGGAAGTAATAGTACCACTGTATTCTGCTCTGGTCAGACCTCACCTGGAGTACTGTGTCCAGTTCTGGGCACCACAGTTCAAGAAGGATACTGACAAGCTGGAACGTGTCCAGAAGAGGGCAACCAAAATGGTCAAAGGCCTGGAAACGATGCCTTATGAGGAACGGCTTAGGGAGCTGGGTATGTTTAGCCTGGAGAAGAGAAGGTTAAGGGGTGATATGATAGCCATGCTCAAATATATGAAAGGATGTCATATGGAGGAGGGAGAAAAATTGTTTTCTGCTGCTCCAGAGAAGCGGACACGGAGCAATGGATTCAAACTTCAAGAAAGAAGATTCCACCTGAACATTAGGAAGAACTTCCTGACAGTAAGAGCTGTTCGACAGTAGAATTTGCTACCAAGGAGTGTGGTGGAGTATCCTTCTTTGGAGGTCTTTAAGCAGAGGCTTGACAGGCATATGTCAAGAATGCTTTGATGGTATTCCCTGCTTGGCAGGGGGTTGGACTGGATGGCCCTTGTGGTCTCTTCCAACTCTGTGATTCTATGATTCTATGATTCTGTGAAATGTGTCCCTAGAACTGGGGAAGAAATCCCCCACCTCTGTTTTGCAGCGAGAACCTAAGAAAGAACCACACACACACACCAGCCCAGTGAGGACATTTCTTCACAGTGGACCTACTACTTCACTTCCAATCAGTGCACATCATAGAATTATAGAGTTGGAAGGGGCCACTTGGATTATCTAGTCCAGGGGGAGTAAACCTTTTTATACCCACGCCCACTAATGCATCTTTCTTGATGGTAAAAATTTCCTTACTGCCGCCCACCAGTGCTCGATGAAGGAGGATTCAGCTTGTGCCATAGAATCCCCTACCGCCCACCTAGAATCCTGAAACGCCCACTAGTGGGCGTTAGGGACCAGGTTGACAACCCCTGATCTAGTCCAACGCCCTACAATGCAGGAATCTTTTGCACAATGTGAGGCTTCCTGCTGAAATCCTGTAACTTTTCACTCTGGGTTGTTGCAGGGGGTGGGGGTGGGGGCTGTTACAGTTTTGTCCTCCTACAGCAGGTGGCACTAATTCAGTCTCATTTGGGAAGCATTCCAGAATGGCAAACAATATGTGGGCAGCCCAGTATAAACCCACCACTTATACAGTATACTTGGACCAGTGACATGTTGCAGAGTGCACCTGGAAAGCCCCACCACCAGTCTGGAGGGACCCTGAGTGTGCTGAGTCACCACTGAGTGTGCTGACTCACTTTCGGGAGGGAAAGGAAAACACAGAAGGAGGGGCACTAGAATGGAGAATTAAGCTCTGAAGCACTCCATATGCCAATATATATATATCAGGCCACAACATTTTTTTTCTGCAGTTCCAACTAATTCCTAGCTTGCTGCAGTTTTGGAGGTTGTCTGTGCTTGCTTCTAAGCTCTCTTTCAGAGGGGGAGGAGATTTCTAAACATTTTTTAAAGCCATGAGCCTCTCTGAACCTTAGGGATAACTTGCTCTCTGTGTGCATGTGTGTGTTTTAAACTAAATCCATGGCCAAGGATTGAGGTTTCACTTGGCAGTCCACCAGCATCTCACCAACACTTCCAGCCTAGCCGTGGGATTACTTCTCTGTATAATCCCAAGGCTGATTTATTTGAGCACGGACATATTTACAACAAGCCGATAAGTAGCGGTTGCTATAAATATGTCTCGGGTACTGCACTCTTTTGCTTCTGCGCCAGCGAGGAAGGGAGCACTCCAGGAGAAATTGACCCTGAAACAAATGGAATGTATCTTAACATTCAAGATTTAAATGATGGGGTCTCCAGGTACTTGTAATAAGCTTGTTTTCTTGTGTCACTATAAAACCGTGGTCTTGGATGAGGGTGGGAGCAGAAGGGGGGGAGAGAGCGAGCAGGAAAAATGTTCCAAATGAACTGGAGTCCAGGAATCAGCCACTTGCCTTAGCTTGCATCTGCAGCACTATTAATAACCCTATTTCCAGCATTTTGTCACTTCATTTTGTGGCTACTGCTTTCTGACATTGTACTGGCATGCCATGGGCCAAAACATGACCTCCATGTTTCTTGAAAGTTGACTTCTTCCCCCTGCAAAAGGGCTCATATTTTTCTGCCTTTCTCTGGGCAATTAAGAACTTGTAAGATTTTGGTGTGTAGGGTTTGAGTTTAAGAATTGAAGAAAAGCCTGCTGGATCAATCCAGTGACCCATCTAGTCCAGTATCCTGTTCTCACAGCGGCCAGCCAGATGCGCCAGTGGGAATCCCACAGGCAGGACCCAAGGACAAGAGCACTCCACTCCACTCCTGAGGTTTACACCAACTAGTTTTCAGAAGAGCTACTGCTTGTGGAGGCAGAGCACAGCCAACATGGCTAGTAGCCATTGATAGCCTTGCCCTCCACGAAAAAATCCTCATTTAAAGCCATCCAAGTTCCATAGTTTTTAACTACCAGTATGTGCTGGATGAAGAAGTACTTTCTTTAGCCTGTCCTGAATCTTCCAACATTCAGCTTAATTGGATGTCAATAAGTTCTAGTGTAATGAGGAAGGGAGGATTTTTCACTTTCTCCATTCTCTGCATCATTGTATACACTTCTGTCATGTCAACTAAAAAGTCCCAAATGCTTTAACCTGTCCCCAAAGGGGAGTCACTCCATCCCCTTGATCAGTTTGGTTTTCCTTTTCTGAACCTTTCCCAACTCTACAAGATCCTTTCTGAAGTGAGGCAGGCAGAACTGTACACAGCTCATTTTATCATGGTGAAGCGGTGAGCAGTGATGTGTGTATTTCTCTTTCCATTGAACCAGGAGCGATAAGCCTCAGGCCAAGGGGTCAAATGCAGCCTCTGGACTTTTCTTTATGGCCCGTGGGACCCCTTTCCACAAGCTCTCAGGCCCCAGCCCTCAACAGCCCTGCTTCACACTCTCCCCAAGTTGAACTGAATTCTGCCCGAGTTATTTGGTCTGGCTGGAAGTCTCATTGAACTGGGATCATACATGTAGAGAGACAATGTAGAAGCCTCTCTATCTTTAGCATGGCTCGAATTCAGCCTTGTGTACATAAGTCAGTGTTGTCTGTGTTGTTCCACCCACGTTTGCCAACCTCTGGCATGCAGTCCCCAGGAAGTTGCTTATGAGACAATGTGGCCATCAGGCTGAAAAAGGTTCCTCACCTCCTGCATGAAACATTTCTCCAGCTCTCTGCAGCCTCCCAGGCTGCTTGTGCTTCCTGATCTGGACATGGTGGAGAAGCAGTAGCCAATGCCTGCTGCCGCACCAAGCCTCTGGCTGGCCAATAGGGCCGGCCTGGGGGCGGGCTTTGTGGATGTTTAAATCGGCACAGCAACAGGGGAATCCTCCTTCTCCTTCGGCATCCTGACGGATCTCCTGCCCACCCTCCCTTTAGGTCTTCCCTTTGTGTGTGTGCTTTGACCTTGCTATGGACTTCGGTTGGTTGCCTTGGTTGCCCAAAGGGCCTGGTAGGAGTTTTTTATCCATTTGGCTAATTGGCACCGGGCTCTTGGTTTTTTCGCCTACCTCGTATCAATTCAACACAACTTCTTTCAGTATTTGGCGGTTAGGCATTGGAATATGGAGTGTCTGGTGTGTTTGAGGACTGGTTGTGGCCACCATCCAACCCTCCTCTTATAGGGGTATCCCCTTAAGGGATCTGGCGGTCGTGGATCCTGTCCGATGCCCTGCTGAGGCTAGGGCCATGGCACAACCCCCGGTGACACCGGGGTGAGCTTTCAGTTGTATTTGCATCAACAGGCTCCTCCCTCAGGGTGTTAACCTGATACGACCCCCCGCAGAGCGGGGTGGGGTCATGGTTGCTAGGGTGTCCAATGCCTAAGCCAATACCTCTCACTTGCTCTAACCAATAAAGTTGTGGCCTTATTTTACCCATTAACTCAAATCCATGTGTCACTGTGTCTTCATTTCTCGCAGGGGGCAGGTCCTCGAACCGCAAGTTAACCTCATGGCATCTACCCCTGGGCTTCATTTGAAGACCAGGACGTCAGAGGGCTGGCTACCAAGCACCTGGGATCAGTGCACGCTGACCTCCTTAAAAGTTGAAAGATGTCACTGAAATCAAATGCTGTGGCTGCACAATAAGCAGCCCCTCTACCTGCCTGATATTGTCCTCACAACCAATCGGGTTGATCCTGCCAATCATTGGATTTGGTGCTACCTAATGCTGGTCTCCCTGACTTCTGCAATGCCAGGGTCAAATGACATCAGACGTCACCACCTTCCCATGTTTTCCAGAAAGCCCAGCTGAGGACATCATAGAGTTTTCAGGAGATGCAAACACCCAGGAAGGCTGCAGCAGAGTGCAAACCACAAGAGAGATGATCTGTAGAATGAAATGAAGGTTATTCACAAACACCATTTGCCACCATGAAAGTAAGATCAAACAAATGTTATCTGGCAGTAGCCATTCCCATCAGGCTGCCTCAGTGGGAGAGATGGGAAGCAGGGCTCGTGCTATGAATTTGGCTGAAAGACAAGATCCATCAGCCATCTCCTGCTCCTGAACTGTTTCTATGCCAGCTGGTCATTATAACAACTACTATTTAAGAACTGGTGCCTGGGTTTGCTTCTTCCCTGAGCCCTATCCCTTGTGTGTCATGTTTTCTACAATGCAAGCCTGTGGGCAGGAACTGCCTGGTTTTAATGGATTGTTATGGGAGTCACTCTGGGAGCCTTTTTCATTGAAGAGCAGGGTACAAATGCTCTAAATAGATAGCTCATTTGAACAAAAGCGCGCGTGCCCCTTCCAGGTTACACTTCCATTTGACCAATCATGTATTTAACAAATCTTTGTTATACCTCCACCCAACCGTTGGCAGTTGGGGCATTATGAATTTAAGTACCTATTATGAAGCAAGCTAATTTAGCCATATGATGTGATTGATGTCATCCAGTAAGAACCCAGTGGTCAACACTGGAGGATATAGAAGCTGATGGTGTTCCTATAGGGGTATTAGTATTAATGAGAAATGAGCTTCAGTTTTTGATTTGGCTCACTAACCCCTCTACATTCACGTCATTTAGAAAATGGAAAAATGGGCAAAAGCTTGAGCCCTGGGACTGCCACCTAAACTTCCAATGCAACACCACCCTCTATTTCAAAATAGAGATTGTGTAATGTGAATGTATGGGGTGGGGGGAAGTGGGGGGAGACCATTTATATTATTTG
This sequence comes from Zootoca vivipara, assembly GCF_963506605.1. Lineage (NCBI taxonomy): Eukaryota > Metazoa > Chordata > Lepidosauria > Squamata > Lacertidae > Zootoca > Zootoca vivipara. The sequence goes on along the minus strand of NC_083294.1, from coordinate 10,444,148 downwards.
AAACATTATGATAGGAAAGGGCAACTTCTTACAGTATCAGCAATGCAAGTACCGTACATTTAGAAAGTAATCAGATTTCGTGGCTGTGAGGAGATCATTCCTTTCAATTAAGAATTGTAAAAATTGTAAATTGTAAAAATTAAAAATGAAGCTACCAGGAAACTAACAAAATATAAAAAGATAGTAATAAAAAAATAGCATAATGACTATGGGATGAATTTCCCTTTTATACAAAATCCTTGTTGAGAACCAATTTTGCCCCAATAAAATCTAAAGATATGCTGAGAATGAAATTGGAATACAAAAGTTGAAGAGAGTCAATGGAACCATTTTAGGCAAAAGCACCATAGAAATCTTGACCAGCAACTACTGGAACATTCACTGAAAATTGTGTATCCATATAGAAAGCCCAATAGCTCTCTTTTATGCTGGAAAGGATGTTAAATCATAGGTACATACTAACATATGTGGCAGGAATGCCCACAAAAAGAACAATTTTGGAAAGAATTTCCAGCACCTTCACCTGCTCCTTGGCAGTGACATGCACCCCTTGCACCAGGCACAGAACTCCGTTCAGGCTCTCCACCAGCGCCTCCTTCAGCCCTTGAGCCACAGGGCCTGCCCTACCGCTCACCCTACCCTCCACGACCGGAAACAGCATACTGAGAGCAGCAGGAAAGGCGTGAGACACCAGGCAAGCTAAGGGCCACAGCTACCGCCACCACATATCAAAGGCACATGTGACGATGTGTTCCAATGCAGATACTGGCACCTGTGAAGATCTGGCCATAAGCACTTATTGGAGAGTGCTCCCTCCAGTACAGATAAAAAGGTAAAGGTAAAGGACCCCTGACAGTTAGGTCCAGTCGCGGACGACTCTGGGGTTGCGGCGCTCATCTCGCTTTACTAGCCGAGGGAGCCGGCGTACAGCTTCCAGGTCATGTGGCCAGCATGACTAAGCCGCTTCTGGCGAACCAGAGCAGCGCACGGAAACGCCGTTGACCTTCCCGCCAGAGCAGTACCTATTTATCTACTTGCACTTTTGGGTGTGCTTTCGAACTGCTAGGTTCGCAGGAGCAGGGACTGAGCAACAGGAGCTCACCCCGGCGCAGGGATTCGAACTGATCGGCAAGTCCAAGAGGCTTGGTGGTTTAGACCACAGCACCACCCACGTCCCTGGTGCAGCACAGATAGGATCATTAAAATAAGTTGCTTTCGAAAATTCTGGACAGAAAAGGGTTGCTGGTGGCCTCTAGTTCACCTGCCTCCTCTTCCTTCCCTATGGGTCCCATGTGGGATCCAGAGACATTATGGGGAAAGATCAAGGTGTCACTTTCCTGTCACTAAAGCACCATCCTGTAGCCAGTGTGGTGTAGTGGTTAAGAGCGGTAGACTTGTAATCTGGGGAACCGGGTTCGTGTCTCCGCTCCTCCACATGCAGCTGCTGGGTGACCTTGGGCTAGTCACACTTCTCTGAAGTCTCTCAGCCTCACTCACCTCACAGAGTGTTTGTTGTGGGGGAGGAAGGGAAAGGAGAATGTTGTGGGGGAGGAAGGGAAAGGAGAATCCTTCGGGTAGTGATAAAGCGGGATATCAAATCCAAACTCCTACTACTACTCCTCCTCCTCTTCTTCTTCTTCTTCTTCTTCTTCTTCTTCTTCTTCTTCTTCTTCTTCTTCTTCTTCTTCTTCTTCTTCTTCTTCTTCCTCTTCCTCCTCCTCCTCCTCCTCCTCCTCCTCCTCCTCCTCCTCCTCCTCCTCCTCGGTTAAAAAAGCAACCCTCAAAAAAATCATTAAAAATGGGAGGTGCCTGGGCATGCACCAAGGACCTGTATGAGGTAGCTATGGTGCCAAATTGGGAACCCCAGGTACAGGTATAAGCTGATTTGCGTGGCCATTTTTCTTAGAATATACACACACCCCAAATGTCGTTGGCTGTGTCCTTAATAAACTTCTTTTGGATTCACAGTCAGAATGCAGAAAGCAATGGGAGAAATATGCATGTATAAGAATGCTGTTTGGAGGTGCACAACACCGTGTGACTTTAAATGAAACTATGGCTGAAACATCAGGGCTTAGATTGAAACATTTTAAAAGTAGGCCATGCTGGAAATAGACGTCCATGGTACTGAGCAAATGCCAATATTCCAACAGGCTGCAGAGGAGAGAGAGAGAGAGAGAGAGAGAGAGAGAGAGAGAGAGAGAGAGAGAGAGAGAGAGAGAGAGAGCAGGGTTATTCTGTCACTGCTGCTCAGAGCTGCCTTTGCCCTCCCCGCTCCCCCACCCACCCACAACTGTCACCTAGCAGCAGTCACTCCATCAAACTCCCTGCAATGTTTCCACCCCAACTGGCCATACAGTAATAACTTTAAGAACTAGTCTAGTGCCTGAGCTTGTGCCCCCCACAAGGGGCAGGTTTCACTAACCCTGTTTAACCCTGGGGCAGAAACCAGTATTCTGAGTATACTGCCCCAGTATCATCTACACCAGTATCATCTACACCAGTATCATCTCAGTATCATCTACACCAGTGTTTCCCAAACTTGGCTCTCCAGCTGTTTTTGAACTGCAGTTCCCATCATCCCTGACCACCAGTCCTGCTATCTAGGGATAATGGGAGTTGTAGTCCAAAAACAGCTGACAAGCCAAGTTTGAGAAACACTGATCTATGCTGGCAAGACTTAGCTACATTGGTAAAACAAAAAACCCCACAGCGATTGGAATGTGTTATAAACATGCAACACCAGATGGTGCCAGAGAGCACAAAACTTTTCTATAGTGTTTTTACATAGGGTTTTTTTCTCTTTTGCTTTAAGCGATTTAATTTCTGACTTATTTATAGCATTGGTCCCCCCCCCCATGTGCAGATTCACTCCAGCCTAGGGTTTCAAACAGAACATTCCCAGCCCTTCCTGGGAATGGAACCAGGAACCTCCTCCATGCAAAGCAAACATTCTGCCGCTGGTCCATGGCCTGTCCCTGCAATCTTTCAGATAACTGCTTGCAAGTAATTAAGGAAACATAATAAGTTGCCATATACTGAGTTGCACCATTGGTCCATTTAGCTCTGTATTGTCTGCCCTGACTGACCGTGGCTCTCCAGGCTTTCAGAGGGGACATTTCAGGTCCTTCCTGGAGATTCTGAGGGTTGAACCAGGGGCGTAGCAAGAGGGGGCGATAGGGGCAAGGTGCCCTGGGCACCACTCTGGGGGGCAGCACCCTCTCCCCACCTCCACAGACGACAGTCGTCGCTGCCACGGTGCAACCACCATCGCAGAGAGGCCCTGCTATGCAGTGGAGCTGCCAGCAAACATCCCCAGCACTGCGCAGGGATGAAGCCGCAGCAGCCGGGTGGCATCATCCCCGCATGGCGTCGAAGTCCGCTGGCGGCTCCACCACGCAGCACGCACGCACGGAGCTGCCACACATGGCACATGCACCGCGCGCTTCCTGTGCATGCATTGTGCGCGGTGATGCTGCACAGGCGCACTCCGTGGGGCGACACCCCACCCCCGGGTTTATGCCCATGGTGCCGCCCCGGGCTGCAGAAAGTCTTTGTCTGCCACTGGGTTGAACTTGGGACCTTCTGCCTGCTTTGAAGATGAATATAGACCTAGTCCTGGCTCAAATGAATCCAGATCTCTATCATGCCAGCTGAAATAAGTCATAGATGTCTAAAGATGTCACTTTGGTTCACTTACAGCAGACCAGGCCTACACTAAGCCTGCTTTTTGTCACTGAACTCTTGCAATGTAGGAAAACTTTTAAAGAACCTGAAAATCATTCTCAAAATTGCCCTGTTTTAATAGGGAACTTGCCCTAGAAAGTGTGGTTTATTTATTTTAAAAGCCCAGAGACACTGAAATTCTGCCTAAGCTACAGATTCTATCAATTAGGATTTGGGAGGGATAAATATTTGGGGGAGGTCAAAAACACCAAAGAGGAAGTTTGGACAATTTTGGCCAAATTAGAAGCAGGTTACGAAATCGGCCTTTAAGCCGACGGTACTTGGTTATTAATCCATTAAAGTCATCCAAAAAAAGCATAGCTGAGGATCCGATGGCCGCAATATACATGTCATGGAACAAGCCGTAAAACTTCCTAGAAAGGTGATTTCAAAGCCGCATTGGCCAAAGTTGGCAAATTGCAGATTTAATTATTGTGTCAGCCGTTCTTTCCACCCCACCCTGCTCCCCGCTCTAATCTCTGGGCCAAAATACATTGAGACATATGCAGGCGGTTAAGGTAATGAAGCAGCTATGGGATTAGGTGTGACTTGATTTTTCAAGGAAGGTATCGTCTTTGCATCTGATTTCTTTTCATGGCATGTGCTACACCCCGCAAAACCTTAACGGGTTGGGTGAGGCTTTCTTGTTCATAAAGATCAAAGGTCTCTGGCCTCTTTCAAGATGCTTGCAGAATTTGTTTCCTAATTATCTCTCCTGGTCTGATCTGGGCTGTCTGACAAATACAGTTAACTCTTTGATTATCGGGTTGGAGATTGCATTCGCCCCAAATGGCTGTGGGGCCATCGGTGACTGTCTTCCTCTCAAACCCTCATAGCTTTTTCAGCCGACCAATTCTTTGTTATTTAATGTGGGGGGGGGGATTAGGAAATGTGCAGCCTATCACCATGTGTCATAATGCATGTGATGTTCGTGATGTGTGGAATCCCTTGTTTGTTTGAATGGTGGGAAAGATGCTTTTCAAGGTGCACAATGAAAAATAGGGTCAGTTTCTCCAGACCAGGTGGGGGGATCTATATCAGCTTGAAGGCCACATTCCCACCTGAGCAGCTCTCCAAGGGCCACATGGCAGCAGTGGGCTGGGACAGAGGCAAGGTGGGCAGAGGGGGAAATGCGGCATTTATCTTGAACACCAGGCTGCTTGTTACACATCAACACACTCCTTTGGCTGTTCCAGTTAAGACACAATCCAGCCAGGCAAAACTCCTCCAATTAGGAGTGTGCTCTAGGGAGAGTTATAGAGCCAGACAGAGAGACCTGGAGAACTGAATTCAGCCTTCAAAGTTAGGTTCCCTACCCTTACTCAAAACAATAGGGTCCAAAGTATAACATGGGTACCTGAATTCACCTCCTTCCTGGTTCCTCTTGCTTTTTTGCTTTTTTTATTAATCATGTTGATTTGAGGATTTCAAGCTTAACTTTTATCAGGGTAAACCACCTTACAGGTAGGTTAGAATTGTTGTAAATCAATCAATAAAAAGAAGAGCCTCTTAGGGAAGGAATGTAGCTTAGTGGTACAGCATCTGTCTTGAACACAGAAGGTCCCAGGTTCAATCCCTAGCATCTCCAGGAAGGATACTGTCAGAAACCCAGATAGCTGCAGCCGGTCAGTGTAGACAATATTGAGCTCAATGGGCAAATGATGTGCCTCAGTATAAAAGCACTTCCTGTGCCTCTGTGTTTTGCAACAGCAACTGATCTCATTGTATTTGTTTGAACTCTATTATGAACAGGGTAAGATATGAGGCTGTGATCAATGCTAGTCCTACTCAGAGTTGACCTGTGAAAATAAAGGACATGACTGACTTGGGTCTATAATTTTGGTGGGTGGCACATACTCTGAGTGCCACACATGGTTGATGGTGTGGAATTCAACATCATATTAAGAAGATCGTTCTGGCAGCACAAGCATTTCTGCTTGCTAGACAGAACTATCTCCTCACTCCTTCCTCTGCAACCTGTTCTGGGATTCGCCTGACCCCTCCTGAGCAGGTTTGGGAGGGGACATGGCGGACATGGCACAGGGGAAGGAGAGGTAGGAAAGTCCTTGTTCCACTGGCTTCTACTAGTCAAATAATCTAGCCCACAGTGAACGTGCTCATCATGGCCATTTTGTGCCAAACCCACAAAGAGATGTAAATGTTGAATATTTCTACCTCTTAACAACTTCTACCATTTTGCTTTCCTTCTGGCTGAAATCTGGACCAATTTATCAACTATGTCTCAATTAGAATTTGATAGGACCAACAGGGACCCAGTAATATTCTTCCGTGGCTCAGAACTGGCCTACGGACAGCCTAATTGGCCTTATTGCTCATTTGAAATGAATGGGGAAGGGCCCACAAGAGTGTTCAGGGGCCTGTAAGATCTGACTGGATCCAGGGAATGGTGTTTAGCTGGCCGTCTGGCAGCGATAAATTCTTCCACATCACTTCATTTGCCTTTCCCCTCTTGGTTCTTTGGCAACCGTCTACACGTTCATTAATACCGTTTACAAGGTTAAACGGTCTCTGCGAACCATTATTTCAACTGGAACTGCCTGGGATTTGCTACGAGGTGATTCTTGATTTTGACTTCAGTCAAGCAGTTCCATTAAAAAAAAGAAGAAGGGGGGAGTCTGGCATGGTGACCTTGTCTCAGCGCTGTAGGATTTTTTTAAAAAAAACAAACAAAAATGCCCTGGGATTTTCCTTCCCACCTAGGAAGTTATAAGAGCAACTGAATTGCTCAAGAAAGGAGACTGTAAACTTTACAGCCGCTCAAAGACGTGTGATTCTGCATTGCTCAAAATCTATTTTAAAAATATAAAATAAAACTGAGGGGTCGGTGCTTGGATGGAGACCCAAGTGTGGAACAATGTGTTGAATTAACTTTTAAAAATATTTCCTTTCTCAGAATGCTTTGAAGTGGTTTGAATCCTCCCAGATGGTATCTAATTACATTACATTTGCGTCTCAAGGAAGCCAAGGTTTTGCGCTCTCTCTCTCTGTGTGTGTGTGTATTTGGGTGTGTTTTCCTTTACTGCCACTTTTCTACTTTATTTATGTGTGTGCATGTATGAAAAATCTAAGGGATTACCATCAACCTCCTTTCCCCCTCCTCCCAATGACTTTCTAGAAAAGACGCCAATATCCTCTTTCCAAAAACACAAGCTGTGCTAAAACAATTGAAAGCTTAGCAGACTAAGCTCAACTAATGTTTCAATGAATTTACTTAACGTTTCTTTATGAGGACTAGCAACTCTCGGTTGGGATCTAGCTGCCCCTGCATGATAACAGAGCTGCAATCCCAGACGCCCATTGAAAATCATGGAAGGTTATATATCAATAATTTCTTTTGTGGGGGTAGTGGGGTTAGCAGCTGTAGGAGACGAAAGTTTAAGAAATCTAACTGCATGATAATTCACGAGTTGAATTCTGTGTGACGCCTCCACCACCACCACCACCCCCGCCGCCCCGAGCCCTGGATTGTGACCTGGTCTTTTTGACGATGCTTAATCATTGCCGCTCCATTTCTTCAGATGTGTATACCCATTTTTCCATTTTAAATGGCATCATCGTTGATGATTTAAGAAGGCAACAATGCCATGCCTGAAACTGTTCAATCCCAAAAGTAAATTCCACTGATTTATACCCAAATAAGTGCACATGGATTTGAGGCTATGCAACCTGTTTGCACAGAATTATACGAGGCCAAAATGCTAACAAAAGTTTGTTTTAGGATTTCTCTTTGAGATTTCAGTGGAGCTCAGTTCTATGTATTTCCCTGCTAACAGGGGTGCCAGCAGGCTGAGGTCCATTTGTGGAAGTTGAGGGGAAGGTTGGTTTTCTTGCATTTTCAAAAAATAAATAAGCTTGAAGCAGCAACTACCAGTAGTGCTATATGAAGAATTTAGTTGAAATGTTGGGATCTAGGAAAATGCAGTGAATATATTTTCACTGTTGTCTGATGAGGGTTGGGGGAAGAAATTGGAATCTGTTTTGCATTTAAAGGGGAAACTACCCAATTCACACTTTCTGAAACAATATGGAAACCAAAAAGACAGATATTCTTCTGAATGTGGCAATGATAAAAAAAAATGTGTAGTAAGGTAAAGTGTGCATATTCTTCTTCTGCTTTGGCGATCACTTGGAGCCAAGTAAGATTGTCTTCCATGAACACGGTCTTAACAGTGAGTCTGGATCCACACGTCCTTCCACAGTGGGGAATGCATATGAGAGTGAATGTAACATTAAAAATTGCATTACATAGGGGGAAAACTGCTTTGCAAACATGTGTATATATTCAGAGAAATGTGCACTGGTGAGTTTTCATAGGAACTGGTTGTGGGTTTTTTTATGCAAACAGGTATGGAAAAGTAGAGAGCCAAACTTAAGATGGGAAAAATGAGGACCAAAATTAATACATTCATTCATCCCTATATGCAACCAACCAAAACTAGCAACTTGGATTAAGTCATAGAAGAATTCAGCCAGCTAGTCAAACTACATTTGTACATATAGTAAATTGTTTCTCTCTTTTTTACCCGACGTTCCAAGGGGAAATGAGCAGAAGAGTCTGACACACTAGAGACCATTGGAATCCCCAAAAGAATTTTGGAGGGACCTTTTTACCAGTGCTAATTCAGGGTGAAGTCCAGCAACATCCATCCCAGATAAATTTTGCAGGATTTGATTGTTTGTAGGAGTATATCCAGCAAGTTACAGTATTAAAATAATAATAGTGGTGGTGTACAATAAGATAATAAAAACAATGCCGTGTGAAATGCTAAAATAATGAACTACAGAACAAATGGTCAATGCTAAATCAAATTAATTATCTAAAAATGCTTGGCAGAACAGAAACATTTTCAGCAGGTGATGAATATAAAAACTGTAGGGGCCTATTTGATTTCAGTGGGAACAGCGTTCCAAAGTACTGGTGCCACTACACTAAAAGCCTTCATTTGCACATGAGTTGAATGGGTTTGGGATAGCCAGGAATGCTTCTCCAGATCATTGCAGTGGTGTGCAGGTGGTTTTAGAAGGGGAAAGGTGGTCCTTCAGGTAATCTGCTTGTGGGCCATTTAAGGCTTTATGCACTAAAAAATTATTATTATTATTATTATTATTCCATCAGAAACATAAATAAAGTGCATGTGCATTGAGTTTGGTGTTGCTACATTTTGAAAAATTAAAGAACAATAGAACAGATGATTCTGAATCATGGCTTCCATGATTTTTGTTTTGTTGCCATTAGTGTTTATTCATTGATTGAAAACAACCAGAATATGGTGACCAGTGCTCAACTCTACTTTTAGGGCAGGGCTGATATGAATGGACTTTCTTCCCTGCATGAGATCTTGAGAAGTTCCCCCCACCCCCACACTGGGTGGAGGGGTTGCCTTTCTCCCCATCAAGGCAGTGCTTGAAGGGTTGGATTGACAAAGACTGGGTTCAGATCCCCCACATAGGCATGAAACTCATGGGATGGCTTCATCACAGTCTCTGTCTCACTCTTATTCTTGTTCTTTTCCACAGTGTTGTGGAGAAGAACTATGTGTGCCACTATGTTAACTTCCTGGCGGAAAATCTAAGTTAGGGGGAAGCTGCAGCTCACCTGCAGAGCATCTGCTTTGCATGCAGAAGGTCCGAGGTTCGGTTCTCAACATCTCTAAGTAGGGCTGGGAGAGACCCCTCTGCCTTAAACCCTGGAGAGCTGCTGCTGCCAGTCAGTGTACACAACACTGAGTCAGATGCACCAGTGCCTTGACTCAGTATAAGGCAGCTTCTCACCTCTGTCCTATATTCTCTCTCTCTCTCTCTCTCTCTCTCTCTCTCTCTCTCTCTCTCTCTCTCTCTCTCACACACACACACACACACACACACACCATACTCTGTGAGTAATCATTTCTTAGTCTAACATATTTAAACCCTGGGCTCTTTTGGAAGGAAGGGCAGGGTATAAATTGTTGTTGTTGCTGCTGCTGCTGCTGCTGTTATGAGAAGAGATAATTTGGAGTGGGTTGGAAGGAAGGACCTCAAAATTATTGGTGTATTTGATTCAAAAAAATAGATTTGCTATCAGCTAGCCAGCTGTGGCAACTAACCGACAAAATATCAAAGCACTGGAATAATACATTTATTTTATTTGTTTGTTTGTTTGTTTATTTATTGTTTACCTAATGAAAAAATAGGTTTCAAAACAATTTAGAAAATATAAAAATCCATTATGCAGGAATTAAAATACAAACATCCATACTTAAAATACACAAACAATCCCAGTAAAACATTAAAATATCCAATCTAGATTTTAAAAATTTCAGTGGTAATTGGATCATCAGCAAGCTACTGCATGAATGGGATCTTTTATTATTATTTCACATGAGCTTTTGCATGGGAATCATAAAAAGGGATCACTTTGGACCAACAGAAAAATATAGTTTCACAAGAACCTTTTAGGTCACATGAAGTATTTATGTACAAAACAGTATGGACAAATTTCAATGAAAAGTGAACACTTTGGGGAGAGAATTGAACTGTAGTCTTGCATACACCCAGGTGTAAGGCGCCTTGATTTCAATGGGGCTTACGGTAATTTTGAGTAAACATGTACAGGATTGCACTCCCCACCAAACTTTTAACTGTCCTGTTGAAATCAGTGAGACGGAAATGTGCTTAATGTAACTTGAGTATCACATATAGAGGTTTTTGCATCCGATTCTAAGCTGAAATGTGACATGTTCCAGGCTGATATTGCTTTGAGGACTTAGAAACCCCCAACATCTTTTTAAAAATAAAATTAGGAACCACAGGAAGAGAAGCAAGATATATTTAACATGGCAGAGAAACAATTACAACCAGGTTAATATCTGTTGGGTTTTATGAGCAAACTCTCTCATGGTTCTTAGGAATGAAAAAAACACTCCAGCCCTTTGGAAACATTTCTCTCCAGCACATACTGCTTCCCTGTATTCAGTTTATAATAGTGAAGTGTGATTCCTTTTCCCGTTATGAATGGATGCCACCAATAAATTTGGGGCTTCATGGGTTGGATGACTCAAATGAATGGCAAAAGGGTTTTAATATATTGCTCTATAATTGACAACCCATTTTTTAAAATGCAAAGCCTGAGAAGGCAGAATCTATGGAGGATAGTAGAAAATTGCATTTGCCACCAGAAGTTCCTGTTCTTTGTCGAAAAGGGGTGTGTTCTAATAACTTCAGCATATTTCACAGTGCTGTTCCAACTTAATATTATTCTTAAATGAGAAAATAAAATATATAGACTTTCTGCATTAACCTATAACTAATTGCTACTGAGATCCATGATGAGATACCTAAACAGTTGTATTACCCACTATGAAAGTGGGGGGGGGAATGACTCACATTTCAGTAAACAATAGTAAGGTAAAAATAAAATAAAAAGTATCTATGCTGGGTCATAATGCTTTTAAATTGTATTTATTTTGCTTTATATGCTGCTTTGAAAAAGACTGTCTTTTTCTTTAAAAGTGGGATATACAATTATTCAGCTAACCTTAAGGGGAAATTTCCAAAATCCATAGCCAGGCAATGATTGTTGGGCTTAAAAAAAAAAAGAAAAAAAAGAGAAAAATGTGCAGGCTTCTGAGCTATACAGAACTCTTCACCAGAAAGAATCTGCCCCACCACCTCCATGCTCTCTGCACCACTTCACCAGATGAAGAGTCCAGTAAAATCTGGTGGTTTGCACATGATTTTGTGACATTTTGGCCTTGTCCCCAGAACATATGAAGATGAACATCCAAGAACATATGGCCATTGAACATTCACCCTGATTTGTTGCAGGGAGATTGAGAACATCAGAAGAGCCCTGCTGGATCAGACCATTGGCCCATCTAGTCCAACATCCTGTTCTCACAGTGGCCAACCAGATGCCCCAATAGGAAGCCCCCCTCCAAAAAAAAAAAAAACAGGAGCTGAGGGCATCACCAATTGGTGTTCAGAAGCATTATTGCCTCATTATTGCATTATTGCCTCAAAGCCACTGATTGCCTTGTTGTTGTTGTTGTTTAGTCGTTTAGTCGTGTCCGACTCTTCGTGACCCCATGGACCATAGCATGCCAGGCACTCCTGTCTTCCACTGCCTCCCGCAGTTTGGTCAAACTCATGTTCGTAGCTTCGAGAACACTGTCCAACCATCTTGTCCTCTGACGTCCCCTTCTCCTAGTGCCCTCCATCTTTCCCAACATCAGGGTCTTTTCCAAGGATTCTTCTCTTCTCATGAGGTGGCCAAAGTATTGGAGCCTCAGCTTCACGATCTGTCCTTCCAGGGAGCACTCAGGGCTGATTTCCTTAAGAATGGATAGGTTTGATCTTCCAGCAGTCCATGGGACTCTCAAGAGTCTCCTCCAGCACCATAATTCAAAAGCATCAATTCTTCGGCGATCAGCCTTCTTTATGGTCTGATTGCCTTATCCTCCATTAATAAAGATTTTGTTATAATAATGTGTCACTAAACCTTGCAGCTTAATGTCACTTGTTTTTTAAATATCATAATAAATATTGACTTCATGGGCATAATCTGGACATTTGGGGAGTAAAGGTCTTTTGCTGTCATGGAGATGTAAGTACCTATCAGTTACATTTTTTGCCTTTGTTTCTCTGATGTGTTTTTCATAGCCTGCCCTCGAATTCAGGGAGACCTTCAAGTCTCCAACCATCTTACATAACAAAATAGTAATATTTCATTTCATTTCATTCCCTTTTATGAATCACTTCCTCTGAAACACCTCAAAGCAGTCTAAGAATAATATGAACAAAAATAAAAACATTTTCATACATAAAAACAATGTTTACAATTTACATAAATACATACAGCAATACACATATGTGTATTTTTGAACATTTTTTCTGATAATTTTACTGTTTTATTCCATTTGAAAACTGCATTGAGGTTTTCGTTGTTTTACAATTAGTATACGCAAGTGGTATATAAATTTTAGGAAATAAATAAATACACCCACATCCACCACTGATCAGCAAAGTTCAAGAAAGAAGCAAACAAAGACCTCAACCCAAAAAAATGAGTAACTACACAATCCGATGCCCCCATCTGCACTGTACATTTAAAACAGCATCATACCACTTTAAAGAGTCATAACCTCCCCTAAAGCATCCTGGGAACAGTAGTTGTAGGTGATGAGAGCCGTTAGAGACCCTTATTCTTCCAGAGCTATAATTCTCAGAGCACCCTAGGAAGAATTGTATGTTTTGGAGAGGAATAGGGGTCTCCAACACCACTCAGTAGAGACATGGGTGGCGCCGTGGGTTAAAGCACAGAGCCTAGGGCTTGCCGATCAGAAGGTCGGTGGTTCAAATCCCCGCGACAGGGTGAGCTCCCGTTGCTCAGTCCCAGCTCCTGCCAACCTAGCAGTTCGAAAGCATGTCAAAGTGCAAGTAGATAAATAGGTGCCACTACAGCGGGAAGGTAAATGGCGTTTCCGTGTGCTACTCTGGTTCGCCAGAAGTGGCTTTGTCATGCTGGCCACATGACCCGAAAACTGTATGCTGGCTCCCTCGGCCAATAACGCGAGATGTGCGCCACAACCCCAGAGTCGGTCACAACTGGACCTAATGGTCAGGCATCCCTTTACCTTTAACACCACTCAGCACTCTTGACCAATCACACTTGGACCTGAAGAACTTACTTTTCCATCTAAGTTTGATGGGGGCGGGGGAATACAATGGAGGGGATAATGTGGGGTGGATATTCTGAATTTAAGAGAGGTATTCAGCAAAGTGCAAGGAATTTCGGCTGAGCAATAGAACTTCCCTTCCCTCTCCTCTTCCTGCACCCTCCCGTCTTCTCTACAAGAAAAACGGTTCATTAGGATGACTAGGGCATCATCCTGAGTCCCCCTATCACCTGAGTCCATGCTTAGCCAGCACCCACCTGCCTGCCTTCTTACTTACAACCAGTCCATAGGTGGCGGCACCACCTGTCATCTTCCTTACACTCAGGGTTGTCCTTGTACAACTCTGCAAGAAGGAAGATGAGGGCAAAACTAGACTGAATTGGCTCTTCCTGTCATTGGCTCTGGCGCCACCTGCCTTCTGCCCTACTAGCCCCAATGGGCACCAGCAACCTCTGGGGAGAGGTCTATTGAAAGGGTGTACTGCTGGCCTATGGGCCACGTTCCCCATTCCCCATACTCTGCTTTGTCCCCAGACAGCAAACAGAAAAAGAAGGTCCCATTTGTGAAATTCTTTGGCTAATGATGGGAAATGTATGTGTGCACGCAGACACCATTTTTAATTCCACTTTTAAATATTGGATATTCCAAAACTGGGTCTTGCTGTTCCCTGTAAGGGGGACTATTTTTTGACTTTTGACATGGCATTCTTTATCATAATGCTGCAGGTGGATTCTCCATTTTCAATTTCAATTTTTTGCACCTCAAGCCAGTACCGCATTCGCTCCCCCTCCACCATATTCTCTACCAGTGAATGACGGGAGCAGGGATTGCATTTGAAAATAATAAAAGGGAATAGAAAATGATAGTAGTGAAATGCACATGGGTTGGGTCCAGGGTTTGTGCCATGCCTGCCATATTTTGGAGGTGGCCAAGGGGTATTTGAGAGTTTCCTGACTTTTGCCACATTCACACCATACATTTAATGCACTTTGGTACCACTTTAAACAAACATTGCTTTGCTCAAGGAATGTTGGGAGGTGCAGTTTGTTAAGGGTACAATAGAATACCACTATTCCCCCTCCCAGAGCTGCAATCTTCAGAGTTGTTTAAGAATCAATCCCACTTCCCAGAAAACGCTGGGAATTGTAGCTCTTGGAGGGGGAACAGTGGTCTAACAACTCTCAGCACCCCTTACTTACTTACTTACTTACTTACTTACTTACTTACTTACTTACTTACTTACTTACTGTTTTGTGTGGGTATCTGCATAGTGAGGTTGTTGTTGTTGTTGTTTATTATCGTCATCATCATCATTATATATTGGCCAAGTTCCAACATACTTGGAATTTTACTTTGGCTACATTGCAATGTAAACGTACCTTATACAAACACTTTTCCACATACAATAGCAATTACCGTATATTGTGCAATTCTAGCTATTCTGGTCACATTCCTATTTCCCCCTTCCCTTTCCAAAGGAGCACAGATTTTATTTAAATTCAAGGTTAAACCTCTATGGATGAATGAGAGGCACAAGCTAGGCAAAATCAGATTTTAATGAACCAATTAGGCTGGTAGAGTCATATGCAAGCTTTTGAGGAAAAAATAAGAAAATTAGTATTTTCTAGATAGATAGATAGATAGATAGATAGATAGATTGTGTGTGTGTGTGTGTGTGTGTGTGTGTGTGTGTGTGTGTGTGTGTGTGTATCAACTAACCCCCCTACCCCCCTGCAAAATACACAACTCTCAATGGACTGTTTGCAAAGCTCAGTTAGTCGAGGATGAGACTCTCAGGGTTATGGGTTCGAGCCCCATATTGAGCAAAAAAAATTGCACTGCAGTGAATTAGAACTCCATGGTCCCTTCCAACTCTGTGATTCTGTGAATATTGCCTGTCCTTTTAGACCTGTTGCTGTTCTGTGATTCAAGTCCCCAATTTTAATCTCATTTTGCCACAAATCCACCAGGTGACCCCAGGCAACACAACTCTCTCTTCCTCAGTCTCTTCATCTGTACAATAGGAATCATTATGCTCATTCCTTTTACAGAACTTCAGGCTTACTGATAAAACATGCCAGAAGTTCAGAGCTGCAGGCCTATCCACACTGACTATTGTATCTAATATCACATATAACAAACTTTCTATATACTGTAGTTGGGCAAGGTATTGATTGATTGATTGATTGATTGATCGATTGCTACTACCACCACTACTGCATACAAGAAGCTTTACAAAAAGCCAGAGTGAACAGGTCACCCTGACAAAAGAGACTTAGAATCTAAAATGGGCATTGAGGAACAACGGAGTAGTGGGGGTGGGGAGTAGGGGGTGGGGGTGGAGCCAAGTAGAGGAAAGAATACATTATTGCTTCAGTTGTACATACTTTGGCTTAATAACAACAGGGACTAGGGGGTGATTTGTTAATGGGCCCCATCAAACACAATGAGTGGGAATTCTGAATGCAATACAATACAAAATTGCATTGCCACTGCCAAACACTCTTAAAGGTAAAGGTAAAGGACCCCTGACAGTTAAGTCCAGTGACGGACTATTCTGGGGTTGCGGTGCTCATCTCGCTTTAGAGGCTGAGGGACCCGGCATTTGTCCCAGACAGTTTTTCCGGGTCATGTGGCCAGCCTGACTAAGCCGCTTCTGGCAAAACCAGAGCAGCACACAGAAACACCTTCCCGCCAGAGTGGTACCTATTTATCTACTTGCACTTTGATGTGCTTTCAAACTGCTAGGTTGGAAGGAGCAGGGATCGAGCAATGGGAGCTCACCCTGTAGCGGGGATTCAATCCGCCGACCTTCTGATCGGCAAGCCCAAGAGGCTCAGTGGTTTACACCACAGTGTTTACACCAAATACTCTTAGCATCATATAATTTAGAGTTGTGGGGGCATTACTGGTTTCTTTTATTTCTGTTTCTGTTTTATTGTGCGTTTTATATTTTTGTTTTGTGAAGGGCAGTATACAAATAGACAAAATGAATAAGCATAGGAAGCTGCCTTCTACTGAGTCAGACCATTGGTCCATCTAGCTCAGTAACATGTACACTGCCTTGCAGCATCTCTCCAGGTTCCAGACAGGCACCTGGAGATGCTCTGAATCGCATATTGGGCCGTCTGCACATGATCTACCACTCTGAGCTATGTTCCTTCTCCTTAAAATGACATACGCTTCCTTATATTGTCTCAGGCCATAGGTCCAACTCTCTCAGTATTGTCTACACTGACTGGCAGCAGCTTCTGAGGTCTTGGACAGGAAGTCTCTCCCAGCCCTAGCTTGAGATGCTGGGACCTCCTGCTTGCAAAGTGGGCACTCTGCCTTTGAACTGCAAGTACCATAGAGGTCATCTATTCCAAGCACCTGCTCAGTGCAGGGATTTTAGGACTGCAGTGTCCCCCAACAGAGACAGCCACCCAGCCTCTGCTCGAAGACTGCTAAGGAAGCACAATCCACCACCTCCCGAGACAAAATCTTCCATTGTCACAACGGATTTCATGCTCAGTTAACTTCTACTCCATCACTTCCCCCCCCCCACCCTTTCGTTCTAGTCCTTCCTTCTCAGGAGCAGCTAATAAGAAGGGGGGGGGAGAGAGATGTTATTTTGTCCACAATTAATAATAATAATAATAATATTTATTTATACCCCGCCCATCTGGCTGGGTTTCCCCAGCCACTCTGAGCGGCTTCCAACAAAGATTTAAAATACATTAATTGAATGAGAAACTACCTAAATTTTCACTTTTCAGACCAATGAATGAACTAAAATCATGCTGGAAAAGCTCAGTTGATAGAGCACGAGGCGCTTCATCTCCAGGTCATGGGTTTGAGCCTCACATTGGGCAAAAGATTTCTGTATTGCAGCGGTTGGACTAGATGATCCTTGCAGTCCGTTCCAACTCTACCAGTCTTACGATTCTGCAAAATGCAATCACCCTACAGAACTTGCACTCCTCTGAATTTCACGATGCCATTCTCCGACTGGCCAATGTGTGTACTGTAAAATGTGGGTATTAGGGGAAGCTATGCTTTAAAATGCATATGTTAGTGAAAATAAAATACAAAAGCTATTATTATAATTATCGTTGTTATTAATATCATTAATTCTTATTTCCTGGTGCACTGGTTTTCTAAGCTCAGAGAGCTTCTCTTTATTTTTATTTTTAATTGTAATCATCATTACCTTTATTTTGTTTATTACATGCCCTTCAACAGCAGGTCCTAGTGTGATTTACAACAATTTAAAATTCAGAATTAAAACCAGTTAAAGCAGATCCCAGTCTCAGGAATAGGTTGGACCCTTAAAACACACATCTCAGTTGTAAAAGGTCAGGGTAAGAGGTACATTAGATTAGAAATTGCTTGCAAAATGATGTATATTAGTCAAAACTGCATGCAAAAATCTGCAGATTAGGATAAATTCATGCAAATGTGGAGAACTGGCAAATGTGGAGAGCTGGACAAGACTGCATCAAAATGAGAAACCTAAATTGAAAGATTCATCCATTTTTAGAAACGAAAGTCTTCTACAAAGGCCATTTTCATTTTTAACTAACCAATGCATATGTAGGAAAACCCTGTTTTCAGCCCTCAATAAAAAACGAACATTTCTCTCCCCTGCCCCACCCCATAAGGTTGGTGTCCTTAGAGAGTTAATGGGAGGGGGGGCAACTGAGGGACTTACCTTGCGCCGCTCAGGTGAAGGATGAATCTGGAGGTAAGAGAAAACCTCCTTCTGATGAAGATCAGCTCAATTAAGCTCCTCCACAGACAGGTGCACCAACATTTTCCAAGGTGGTACCTGCTCTTTATGGGGAACTTTTATGACCAGCCTCAATGCAATTTTGCAAAAGCACCTGCATGCTATTAAAACAAAAACAAAAAAACCCCACCTTATTACATGCCTGAGGCCCCGGGGAAATCAGTGGTTCCTCCCGAGGGAGGCATATTTTCTTAAGATGTTTACTACAGATGAAGAGGTCCTGGGGCAAGGCATTAACAAGTTGTAAAGTGATAAAAGAGGCTGTATCTTTCAGGGCCAGTGACATTGAGAGGAAGAAGCCTCTCTCACATCTGGGGTTGTCCCTGCCGACCTAATGAATTTGCTTTAACCATTTATTAAGTGGCTCGGAGGTCTTGAAGCTGACATCGCTGGGCTTTATCCCCCCTCCCCCTCCTCTTCAAATGTGCACGTGAGGGGGGGAGGGAGACCACTTAATGAACATGTGGCATTCGATCTGCCATAAGAAATTACTACTGCTAATAATTGAGACAAAATAAATGTGCCTGTATTACTCCACGCCCACCAAAAAAAAACCTTATTAAAAAGCAAATTTGCCCACTGTCACTCCAAACCTGGTTGGGGGGCAGGCTAAATTTCAACCTTGTGTGGAACAATTTCTGGTTTTATCCAAATTAGAGTAGATGCATTGAAATTAATTTTCAAAAGTTTGTGATGTCCATCCATTCCAATTGGAGCATTTACCCCATGCATTTAAAGCACTATGGCTTTATTATTATTATTATTATTAGCTGTCAAGGCAATAAGCAACTATTTTACTTTTAGAAGACAACTGTTTAGGGAAGTTTTTAATGTTTGATGCTGCGCTGTTTTTAATATTCAGTTGGAAGCCTCCCAGAGTGGCTGGGGAAACCCAGCCAGATGGGCAGGGTATAAATAATAATAATAATAATAATAATAATAATAATAATAATAATAATAATATATTATTATTATTATTATTATTATTATTATTATTATTATTATTATTATTATTATGGCATCATTTTGAACCATCACAGATAATCCCAAATAATTCTGGGATCTGTAGTTTGTTAAAGTTGCTGAGAGCTACAATTCCCAGAATTCCCAGGAAGAAGCGCTGATCGTTATAAACCACTCTGAGAACTGTAGCTCTGTGAGGGGAAGAGAGGAGCCTCTTAACAACAAGGGTGCCGAGAAGTGTTAGGGTAACCCATTTCCCCTCACAGAGCTACAATTCCCAGCATGGTCAATAGTCAATCCCTCTTCCCATGGAGCTCTGTGAAGAGAACAAGGGTCTACTAACACCTCTCATCTACAGCTCCCAGAATGCTTTGGGGAAAGCCATGATGGTTTAAAGTGGTATCATAGCATTTTAAATGCATGGGGTGAAAGTGGCCTAGGACAAGCAGTGTATGCAGCCCTTCATCAAAGAGCCAACCTTGCATGACGTTTGTGTATCAAGGTACCCATCATCACATCCATGTGTATTTATTTGCGGGGGGGGGGGGGGGACCATAAAGGCTTTCAAGCGCTTCATTTTGATCTCACACTGCATTAACAACAGTTGTCTGTGCTCCATTATTGGAGATGAAAGCATCAGATCGTCCCAAGAATGTTGCCTTCTAATTGAATTATATGAACCCATTTAAAGGCCTACTTCAGAAAACTCATATTCACTTTCAAGATGACTTACTTCAAGGCTTAATGGGCTAGTTAAACAGCCCTAGTTAGAGAGCCCAGCACAGGTGGGCTGTGTTAATAACTTTATTTAAGCTGCTTCCCTCACCCCATCCCCCTCTTTGAGGAGCACAAGTCATCCATTAATTCATTCATTACGGTTAATGGCAAAGTTCTGCTGTTCTCCTAATGACACTGTCCAGACTCCAAACATGCCCACCTAATTGAGTCCAGCTGCCATCACCGTAACAGGTTTCTTGGTTGTTGTTTTCAAGGGCAAATGTGTCACAGTGATTAGGTTTTGGTTTGGTTTTTTGCGGGGGTGGTCAGGATGGCTTTGCCCCCCTCCATCTCCTTGCTCCCCATTTGTGGTCCAGCGTGCTGGGCACATGGGACATCTGCTCCTACTTTTCTCTTGTACATGGAGAAACATCCATCTTTGGACAACAAAAGGGTGTCGTGGACGTCCAGGGTATGAGCATTTTTCATGGCCAGCCATGTGCTCCCATTATTGGTTTTTTATAATGGTATAACTCTTTCACTTCTTTTCCATTGTGATGTTCTATTGCTATAATGCACACAGAGACCTTCTGGCAAAAGGCGGGTAAGAAATCTTATAAATTAATATAACTTTGATATAAAGCTTTGGTACTGAGAATTGGAAAGTGTTCGGAAAGAGGCAATCAAAATTATCAAAGAAGAGTGGAGTGGCTCCCCTATGGGGGAGGTTTGTAGCATTTGGGACTTTGAGTTTAGAAAAAAGGCAAGTAATAAATGACATGACAGACATTTATAGAATTATGCATTGAATGTAGAAAGTGGATAGAGAAACCTTTTTCTCCCTCTCTTATTACACCAGAACCCAAGGACATCCAGTGCAGCTGAATAATGGAAGATTCGGGATAAAGTACTTCTTCACACAATGCATAGTTAAACAATGGAACTCACTCCTGTAGGAGGCAATGGTGGCTGCCAACTTGGATGGCTTTAAAAGAGGGTAAGACAGATTCATGGACGATAAGGCTATCAACTGCTCATAGCCACAATGGTCATGTTCCATCTCCACTGTTGGAGGAAATATTCCGCTGAATAGCAGTTGCTGGGAATCACAAGCAGGAAAAGTGTGCTTGTGTTTAGGTCCTGCTTTGAGGCTTTCTATTGGGGTATCTGGTTGGCTACCGTGCGTGAGAACAGGATGCTGAACTAGATGGGCCACTGGCCTGATCCAGCAAGGTTCTCTTTATAACTGCAGTGCAGGAAAGCAGAGACTCTCAGTGCAATCGTATCCATGCTGAGTCAGAAGAATGCCCCATTGAAATGAGCAGGAGTTTCTTCCAGGGGAGCATATGTGTGCGTAGGGTGGCAACCTTGGTTACCCATGACCCTCCTTTTTCCAGGTTCCCCCATGGCAGCTACAAACAAGCTAATGTGTATCCGTTGAGCGACCCATTCCTCAAGATGCTCGTGACCGCTGCAAAGGATAAAAGAACTAAAGAACCTTTTCTGACAGGTGCTCTGTGCTCTCAGCTCCTGGAAGTTTTCTGGTTTAAGGGATATTATCGGCTTAGATTTAGTGGCAGGTGCAATGCCCTGGGGATTTGCAGGAGTATTTTCTTGAGGATTTGCAGCTGACCCACTTTGGCCTAAACTTTACGCAATGCCTGCATTTTCAATATCTTTTCTAAAACATAAAAACTTGAGAACGTAAGAAGAGCCTTGCCAGATCAAACCCAGGACTCATCCAGTCCAGCATCTTGTTCTCGTGGTGGTCACCCACATGCTCCAAAGGGAAGCTGTCAAGCAGGACTTGAGTTCAAGACGACTCTCCTCTGAACACCAGTTGTTGGATTCCACAAGAGAGAAGAATGCTTTTATGCTCAGGCCCTGCTTGCAGGTTTCTAATTATTATTATTATTATTATTATTATTATTATTATTATTATTGTTATTGTTATTGTTATTATTTATTTATTTACTTTTACCCCGCCCATCCATCTGGCTGGGTTTCCCCAGCCACTCTGGGCGGCTTCCAACAGAAAAATGAAATAAAACAATCTATTAAACATTAAAAGCCTCCCAAAACAGGGCTGCCTTCAGATGTCTTCTAAAAATCTGGTAGCTGTTTTTCTCTTTGACATCTGATGGGAGGGCGTTCCACAGGGCGGGCGCCACCACCGAGAAGGCCCTCTGCCTGGTTCCCTGCAACTTGGCTTCTCGCAACGAGGGAACCGCCAGAAGGCCCTCGGCACTGGACCTCAGTGTCCGGGCAGAACGATGGGGGTGGAGACGGTCCTTCAGGTATACTGGACCGAGGCCATTTAGGACTTTAAAGGTCAGCACCAACACTTTGAATTGTGCTCGGAAACGTACTGGGAGCCAATGTAGATCTTTCAAGACCGGTGTTATGTGGTCTCGGCGGCCACTCCCAATCACCAGTCTAGCTGCCGCATTCTGGATTAATTGTAGTTTCCGGGTCACCTTCAAAGGTAGCCCCATGTAGAACGCATTGCAGTAGTCCAAGCAGGAGATAACTAGAGCATGCACCACTCTGGCAAGACAGTCCGCGGGCAGGTAGGGTCTCAGCCTGCATACCAGATGGAGCTGATAGACAGCTGCCCTGGACACAGAATTGACCTGCGCCTCCATGGACAGCTGTGAGTCCAAAATGACTCCCAGGCTGCACACCTGGTCCTTCAGGGGCACAGTTACCCCATTCAGGACCAGGGAGTCCTCCAAACCATAGGCATCTGGTTGGCCACTGGGAGACCAGGAGGCTGCATGGTCTATGACCTTTGGCAGGGCTGCTCTATGGAAGATACGACAGCTATGCTCTGCCTCTACAGTTGGCGGCAGTAACTTTAGAACTACTAGTTGCTGGGAACTTCAGAATGGAGAGTGCTCTTGTGCTTGGGTCCTGCTTGTGGGCAATGGGGCATGTGGTTAGCCGCTGTGAAAACAGGATGCTGGGCTATTTTAGTTTCTTGTATTGCAGCGGGGTGGATCAGATGACCCTCAGTGTCCCTTCTGGCTCTGCAGTTCTATGATTCTATGACCACCGCCTGATCCAACAGGCACTTCTTATGTTCTTATGAGGGTAGGGGTAGAGAGGAAAGGCAGTCTATGGAACATAAGAGCGCACTCCCAGGGGTTGAGGGGTCTTCGCCCCCCAATAAAACATTTGAGGAGGCCATCCCCCAAAGTTGATGGGCACTGCCATTCAAATGGTGTCCGGGCACGACATCATGTGAATGATTATGCAGGATAGGGCTTACTTCCCCCCCCAAAAAAAAACATTTTATTCAAGTTGCTATGGAACAAGGGGAAAATCTCCAGAAGAAGTGCTAGGTTGCTATTTGATGTGTAGAAGGCTTGAGGGTACATATAGGTAAAAACAGGGCTGGCCCCAGACATTTTGGCACATGAGGTGAAGCACAAAATAACACACGCCCTGCCGTAGAAGAGAGACTGTGGAGTGAAGCTCTAAATTGGGAACAAGAGGGGAGTGAAGATCTACTTCAGGGACAAGGGGCGGGGAATCAAATTAACCTTACCCAAAGCTTTTTCCAGCCAAAACAAATCGGAGCACAGTTCCAGCACCTCTAAGGTGGGCACCATTGCAGGCCAATGCACCCCTGCCTGCTTCTTGCCTTTACATACTTCGGGGAAGCCCCAAACATTTCAAGTCAAAATGGAAGCTGGCCCAGCGTGTGCAAGTCTACCCTAATTTTTAGATCTATGATTCCACCTAGCTCCAAGCCACGATTGGTCATGCTATGGGGCGGGGCCAATTCATATTTCCTTTTCTTCAATCCATCTCCTATGTAGCGGCAACAGGCTTTAGGTTTTCCATCCAGGCCTCTACTGTTGCACAAAAATGTGTTTCCTCAAGGGCTCTTCCGAGCTGTCTGCCTGAATCTAAGAGAATGATGGAGGTGGGGCGCATTCATTAACCAGCAGCAGGACCAGGGACAACCCCCCCCCCCAAAACCAGCTAGGAAGGCAGCTTGCTGTAGTTTTTAGTACCTCCGCGGGTGGTGAATGTGGCTATTGTCAAACAGGCGTCTGTTCAGGGATTACTGTAACAACTTCATGGTGATTTCCAGCACCTATTTTTCTTGGAAAAAGCACTTTTACCCAATGGTTTAAGTGTAAATGAAAAGCCTTTTTTTATGGGGAGGGTACTCTGAGTCACTCTGGGTGGGTGCAGAGCTCAGGAGACCCCAGAGGGCAGCCCCCATCATTTCCACCCTAGGGATGTGAGGATAACAGCAGCTCCTCCTATTCACTGAGAGGCCATTGTGGATGCAACAATAGGGGGCTGCCAAGGGGTGGTAGATCTGGCATTGAAGGAGCATGCCCACAGCTGCTGGTGTTACCATGACACCAGCAGCATGCAATTAGTTCTATAGAGGCTAGATCTGCCCCATGGACGCTGCTGCCCAGGATGGTTGCCTTACCTCAGACCGAGGAACCTCAGCCACTTCCTCAACTGTCTTTCTGACCTAGCCTGTGCTGATCTTTCCACAGATACTAGGCTGATACTCTTTGGGCTGCTGACCTCCCTTCCTCTTTCCTTTATTCTTCGTCCCACCTTGGGAAAGGAGACATCTTTCCTTTGCCTTCCTCCTGCAGAGATAAAGGAGCAAGCATGGCTGTTTGCATCTCCACCCAGAACTAGGACCTTTCATCTCCAACACATATTTCCTATGATAAACTTAGCTCTGTTATTTTTCCTTACTCAAAAAAATTCTCCATGTGGAATTGCATCAAGGGTAACAGCATGCTCCTCTAAGCAGGGACGTCACTGTGGAGCTTCAGGCTTCTGCTGATGGGTTTAAACTCCAAATGCCATTGAGGAGGAGGGACAGGGCCCAAGGCAAGAAAGGCAAAGGTGAACTTTGCTGGCAGAGGTGCACAGATGTTAGTCAGATGGGCTGATTTGGTAAGGAAGATGTACATTGCATCTTGTCAAGAGGGTTCCGTTTCTGATCTGTGATGAACACTGAGCAGGGGTCTCGCTGCTCAGCTGAATTAATGCAGTGTCTGTCAGACCCACCCTTGACTGCGATTAACCCTGGGTCATTTATGAGCATCCTTTGGCTGTTGGGCCTCTTCCGATATTCCTGCCTGTGTAACATAAAAGCACATAACAGCCACAGCACCCATTCACTCTGTCTGCGGCTTCCCTTGCATTTTATCCAGAAGTGGCAGTTAGGACAGAATCCTGCAACATGATCACTGACAGGAGCAAGGCCTTGTCAGCATATAGCACCTGTGCTCAGAAATCTATGCTTGTTGCTGGTTTGCTACTGGGCCAAGCTCAAGGTGTTACTATTAATATGTAAAGCCCTTAACACCTGTTGGGACCAGTTTACCTTTAAGATTGCCTTACCCCATGTATGCCACTCAACCACTTCAGTATGAAGAACATACATAATACCTGTTCTGCATCTGCAAGAAATCAATACTTTATTGTGGCATCAGCTATACTCTGGAACTCCCTGCCTATTGACATCCAGCAGACACCTTCACTGTACTTTTTTCCACACCTGCTAAAAAAAAATTATTTAGACAATCTTACCCAGGCTAGATTCCCTAGTCTTAAGGATGGTTCTCCACCTTTCTTCATCACTTTACTAATTTTATTTTTAAAAAATCCTCATGAAAATTCATCAGCATTTAAGTGCAACATTCTCATTTTTGTATGCAGGTTTTGCTTAATATTGGAAGTTTTGGGCAAGCAACTTTCCATAATGAAGTGCATTTTGACATGTGACCTTCACTGATTGATGCATTCTGATGCACACTTTCCTCTAATACATGCAGTTCTGAACACATTGTTTCATTTGAGAGCTGCATCACGGAATTTGGAAAATAGTGAATTTTGAAGGGTAGCTGTGTTCTGCCTTGCATATTGCTTAGGCCAGGCAGAGGCAACTGTGGCTCTCCCAGATGTTTTGGAACTACAACTCCCATGATCCCTAGCTAGCTAACAGGGCCAGTGGTCAGGGATCATGGGAGTTGGAGTTTCAAACCATCTGGAGAGCCACGGTTGCCTATGCCTGGCTTAGGCAAGTGAGAATTAGGGAGAGTCATCTTGAAACCTAAACTGATGGGGAACGCAAGTCCTGTTCTCCCTTCTGTTGACTCCTTTAACCAGGCACATTGGAATTTGGCTGGGGAACTCTGGGTTCACATCTCTGATAAGCCACACAGTGTAACTACAACTTGATGTACAGTACAGAAAGATTCCGGGGAGTAATTACCATTGAACTTGGTCATATTTGTCCTGACTGCATATATTTGGTGTAAAAACCACAAGGAGCTTTCTTTTAAAAATCTAAAGTTGGTCAGCTGAAATGTATCCTCTGGCTTTTCATTAGAAATTCAAAACACTTTTCCAAGAAGCATCGCCATTTTAAACTGTTAGCATGAAATGCAAACCCCATCAGAGGAAAGACATACCCAGCTTCCACCTGGTGATTGATATTTATTCATTCATTCATTCATGTATAGATATTAGTATACTGCTGCTTCATCAAAAAAAAATATTCAAGTAATTTACAGTAATAAAAACAAAACCATACAATAAAAACCAGAAAGATGTTGAAAACAGACATCGTTTAACTACTGTGAAAAAGATGAATTCTTAATTGCCTGCTTAGGCCTGGTAGGATAGAACATTTTCAGCAGGTGTTTAAAAGGTAGCACAAAAGGCAGTCTTCTTCGACCCCTGCTAATCATTGCAAGCAATAGTCAAATGATAGTATCATTATCACAATAATGTTTTGTCATTTATCCTGGTACTCCGGTAGATGACATCACAGCTCTTCCTCCAGAGGAGAGATAGAACAGATTGTTAGAACATGCCACCCTATCCTTGATCCCCTATGTCATTTTCTATGTCCTCTTTGCAAATTTCTCTAGAGTCCTAATTCACTTACAAAAGTCCTGCTTGAACATTTTGTTGCTGGGAAAAAAAAGAAGCAGCAGCAGAAGCCTTCAAATGCAGTCTCTGAGCCTGGAGGCTGTCCTTCTATACCATCATCTGGACAGGTGAAGGGAAACAGATGGGGATGTGTTCGAGCATCTCCCATCCCTGGAGGGGTTGAAAATCTTTCACCAAAGATTGCTCGTTTTCATTCAGATGAAAGGAGAAAGTCGTGTGTGTGTGTGTGTGTGTGTGTGTGTGTGTGTAAGTGTGTAACTTCACTAGAGCAAATTCTCGTCTGCCTGTCAGCCACAGGATCCTTGTACTGTATCTGTTTTTGTAGGTCAAGCAAGAATGCAAGCAACATTTGGATCCAAATTGCATGCACACGTCTCCCCCAACCCACCCCCTCTTCTGACTTCCAAAAGTGGTTGTGGGTATCCAGTGAAGTTAAATGTTGTTCAAGATTCAGGACAGATAGAAGCAAGCACTTCCCCACACAGCACACAGTTAAACTGTGGAACTCACTTCCACAGGAGGCAGAAGCCAACCTAGGTGGCCTTGAAAGAAGATCAGACAAATTCATGGAGGAGAAGGCCATGATGGCTGTGCTCTGCCTCCACGGTCTAAATACCAGTTGCTGGAAACCACTGTGGGGGGAGAGTGCTTTTGTGCTAGGGTCATCCTTGAGGTGCTTCCCATTGGGGCATCTGGTTGGCCACTAAGAGAACAGGATGCTGCACTAGATGGGCCACTGGCCTCATCCTGCAGGCTCTTCTTACATTCTCATTAGAATTCCTGTTGCCAGTGTGTTAAAACATGCAAAAAGCACAGGGGTGAGCGCTCCTGTGCAGACATTACTCTAATTACTAATAAACCAGGAATGAGAAAAATCAAGACCCAAAGTCCTGTCACACTGCGAGACGGCCTGGAAAAAATGAATCCAGGATTGGGCTATACAGACAGAGGGGTGAGCTATGTAAATTGGGTTAGTTTAAGTTCCCAATCAGGGAAGGGGCACCTGCGTCCCTCTCAGTATTCCTGGATTCCAACTCCCATCAACCCTAGTCAGAAGGCAAATGGTCAAAGGTGTTGGTTGCTGTAGTCCAACAACATCTGGAGAACCGCAGGTTCTGCCTTCCATTCTAAGTGTCTCCAAGGGACACAGAAAATGGGTGGTGGTGGGGAGCTGTGATGATCCCACATTAAAACAGGGAAAGCATTTAAACAGGTCCAACTGCCATGACGAACCATGCCAGAGATCCCCATGAGCACTGTTTGTGATGTGTGAAAAGTTTCTTTTCCCCTAAATGTGAAGCACATGGAAGAGACTGATCAAGGAAGACTGGAGAGCAGATGAGGTCTCTCTCTCCCCTTTTCTTTAAAAAAGATATATATTTTTAAGAGGAAGCAGGCAAACAACCTGTGAAGATAACATTTCAAAGCCAGCCCTAAATGAGTAACAGATCCAGCTACCAGGAAGATCTATAGGATTTTTTTGTCTAGTGGTGCTAAGAGAAGATCTGATTAGCATTAACATCATCATGATGAATTTATTTACAAGAAAAGCAAACCTGACATTTCCCCTCCCTTCCTACTTTCTATTGAATAGTCCGCTTAGAAAGTCAGCCAAGATCTCCCCCAACATCTTCCTTCAGAGAGAGAGAGAGAGAGAGAGAGAGTGAGTTAAAGATTTTATTTATTTATCAAATGGATATGCTGCTTGATTGTTAGCAAAACCTATAAGCAGTTTACAAAGAAGAATAAAACATTAATATTATTGACGAATGACAGTTCAAAAGAGGCATTAAAAACACTAGAAAGATAACTAAGATAAATAGTAAGCTAAAATGAGAGTTAAAACATTTTGATTTATACACATCTGGATGGGTTTGCTTAAACTGCTTGCTTTTGCCACTGGACGCACCCACTACTGAGTCTTTAATAAGTTTGGCAACTTGATAAGTTTGGCAACATTTGATAAAGTTTGCAACTTGTTTTGATATGCTTCCACCTGTGGTTTCAACCATGATCTGGCCTCCTAGTTTGGACCTGACTTGGTCTTTGGATCTACAGTAACTCTTGGGTTGGTGTGTCCTAGTCTAGTGCTGGATCCCACAGAGAGGGAGGTCAGGCCTTGCAGGACCACGGAGAGCTCCAAGTAATCCACTCACTCCCACAAAGGTTATGCCCCTGCTCTCAAACTACCTATGTGACTAACACCCCCAATTCAAAGTGCTGGTTTTGACCTATAAGGCCTTATGTGGCTCAGAACCCCAATACCTCAAGGACTACCTCTCCTCATATGAACCAACCCACACCCTGCAATCATCATCTGGGGTCATTATTTGTGTGCCCCCTCCATGGGAGGTCTGGAGGGTGGTAACACAAGAAAAGTGGTGGCTTCCAGCTTGTGGAACACTCCGCATGGGAAAGCTCACATACCACCACCATTACATATCTTCAGGGGCCAAGCAAAAACCTTTCTTTTTAATCATGCCTTTGGCCTTTAATTATCAATGGCCTTTTAGAGTGGGTGGGATGTTTTAATGTGTGTACACACACACACACAGACACACACACACACACACACACACACACACACACACTAGCTGGCCCGGCCACACATTACTGTGGCTCAGTCTGTTAAATGGACCCTCAGAGTCCCCCTTCAGATTCCCCTGACCTTCAGAGTCCCCCTTCATTTTGTTGAAATGTTTTACACGTGTTCTGTTTACACAGGCTCATCCCTGTGACTCCCCCCACCCTGTCCCAACCCATGAGCTACCCCATCCCCTCCTCCCCCCACCCCCCGGCTCATCCCTGTGGTTGTCCCCATCCTGTCCTGACCAATGAGGTATGTCGCCCCCTCCTCCGCCCAGCCCCACCTTATTCCTGTGGATGGATATACCCTGTCCTGACCCATGACCTATCCCACCCCCTCCTCCCCCCATCCCCCACCCAGGCGAACCCCCACCTCCACTCAGCCCAGTCTGGAAAGGCGAGCCGAGATGTTGTGGAGAGGGAAGCTTTCCTAGGTGCAGTATCAGTGTATGCGTCGCTAGAGGGCGCTGTTATGCAACCTCTCCTGTGCTCCCAGCATGCACTTTCGTCCAAGTTGTGAGTTTTGGAACACAGGGTTTTGGGGGGAGGGTTACGTGGCCTGGGTGTGACATCCGTCTACGCAAATGGTTTTTTCTACCTCTCGTATTCGCTTGTGACATATCAAAATTTAAACGCAATCGGTCAAGCGGTTTCGGAGAAACGTGGACACAAACAAACATGCCCCTTTTACATTTTTTTTGTATATAGTGTGTGTGTGCGTGCGTGTGTGCGTGTGTGCGTGTGTGCGTGTGTGCGTGTGTGTTTGCTTGCTTTTTGCTTAAAATATTGTAAGTTGCTTTGAGTTGCTGCAGCAAAAAGTGACTAATAATAATAATAATAATAATAATAATAATAATAATTTATTAGTAGTAGTAGTAGTAGTAGTAGTATTAGTATTAGTACCCTGCCCATCTGGTTGAGTCTCCCCAGCCACTCTGGGCGGCTCCCAATCGAATAGTAAAACAATACAGCATTAAATATTTAAAACTTCCCTAAACACGGCTGCCTTCAGATGCCTTTTAAAAATAGGATAGCTGCTTATTTCCTTGACATCTGTTGGAAGGGCGTTCCACAGGGCAGGTGCCACTACTGAGAAGGCCCTCTATCTGGTTCCCTGTAACCTCACTTCTCACAATGAGGGAACCGCCAGAAGGCCCTTGACACTGGATCTCAGTGTCCGGGCTGAATAATGGGGGTGAAGACGTTCCTTCAGGTATACAGGACCTTTAATAAATACTTTAATAAATAATAATTACTCTAGAGCAGGCATCCCCAGACTTCGGCCCTCCAGATGTTTTGGACTACAATTCCCATCTTCCCCGACCACT
Source organism: Zootoca vivipara (assembly GCF_963506605.1). Lineage (NCBI taxonomy): Eukaryota > Metazoa > Chordata > Lepidosauria > Squamata > Lacertidae > Zootoca > Zootoca vivipara. Next base: position 10,413,432 of record NC_083294.1, on the reverse strand, counting down.
GGTCCTGTTAGCTATGGATCATGGGAGTTGTAGGCCAAAACATCTGAAGGGCCACAGGGATGCCTGCTCTAGAGTCTTAAAGCAGCAACCCTCTGGCCTGAAGTTGGCCACTTCTTCATTCCTTACCCTCCTGCCTGGTGCACATCTTTGAATTGCTGAGGTCCTGAAGAAATACAAAAAAAAAAAGGCAACACGTCAACCAATTCCAACGGGCGAAATATATCTATTTTTATCTTTATAAACTAACGACATGAGAGACAGTGATCCAAGTTAATCATACTGTTTCGGTTTGGTCTTCTTCAGTTTTTTAACTTAGTGTTTGTATACAATCTGCGGAACAGATTGTGCTGCCCCACAAAAAAAAGATGCCTTATACTGGTCCGTCTAACTCAGTAATATCTACAGGGATCAGCAGCAGCAGCTCTCAAGGTGATGTCTCCCAGCCTTACCTGGAGATGCCAGGGATGGATTGAAACACGGATTTTCTGCCTGCCAATTTCTACCACTGAGCTATAATCCTTCAACCACCCATTCTGCTATTCTTAATAGGCAGAGCAGAAGTTCACATCTCAGATACCCCCATACTATTTTGGAGGTTGGTATTCACAATCCCATTCTGGCAAGTTCAGATTGTTTAATTATTGTTTTGGGTTCTTACACATCAAACCCACTTCCCTCCAAAGACTGGGCCTTTTGTGGTAAGTGAAGTGCAGGAGAAAGTGTGGGGCCACACTTGCCTTGGATGTAGCATCACCTAATCTCACAACAAATCAGAGCGGTTATTCATTATTTAATGTCATCTAATGGGGGATAAGGCTATCAATGACTACTAATCCGGATGGCTGTGTTATATCCCCAGTGTTGGATGCAGCAATATTTCTGAACGCCAGTTGCTGGATACCACAGGATGGAAGTGTATTCTTGTGCTCAGTTCCTGCTTGAAGGTTTCACATTAGGGCACCTGGTTGACGACTGTGAGAACAGGTTGCTGGACTAGGTGGCCCACTGGCCTGATCCTGCAAGACTTTTCTTATAGTCTTCCTGCAAACAAATCAGAGTGAATGCTCACTAAACAGGTCATCTGGAAGAGCCCTCAGATTGGGAGGCATCCGCAGAACAGTGGCATGCCAAGATGCAGGAGTGGGCTTCTCTCGGAGAGGGAAGCTCATTCCTACTCTTTAGGCCCCTAAATTTGAAATTATTTCTGAATGCATTCCCCCCTCCCCATTTTTATGTTAGTGGGGGGCATGCTTCAGCCACTGGGTTTGGGAACGTCTGAGCTAAAGTGTACAGAAGGGGGAAGCAGCACCAGGGAAGGGGAGATTAGCAGGAGGGTCAAGTGCTTTCCTTGAACTTTGTCCTTTTCCCAAGCAAAAGAAAATATTGTTTCACCCTTTGAATAATAAGAGGGGAGAAGTCAAGACCAATGTTAATCCAAGCCCCCAAGGAAAACAAACAGCTGTGTGAAGGAGAGGGAGCAAAAACCGGCGTCTTAATAGCTGCATTTTCTGTAAGCTGGGTCAAATGATTGGAGAAAATGGAGATTTCACTGGGCTTAGTGGGAGAAGGGTGTGCAAAAGGGTTCAGTTCCAGTAGCAGTGGATGGACCGGTCGATTCTGGCTTTCTCGGCTTCTAATTTTTCCAATAATTTCTCTGCATTTCTGTAGCAATTTACGATGATGCTCATCACCATCAATTTAAAATCCTCGTGAAAATTTGTCAATATTTTAGCACAAATTGCTTCGAGTAAACATTTTGCTTAAAATGCCCATTTCCCCCCAAAGCCATTTCCCTGAATATGATGCATTTATGTATGTTATTTTTACTCACATATGCATTTGTTAATCCACACTTTCCCCAAGTATATGCATTTTTGTACCTGTTACTTGGCTGGAGAATTGCATTCCAAAATTCTGAGACCTTAGAATCATAGAATCATGAAGGTGGAATCATCTAGTCCAACCCCCTGCAATGCAGGAATATGCAATCTTATTCAATCGCTTACAAGGATTGAACCTGTGGCCAACATATGAATTTGAAGGATGACCTGTGTTTCAGTTTGGGTATTGTTTCGGAAAATGTGGATCTGGTAGTGTTACCTTCCAGTGTGAACTTTGGTGACATTAACACCATGCATTTAATGCTCTTTGATACCACCTTAGGACGGAGAATTGTTAGGAGACCCCTTATTTTGCTCACAGAGCTACAATTCCCAAAGTGGTTTAACAGTTAATCCCTCTTCATAGGGAACTCTGGGGAGTGTAGCTCTGTGATCAGAATAGGGACCTACTGACAACTCTGAGCACCCTTAAATAAATATGGGCCCCAAAATTCTTTGGGTGCAGCCATGAGTGTTTAAAGCAGTATCCTATCACTTTAAATGCATGGCATGAATATGGCCTAAGTTTGCACTGGACAAGCAAAGAGCTCTTTGACTCAAGCAATGACAAACCTAGACAGCATCTTAAAAAGCAGAGACATCACCTTGCCTACAAAGATCCGTATAGTTAGAGCTATGGTTTTCCCAGTAGTGATGTATGGAAGTGAGAGCTGGACCATAAAGAAGGCTGGTCGCCGAAGAATTGATGCTTTTGAATTATGGTGCTGGAGAAGACTCTTGAGAGTCCCATGGACTGCAAGAAGATCAAACCTATCCATTCTGAAGGAAATCAGCCCTGAGTGCTCACTGGAAGGACAGATCGTGAAGCTGAGACTCCAATACTTTGGCCACCTCATGAGAAGAGAAGAATCCTTGGAAAAGACCCTGATGTTGGGAAAGATTGAGGGCACTAGGAGAAGGGGACGACAGAGGACGAGATGGTTGGACAGTGTTCTCGAAGCTATGAACATGAGTTTGACTAAACTGTGGGAGGCAGTGCAAGACAGGAGTGCCTGGCGTGCTATGGTCCATGGGGTCACGAAGAGTCGGACACGACTGAACGACTAAACAACAACAATCGCTTTAAATGCATGGCATGAATATGGCCTAAGTTTGCACTGGACAAGCAAAGAGCTCTTTGACTCCTCCTCTTCCCCTAGATCCAGGATGTGGCTGTGGAACCCATGGTTGTCCATGTTCCTGAATGCCAATTCCCATCAGCCCCAGACAGAATGACCAATGATCAGGGGGGGTAGGGAGCGTCATCTATTAACATCTGTGGAGTTGTGGGCTGCTCAGCCTCTTCCCTCCTTTAGATGGTGGTGCCTTCATATTGCTTCATAATGCAAAAGGTCCCCCCTCCCCAAACATCTTTGCTGCATTTAGTGGTCCTTCTGTCCATTCAACTGAATGGGGCCCCTGGATATCTGCCTTGAAAGTCCTGCCTTTCAATACTTGTTCTATGCAGAATAGGGCCCCATGAAAATTATTTGGCCACCAGGGAAGCAAAGGAGTAAAGAAGAAAGCATGGAATTCAGGGGAAGAGCCTGGATAAAGAATTGTGAATGGGAAAGCATCCCGCAGCTGCCCCTGGTGCCTAGGCAACGTTGTCTGGAAATGATAGAAAGCATCAGTTCATCTTTAGCACAAACATACCCCTCGCCTCCCAACAATTAAGCAAATGATTAAGAATTGCCGCTTCCACTCTGTCTCCAATAATTCCCATCCTGGGTAAACGTAAGTCCCTGCCTTAATGGGGTGCTGCGATTGTACAAATATGAATAATTTAAAAAACAGAACAAGAAAATGGGGCGAAGGAGAAAGCCATTAAGGGAGAATATCTGAAAGTGAGTAAATCACCAGCAATTCACAAGTCCTATTCCCAGGTCGACTTCTAGCAGTCGGGATGTTGAGGAAGGTGTGTGTACATGTGTATGTGTCCCTCTGGGGAGCAATAAACGACACAAGGCCTGCCTTTAAAATAAATAAATAAATGTGATCTTAAGTGGCATGGATTCATTTGGTCCCCAAGGAAGGAGTCTTTGTGGCTGTTTACAGTATTTCTTTAAGCGATAGCAATGAACATGGCTTTTAATAGCAGGAGTTCACTCCTGGAAGACAGGGTGGGCTCACTTTGGTTGAGGAAGGGTGGGATATCGGGGGGGGACAGGGTTCTGGTTGGCTGCAGTAATTTCATGCTCATTACCAGCTTGCAGAGTAGCTTGACAAATTGTGGGCGAGGCTGGGGTATGTTTAAAGCAAATCCGCTGCACATTTAAAGCATGTTACTTCCAGCAAGGAATTCTGGGAACTGTAGTTTTTTCTGGGAATTGTACCTCTTTTAGGGAAAACCAGAATCAGTCCCAACACCAGGAGGAAGGTCAGCACAGGTTAAAGGGCAGCCTAGGAGGTTCTTCTCTCTGTCTACTCTTTCCCATGCAGACCCACCAGCCCCTAAGGCAAGCAGAGTTGCATCCCAGCACTTCCAGCAGAGGATGGCGACAGAATGAAAGTTAGTGGCCAGTCTGCCTGTCATTGGATTGAGCCCCACGTACTTTTGGGGCTTCCTGCATTCTTCTCCCCCAATCTCAGTGGGCAACAGCCAAGGCTGCTACAGTATAGCAGGCAGCCCTATTTAGGGAAGCTTTTAATGTTTACTAGATTATTTTATGTTTAATAGATTATTGTATTTTAATATTCTGTTGTAAGCCGCCCAGATGGGTGGGGTATAAGTAATAAATTATATTATTATTATTATTACTATTGCTATTGCAGCTGACATTAAGTTTAGATCAGTGGTTCCCACCCTTTTTTGGCCATGTCCCACCTAAGCATCTCTAAAATCCTTTTTCTTTTTTACCTTTATTGATTTTCGTATATTACAATAATAAACATTTTTATAACACAATCATCATCTTCAATGTTTTATATTACATTTTTATCCTATATACAAAAAATAATTCACACCACAAAGTCCACTAAATAAAATTAAAAGGAAAATAAAAATATAAGAGAAAGAAAAAGAAAAACCAATTTCTCCAGATCTTAAATAAATCATCAAATTAGACTTCCCCTTAATCTCCAATGTATATTCTTTTATTACAAATGAATCTCTAAAATCCCGATCACCACCCCCATGACATATAATTCTTATTATTCAAAAAGTGAACTCCTATTCACGTGGAGGGAGCCTGTTAATAACTCAATCTTGAATTGCCCCCTTAAAAATCAAATTGCCCCCCCCCCGTGGGGCATGTGCCCCACATTGGGAACCACAGGTTTAGATAGTGATGCACAAAGCAACATTGAGTCACCCCATCTATTGGAGCGTTTCCACTAAAACACATTCATTTGATATATGCCCAGGAATTAATGCTGGTCAGGCTGGAAGTCTGGGAGCAGCTCAGCTTGCTGATGAGAAGTTTGGGTTGCGAAAGTGAGGGTTAGGGACCACCAGATTCCCTGACTACCCCTGTATCTTTAACCTCTTGAGCTACCTACCACCTCCTTTTTTTAGACTGATCCTCTCAGGTTGCATTCTGTTTTACAACTTTCTCCTCCTCACACTTCTCTTTCAGCTCTCCAGATACTTAACCATCCTGTGAGAGTACAAAGGATAAAGCATGGCTGCCTTGCACTACTCTAGGCAGGTTAGTTAGAATAGAACTACCGGTAGAAACTTTGCTATCCATTGTTGGCATCCATCTGTCTTGAGAGACAATGGATTCACCTCCAGGGGTGAAGTCAAGCTGCTGCATTAACAGCTCACTGAAGTGATCTCCCTGGGGCACAAGCTTGGTGTGTATGGTGGTCCTGGGCTGCCCGCCCAGATGACAAGACCTGACAAGACTCTTGGCCTGGCTGATGTGGTCCAAAGAAAAGCAGAGCAATAATTTGACACCAGCTTGGCTGCAGGAGTTGCCATCCAACAGTCTTTAGGCACTCCACTCTAGATTTGTGTAGGATTTAGTCCTTAGCCTTTTCTTCTCCCAAAGGTGTCCCACAAGGCAGTGGAGGTTTAGGATTACAGTTGTCCTTCTCCTAGATGGGATACCTTCCCAAGTTGAAGAGCCCCACATGCCCCTCACTTCCCTCCACAGCACATGCAGAATCGCCTTCTTGACCATGGGACCCACTCTTGGTCTCATCTGCCAAGGGTTGAGCTCATCGGCTCCCCTCATGTGGTTTAGTCAGCCAGTGGAGGTCGTATTCAGGGTGTGGCTGTTGTCACATGCTAACAGCTTCTAGGAGCCACAGGTGAGAACTGAGTGCAGGGTGGGGGCCAAAAGTGGATAAACTATCCCAGAACAAACACAATGTGTCCCCCACCAGAGGTAATGCCCCTCTCCTAACACCCCATGCACTTTCTATCAAAGTTATGAATTTTCCTACAATGAACAACTTTATTATTTTCTTACCTACAAGGTATTATTTTCTTTACCCTACAAGTTGTCTTTCTAACCAAGATTCACAAGTTCAAACACTGCTCACTCTACACACCAAAGGGGTTTCAATAGGTAATTGTCCCTGTTATCCCATTATGCCAGCCAAGAGAGTACTGAGAGAAGGTGTAACAGTGGTACAGGGGTTGTGGCCCTTGAGGGCCACATTCCCTTATGTGCAGCCTTCTGAGGGCCACATACCAGGGGTGACCAGAGACAAAAAGTGGCAGGACAGTGAATTTACATTTCCCTGTTGTACAGTAGGATAGTTTCTACAAACAACCACACATTCCTCTTTATCTTCTAGGCATTCCCAGAGTTCAAGGACACAACCCAGCCAGGCAAAAACTCTCAGAGGATGCAAAGCAAGACCATGGGGGGGGTGGCTAAGAAGACTCTCAAGGGCCAGCCAGCATTCAGCCCCTGCGCCTGAGATTCAATTCCCCTGCTCTATGTTTTTAAAGAGCAGCTCTAGATTGTCTCTGCCTTCAGGTGGGATTTAGTAACATGCCCGCGAAATCCAAGTTGCACCGTTACAGTTGATTGGGAAGTCCTGTACAACAGACCTATGTCCCCAAAAGATTGCCCCTCCCCCTTTGCAATAAGTGGCAGGCAAATAAATCGGAAAGGTGAATGGTAAGACTTGATTTGACTCTAACCTCCCTGCAAAGAGATCAGAATGAATGCCCGGTGAATTGCTTGCCTGGAAGTGACAAAAGATTCCAAAACATTCCTTTCTTCTTAATTTTTAATATACAGTGCTCTGATCTGAGAACACAATCAGCCCAAGAACTTTTTTGGGGGGGGGCAATGCTTGATTACAAAGAAAAACAGTGGTGCTTCTCAGGATTGTGGGAGAGGCAGGGAAAGAAGATGAGACTGAAGGGAAACATGACAGGGCTCTTCAAAAAACTGATGGGCTGTCACATCAAAGAGGGAAAATGCATGTTCTCTGCTGGCCCAGGAGGCAGGACTAGAATGAATCAGCTTAAGTTGCAGATACGGATGGGGGGGGGGAATCTGTCAGTTTTGGGTTCTCTCAATTTCTCATTTTTTCACTCTTCCACATTTCCACATCAGTTTGCAATTTTTAAAAGAAAAAGTCCTTGTGAAAACTCATCACCATTTTTATGCTAATCAGGGGTGCCAACTTGAATAAAATATGTGGGGCAGGTAAGCCCTGCCCATGGACGTAGCCAAGAGGGGCAGGGGGGGCAACTGCAGCCCCAGATCAAGTAAAACAATAGAAATATTCAGCTAACTGCCCCTCATAACAAATGTCTTGCCCCCTCTAACAAAATCCTGTCCCCTCAAAAAAAAATAATCCTGGCTACAACCATGGCCCTGCCCCACATAATTGATCACAAGACACAGCACACGCACACCATTTGAATGGCAATGCCCATCAACTTTTTTGGGGGGACTGGCCCCCCTCAAATATTTTATGGCGGGGCAAAGGGACCTCAGCCCCAACGTGTTGGCTCCTATGATGCTAATTTATTCTAATTTGCACACAATCTTCCTTTTAAAAACACACATTTCTGCAGAGCAATTTTCTGCTAAAAGAATGCAATTGGGTCTGTTACGGAATTCTCACTGATATGTGCCTTTCTGTGTGCATTTTCCCCTAGTTACTTAGCTATAGTACTATGTTCAGAGAAGTGTGAACCCTGGAGGACAGCAGTATTTCATTTTCTTGCATTTTTTGGAAATGTGTGGATTAGGCAAGTGAGTTTCTGGTGTTTGGAAAGTGATGGGGAAATGCATCGGAAAGTGTGAGTTGACAAATGATGAATGGTAAGACATGTCAACCTACTGCAAGCAAATTCAGATGAATGCAGGATGAATGCGTGTTATCATTTGCCCTCCTTATTGTCCTCCTCAGTGGCTAGGTGTGCCTTTGATCAAGTTTGGATTGTTTGCCTGCTATGTCCATTCCTGGACAGGTATAACCTGACCATGAGTTGGTAACCTTGAGGCTGGATTACTGCAATGGGCTCTATGTGGGGCTGCCCTTGGGCCTGGTTTTGGAAGCGCCAGCTGGTGCAGAAGGCGGCAGCCAGACTGCTGGAGGGGACACCTGGCTGAGAACATGGGACACCATCATGAAAACAGCTGCACTGGCTGCCCATCGACTCCTGAGCCAGGTTCAAGGGCCTTCTGTTAATTTACAAAACCCTGAACCCCAGGGACCGCCCAAACCCTTATGTCCCAGCTCAATCGCTGAAGGACTGTTGTTGTCCACTGAGTTGGTGGGGCTTATTTGACATCAACACAAAACAAGAGTCTTTAGTGTCATCAACTTAGTCCTGTGGAGGGCTCTGCCAACAGAAATTCAGCAGGGGCCTTCTGTGCCAACACCTGCTGGAAACCTTTCTATTCTGCCAGGCTAATGCAGGCAATGAAGAATACATATTTCCTCAATAATTACCTGGTTTCTAATTTTAACTTTTTAAATGGTTTTTTATTGCATGGTGTTCATTTACAATTGTTGTAAACCACACACATACACACACACACATGGGAAGAGAGAGAGAGAGAGAGAGAGAGAGAGAGAGAGAGAGAGAGGAATTCGTGGTATAGAAATATTAGTATAAATAAATAATCTAAAAACCTTGCAAATGAATCAGAATAAATGCTCAAAAAGGACAGGATATACTCTAACATCCCCATAAGCTTTGTGGAAGAAAGCCCAGATGAAGGCTCCAGAAATAGGTCGTCTGGATGGGCCCAGAATCTCCCAGTGGATTATGTTCTGGTTGCCTTGTAGTTTCAGATCACAATTAAACAAATGCATTTAGTTATGATAAAAGTTTTTAAAAATTGTTTCATAAATGGCATTTGAAAAACCGCCCGTTTCAGGTGATGACTTACACCATCACAGTTCCCGCCTTTCTCTTGCTACCCCCATCTGCTGAATTTTGATAGATTTGGTTCTAAGTCAAAAGGAAATTGAACCACTGACCGAAGTGTGAAGCAAGCCACATTTTACAAAACTGGTGGATTTATTTCACATTTGCAGCTTTGTTTGTCATGGTCCCTCTGCACTAAAAAATAATAATAATAAATCCCCTGGAAATTCAACCTCAGCTAGCAAAGTTGATCCTTAGGTTGGCAATTATTTGAGGGGAAATATAGAGTATTCTTCCTGGTCTACCTGTTGGAAGTTACAGGTAGGTAGCTGTGTTGGTCTGAGTCGAAACAAAATAAAAAAATTCCTTCAGTAGCACCTTAAAGACCAACTAAGTTTTTATTTTGGTATGAGCTTTCGTGCGCATGCACACTTCGTCAGATACACTGAAAGAGAATCCACCAGACCCTTATGTATATTCAGAGGGTGGGGGTGATGGGAATGGGTGATGGGCTGATAGGAGTGGTAAACCTGTTGATGACTGTTAACGACTGTTAATGACTGCAATTGGTCTTGCGGGGGGGGGGGAGCAAGGGCTAAGGTGCTAAGGAAAGCTTGATCATGTATAATTCTAATCTCATTATATCTCATATATTTATGGTGGGAGTGTGACAAGCTTTCTGGGTTTAGGCAAAACGCTATTGAGGTTGCTTCTAACATTACTGGTCAATTATTGGACCCAAACCCTGCTCTTGTTCATCTGTTGCAAGACCTTTACTTTATAGTTTAGATTAGAATATAACAACCACACTGTTTACTGTGGTTTATTTAGAGATCACTGATTGGAAAGCCCCAAAGGTCCATCTCTGACAGAATGGCAAGGAAGAGTTTGGGATCTGGCTCTTTCAAAGCATCTAATGCAGGGGTCAGCAACCTTTTTCAGCCGTGGGCCAGTCCACCGTCCTCAGACCTTGCGGTGGGCCGGACTAAACTGGTATTTTGAAGGGGGGAAATGAACAAATTCCTATGCCCCACAAATAACCCAAAGATGCATTTTAACTAAAAGGACACATTCTACTCATGTACAAACACACTGATTCCCGGACCATCCCCGGGGCGGATTTAGAAGGCAATTGGGCCTGAGGTTGCCTACCCCTGATCTAATGATTCTATGATTCTAATGCAATAGAGGCCAAACTAAGCAAGATCGTTTTGACCAGCCACCAGTATGATCCCAATATATCAGTTATGTAAATAGAAATGTCATTGATGTTAGACCTCCAACCATTTACGTCTGGAGAGGCTATGTCCTAGATAGTTGAAGACTTGGCGATGCATTCAACAATTTAGTTATTTGACAGCGTCCCTGCTCACTTTTCTTTATTATATGTGACTGGTGTATGCATGTAACACTCTACACTTTTGTTGAGTTTTATCTATGTCATTTTACTTTAAAATCAATGAAATGTTCTAAAAGAGAGAGATCTTCCTTCACCTATTCCAGCTCCTGATGGTAACCATTCAGCACCACCTTCAAACCTTCATAAAGCTACTGCAAGAGAGGACTATCAATGGCTCCTAGCCAGAAGAGTTATGCTCTGCAGTGCTATTTTTCTAGAAGGAGAGGTGCTGGAACTGAGTTCTGGCAAGTTCTGGATGAAAAAAAGCTCTGGTGCTCTGCCTGCTCAGTTACTGGAATCCACAGGATCCCATAGCAGCCTCCAGCTGACCACTGTGATCAGTATGTAGAAATAGATGGGCCATTGGCATGATTCAGCAAGCTCTCTTTATGTTCTTATTATACTTCAAGGTCTGCAGGAAGATCTTGAAGGCCCACATAATTTTTTTACTGGCCTATCCAAAGAGTGACTCACTCTCTGTCTACGCTGCCATTGAGTTCCTTTGGGCTGGAGGTCTCATGAACTGATGCCATTGATTTCCATGGGTCTACGCCGAGTATGCCTTAGTTGACTTATCACCCACTCTCAGCTCGCTTTTATTAATGTTTTGAGCTCTACAGGAGCTGTTGTATTTGATCTGATAATTATTGTTGGGTTGCAATTTTTTTTTATCATTCAACAGGTCTGGAGTGAGTTTCACTCAGAAAGGGGACCTATAAATATTTTTAATAAATAAAAGAATAGCTCTCCCTCTCTCATAACTAAGCATTATCTCACTTTTGATGATAATTCAATAACTTTTATAACCTTTGCTATCTCTTGCCAATACTGGTATTGTAGGCCGCTTGGGGCTTAGACCTAGATTTTTCATATGTTGATTAAAGTGCCATTAAATAAGTTTATATGTGTGTTAAAAAGAAAATGTTTGTGTGTTCTGTTACTTGTTATATTTTTTAAAAGTATATTACATCCAATCTGTCCCTTAAAATTTAGAGTTTTTAAGGAATGCATGTTGGGGGGGACAGGGTGGTTACCCTGACTGTGTTTATTGACAGATGATCTTATTTAAGATGATATTTCTTTACCATGGGATTAAAATTGGAAGAGAGTTTGGCCTTTGATTGAAAAGCAGTGGGATAAAACAGCCTCCCCCTCCCACCACAGCTCCCCAGTTGAATGGACTCCTATACCATTCTAAAATACACAAACAAATTCTATCTGCTTAGCTGCTTAGGGTCTTGACTGGCTTAAGACGACAGTTCGAGAGGTGAAAGCCTTGTAATTAATCCCTCATGCCAAACAATCCCCATCAGCGAAGCTCCCTTCGTTAATAGGTGTTTTTTTTTTTAATGTTAAGCCACATTATAAACATTTTTAACAGTTCACATCTGTCTTTCATATAAGAATTGTAATTCATATTTAAGATTTTTTTCTCTCTCTCCTGAGGTGGTTGTATTTCAGAAAGGCACATTCCACCTGGGAGATGGGCCAGATTTGTTTCCCCTCCCAACAGATGATGTTCAGTAAAATAATAATAATAATAATAATAAATTGTGTGCTGGGTACAAAAATAAGATCACCCCCACACCAAGAAATCCTGCCAGAAAGAGAGAAGTGGTAGAATCTAGGGTGGCAGAGTTCAGCAATGATAGCATGGATTGTACCACTTGAAATTGCAATGAGAGTGTCACAGTTTTGAAAGCACACATTAACAGGGCCGGCTCTAAGGCAAGGCTGGGTGGCGCAGGGCAGCAGGGCGCCGGGCCACCAGGGGGGGGGGCCACACAGCTGCGCCCGCTGCAGCGGCGCTGCGCCTGCCAGACAGCAACGGTGGGAAACGGGGGGGGGGGGGCGCCGGAGTGATCTTCGCACCAGGGCGCCCGATATGCTTACGACGGCCCTGCACATTAAAACACACACACAAACAAACAAACAAACTCCCTGCAATTAAATTAAAAAATTCTATAACATCTGAGAGAAAGGTTTTGCACTAGCTTGCTATGCTAGTGTTTCTGCTTGGGAAACTATGGAAAATGATCCTGGAGCACTGTGTCCAATTCTAAACACCACAATTTAAGAAGCACATTGACAAGCTACAATGTGTGCACAGGAAGGCGACCAAGATGATCCAGGGTCTGGAAACCAAGCCTTATGAGGAACGGTTGAAGGAGCTGGGTATATTTAGCCTGGAGAAAGGGAGACTGAGAGGAGATATGATAGCTACGGTATCTTCAACTATCTTAAAGAAGGTGCCATGGAAGGTGGAGCAAGCTTATTTTCTCCTGCTCTGTAGGAACCAAATCAATAGCTTCAAGTTACAAGAAAGGAGATTCCGACTAAATATCAGGAAGAACATTCTGACTGTAAGAGCAGTTTGACAGTGGAACAGACTCCCTCCGGATGTGGTGGACTCTCCTTCCTTGGAGGTTAATAAGCAGAGGCTGGATGGCCATCTGTCATGGGTACTTAGAATTCCTGCTTTCCATGGGGTTGGACTAGATAACCCTTGGAACCCCTTCTAACTCTAAAACTCTAAGTTCTGTGACTCTGTACTTGCTGAAAAACTGATTTTTCAATTGATTGATTGATTATTAATTTATTGACTCAGTTTATAAACCACATATTGTAAAACAGCTCAAAAGGATTTAACAGTAAAAAAGATCAACAATGAAAGCAAGTTTTAATAAAAAACAATGAAGACATGGGGAGCATTCCAAAAACAGATATAAAAATGTGAACTGCACCTGTAATCTTAAACTCTACAGTCCTTTTTGTTTTTCTTTTTACTATCTCAGGAATTTACATAATTCAGCTCCATGCTTATGTAAGGCCTGGATGGAAAGCAATTACCAGAGTTCCCTGATTGATTGCTAAGCCATTCTGGGGAATAGTGGGGTCTCTAGCAACTCTCAGCATCCTTAGCAAACCACAGCTCTCATAATTCTTTGGGAGAAGCCATGTCTGTTTTACAGTAGTATCTCGGTGCTTTAAATGCATGCTTCCAATGTGTCCAATGTCATGGGGATGCTTTATAATGAACACGGCATTATCAGAAAGCCTTGGGATCATGAGGACTATCGATCAATCAGAAAGCAAAAGAAAATCATATGTCAACTGATGCTACAGGTGATGGGGCAAGTCTGAATTTTCATGTTAGGGCATGCCAACATAACTTCATCCAGAGCAAAGGGAAGGTGTTAAAACAATTTAGAGTGGAGTGGAGCTAATTAGAGCAAAGAGGCTTCCATCAAGCTGATCTCATCCATCAAATGTCAAAAAAAGGCCGAAGGTGAAACCATTTATCGTTCCTGATAACCTTTCAGTCCCAGGGAGGGGAGATGTCTCTTAAGGAGGGAACTTTCTGAAATGCTGAATTCTTAAAGACACAAGCTCATCCCCACCAGCCCAGTTCATAAATTAGAGTCCGACTGAGGGTGACAAGATTGGTCATGCTTCAGATGTGCCAGTGATGAACCTTGATAGGAGAGAGAGAGAGAATCAATGGTGAGGGAAAGGGGTAGTGGTAGATTTAAAGCCGTCCACAAGCAAATAAAACTTATAAGGGAAGCCCAAATCTCAAAACAACCCATATGAGGACATCCTCCTTCACAACTAAATGCTAACTGAGTACTGTGTGAAAACTAGAGTGGTGATTGTGGAATGAAACAGCTGGAATCGTGCTGCAACATTTTGTTGCAGGTAAGGCTCACATATTATATATACACTGATAGTGATCTTGATTCTCTGTGTGCTAGTCCTTACATAACCAAAAAGCTCCACTCATGCAGAAGAGGGGAATAACACAGTGGTGTAGCATTGGGGGACCGGGGGGCCATTGCCCCGGGCACACAATTGGGGGGGTGTCAACCAGGCATACACACACCGCAGAGATCCCCTTCATGCATCCTCTGTGCCCCACCCCCAACCAGTGCTCGAGCACCTGCCCGGTGGCACCTGGGGCAAGGGCTGGATAAGCACACTCTTCCCCCACTTGGGCGTTTGCGCACGCACCTCCCCAAACCCTGGCAAACTGTGCCATGCCCCTGGAATAACAGGAGGTTTGGAGGAAGTCCAAGTTTTACAGAACAAAGATTTTGCAGGCTCCTAAATAGGGAGGGATTTAAATAACCCCATGGGAACTGCATGGGCTCAACTGACACAAAATGCCAAACAGCTGTTAGAGGGGAGAGAAAACTTGCTATGTATCTATGCAATACATTTCAAGCACTCTTACACCACTTTATGAGTTATTATGGCTCCCCCCCAAAAAAAAAAATCCTGGGAAACTAGTTCAGGGTGCTGACCGCACAAAGCTATCATTTCCTTCACCATGAACAAACTACAATTCCCAGGGTACTTTGTGACAGTTAAAGTGGTGAATGAGTCCTTTAAATGTATGCATGGACATAGCCAGGATTTGTTAGGGGGGGGGGGAGAACCTCAGCTATGTATTTTTATTAATTTGTATTGATTTAGGGGGAGCAGCTGCCCCTCCCTGCCCATCGGCTATGCCCATGAATGTATGGTGTGGAAGTGAACCAAGCAGAGAAACATTCCCTGCTGCAACACTGAGTTCCCATCTGCACTGCACATTTAAAGCAGTATCATATCAGTTTCAACAGTCATGGCTTCCCCCAATGCATCGTAGGAGCTGCAATTTGTTCAGGGTGCTGAGAGTTGTTAGGGGGTCCCAATTCCCCCTCACAGAGCTATGATTCTTCTCAAAGTGGTTTAGCTGTCAATCCTTCTTCACAGGGAACTATAGGAATTGTTGCTTTGTGAGGTAAAGAAAGGTTGGCAACCCTCTGCTGCAACAGGGAGCTTCCTGTAGCTGGAGTAATAGAACTCCCACCAGCCTTTGCCAGCATAGTTAAAGATGCACCCTTTTATCCTGGCTTTTGACAAAAGAGTTGCATATTTTAAGGACCCACCTTATTTCTGTGGTTGCAAGTTGTTTAAAACTGTTTTGAACATGGTGCTCTAATTGTTGTAACCTGCCCTGGGACCTTAGGGTGAAGGGCCCGATAATAATAGTGATAACAATATCAGGCAGGGCAGTGCTTTTTTCTGGGGGGGCCGCATACCCCTAAACGTTTTGTGAATCAAAGTTTGGCCTCATTGAGGGGCAATATTTCAATGAGTAGGAAAATGAGAGTACCCCTTAACATTTTGTAGGGAAAAAAACACTGAGGCAGGGGCATGACCAGGGGGGGGCAAGGGGCAGCTGTTTAACTGACCAATTACGTCGTTTCTGTCCCCCCCACAAAAGCCCCCCCCCCACGTTACTGTCTGCTACGCCCACGATATCAGGGACAATGAGACTGTGACCCAGGCATAGGCAACCTTGGCTCTCCAGATGTTTTCGAACTACAACTCCCATGATCCCTGACCACTGGCCCTGTTAGCTAGGGATCATGGGAGTTGTAGTTTTAAAACATCTGGAGAACCAAGGTTGCCTATGCCTGCTGATGTAACACTATCTGGAGACAACCCCTGGTACTAGAGTAGCATATGACCCATTACCTGTCCTATTAAGAAGTATACCAAAAGGCAGTGGCGGAGGAAGACTCTCCGGCACCCGGGGCGGGGCGAACCACCCGGCTGCGTCTGCGCGGTGTCCATACAGACTGCCCATGTGTGGCGATCGTACGGACTGCGCATGCGCGACACCTGCACGCACGGCACTCAAGCGGCAGCTCGTACTGACAGCGCATGCGCAGTCCGTACGGTCGCCACACGTGCGCAGTCTTGTCTTGACACCGCGCAGGCGCCGCCGGGTGGTCTACAATCTTCGCTATGGTCTTCAGTAGAAGGCAAAATAGGGGTTAGGATTGTAGGGCAGCATATGTCAATGAGGCAGAGAGTTCCACAGATGCTGCCTGACATCAACGGGGCGGGGGGGGCCAGGACATATCGAAAGGGAAATGTACTGAACAGACCGGGGTCACACGCACATCATATGTTTGGCGCACTGATGGCTTCACCCGAAGAACCCTAAGGATCACAGCCTGTTAAGAGTGTTGCTCTCACAGAACTACTATTAAAGTGTTATAAGACTGCTTTACACGTGGATGTGGCATGGGGTTGAAGGAAAAGGGGTAAAATGATGTCTCAGTAACCCCGTCTCAAAACAATAGATGAGAAGTATTTCTGCACCCAAACGTGCGGTACTACTGTGTGTGTACTTTGTGCGGGGGAGAAGGGGTTGCACGGTGAAAAATCAGTAGCGCTTTTCTTTCCTCAAATCAGGATGTTCCAGGAGCCTTGACACCAAGACTTCCCTCGCCTTGATCGCGCGGGAGAAGGGGAAAAACAACTCAATTTTTACTTCAATGCTGTTGCGCTCCCGGTCCCACCCGTTCTAGGGGGCGCCGGAGCAATACATAGACACTCGCGTCGCCGGCGATTCCAATTTTATTGGAGGTGAAAGTGACTTAGCCCGTCAGGGAGAGGCAGCGTCGCCTGGCCAGGCCTTTTCGGGGATCCGGAGGGCTTGGCGCGCGACGCAAAGTATTGGTAGGGAGTGGAGAGAGAGAGTCCTTAGGCGACCCTTGGGGACCGATTCTCGGCCTTTCTTCTTCTTCTCCTCGCCATCGGGGCGCCTGGTCCCTCGGGCCCGGCCACAGAGACGCCTCGCCGAAGCCTGGGATCGGGCAGGGTGGGGCGCCAGCTCTGTCGAGGGGAGAAGAAAAAGCAGAGAAGGGAGAGGCTGAAATCCGATTTCACACCAATTTGGAAGAGCGACGTCAGCGCTTCTTTGAGTGATCCAAAGCCTCCGAGCGGACAATTTTTTTATTTTTATTTTAAAAAGAATTCCCCACGAGGTAGAAACTTCAAAGGGCGGAAGAGTAGATAGGAATCCGCAAGTAGCCTAGCGCGCAACAACCGACCGTTCTAGACGAGGCTGATTGCCAGTCGTGATAATGGTTATTAATAATATGATGATGAATGGCTTTTACGAATAGGGATCTGATACCTAAACGTATAAGGATAGATACAGTCACAGAATGTCAAATGACCTTGGATAGCCTGGTATTGATGGCATCCATCGTGGTTGTTTAATGTTACTGTTCTTCAAAATAAGTGCATAGTTAGAATAATTGTTCTTTAGAATAACAAAAAAAAGGAATTGTAGGAGGGCGCCCATCATCAACATTACACCAACTTATAAAGCCCTCAATAACTTTTATGCTATTCTTTTTTATTATATATGAACTGGGCTGCTAGACTCGAGAATCCTGGGTTTATTTTATTTTATTTTCACTTTGACTTCTCCCTCTCTCTTCTAATTTCCTTTAAATATCTGCAAATTGACAGGAACGCTGATGTACAGAATGATAGACCTATTCTCGTCAAATGTTTAAATATTGTGGCGACCAACAAAAGAGGTTTGAGACGCCTGCTAGAATTCTCAAACTAGAGGGAAAATGTTGTTATTAAAAATAAACAACGACAACAATAGTAACATGGTTAACTAATAATAGTTAATAATATTAACAATGTTAATAATAGCATTACTAATAATTCATGAACACATTGTTAATGATATTAAGAAATATTTATTTAATTTGTATGAATAGTAAAATATATACAATATCATATATGATATAGCATTAACTGCAGTAATAAATATTGCCTTCTTTAATTTATATTAATAATGCTGCAATGTAACTATTAATAGCCTATCTTTAATTTGTTTAACATCCTTTAAATCCGGTTCTTGCTCTCTAAGGGAATCAGAGCAGTGTTCAAGTAAAGCACAAATAATATTAAGCAAACAGCAGAAAAGAGTAAATTTCACAACAGCCAAAACAACTACCGTTAGGAACATACCCCCAAAACCCCACAAAAAACCCCACATTAAACAGAAAAGTTTTAACGGCCCCCTACCCAAATGCAAGTAGGGAAGAAGCACGTGGGTCTTCCAGGGACTCGGGATAGCGTTAATATTGCCAAAGTCATTTATAAAGTCATTTACTATAAGTAGTGGTGGTGTGGGTGTTAAAAGCCTGCCTTTACACGTCTTTAGTTTTTTCTAGGTCAGGAAGCAAGAACGAAGGAAGAGCGAAAGTCCCTGCGTATTTGAGACAATTTAGCTACCGCAAAATATATTGCTCAAAGTCATTAGGGGAAGAAGAGATGTTCTGTATATATACATCGGTAACGCTCAGGCTATCAATGCCATATGTATAATAATCTCATATTAGAGACGATAATTAAAATATCGTACCGGATTATATCTTCGCCAAGTTGTTTCCACAATCCTGGTTGCGTTTCCTTCCGTCTGTTGTATCTATCCTTAATCCTTTTTCTCGTTTCTAAAAGAACTTTGAATCAAGCTTAGCGAAAGCCTTCTTTGGGATATATGTTTTTTTCCCTCCATCTGTTTGACAAAGAGAAAAGAAGCCTTTAAAAAAATCTATTTTATTTTGTTTCGAAATTTATTATCTCATTCATCCTTTCTTCCCTCTGTTTTGTTTGGCTATTTTGGGGCTGCCTCCCAGTGTTGGTTCCACTCAGAGTAGACCCGCTGAAATCAGTGGAGATGGGCTACTTGGGTTCATATATTTCAGTGGGCTTACTCTGCTTAGAATTTACATACAACGCAGTATTATTTATAGGAGCTATGATTGCTCATTATTACCAATCGTCGTGGCACTTAGGAGACAAACTGTTTTCAAATTCCTTCGGTAAAGCTTACTGGAGTACGCGCTGCAAGAGTTTGTTTGCGCGCGCGCGTGCGCGCCCAGATATATGATGTGGACGTACACTATCAAACGCAAACGTGTTTTTATTATTTTTAAATACCCCCCACCTAAATAAATTAAAAATTCTCAAGCGCGTCATCCGGCACTAAACAGCCACGTTTGCCGTGCTGGATTCCACTTGGATTTCATCCGAACTGCCTGACTGGGATTCGCCCCCCACCCCCACCCCGTTCTAAACAGAGCGAATGGAATTTTAGCACATTGGTGGGATCAAAGGCATGGGGAAGGAAATGGCGATTGCAGTTGTACCTTATGAAACGGGACCCCTAAAGGTCTCTCCCCCCGCACACACGCCAGTCTCATCAGAAATCTGGAAACGGCTCTTATTTGTGGTGGGGAGGAGGGAAAAGTCTGTGGGCTACCCCTTGATATCCCCATCGCTGGATTTACTGAAATCGAATAAAAATTAAAATGGGAGTGTGTGTGTGTGTGTGTGTGTGTGTCCCTTCCTGTAGAATCCAGGAAAACGCCCCCCCCCCCGCAATGTACTTGTGAGAATGTGTTTACTGATTTATTTATTTTCATTCTGGATTTATTGCTGCATTTTCCTGAGATATGCTTTGTAAGCAGCTTGGATAACGCTGCGTCTGGGCGGCTGATCAACGCGGCTGAAATAAATAAATACCCCACAGATTTTAAATCACTAGTTTATTTTGGGCTGGGGGGGGGCGATCGCGTGCAGGTTCTCAGGATGGCATCCCTAACAAGGGGAGGTCGGACAATCCATTCATAATCTGTTGTTTAAAACAAACAAACAAACAAAACCAAACAAAAACGCCATTGATTCCATCAGGAGAGATTCCAGCAGGTGTTGGAAGTCTCGGTGGGAACAATGGATATGAAAAGTGTTGGGGAGGGGCGGGATAGAGGGGGAAAGGATCTGGATCCCGCTTCCCAGCACTGAAAAATATATTCAATTTCAGTCCATTAAACTTGCTTCTGGTTTATGCCCAGATAGGATTAAAATCCATGAATGGTGGATCCGTGTGTTTTTTCGGCTGTTTTAAAAGTTACAACGAACATCAATATAATTAAATGAGAACCATTGTTGAATTATGATTATGATTAAATTTATTACCTGCACTTCACCTACAGATCCCCTGGGCAGGATACAATTTAAAATTCAGAATTTAAAACTGTTAAAACATAATACAGTCACAGGAACAGGGCATTATTATTATTATTGATTCGACTAGATTATAGAATCAAGTTTATTTATTTCAGTGGGTCTACTCTGAGTTAGTCGGATACAACCCATTATTATGCATTGATCCAATTTTAGGAGCCGATTCCTAGGGGCCAAGATCCCTTTGCCGCCTCGCCATTAAAATATTTGAGAGTGCTACTCTCCCTCCCGCCCAGGTTGATGTGCATTATTATTCAAATGGTGTGTGCGAGCGGCGTGTAATGATCGATTATGCCGACGCGGCTTACCTGGGCTCCCCCAAAACTTTATTCAACTTGGCACCACTGCCAAACAAACGTCTAAACCCCATGCATTTTCGAGGGAAAGTTTTCACACCCGTGTTTGACTTTCATGCTGAAATAAATGTAAAACACATCCCTGAGGAAATCATTGTCATGTCTGCAGTCGCGATATCAATTCCTCCTATATAACCTTTGCATTACCGAAACTATTTTTGGACAGTTGGATCCTGACCCCAAAGGGAGATAATTAGTTCGTGGTTTCTAAATCGTGTTTACTTGGGACAGATTATATAAATCGCAATGAAGCGGGTTTCCGATGCGTAGTGCAATAGGGCGCAGGCAGAGATGGCCGTTTAGGTACTGATCGCCAACAGTTCGCTTATGGACCTCATTCCCGCGGAACACACACACACTCATCAGTTCAGGTCGCGATTCCAATCTAAGCGTTTTTGTAGCCGCTTCTTATCCGTGGGAATAAATCCGCAGTTTGATTCCATGCGCGTTTGCTTGGGAGTAAATTCAGTGTACTGCCTTCTTTGCTAGGAAATCTATATGGGCTTGCTGCTGTAAACGCGTGATTAAACTCTGCGCAATCCTGGTACCAGTGCCACTGACAATTGTGCGTGCGTGCGTGTGTCCAATCAGTGGATTTTAAAACTACTTAGGTTTGTTGGCTAAACTATGTGAGCACCTTGAGACAGAGAGTGGACAAACAAGAAGCTGCTTTATCCCATTGGCAGCGCCTCTCTAACAATTCAGTCTCTCTCCCAACCCTACCTGGAGATGCCCGGGATCCAACCGGACCGGAGACCTTCTATGTGCACTGGCGTAGCAACTCCCGCCGGCAATCACCCAAAGCTGCTGAGCTTTTTGTGGGACATCGCCCTACCCAACCACCCGGAGGGACTGTGGCTCCCAGTCGCCCTGCCCCTGCCCCTGCCTTTTTGTGCTACTGTCTGCGACGCTCTCCCACTGGGCTAAACAAACTTTATCTGAAATATCATCTGAAAGTAGATTACTCCAAAACTAGGGTACAACCTCCCATTTGCTTCCTTATATTCAGCCGTCAACTGCCATAGATGTTGGTGGAGTCAAGAAAATCAACGTTTGAAGGAGGTGGACTTTGGTAAATTTCGAACGGGGACTTGACTGTTCCTCTCAGCTAAAATAAATAAACGAAGCCAGCATCACAGACCCAAGCCAATTTTAATCTGGTGCAACCCCCACTGTGTAAAGTGAAACATCCTCCCAGGAAAGCGAGTGCCTAGGGTAGGATAGCACCCATCGAACTCTGTCGGACTTACTTCTGAACAAGTGTAGGACTTCGGGGAATTCATTGAGAATAAGGCAATGTACCACCTGCCCTCTCGGAGCGAAGGTCAATGGCTAGGAATCACAGGCGAGGAGAGCGCCGCTGCGCTCAGGACCTGCTTCTGGGCTTCCTTTGGAGGCGTTGGGTTGGCCACTGTGACCACCACAGGAGACTTTGGCCTGATCTTTTGTTAACCCCGGTACAGATCTAACGACACTGTACGCATGGGGGTGGGGGTAGGAGGGGCAACTGCCCCCCTAAATCACTAAAAATAAATACAAATCGGAGGTTATGCCCCCCCCTAACAAAAGCCTACTCCCTCTAACAAAAATCCCGGCTACGCCCATGATTGTAGGTTGCACTGAGATCACCGCTCCAGGCAGGGGCGAGTCTATTCTGAAACTAATGAAGCTTCAGCTTGAAGGCCCCTTATCTTGCAGGGGCCCCAGAAGCAACCTCAGTCCAAATCGTTTTTTTAAAAAAATGGGTCTAGTAGACCTAATTTGAGCTGCATTGATTTGAGTGAAATTGCTTGGTTTTAACAAACCCAATGTTTAAGAGTAAATACCACAGATGTTGTAAAGGTTGTTGCAAACAACCGCATTGAAGAAGATAATATTAGTTACCCAGACCTGTTGCAGAACTATTGCTGGTTGCAAAGGGGCCCCCATAACAGTTGAAGCTTCAGGGCCCCCCAAAAGTAGGTCGGTCACTGACTCCAGGTAGTTACAAACCCAAAACGGCTGCGGAAAGCAAAGGAAAGAAAAGAAAAGCCAGTGGTGGCATAGAGATTAGACTGCCGGATTTGGACCCTGGGAGGTCAAAATGATTACTATGATCAATCACCACAATAACCCTGTGAGGTAGGTTAGGCTGAGAGGCAGTGACTGTTTCCAAGATCACCTAGCGAGCTTCATGGTCGAATGGGGATGTGAACCCTAGTATCTTAGGTCCTAGTCAACACTCTATCTACTGCACCACAGTGCCCATGAAATTTTCTGCGCACCCTTGCCCCACTGCCTCTTAGTCTAACCTAACTCACAGAGTTGTTGTGGGGGTTAAATGAGGAGAACCGCAAATTACGCTTTCGCGTTCATTGGTGGCGAGGGGAATGGGAAATAGATAGATGATTAGATAGATAGATAGATAGATGATTGATAGATAGATAGACAGACAGACAGACAGACAGAAGATAGATGATAGATGATTGATAGATAGCAAACCAACACCAGAAGTAACTCTACAGTACTGCATCGCCAGGAGGCTAGGAATCGAGGCCACCGAATCCCCAGTCGCTGCGGAGAGATCCCTTTTCCTTTCCGGGAACTCCTAAATAGCATGTTATATTTTTAACCTGTTCCAAGTCGCAGAGCCTGTTGGAACTTGACAGAGGGCGTAGAAGAGCAGGCACCTGCTTCGGGAAGCAGGTTGGTGTCCACCTCGCCCCGTTCTCATTGAGTGACCGCAGAGTGGCGGGGGGGAGGAAGGAGTGTGTGCCTTTCCTGTGATTTATGCCTCGGCCAAGGCGTGTAGGAGCGAGCTTCCCGCTCGACCGCGCTGGCTCTGAAGGCTCCGCTATAAATTACCCACTCGCCGCTGCGCAAAAGCTGCCGAAGGCTGGCGGGGAATTAAAAAGCCCCAGAATGGGCCCTTTGAACGCCAGGAAACCACATTTTTGAAAAAGGCAAAAGGAGGGGAGGAGGGGGGAGGAGGAGAGCCAGGAAAGGCTAATTAAGGGAAGGTTCCCTCACTATCCCCTTTTCCCAACAGACATCGTGGAAGTACCAAAAGTCAATTGATCGCGACTCATGGGAGATTCGACTTTTCCAACGGAGAAAAGGGTGTCGCTGGCACATGTTTCCAGGAAAAGCATCCAGAAGTCTTAGGGCCCCTTAAAAAATATGCAACCTCCTGATCCCCTGTGAGTGCACACTTGAAAGTAAGCATAATTGTGTTGCATAGGAAGCTGCCTTATACCGACTCAGACTGTTGGTCTATCTAGCCGGAAGCGACAGTGTTTCAGACCAGGGGTTTCTTCCGGTCCTTCCTGGAAATGCTGGGGTTTGAACCTGGGACCTTCTGGGCGCAAAGCTCTACAGCTGAGGCAGGGCCCATTCGCTATTGTCTGGGGTTGGTTTAGTCAGTGGGATTGACCTCCTAGCCAAGGTTGCAAACCTAGGGCTGAGGATGCGATGACACCACGCCTCCACCGCAATGCTGTAGGACTTTAACGCTCACCAGAGCCCCGGCCATCGTAGCTAATAGCCGGGAAGGATGTTGGGTAAGGTTGGAGTCCAGCAACATCCGGAGAGCCACAACTCACAACTTCCCTGTTACTGTAGAATCCGGGGCAAAATCTCCAGCTTCCTCCATTGATTCTGAACGGCAAAGAGATCCCATAGGCAAGAATGTAGCCACCGGATGGGCGTTCTCATTGGCGAATGTTCATCTTACATAAAAGGAAAATATAAATCCAGTCCTCTTACTTATTGGAAAACCATCAAAGCAAACGGCCAATGTTCTGCCCTAATGCTCTCCAGGAACCAATCAGATTAGCAAGGATACCAGGCTGCCTGCACATATTTATGATGTTCTGCAATGGTTCCCTGTTGCTATCCCATAGACGAGCCTCTCCCTGCACCCGTTATCACAACATTCCTGGCAACGGGTCTGGCAAGAACAGCTCCCTTCATTCGATGCTAGAAGCGGGAAATTAGGACCACCGTCCACCCCAAAAAGCATTCGATTCGCGAGTCCCCTGGAGGCAAAACTAAACCCTGCGAAAGACTCCTTAAAACAGAGCGAGATATCATCATCCTGGGTGAAGTGTTTTTATGCTTAGAATCTTATTTTGGCATTCAGCTGTATAGGCTACTGTATAATTTTGTTGGTGGTAGTGGTTGTATCCAACTAAATTCTACTTCGAGTAGGCCCATTGAAATTAATACACCCAAGTTAGTCATGTCCATCTATTTCAAATGGTCTTCTCTAACATTTGCTATATTAGAGCAGCGGCGGGGGGGGGGCGGCGACCCTGTTTAACGCGTGCTTAGGTCGCTTTTGCAGCCCTGTAACTGTTCCAGATGTGATCCTTACGTGGAATAAAGTAACGGGCTGGATCCGTTTCATCCGCATAAAACAGCTCCTATCTAAAACTATTGTGGAGGGGACTCGAATTGAAACCGAATTCCGACCTGCTCCCCCGGGAGCTTGGTTGGAAAAATGGAGGTGGGTCGGAGTGGGTTTTGTCCCGCAACAGAGCGCACACGGCCTGGGGTGCAGAGTTCTGCTTCAGGAGCGCCCGCGGGAGTGTGTCTGTAGATCAGCCCTTTTATCTGAATGGAAAGGGGCACTCTGCAAAAAGCAATCTTGATTCTGTGCAAATAAAATTGGAGCAAACCAAACCGAAGCAAGGAAGGATATCTCCCTCAGAAGTAGGGAAGGGGCAAAACGCACTCCTCGCCACGTCCCCTTTCCTGGATTGTATCCTCACTAGGGCAAAGTGGGACACTTTGGTGCTAAACCGGCGTTTCTTGCAGGTCTCTCCGTGGAAAGGCTCGGGATCAACGTTACTTTATTCTGCTGCAACCGGATATAAGAAAAGGAGTTAATTCCGAGTGCTAATGACAGGGATCTCGAGGTATGAAAAGAGGAAATCCTCGTTGGTTTTGACAAACCGGAGCAATAAGTAAAAAGATGGGCGGGGTGGGGGGCGGAATCCAGCCAGCGAGGCCCAGGAAATATGTAAAGGCAGTCCAACTTAAGCCAGGGAGTCGCCCTTAAGTAGTGCCGAAAAGTGACTCTTTTGGCAAACTGCTCTGGCAACCAAAGTCGGACGAAGCAAAGGTGGGCGGGGGTTGGGGGTTGGGATAAAGAAACCCCAGCGAAGGAAATGGGTTGGATTTAAGCAGGGTTCCCCAAAGCCGGCTTGTTAGCTGAAGGGGAGGGAGGTTGAAGCTAAGATTCCCGCTAAAAGTGCCAGGTAGGAAGATCTCCTGCTCTTTGGCGGGGAGGAAAATGTGCTCTGCTATTGGAAAGAGAAGAAGAAGAAGAAGAAGAAGAAGAAGAAGAAGAAGAAGAAGAAGAAGAAGAAGAAGAAGAAGAAGAAGAAGAAGAAGAAGAAGAAGAAGAAGAAGAAGAAGAAGAAGAAGAAGAAGAAGAAGAGCATTTCTAGATGCGTCCTGCACGCTTTCGGAGAGGTTCTTGTGCGCCCTGGACCGCTGGGTGCGCATTCCTTCTTCGCAACTCTCCAACCCAGCTGCATCTTGTAATATACATATACCTATTTATCATAGCTGCCAAGTTATCCCTTTTTTTTAAGGGAAATTCCCTTATGCTGAATGGGCTTCCTCGTGAGAAAAGGGAAAACTTGGCAGCTATGCTATTTATATTTATATATTTTACGTTATAATGCCTCCACCCTTCTGGAGGAGCCAGTCGTCGCGGCCCCCCTTTCTCTCGCACCCTTTCCACAACGACCCACCCCTCTCCCTCCCTCTTCCCAGTTGGACCTGGCGGCCAGCATGTCAGAGTTCACGAATCTGGTTAGGCGCTTTTAACTTCCAGCTGTAAAAAGACGGATATTAAAGGCCTCTAATGGATCCCGCGCGAAAGAAGGGATACATTTTCACGTTTCAGAACGGGGGCGGGGGGGCGTAGAGAATTGCGTCTGGGATAACACACACACAGCATTAAACATTCGAAAGGAGTGGCGGGTGGAAGGAAAGACACCATCAAAAGCGAGCTGAGGAACGCGCTGTCCCCAGTCTCACTCACTCACTCACTCACTTACTCACTCACTCACGCACGCACACCCTGCACCTGGCATTTGAGAACAGAGTGAGTAGGTTCGAGGCTGTACAAGGGCATTTGGATAGGGCGTGTTTTCTTTCACCTGGCAAGTTATGCGGCAGAAAGGCAGGAGATATCAAGAATGGTCAAGGTGATAGGAAGACCTGCTATAAGCTAATAGAAGGAGGCAGGGGTGCAAACTTAAATAAAATGCTGGGGGCAGCAGGTAAGCCCTGACTCGCATACTCAATCGCAAGACGTGGTGCATGCACACCCTTTGAATGGTAATGCGAATCAACTTGAGGAGGGCGACCCCTCAAATATTTTATTGGGGGCCCTGAAGGGACGTCTGCCCCTAGGAGTTGGCTCCTATGGAAGGAGTTGTGTGCATGTGTTTAAGAAATTACTAGTAGGGGAGGGGGCGCATTCCAGTATACTTCCCAATGATATCTCTGTGTGTGCGGAGAGGTTTTTCCCCACTCTCTTATAATACTGGAACTTGGGACCAAATGAAGCCAAGTAAATAGCTTGTTAAGGCACTGCTCTGCCTCAAAGAGGCTCCCTTTTGCTGCTGTTCCATGGGCAGATGTGAAACAGCAACCTAAGTGTCTTTGAGTTGTTTGCTCCTGCAGGAATAGCCAAGGTTTTGAATGACACTGAGCTCTTCTTCTGTTCATTTGGTTCTTAGGGTAGAAGCATTCTGGAGAGGGGGAAGCTGAACCACTGAAGAAAGCGGGGGGGGGGGACGGCTCAGTGGTAGAGCAGGGCTGACATTTTGGCATCTGAGGCAAACTACAAAATGGTGCCGCTCCTGTCAGGGAAGGAGGGTTGAGTGAATATCAGGAACAAGGGGGAATCAAATCAACCTTACCTGATGGTGTTCCATAGTGCCAGAAGCGGTTTAGTCCTGCTGGCCACATGACCTGGAAAGCTGTCTGTGGACAAACGCTGGCTCCCTCGGCCTGAAAGCGAGATGAGCACTGCAACCCCATAGTCGTCTTTGACTAGACTTAACCATCCAGGGGTCCTTTACCTTTTTACCTTACCTGATGGTTGAAGTACTGGTACGATTCAAATGGGCCTGCTCTAAATCAGCCCAAGATAGCCCAGAAGGCAGCCACCTCCTACCTAAGAGTAGGAGGATGTCAGGAGTACCTCCCATTGTCAGAGAGGATGCTGTAGAACAGGCATCCCCAAACTTCAGCCCTCCAGATGTTTTGGACTACAATTCCCATCATCCCTGACCACTGGTCCTGTTAGCTAGGGATCATGGGAGTTGTAGGCCAAAACATCTGGAGGGCCACAGTTTGGGGATGCCTGCTGTAGAAGCAGCAGGTCCAAGGAGCGTGTAATAGCAGCAGCAGGTGACACATTCATCGGAGGCCAGATCTGCTGCCCCCGTGGATTTTGCCACCTGAGGTGGTCACCTCATCTTGCCTCAGGGGTGGGCAAGCCCTCTGGTAGGGCATTTGATTTCTGCACAGAAGGTGCCTAGTTCGATCCCTGGCATCCCCTAGTAGGGCTGGGAGGGTCTCCATGTCCGAAAGCCTGGAGAGTTGCTGCCAGTTAGTGTAGGCAATGCTGAGCTAGATGGACCAACTGACTGCCTCAGTAGAAGGCATGTTCTGATGTTTTTAAACAAATTGCCTAAGTGACGCTTGGCATGTTTGATGAAAACAAATTTAGCAACAGAGGAATGAAACAGGGTTGTGGTCCAACATTAGTCAGAGTAGACCCATTGGAATTTATCAGCACTAAATTCAGCAGTAGGTGTGCTAAATTTCAATAGGTCTATGTGTATAAATTAGATGGAGACAACCCAATGATTCTCACAAAAATGGACATGGAAAGAATGATGTTCCCAAAGTCTTTCATTTTGCACACCTTGAACAGTTTGAAACACACCTTAAGTTAGAGCCAAGCTTGGAAAGTTTAACAGAACAACAGCTAACTACTACCCATCACAAGACACCATGAACTTTGGTTTAGGTGACTCCCTCATAATTATTGGGGTGCTTCTAGGACAGGACTTTGGGGGAAGAACTCCAGAGCTCCATGGATAAACCAATTGGCCTTAGCAAACCCAGATATTTAAGCAAAGCAGGGGGGGAGGGCAGTGGGAGGTAGGGTGATTGCTTTACCTATCAAGCAGTAGAAAATTCCCACTCCCCCCTCAGATTTAGTTGGTGGAACCAGTGGAATTTCCCAATATTTTTCTTCTCCACCCCTTTTCAAAAATATCTTTGCCCAGTATTCCCCTACTTTTGTCAGATTCATGTAACTATTTGCTCCCAACAAACATAAACACAAATTCAATAAAAAGCAACCAATGATAATGATGACAATGACATAATCACCATCATCATTATTTGTTGTGGGGTAGGGGGGCTGTTGTCTTCAGTGTTACCCCTTGCTCTGAGTAGACCCACAGGCATTCATGAACATGACTAAGGACTATTCATTTCTGTGGGTCTGCTGCTCTGAGTAGGACTTGCAATCCCCTTCCAAAAATTGTTTGTTTTTCCTTTCTTCATTCTATTTAAATATAATGGCTCTAAATATATATTCTGGGGAAAGGGGTGGTTTACACATCATACATTTAAAGTTCTTGCCCTCCCAAAGAACCCTGGGAACTGTAGTTACCTCTCACAGACTACAATTCCCAGCACCCTTAAACTACAGGTCCCAGGATATTTCAGGGTGGAGTCATGTGCTTTAAATGTATGGTGTGTGTGCAGGCTTTAAATATATGATTATATCTTCAGCTTCTAGTTGTTGTATTAAATCAGTCCATTCCTATTTTTATTTTACTGTATTTTTACACAGGTCAAAGCCCCACTGAGACCAAAGGAACTTACTTCCTAATAGGAGTACTGTATAGCCTTACCACCATCAATTCCTCTATTCCCAATGTTCAGGTTATGAGTGCCCTTGCAATGGTGACCCAAGTTGTACCATTCCCCAAAAGATGGAAATGTCAGCAGGCTTGTGGGAATCCTGTGTTCTGAAGTACATGTTATCTTCAGGGATGGAAAGAGCCCTACAGAAGGAATATTTTTTAAAAGGCCAATTAGCAATGGAGGAGGCTTGTACATTAGGCCCAATGCCCCACCATCCTCAGACTTCAGCCAATCCCCACTGCCTTTCTCTCCAACCAGCCGGAAGATGGCTCTGCCTGTCATTAGCTCTGGCTCCACCTACTGCTGGTCTCCTTGCCTTACACTCTGCCAGTCCCACAGCGGCACCAGCCAGCCACTTCTGTCAACGAGGACTGAGCATGTTCAGTGAACACAAAATGCTGAAGGACTATAGGCGGCTCAATGGAAATATGTAAGGGGGGGGGGAGGAATGGAAGAAGTGGCAAGAATCCTGGGAAGAAAAACTCTACACTGCAATATTTTGCTGCAAGTTCCATGCTCCATTACTGGAGGTAAAGGTAAAGGTAAAGGGACCCCTGACCATTAGGTCCAGTCGTGACCGACTCTGGGGTTGTGCCGCGCACTCATCTCACATTATTGGCCAAGGGAGCCGGCGTACAGCTTCCAGGTCATGTGGCCAGCATGACTAAGCCGCTTCTGGCGAACCAGAGCAGCACACGGAAACGCCGTTTACCTTCCCGCTGTAGTGGTCCCTATTTATCTACTTGCACTTTGAGGTGCTTTCAAACTGCTAGGTTGGCAGGAGCTGGGACTGAGCAACGGGAGCTCAGCCCGTCTCAGGGATTCGATCCGCCGACCTTCTGATCAGCAAGCTCTAGGCTCTGTGGTTTAACCCACAGCGCCACCTGCGTCTCCATTACTGGAGTGGGAGGTGGGAATCAACAAAATGCAGCCTAATCCTGTGCACATTATGGAGAATCATCACAATTCAGTGGTAGAACACATGCTTTGCCTGCAGAAGGTCCCAGGTTCAGGCCCCATCATCTCCAGTGAAAGATTAACTGTCTGGAAATCTGAGCAGCTGCTGCCAGTCAGTGTAGACAACACCAGGAGACCAGTCATTGTCTGATTCAGTATCAGGCAACTCACTGCATTCCATTACAAAAGTCTCATTGTGTTTAAAGGAAACTTAGAATGTCAGCCTTAATTAAGAACATAAATAAAAAGATACACTATCATTTCCACTTCAAAACATAGTAATATACAACATGCAAATCACCATGCATTTGATGTGCACACACACACCCTCCTATGTGCAATTTGTTAAACAAGGACAAGTATTGGAAACATCAGTGTATTTTTATGGCGTTCAACACACACACACACACCAGGTTGTATCATATTGATAAAGATCAGAGTAATTAAATTACCCATAAAAACTAAATCCAAAATAATGCTTTACCTGAATAAAACATAATATCTGTCAAGCACCAGGATCAGTTACTTGTCAGTGGCTACCCCAGAAATGGAGTCTCTGGAACCACATGAGAAAATCTTGCTGCTTCCCTCAGTATCTGATGATCAGAGCTACAGTGCCTCTGGTACATGAACATTTTCAATCTGTGGGCCACACTTGCTTCTTTGCAACCATCTGTAGGCCACATCATGCCAGTGATGGCAAAAGTGGGTAGGGCAAAGGATGTAAATTTTACCTCTATACAGTAGAGTAGTTTTTACATACACAAAATAGTCCATTCATCTAAGCAAGAGGCAGCTCAAGCCTGAGGTCACCCCACCCCACCCCCCCATGTGCTAATATGACTGATAGGACCTTCAGATTGGACCATCTCATAAGAAAATAAGAACTGCTTCCAGGGGAAACAGCACTTGTTAAATTTCTGCCTGTGGTGCCTCTCTTTAAAGACCCAAGGATTCCTCTGCCAGGGGAAAATTGTGTTACTTGTCAAAAGAATCCTTTCTGTCCCTGCACATAAATATCTCCCAGGAAATACTGAAATTCATCTTAATACAAAATTGCCATGCATTGGGGCCAATAGTCCATCTTGCCCAATTCTGACTGCCAGAGTTGTTGGTACGTAGCTTTCCAGGATCTAAGGCAGCATAGGTGCCAACACCCTGGGGCCCTGGGTGCCCCATGAAGGGGACAGGCAGGCACCCACACATTTTGGTGCCAGGGCCATGCATCCTGCTGCATGGCACCCATGTTCCCAGGCACTCACAGTCGCAGGGCCAGGCTGGCACTCCTAACAGGCAGATAGATTTCCCCAGCATCTGATACCTGATTGGAGAGAGAAAGAGTGAGAGATGCTAGGACTGAATATGGGACTTTCCCCTTGCAAGGCAGATACACAACCATGAGGCAATGGTGGCTATGGACCCTCTGTAGGTCAATCTTCTAATATAAAGCCGTGAGAGAGCCTCCCATATTCCCTTAAGCTTACAGAAGCACAAAAAGGTGTATGGTAAGCACACACATACACATACACACACACACACAGAGAGAGAGAGAGAGAGGGAGAGAGAGAGAGGGAGAAACCCACCCTAGGGACAGGTAGAATTCTCAAAATGAGCATGCTGAGAAGCCTTGGAATGCTGACTGACTGCTGGGGAGGGATAGAATGGAAGGAAGTGCCCAGAATCAGAACCAGGGAGTACCTCTACACAGCAACATTTTGTTTCAGGCCCATTGGCAAAATGATGATGAGATGGAACTTTCACATCATATCCATCACACAAGGTCTTTCAGCTCACCTATTTAGGGCACACATCCAGGGCACACCGTTGCTTTCACAATGGCTGGGCAAATATAATTCCTCCTCCAACAGCACTCTCCTTATGTGATTCCCAGCAATAGGTATTCAGGGGCATTATTGCCTCTGACAGTGGGGGGTAGAACACAGCAGATGGCACTGTGGTTTCAACCACTGAGCCTCTTGGGCTTGCCGATTGGAAAGTCTGTGGTTCAAATCCCTGCGATGGAGTGAACTCTCTGTCGCAGCTTCTTCCAACCTAGCAGTTCGAAAGCATGCCAGTGCCAGTGCAAGTAGTAAATTATGCTGGAAATGTAAAGATAAAGATGGTGAATTTTATCATATGTGGTGGACATGTGAAAAAGTAAAAAGATTTTGGGAAATGATATATAATGAATTGAAAAAGATGTTTAGGTATACCTTTCCCAAAAAACCTGAAGCTTTTCTGTTAGGATTAATGGGAGAGGAAATAGCAAAAGGAGATCAGAGACTATTTATGTATGCTACAACCGAGGCAAGGACTTTTTTAGCCCCCAAATGGAAATCACAAGAGACACCAATGATTGAGGAGTGGCAGACGAAAATGATTGACTATGCAGAGTTAGCAAAGTTGACCTGCGGGATCCAAAACCAGGGAGAGACAAAGTTCCAAAGGAAATGGAGTAAATTCATTGACTATATGGAGAAGAATTGTAGAAGTTTAAGGACACTTGCAGGACTGAAATAAATCCTATGAACTTGTTTTAACCATGTGGGTAAAAAGGAACTACGAGATAAGAGTGAGTAACAAAGCCAAATGACAGGAGGGAGGGAAGTCACAGCTCGGCAGAGTGAAATGAATTGAGATGGGTGAATATAAGAGGAAATGTATTAAGAATTTTTGTTTTGTTTTTGTTTATTTGGAAAATCTAATAAAAATGTTTATAAGAAAGAAAGAAAGAAAGCATGCCAGTGCAAGTAGATAAATAGGTACCGCTGCTGTTTAATTATCTTTTAAGATCAGGACTTTAGGATTTGCTTCACTGTGAACAGATCAGTGAGGAAGGTTGGTAGTACCAGGCACAACTGTCTAAGTAATATACAGGCAGCCTGTTCCATTTAATCAAGCAACAACGGCCTACAGCAGAGAGGTCTCTGTGGCCCTCCCAATGTTGCTGGACTCCATGTAGCCAGCACAGCCTCTCTGGACACAAACAAAAGAGCATGAGAAAAGCCCGCTGGATGAGGCCATTGACCCATCTAGACCAGCATCCTATTCTTACAGTGGCCAACCAGAGGTCTGTGGGAAGCCTGCAAGCTTAAAACAAGTGCAATAACACTCTTATCACCTGTGGCTCCCTGCAACTGGTATTTAGAGGTATAATGCCTCTGGCAGCAGAGGTAGGGCATAGCCACCACAGGTAGCCATTAATAGCCTTGTCCTCCATGAATTTGTATAATCTTTTTCTAAAGCCAGCTAAGTTGGTGGCCACCACTGCCTCCTGTGGGAGCAAGTTCCATAGTTTAGCCATGAGACAATGAGAATTGTAGTCCAACCACATCTGGAGAACCACAGGTTCCGTGTTTTTTGGCATAGAAGTCTTCATTAAAAGCCTCCTTTTCATCTTAAGCACATTACTGGCGCAAGCCACGCTCCCACAGAATCCCTAATGATTCATGCTACAGAAGCAATGCATGGCAGATTTTCCTGAAACACAGGCTGCTGTTGTCATCATTAGCACAAACATTGTTCAGCTTATGGGAACGATTCTGGGAAGTTCAGAACTGGGGCCCACTAGTCCCCAGCAGCATATGGGGAAAGGCGCCCAGTCCTTCACAGATCTTCACCTGGGCCCATTAGCACCTATAATGGCTCATTAATTCTAGGCTGGGTAATTCAAACTGCAGGTATATTCTTAAAAGAGTTAATTTTTAACTGAGAAGATTGCTGACTGGGGAGAAAAAATAATAATGCAATACCATATTGCCCCTGAACAGAGTGGAGAAGATAGGAGCTTGAGAAACTGTCACTATCCAGCTTCTGTAGCAGCCTCTTCGCCCCACCCCACCCCATAACACACACATACACACAACCACCACCACAAGGACATCTGAAGGACCATCTCCCCCACCCCCATGGGAATGGAGAAGAAGCAGGAATAACTTTTTCTCATCAAACAAGTGGTCTTATCCTTTCTACTGTAACTTTTTTCCCCCAAGTGATGCTTATTGTTGTCATGATATTATTCAAACCACTTTGTATATAACCACCTGGTATATAAATGCCATAAGAATATAAATATATGCTGAGGCTGTTGTTTTAACAAGTAGCACCCAGTCCTTGATTTGGGTTCCAAAAGAGCCTACATGGAATGACAGGCTAGGCTGAAATTTTGGGCATTTTAGTTGGGGGCGTAAAGCTGCATGCAAGTCTACTTAGAAGTAAGTCCTATTCAGTTCAAAGGGCTTACTCCTCCTGAGTGAGTGGAGTTAGGATTGGCAGTACATAAAGGTAAAGGTAAAGGGACCCCTAACCATTAGGTCCAGTCGTGACCGACTCTGGGGTTGCGCGCTCATCTCGCATTATTGGCCGAGGGAGCCGGCGTATAGGATTATGTATTTCAGCTTCATTTCCTACACCATTAAGGATGTGGGCTGAGGGACACACCATGCATTTAATGAACATTCTGCCCCGAAATAATCCTAGGAACCAAAGTTTACCTTTCGCCAAGCTTCAATTCCCAGCGGTCTTAACAAACTATGGTTCCCAGGATACTATTGGAGGGGGGTGGGGGGGAGGCATTCTTAAAACGTATTGTGTGCCCAAAGCAAAAGTGTAACTAAATCCATACCAGTGTC
This sequence comes from Zootoca vivipara, assembly GCF_963506605.1. NCBI lineage: Eukaryota > Metazoa > Chordata > Lepidosauria > Squamata > Lacertidae > Zootoca > Zootoca vivipara. The sequence goes on along the minus strand of NC_083294.1, from coordinate 10,378,072 downwards.
ACAATAACTTTGTTGGTCTTTAAAGTGCCACAAAATCTGTTTTGGCTTTTAAGCAAAGCATTGTTTGGCTATGCCTCCAAGAGGTAGAGAACGAACACTCCAGACTTTCCAGGGAGCAAAGCAATTTCTGTAGAAGGCTTTTAATTCACACAGAACCCTTCACCTGGGTAGTGGATAATATCCCATTCCCATGTGTAGGATTGGGTTGTAATAACCAATAATAGTAAATAAATAAATAAATAAATAAATAAATAAATAATATCCTCAGTACCACATGCTTTAGAATTCCATAAGAAAAAATACCAAGGCAAGACCTGCTAATAATATAAATAATATATAAACAAACAAACAAACAAACAACAACAACAACAACACAGTGCCATACATTTTATTGAGTTTCATAAGCCAAATACAGTAAGTAAGTAAGTAAGTAAGTAAGTAAGTAAGTAAGTAAGTAAGTAAGTAAGTAAGTAAGTAAGTAAATGATTAAGACAAGTATATGGGCCAAAAAAGTTACATTTAGCTCTTGGGGAATATGCAACGTTTTGAATGATGCTCTTTTTAGGGCAGAAGGGCATTCTGGAGACAGAGAGAAGCTGAACCATGGAGGAAATGGGGGGGTGAACCTTAGCTCAGTGATGAGGCATCTTATTTTCATACATAAGTTCCCTGGTCCAATCCCTGGCACCCCCAGGTAAGATTGGCATGTCCCCTTCCTGGAGAGCTGCTGCCAGCCAGTGTGGACAGTACTGTGCTGGACGGACTACTGTACCGGTAATGTTCTACTCAGTAAAAGTCAGCTTCCTGTGTTCCTAAATTAGTAAATACTTGTATCTACACATAACCTCAGTTTTGTAGACTGAACATCTGGTCAGGGATTCGTTGTAGATGCATAATAATCACACGCCATGTTCTATATAACGTTTAATTGGGGCGGCAGTCAAGCGTTAATGGGGTCTTGGGTACCCTTTAGAGATAAATCCGCTTAAGCAGTTTGTTTTCGAAAACTGAAGGCAGATCTACGTCCTAGAACTCCCCAGTGCCTTTTAAAACTACAATCAGAAGCCTCCTCCTTCATCTTTACCTGCTTTGTGCGTTTCCGTTTCAGGCCTCTTTGAACAGCAAGTTTGGAGTAACGTCTGAAGCCAAGAGCAGAAATGCAAAGCACATATTACTGCAGCACCATCTTATTCAGAAGTAAGTCCCACTGCGACCAATATCATCTACACTCGTGACCCTGTGCATGCCTACACGGAAGCAAATCCCACTGAATTCAATGGGATTTACTCCCAGGTAAGTGTGTATACGATTGTAGCTTCAGTCCCACCCACCAAAACCATATCTTCTTTATTTTTCTTTTTGTTATATGGGGTTTCTCTCGTTTGGTTTTTAAGATAACTAATCTTACAAAGTTTGTGTTTCAAATAATGGTAAAAACAGGTCACGCCCGTTTACTCTGAATTAAAGCTGCCTTGAATATAATGGGACTTTCCTTCAAAATTAGAGAGAGTCGAGGTCGGAGTGTAACTATGTTTCAGATCAGATGTAATAATAACGGTGGAGATGCTCATGGCGCAAACAAGGAAGCAAATTCCATAGTGATTCAGTTGGAAGTCGCGTCAGAGTAAACAGGGTGCAAAATTATGAAAGGGGTTTATTGATTACTGGGTGTGTCGGATTTTTCAAACTTTCTTCAAAAAAAGGGCTTGGTTTTTCACGCGAATTTACTGCGTTATTTCAGATGTCTTTGAAATAGTTAGCTGCATTTATTCTAGCCTAAAATATAAGCCTCTTAAAATGTTTTTGAGACATCTGAAATAATAAGGGATTCCCCGCGTACAAAGGAGAAACGTTCGTGCGTCCTTCCTGATTCCTGTTGCTGCTTTTGCTGTTTTTAAAGTGAAAATTCAAAGCCGAGGAATGAGATCTGTTCAATTGATTTCGTAGTTTGGTTTTATATTTTGAAGGAAATGTGTTGGATTACAGAGGGGACATTTTGGGTGATCATGTAAATTTTGTTTTAAGAAATCATTAGACGAATACCTCTTCTTCTTCTTTTCGGACTGTTACCCGGTGTTAGAAATTTTTATTGGGAAGGGGTGAAGGGCTATGTAGCGCTCAAAATAAGCTGTATGTATAACCTTTTCGAAACAAACTTGAAAACGATTGTACTCAATCCAACCCAATAAAGGTGTTTTATAGAGCGCAATCTTATGCCTTGTTACTCAGGAGTAACTTTCACTATCTCCAATAGAGCTTCCTCTCTTAGTTTCAGATCGCACCCTAAAAGTCATGTTGATTAATTACCCCTTGAAATAAACATGGACATCAAATAAGCTGAATTTTGCTTGATCACTAGCCTCCATCACTCCCATTCTGTGCCTGTAAATATACATATTCTCTGAAGGTTATGTTAGGATATGGGTTTGATTGAGCTTTAAATCTTTGACATTTTATATAATAATATTATTCGTCTCCCAAGGGCCCGATCGAACCAATTAAGCGCGCTCCACCTCCAGCCTACTTCAATGGGGAAGAAAACTTGCACGCCAAACTTTTAAAGATACATATATTTAACAGTGTCTTCTGTTAACCTGAATGCAGCCCATATTCTGTAATCCACTTTTAGCAATATTTGGAGTACAAATGGTTAAAAAAATATATCCAGGGGGCTCGCACGATCAGGTACTTTTGAAGCCCAGTCCATTTCAGCGGGGATATTTAGATACCACCCTTGCTTCAATTCATTTTCAAATTATTGTTTTGGAGCTCTGCAAGGCGGGTGGATGGAGCCCAGAAGGTTACAGGCTTATCTGGCTGCGATCCTCGCAAACATCCGGGCTTCCTAACAGCCCCCCACTCCCCGCTTGATTTCAAGGGCTAGATAAGCAGGTGCTGAAATTTTTCCCATTAGGAAACGGGATTTTAAAATGCCTTTATATATCCTGCCTAAATTAACCAACTGACCCAAAGCATTTTTCAACCTGCCATCCCCTCGTACGTCCTCCTCAAAGTTGTGCCCCCCTTCCCCGCCAATTTTTTTTATTCTATTATATAAAAGTTCGTGCTTGCATCAAGCTAGACTTGCTATGCGGGTGCCTCTCTTAATATACTAGGAAAGTATTCCCAGGAAGTACACAGAACCGTAGCTCAGCGGCAGAACATTTTCGCTGCAGGCAAAAAGTCCCAGGTTCAATCCCCAGGGACATCGCCAGGTTGGGCTGAGAATATTCCCTAGCCGCTGCCGGTCAGTGTCGACAGCACCGAGCTAGGTGGCAACTTCTTCCCAATTGATGACTACGTGATCTTTGGACATTACAGCTTTCCGAGGAAGCTATGCCCGTATTGTGAGGAACCGGGTGAAAACGTTCAGCCCATCCTTGGGGAGCCTCTCTCCTTTCCTGATTGGAGGGCAAATACACGCGAGTTTGCAGGGGTGCCAACTGGAATAAAATATTGGGGGGGATGTAAGCCCCGCCCCACATAATCGATCACATGCCCATCCACTTTGTGGGTCCCGGCCCCCTCAAATATTTTATTGTGAGTTGATTCCTATGCGTGTTTGGCAAAGCCATGTGGAATTTCAAACCCGTCTCCGCGCGCCTTCGCGGAAACAGAAACCGTTTGTCTGAATGCCTCTCCTTCTGATTTCTAAGCAGACAAAAAGTCGTTTCTCATTGGACTATATGATCCTGCGTACATTTATTTGGGAGTATGTTCCTTTGAAATTTACTTATGGGTATAAATGGCTGGGATGATAGTAACACGCTAGACTTGCATTATTTGATTGGAATTTGTTGCAATATCGCTCCTAACTTGTTTACTTTATTTGTTTCCGCTGTCACAAACTGAACCGGGCCGGGAATTAAGCATTTGATCTGATTTACTGTCGTGTTGTTTTACGAACACAGCAACATTTTTAACCGATTGAACGTTTCAAATGGATGAACCGAATAGGTTTAATCAGTTTACCATGGCCATCCGATCAGAGTGCTTCTGAGTAAGCTTGGTGAGGACTGCGCTATTAGATATAACAACCTGCCACTGGAAGTTACGTAGGCTACTTTTACATGGCTGCTGGTGGTGTTGATTTTTGTTTTGTTTTTATAAGGGGAGATCTCTGCCCCAAGGAGGTTACAGTCCAAATTCGACCAGGGTGGCATCGTTCCTTTAACATGGACTGGAAAAGGGGGCTGTGTGTTATGTCATCTTTGTTTTAAGGGGCCCTGGCGCTTTAAATATTTCAGTCTCATTGAACGCCCCTTTAAAAGACCAATAACCCACTCATCCACCCACACTTCAGAGGATAAACAATAACACCCACTCACTGTGGGGTAAAACAGTACAAGGAAAAATGATCACACACTTCTCTAAATCTTCCAGATATGATACACACAGAGGAAATACAGAAGTCAGAGTTATAACACTTTTAGCTGCCATGGATCTCGAGAATTGTTTGATTATTGTGTTTTGCTCGTCCTTGAAAATAATGAGATATTTAGGCCTGCTAGTTCTGCATCATATCATGTCATGTCATGTCATGTCATCATCAGATTGTTCCCAGTGCTAGCCCTACTCAGAGTGAACCCACTGGAAATAATAGGCATGAATAACTTAAGGCCATTAATTGAAATGGGTCTACTCTAAGTAGAATTTATTTTTTATTATTCTTTTATTAATTTTTATGGATACAATCCCATTTTTTTAGTAGTAGTAAGCAGTAGCGTCACTTCATTTCTGCACCGCCTTTCCTCCCGAAGGAGCCCAGGGCGGTTAACCAAACTAAGAGAGAAAAAATGCAACACACTTAAAGCACTGATAGAAACATCTAAAACAACATATCTAAAGAAAGAATTGTTAAGCGGCAACAATTTACATCCAATAGCAGACCAAAAAGTGTTAATTATTGAGTTCCACCACAGTTAACTACCTTGTGGAACAAACGGGTCTCCAACTGATTCCGAAAAGATGTCAGCGATGCACATAAATGTAATTCTACAGGAATATGTTGTATTATATCCATAGCTGCCAAGTTATCCATTTTTTACAGGGATTTTCCCTTATGCTGAATAGGCTTCCTCGCGAGAAAAGCGAAAACTTGGCAGCTATGTATACGCCCCACCAGAGCTGATATAAGAGATGTTGGGGCAGCATAACACAATGCATATTATCTTGTTTTAGACAAGCGATTGTGGGGGAAACAAAGGACCTGGAAGACGCAACGCGGTCTCCAACCAAGAGCCCTACTGGATCCTAAAGACGAATGCATTCCTTGATTATCTCAGTCTGCCACCGACTAAGATGCGTGCTGGATCCCCACTCCAGAAAAGCTCCATGAAGATTTAAAAGGTAAAAGCGAAGGGCGAGTTCAAGTCAGATGAGGACCCGATCCCAGCCGAAGGGAGGGAGACTCATTTCAGGGGGAGACAAGTCTACTCAGAAGTTAATCCCCCTACTGCGTTCAAGGGGACTTGCTCACAGGTAAACACGGACAGGGGTAAGGCTTTGAACACCCGCCTTGACTGCTTCATTTTGGCTGGGATCCTGTCTTAAGTAGTTTACCACCATCATTTTTCATTGCTATGTATTTATCAGAGTAGTTGTAATGATTACAGCACATTGTAAGTAGCACAGTGATTTCAGGTTTTCACATAACGTAGTCCAATCAATGTTACTTTTATACCAAAGTGTGCAAGATTAACAGTTCCGATCCGGCCAATAGCACAGTGGAATGTCACCCGCCTTGGATGCTGAAGGTCACAGGCTCGAGTCAGGCATCTCTTGGAATGGCTGGGGAAAACCTGGTCAGAAGCCATGGGCGTAGCCAATATTTTTGTGGGGGGGGCAGGACTTTGTTAGGGGTTGCAGAACCGACGTGATTGGTCAGTTAGTTAAGCATTTTCTATTATTCTATTGCCGCCCCCCTTGGCTTTGCCCATGTCAGAAACGCTGGAGAGCTTCTGCCAGTCAGTGAAATACTGAGCTAGTTGGACCAACGCTTTGACTAGGTGTAAGGCAGCTTCCTCTGTGCCCGAAGTAAGGCAGCTTTTGCTTTTGAATTCCCCAGAGATATTAGAACGTGCGTCTGCTCAGGGTCGGATCTAATATGAAACTAATGAAGCTTAAAGCTTCAGGGCCCCTAATCCTGGAGAAGCCCCATAAGCGAGTTTAGTCCACATTGCACGGCTCAAATTGATTAATTTGTTGTTGCATGTACTTCAACAATCCCAATTGTTGAACGCATCGGGATATGCGTTCGAGGGAATGTGCAGAGCGAAGGACAGGAACTTAGCGGCAGAGAATGTGCTTTGCATTGTAGGTCCCAAGTTCAATCTCCAGTGGCATCTCCTGGTAGGGCTGGGAAAGACTGAAACCTTAAACCCTGGAGAGCTAGATGGACCAAGGGTCAGCTTCCAGCTTCCTGTGCCCCTCTAGGTGGCGAGAGGTTCCAGGGATTTAGAGAGCGGCGGGACTGGGATGCTGTACTCCTTTGAAAAGGGATCTGGCAAGGGGAAGAATATGAGGTGGAGGCGGCCCTACTTTTGCTTGGTGGGGGAAGTCCAGCGGTTAAGAGGCTGTGGGTAATCATGTGATCAAAACTCTGGCTCAGGATTTGGTGACCCTTATGCAAGCCGCTGGGACCCAGGTGGCGCTGTGGTTAAACCACTGAGCCTAGGGCTTGCTGACCACAAGGTCGGAGGTTCGAATCCCTGTGACGAGGTGAGCTCCCGTTGCTTGGTCCCAGCTCCTGCCAACCTAGCAGTTCGAAAGCATGTCAAAATGCAAGTAGATAAATAGGAACCGCTACAGCGGGAAGGTAAACGGCGTTTCCATGTGCTGCTCTGGTTTGCCAGAAGCGGCTTTGTCATGCTGGCCACATGACCTGGAAGCTATACGCCGGCTCCCTCGGCCAATAATGCGAGATGAGCGCGCAACCCCAGAGTCGGTCACGACTGGACCTAATGGTCAGGGGTCCCTTTACCTTTACCTTTATGCAAGCCGCTAGTCCTCAAACTCCCATCTTCACTATTAATAATACTGTGCTGCTGCAAGGATTACTGAGATGATTTTAAATATATATATCTGCAGTGTTTGTTGTTGTTGTTGACTATCTCTCCCCCCCCCACTCCGTTCCTATCCACTAAGAACTCCAGTTTCAGCATCTGAATTTGAGATTGATCTTGGATTATTTTATTTATCACATTTTTAAACAAAGCCCTGCCTTTCCTCCAAGGAGCTCAGGCTGAAGTCCACATTCTCTTCTACCCATTTTGTCCTCCTTAGAGCCCTGTGAGGTAGGTTATGTTGAGAGTGAACTGACAAAAGCTCATCATGAGAGAGATTCCAATCTTGCTGGTTCCTCGCTCTAGCCACTAGGTACAGAGAACGATTCCCCCGCCCAGCCAGATCTCCTCCTCTCTTTAGCTTGAACCGAACTTCAAGAGTCTGGCAGCGACGAGCTGCTTTTGGGGAAGAAATTTGAGCTCAGAAAGGCTGCATTGAGGCGCATTGACCAGCAGAGGGCAGAGGGCACACAAGGCTAGTAACGCGCGAATGATGTCGATGGTTGGAGAAGGCACAGAAGCTCGAGCCTTTTGTCAACCGCTGTTAGGACGCAGGCCAGCTTTAGGGTGCGGGGTTGTTAAGTAAGGAAAGCTGCATAGCCAGAGGCTCCGATTCTCTGGTGGACATTTGTGGTTCAAAAGACCCAAAAAGAACGACAACGGCATTGCTGACCGTTATCTATTCGGGTGTGAGGGAAGATTCTGAAGCAGTCTTCACCGGCCTCCAGGCTGAGTGAGGTTGTCCTACAGTCACTGTTTATCTCCACAGACAGCCTAGGCTAGCAACTACAAAGAGGGTAATGTAGGGCAGGGGAGCTATGGCCCTGCTGGACTACAAATCCCATCATCCCTGGCCATTGGCCATGCTAGCTGGGCCTGGTGGGTGGTAACAGTCCAACATCATACGGGACTGCAAGTTCCTCTGTCCTGGGCTAAAGCATGGGGGGGGGGCGCGGCTGTTGCCAAATACTATGGCAAATCTTCCACTCACCACCATCTTCCACCACCTTTGCGCAGTGGAACACAGAAAGCTGCCTTATAGTGAGTCGGGACCACTTAGTATTTTCTACACTGACTGCCGCTGGTTCTATGGGGTTTCAGACTCGGAGTTCTCTCCCATCCCTACCTGGAGGCACTGGGAATTGAACCAGGAGTCTTCTGCATGCAAGGCAGCAAACTGTCTCACTGAGCTGCAGTCCTTTCAGCAATGAAAGGCTTGCAAAGTACGACCCAGTTAGTGAAAACTGCGTTTGAATAGGTTCACGGGAATCAGCTGGCTGCGGATTAAAGGAGACAGTGACAAATGGGAGATTTTTATATTTAGAAAAGGGTACATGCCTCTCCCCAAATCAAGCAACTGATAAAGACAGTTCCAGAATGTAACAGAAAGTAAAATTGTAATAAATTAGGGAATGGGGAAGGAGTAAACCAGATTCTCTCCAATTTTGAATGGAACCATCTTGTATGGAATTTAAAATTCCCATCCCCAAACAAGAAAATATTAATTCAATTGGACTCTCAGAGTTAAAGTTCCAAGGGAAGAGGGTCCTTTCCTTTCCTTTCCGGGCTGCATGTTAGGGAGCCCTGTTCACATTTGGGCATAATCCCAAGCCTGATTTTCAAATCCAGCCATGTTGCACAATTGGATTTCTCTGCCATCTTCCAGGTACAAAACCCATTTAGTTTAGAAAGTTGCTTTTGGAAGGCGTACTTAAAAGAAAGAAACAGATAAATAAAATACATAACTGTTCATTCTGTTGATGAATCAGAAGCCTTTGGTGTTAATCTTTTGCTAAATTCAGCATCTTTACATCTCCCTCCCCTCCTCTTCCTCTAAAACCCTGAGCTCCATAACAGGCAATGTAGGTGAAGGGTTGTCGAATTTGGAAATTACTCTTTTCATTTTCGGTTGTTTTTTTTAAATCCCCTGGCAATTTTTGGTTGGAAGAGATGGGGTAGATAAATAAAATCAAATGTCTCATTGTCCGCCTCTGACACCAGAGATCCTCCCCCCAAAAAAACTTTGGTGTGTGAAATATGTTAACAATAAGCCCTAATTAGAGAATCGCTCCTCTCCGTGGCCTGAATGAACATCCTAAAATCTACTAGCTGCCTTGCTGTGATCATTTAGCCATGGCAAAAAAGGAGAGGTGCAAAATGGTATTTTAGGCTACATTTAAAGCACTGCACCAAATAATTGTGGGAACTGTAGTTCTCCCCCTCATAGAGTTACAGTTCCCCATACCCTTAAGAAACTACCCCCCACCCGGATTCTTGGGGGGGGGGGAGGATGCTTTAAATGTACTGAATCTACAAAAATGTGTATGAATACTGAACATCTATGATAGTACAGGGTGATGTACTGAATGGAGAAATGAAACGCCTGCCTTCCTGCACAATGTCATAGTGGTAGTTGCAATGCACATTAAGCCTGTGAACCTATGCGTGTCTGCCTACTCAGAAGTAAGTCCCACTGAGTTTCATGGCACTTAGTCCAGGGAAGTAGGTTGCTGCCTAAGGAATTCCAATAAACTCAAGAGAGATTTACTTTTGAGTGAGCTCACCGAGGCTGCAATTCCATGCACTCTTTCACAGAAGTCTTATGAACAAGGGATAACTTTATTCCCAGGGATCAAAGTATTGGATCCAGGTATCGGGCAGAGAGAAAGCTGAGGTGTGTGTGAATGAGTGGGAAGGAGAAAAGAATGGAATTGTTAAAGGTTTTGAATGTTTCCTTTGGAACATTCTCTCTTTCCTTTGGGGAAAGTGGAAATCAGGGATTGGGAACCTGTGGCCTCCAGACCTTGATAGAGCACATTTCCAGTTATCCATGACCATAGGGCAGTGGTGTCCAAACATTTTTCAAAGAGGGCCAGATTTGATGAAGTCAAGGGCCGTGAGGGCCGACCAAAGGGCCAACCAAAGTTGTTGACCTTTTTTTAGGATTGAACTTGTTGAGCTTTTTAATGGTTTTACCCCAAAGTTGTTGAGTTCTTTTTAGGGTTGAAGCTGTTGAGGAGTGGAGATCCTAAACGCCAGACCATGAATTGGTAGACTACAAAGTGGAGGGAGGAGGCTCCACCCGGGCAGTGTGGCAGCACTTCTTGCAAAACTGGGTGGGTTTTTTGGGGGGGGAGGGGGTAGACTGCAATTGGCTTCTATCGTTGCTGTTGATATCGGTGCTTACATTGTAATGGGGTTTTCATGAGGCTAAGCCTAGCCTTGAGGAATGTTCACTCGGAAGTAAATCTCTGGGTCCTGATTCAGAAGTGCTTTGATCTAAACGCGGAGTGTAGGAATGGGCTGCAGCAGGGAACTGAAAACGATTTCAGATCTAAAGTTGTGTGCTGAATGTTACACAAGGGATCAGGTATACAGTAAGCCATTCACCTCCCCAGGGCTAGCCTAAGACGTTTTGGCACCTGAGGCGAACTACAAAATGCTGCCACTCTTCTCCAGGGCAAAGAAAGACCTGCAGCAGGAACAAGGGGTATGAAAATCTAAACTGGGGACAGGGAGTGAGTCAGTGCAAGTCAAATAAACCTTATCCACAGAGATCTTTGCGAGGGAAAAGGGGCTCGCTTTGAATCACATCAGATGGGCGCAACGTAGGAGACTCCAGAGGGTAGCCCCCGCCATTTCATCACTGGGGTGGGAGGTGACCAACAGCACCTCCTATTCTCCGAAAGGCTGCTTGGTGGGAGCGGTAGGCTACAAGGAGACCGGTGCAGCCGTCGCTGCCGTCGCTGCCACTGCGAACCGTGTTTATAGAAGACAATCTTGCTCAGCTACGAATGATCGCCAAAAAAAGAAGGTGGTGTCCCTTGGGTGCCGGATCTGCTTGCCTCTGTGGATCCTACCACCTGAGGCGGTCACCTCGCCTTGCCTCATGGATGGACCGGGCAGGCCCTGTACCTACCCCCCCTCCCCCGTCTTTTCATTTAGCCTCTTCCCTCTAAATCTATGACCAATTTTTGCAGAGTTCCTGGTTTTGTTTTATTTATTTTTAAGGTTGTAGGGGAAACAGGAACAAGGGCTTCTAATATACACGCCGGTAGAGGAAAGCGAGAAAATTTATACAACATTCACATGCGGCAGTGAGACGCGTCTTGGTTGTGAGCTAGGTGCGCGCAGAAATACCCCACCACGACTCTCAAATGAGGCGATTAAATTTCGAGGAAGAAATGAAATGGCTTCCATTAAGATTCGGGGACTTAGGAATTTCCCTTCTTCTCCTGCTCTTGCAGAATAAAACCAGGGAATAAGGTCATGTCGAAAACCCCTCACCGCACTGACCTGTCTTCCATAGTATTATTTCCTACAGGAGCCTTGACTCCAAACGTGCGCAGGATCGGGTCGCAGTTGTCTTTCTTTAAGTTCCGCTGTCTCTTTCTAGAAGAAAATCCCAGGGGATGTCAACCTCAACAACCCAAGGGGCACCCCCAGCTGTTTATCTGGAAACAACCTCCTATTGATCTCAGAGAGTGGCTTCTCCGAGTAAACAGGAGCAGAAGCTCAGCTTGACCCTTTCCGCAACACACTGCCTCTTAGCTTAGGTGTCTCGGAATGAAACAGGGGCTTCCTTCCGAGTAACACCTCTGAAATCTTCCTTGCACACGCGGACGCGAGCGCGGTTTTCGATGGTGCTCACTCCATTCCAAGGCAAGGTTGAAAAAGTGAGAGCTGGCACTAAATTCAATGAGGGCGATAATAAATAAGAATTATCATCGCCACCATCATACTAACTTTCAAGTAAAAGCTTGAACATTGGGGCTCCTGTTCTCCGAAAGTCCTTTAACCCTGATGATATAATAAATAATAATAATAATAATAATAATAATAATAATAATAATAATAATAATAATAATAATAATAATAATATAGTAGTAGTAGTAGTCGTAATAGTAGTAGCAGCCTGGGATCCTAATACACGCAAACAGCTTTGCACTTAAATTTCGCATCAACTCTTAAGGGTTCTGCACCGTCTCTCCCCCCCCCCGTCGGCGCATCCTCTCCTTTGAAGCCCAAGTCCGGATCAAGAAGATGAATTTTAGAGCTTTTTTGAGTGCCCGTTTGTACGTAGGTGCGGCGGGTGTCCCCCTCCCCTCACTGCCATCCCACGCTCAATACACACCTCCTCCCTGCACCTCTGATCTTTTGGTAGTCACTGGAAGAAAAATTGTGAAAATTGCTACGGTGACTAATAGGTATTTCGAAGACCAAAGATTTCTCCGGAGAGTGGGTTAGGACTTCCCACAGTCTGTGGAATTGGGCTGCGAGGTAGGAGGTGGCATATTCCTCCTCATAGCCGTTCCAGCGGTTTCTCCAGCCGCTGTTCCTTCTCTGCGCAATCTCCTCCGTGTCTGGCAAACTCACCATCGCACGCAGATCTCCCTATTCTGGACTTTTTCTTCGTAATTTCAGGAGGTAATTGTGTCTAAATCCGGAATTGTTTGCATTGGGAGGAGCGGCGGGAGGCGGGGAGAGAGGGTTTATTCCAGAGAAAACATCAGTTTTAATTAAAGCGAGCCGGGTTAGCTGTCGGATTTCGAGCGGAATCGCCTCCTGAAATCTAAAGAGCTCTTGATTCCTATTATTATTTTAGCTTGATCTCAAAATTAAATAATCACAGCATTCCGCACATACACACACACACACACGTATACTTCTCACTACAAAGAAACAGGCCTGTGGCAGAAGATAGGACGAATACACATACAAACACACACACAATCAAGTAAACTTTTTTAAAAATAAGGAAGAAAATGACATAAAAAGAAAACTTTCCAAAATGAGATAAACATCCATGGAGAGTTTCCTTCAGTGATACAATTTAGGCAAAAAAGGAAGGAAAAAGTACATACCCAAAGGAAGGCGGAGAAAGCCCTTTAATTTAAATAACTATCAAATAACTTTCAATGCATTTTCATTCCTCTTTTTTTATTCCATCATTTTTTTTCCTGAGAAGTTTGCCCCCTGATCCTAATCCAAGAAATATTGTGCATTTTAAGAAACCTCGGCGGGAAAATAATTTCCCATATCTTCAGAGAGTTAATTGAAACGATCATTAAAAAAAAAAGTTCACCAGAAGTGGAGTGTGCTTGTGTGTATTTAAGCCAAGCAACTGGCTACATCTCATGGTAGCCTGATTTGGGAGAAAATATTTCAGAATAGGGTAAGGAGGAAAGAATGCTCTCACAGACACAAGAAAGTGGCAAATGATTTGGAATTAACATTTACAACTATTCTTGTCCTTTTGCTGAGGTGCAAGTTATTGTTGCTGAGGCCAGTACATGAAACGGTTACCCCTACGTTGTCGGGATTGATGCAACACCACACATACAAACATACACACACTTTAACGTGCGGATCAATACAAGGCGGAGGAATTAAAGACATTTGTAATTTCTGTACCCCGCCTCACACCCACACCCACCTACAATCCATCCATTAATCTCAATTTCTCCTTTGTTTTCCCTTATTGGAATGGAAACCGCCAGGACCGCGGAAATGTTAAGAACCGAAGGTTTCTCTCAAATATTCCTGACAGTGGGGTCTATCCTTGATTACTGGCAGTGCGTAATTGTCCGGCCGGGTCCCCAATACAATGGAACCATCATCTGCTCCCGCTCTTGTGCACCAGGGCGCAAAAGTAGACACAAAGAAAGGCCCAACTGGGGGCGCCCCAAAGCGGGTCTCAGAGCGTGCTTATCCCCTAAAAGAAATCCCACCAGTTCAACCCTCTCCATAAAATCACACTTGCCTGTATCCCCTATCGCCACTATACCCGGCAGAGCAGAAGCCGCCTTTTCCATCAGAGCGCTGCTGTGCGCCTAGGTTTGACAACCACTTGGAAACAGGCCAGCAAGTGGTCCCAAAATTGAGGGGGAGATGAGGGCCATTTCTAGACATGACCCCCTGGCAGCAACTGAAGCCCCCCTCCACGCCCATCTCTTCTTCATCAGCAGCATTCAAGTTCATAGAGGGGTGCGTAAAAGGCACTTAATTTTCTGGGCGCGCTGGACAGAGGCTCGCCGGACTCTCTCTCTCTGTGTCTCTGTGCGCGCGTGTGTTTCTTTTGAGAGAGAGATCATGGAAGAAAACCGAACTGTGCGTCAGATTCTAAAGGGTTATCTCCCCCCTCTCTCCAAACACAACGGGGTGAATCATATCTGCGTCCACATCATACATTTAAAGCGCGCTTAAATCCACCCCCCCCCACACGCTGAATCCTGTGAACTGTACCCTTCACAGATCTACACTTCCCAGAACCCTTAAATAACTCAGTTCTCAGGGTTCTTTGAGCCAAGGGTGAAAATGTGCTTGAAATGTACTTTAAATATATGGCGCTGTACATAGGACGCAAGCTTACTTTTGGGATACCGGGAACGATCAGACTCCCTATTTGGGATCTGAGAAACAGAAGCATGTACGGTATTACTTCCTGTCTGTCTGTCTGTCTGTCTGTCTCTGTGTTAGTTATCCACCAGCTCCTTATCTATCTCCCGGGGCCTCCCGCCAGGTGCAAACTCGGCAGTCCCTTTCTTTTATGCCCCAGACAACAAAACAGAAAAGCCTGGTGGGTGTCAGGAACAAGGGCTTCTATGGGAGGGAGGCGGAGGGGGGGAGATAGGAGACGGGGCGGGTGTAACCGCATCCAGCCCCCCCCCCCCGCACCCGCTTGCCAACGCCGGTGCCACGCTATAGTAAGATCAGCCCTGGCGGCACAGCCGGCGGCCAGCTTGCACGGTTGACACCTCTCCCTGTGATCTGCCTCTCTAGCTACTACCCCTACCCTTCCCACACTCCCGGACCCAATCCAGCCACAGCATTCCTTCCCCACCCATCCCACCCCGCATCCCCGGATAGCACGCAGGTGGCAGCGTCCCGGAAGAAGGGGACCCTGGAACTTTAAAACCCAAACGAACCCCGGAAGGTCCCAAGAAGACACCGAGGTACCTACCTCCCAGCCGGGCGTGAAGGGGGCCCGCCGGCTTCTGCAGGCTTCCACCGTTGGGGCTGGGTGGGAGACATTTGGGGCGCAGGGTCATTCTGCCTAAGATGGGTGGTGTGCCAGCAACTTTGCTTTCCTCCCCATTCAATCAGCCCCTTTCAGCAAGTTCCTAGATCTCATGAATTCCTTCCACCGACCGACTGGCAAATCCGCCCCCAATGCCCTGCCCTTCCTCAGTTTCTTTTTTCAACTTTTCTGTAAGTAGGTCCCATCACCTGATTTTCTTTATTTCCTTTCCTTTATTTCATCATCCCGTCCACTCACCGACACTAAGTGTTCCAGGATGACAACAGCCCCCTCCCTTCCCTACCGACCCCTCCATTCTCTCTATCCTCTCACTACAAACTGGTTACCTGGGTAAACTCCGCTTCTAATCTACACCTGGCTGGAATCTTTTCCCATCATGATCCGGGGTGGAATGGGAGCGGGGGGAAAAGAAAGAGGGGGGCTTGCTTTTCTTTCCCTCCCATCTTACTTTCTTCTCTCCCCCCTTTATTTATTTTAATCGTCTCTCTAGCCCCCATCCCCCCCCGCGAGTTACAGACGGCACTATTTGACGTCGAGGAAAACCGCGTCACTGCGGCGCAGGGATATTAGGAGCACCAATTGGGAGTTCAAATGTCAGCAAGTTCCCCCCCCCCCGCTTTTTGGAAAAGGGAGGGGGAGGAGGAGGAGGTGGCGGTGGTGAGGCGGCTGGCGGGGTGGGTGTGTTCCTCCGCCGCCGTTTTTCCCTCCGCTTCTAAACGGAGCGTCTCCTGGCTCGGGACTCTTGCATGGCACTGTGAAGTGGAAGCGCTCCGGGGGAGAGCTTCTGCCCGCGATTGCATGCAGTGCCGGGGATCCCCCTGCTCCGGGGAGGGCCTCGCCGCCCCCTCCGGCCCGAGAAGGGCTCAGGAGGCGCCCCCTAGCCTACAGGTGACCCACCCTGCCTCTCTGCTGTCGGGGCGCGATGCTCTGACTGCCGATGGACGCCCGGCTTGTCTCGGCAGCGCTCGCCTCCTCTGCCCCGCGACGCAGCGGTCCTGATCCCGGCAAGAGCGGACACTAACCCCCTCCTCCCCCTCCTCCCGCTTCGCCTCTGCAGCCAGCCTTCGCCCCATGGACGTAGCGACGGCCCCCGAGTCGCTGGAAAGCTGTTTCAACCGGGGCTCCACTGACTGCTCCAAGATGCTGGACGGAATTAAAATGGAGGATCACCCGCTGCGATCGGGTCCCGCAACTTTAGGAGTCTTGCTAGGTGAGTCGACTTCACTTTCACCGCGCAATGTTCAACTCCCCTCCCCTAAAAAAAGGAAAAGCCCAGAACACTGATTTACCCGGGGAAAGTCCCGGGCCCCCGATCCTGAGTCTGCTGTACTCTTGCTTCAAATACAGTGCTTGGAAACAAACCGGTGCTGTCAGGACAGCAAGCGGTGAGGGCTTCCAGTGTAAACACGGAGTGCTGTAAGTAGTTTTCAGGCCGATCCTAGAAAAGGCATCGATTTGCCTTTAAGGGACTGAAGGGGTCTTTTCTTTATTTAATGCCCTGTGTGGGATTGTGACACGATCTGGCTTGATTAAAAAAATGCTACTATTATTAATAATGATTTTAAATATATAGCCACTTTTCTTTGACAATCTGAGGCTAGGATTTAGATTTCCCCGCCTTGATATATTTATTTTATTCGCGGAGGGGTCGCTAGGTCTACATAATGTGGCTGTAATGTTTTTTTAAAAGACTCGCATTTGTTACAAAGGAATATATAAATAAATCTCAAGTTGCAAAACTTTGAACCGAAGATGCCGCCGGCCAACTTCAAGAAGTGGGGGGGGGGGGAGGCGCTACTTTTAAGATGCCTTTGCCAATCTTCCGACTGAATAATCCTTTTGAGATTGAAAGATACACGCATCTGAAGCTTTGTGTTCATGCACGTCGGAATGGGGATTTGCCACAACCCAAAGGAAGTCCCTGATCTAATTTAGCTTTGTTGCTTCACTAAAACACAGGCACACAGAAGATTAATTTACACTCTTACTTCCCCATCCCCGAAATATTAACCCGTAGGACAAAAATCTCTTCCCTACACCTTTTAACAATGTTCCAGAACATATTCGATTTTACTTGAGTCATCTTGGAAAATGAAGCAACAGCATTTAACCCTCTGTTTCAGTTTATTTTTTATGTCTCTTGTTTCTCTTTGAAATATAATGTTCTCTTGCATTTTGAAGCAAGTTTTATTGGACTGTCCCTGCTGGGACTTGCAGAGTATGGAACTGAGGCTTCAAAAAGAAAAGGGAGAAACCTCTAAATGGGGCGGGGGTCCCCTCGTATCTCCTGTCTGCATAACACTCCTGTTTACTTAATTACACCCCCCTCCCGCCGCCACTTTTTGTAGTTTGTTGTTGATCTGTGTACTGAAGGCACTCCTTTAGCTTGCAACCCCAGTGACCTGGGAGTAAGCCCCATTTAATTCAGTAGGACTTCCTTCCGAGTAGGTCAGGTAAGGATTGCAGTCTGAGCCGACGAAAGTTTGATGCCCTAATCAATCAATTATCCTTTAAGGTCCTCCAAGGATCTCTGTTTCTGCTTTTCTAATCCCAATAATAACTAGTAGCAAAACAAATGTCTATAAATTTAGCAAAAGAAGAAAGGATCCAAGCAGCATGTTGGATTATTCTCAATTTAAATTTCCTAACAGTTGGCCGGATAATACTTTTGATTGAGTCCCCCACCCCACCCCCAATCCGCCGCTCTTGCTAATCCTGGGGCCAGGATTTGACACCCCCCCCCCTACGCATACACACTTGAATCATCATCATCACCACCACCACCATCATCATTATTTTAATGACACACACACAAAGAGTATTAATATTAGGTAATATTAGTACATATAAACTCTGCTTTTAATACCAAAGCAAGCTGATGAATTATGCCATTCTAGGACTGTGGGAATCTGTTGCAAGGACACAGGCACGTGCTTTCGCTTTTACAGTAATCCAAACAAGCCCTGCATTCGTGAACAAGTCAGTTGTATATTAAAACGTGTGTGTAAATATAATCACTACCGTCGTTCCCAGTTTCGAACGCAATCCTGTACACCTCGCTCCGCATTGCACAAGCCAGCCCAGCGTGAAAAACAGAATGATTAAAAATAGAATTCGGATCCGCGCTGCACTATAGAAAGCGAAGGGTTCGTGTTAAACTCAGTGGCGCTTACTTCCGAGTAATCAGATGCTCGCCTCTCACTGTGCCACTCCTTTCCCCTCAAACACCCTCTTGCAGCAACAACGAGCCACCCAAATAGCAAATAAAATTTGGCCACGTAAACGCCATACGTGTGAAGCACGCTAGGAACTGTAGCTCGGTGAGGGGTAAACTACAGTTCCCATCATTATTTTAATGTGGGGCGGGGCGGTTTGGAATGTGATTTAAATTTGTTTTAAAACAGTGAGAAACAATGTCTTGGCAACCCAAACTAAGTGAATAAAAATTTTAAAAGCAACACTTTTAATAGCAATCTTTGCTCTTGTCTGAGACTCTTGCTCTTGTGAACGTGACTGTGATTGTGTAACGATATTGACATGGTCCTTTGTGAAAGCTGCACCATCCATTGGGGCCCCTTTCTCCCCCCGCCCCCCCACTCATGCGAACCGTAAGTTGTTAAAGGGTACTGGGAATTTGTAACTCTGTGAAAGGGAAACTACAGTTTCCATTGTATTCTTGGTGTGTGTGAATATGTTTTCAATATGTACTGTATTCTTTTCTTCTTCCAAAATTCACTCCATCTTTCACATTTTCTCTCTCTTTTTGCTACTTCGTCTCCCCACCCCTTCCTTCCCTTCCTCTTCAGGGTCAGACTGTCAGCACCAGGCCGTCTGCGAAGGGTGCCAGCGGCCCATCTCGGACCGCTTCCTGATGCGCGTCAACGAATCCTCTTGGCACGAAGAGTGTCTCCAGTGCGCCGTGTGTCAACAAGCGCTGACCACCAGCTGCTACTTTCGGGACCGCAAGCTTTATTGCAAGCAAGACTACCAACAGTAAGTGGGCGCAGCCACCGCCCAAATTAGGCTCGTCCTTTTGCACGTCGGAACAGTATGTGCACGACCATGCAAAGCAACGTGTTTTCCGATCTAAGCAAGCATCTTTAAAAATTCAATCCCGATACAATCTTGTTTATGCTAGTATTTATTTGTTAGTATTTATTTATTTATTTATTTATTTGGGGCGGGAGTGCCATTCTCAGTTTTGGGGTGCACCTAATTAAACCTGGCTTTGGAAGATAGTGTCAAGCAATCAAAGCTAAAGCTCATTCTCCCCACACTCTCCGCGCGCGTCCCACTTTTCTTTAGAACCTTTGTCGCACCATTAGTAGAAGTTCTACCCTTGAGTCAGAGGGATGTCTGTGGGGTTTTTTTTTGGGGGGGGGGTTGATACCAGGAACGCGAGGCGCCGGCTCTTGCTCTCTTCAGTGCACGAGTTTCTTTCTATAACTTTCAGCTAAGTCTGTGGCCGATCAGACTTAGTTTGGGATCTGAATCCAAGGTTGCGGAGACGTCCCTACCATCGGTTCCCATTTGAGGTCCGAAATCGGTTTGACTTCGAAGTGAACCATTTTTTATAATAAAGATGAATTTCTCTTCCCACTTTGTGTAACAACCTTCCTTTCTAACGGGTCCCACTATGCTCAGCTGAGACACATTCCCAAATTTACAACGTCTATCCATGGAAATCTCCCCCCTCCCCCCTTTAAAGATTTAGTCATTTTAACGGAGTCTTGGATTGGTCTGGATTCCACCTTCCCTTTCATTGAACAATTAACAAATTTAAATTACTGCAACCGAATTTGATTTTGCGCCACACTTTTCTTGGGAGTAAATCCATCTGAATTCTACCCCACTGACTCTAGAGTGGGTCGCCCCCCTCGTTATTTCTTTATAACGACATTTGCAAAGGAAATAACCCCTAATTTTTCCACACAAACACCTATTTTGCTTTTTACTTCTTGATTTTAATTTTCCTGCGGCCTCTTTTGAAGATGCAGAAACGTTGAATGGCTACTTGTTTGCCTTGCAGAATGGAATAATATTTGTTTTCCGATTACCTACTTTATTAAAAAATAAAAAAATGCATATAAACAACACTCGCTTAAAAAAAAAATTCCAGTGGTGGGAAATTTTATACCAGCAATTAAAAACCAAACGATGTTTGCAAAGTACCTTCCTTAGATAATATTGCTGATTTGATGATTGGGGGTTGGGATTCAGAATTTAAATTTTGCGTGCATGTATTCAATTACTGTAAGATTAGCTAAACTACTTTGGTGAGAACTTGGTGGAAGGAGATATTGTAAAATACTGAAAGTGGGAGAGAAAATTTAGCAAAACATTTCTAACAAATCCTGATTTTGTGGTTGGGAGTAATATAAAGATTGGAAGTATTATTTTTCCCATTTGTGAGTGGGGAGGTAGATAATTATATATAATGATTATCTGCTAAGAGATCGTGCAATATAGTATGATATCGAAATACAGAGGAAGTTTGTGCCTATGTGTTTGTATGTACATATGTGTGTATATATGTGTGCGCGTGCGTGCGCGCATAGGCGCCAACTCTAAGGGGCCCAGACCCCTTCGCCCCCCCAATATTTAGGAGCGCCGGGCCCCCCAATATTTTATTCAAGTTGGCGCCACCGTATATGTTTCTGTGTGCATATTGTATTTATATAGACATCGTGTCACAAATCAGATTAAGTGATATTTAGGCTGTCCTTTTACATACATTTACCTCAGAAGCAGCCCCAGCTGCACACGCTGCATTTACTTCCGAGTAAACTGAGTTGCCGGTTATTCCATAGGGCATTTCAGACAGGGAGCTGTTGGAGGCTGGATATAATGGGGCAAAGGCGGCGAGCGTGTCTTTGGGTGTGGAGAAGTTTTCTTAGTTTCAAGATCGGAGGATAAGTGAAGAGATACTGAAAGACAGGGAGTGTCATTTTTCCTACCCCCCCTTTTATAAGAGGTGAACACACAATATACCCCTCTGAGGTAGATGAGAGAACAAAGGCATAGGCGATTGACCCACTAGATTTCTTAATAAAACGACCCCCATATTTTATTGAATTTTACTGATTTTACAATACTGCATTTATTTTATTAGTTTTTTAAAGCCCCATCATGTTACATAGGGCTGCAAATCTAAGTCTGCAATCCTATCTACGTTTATCTGAGAGCAAGTCCCATTGAAACAGTTGCACTTACTTTTGAGTAAGCAGGAGTAGGCTCGCTCTCATTACCTGGTAAAGGGGTCTTAACTTGAAAATAAACTGGCCAACGTCGGGTCCGCATCATAATCCGGATTCAAAATTCAAACGCTTTGAAGCGCCAGCATCATTTGATTCGCCCAGATCAGTTCTGCCGGGCCGGAGCATAGCTGCCAAGTTTTCCCTTTTCTCGCGAGGAAGCCTATTCAGCACAAGGGAATTTCCCTTAAAAAAAGGGAGAACTTGGCAGCTATGGGCCGGAGCCCGAAGGCGATCGTGGACTGCGAGTCGGAACATTTCGGCTTAAATCCAGTTCAGACTTCATTCATTGAATTTTCAGATATATGTTTCCCAACCCTTCGGGTGAAGCAGAGGCGAGTCCTGCTGACTTCGGTTAAAATAAAATTAGAATCAAAACGGACTCGGAGCAAACTTTGGGCTTTGTAAACAGCGCGGTTGAAACCAGCGCGAGTTTTGCTTGAGAGTGAGACGAGTAGGGAATGAAAGGGAAGCGGGTGGTTCCGCTGGGGGAACCAGCCCTGCTGCCTCGGAGCACCTCCGGGCAAGACAAGCCGCTACAAGGGCCGGCCCCGGCTTCATAGCTCCTTCCTCCCAGCTGCTGTCGTAGGCCCTGCTTTAGAGAGCGGCAGCAACGGCGGGTCTCCAGAGCCAAGAAATCCTCCAGCACAGAGGAGGCTCTAATGTCTAATCCGCTCTCCTTCCCCCTTCTTTTTTCTCCTCCTGAGTTGCCTCCAACTAAGTCCTACTCAGAGAAGACTCTTTGGGGTGAATGGGGCTAAGCTAATCATGCCCATCCATTTCAATTGCTCTATTCTGAGTAAGGCTACGCGCGCATCATTTTCTTTTCACTGGCCTTTCGCTTTCATTCTCATTCAACGTTTTCTATCCCCTGACTTTTTGTTTCCCCCAGGGTGTGTGCGCGTGGCAGGTAACCCTGTTCCCGGTAGGGGGGCGTCCTGGGCTGCGTAGACACCATGCACTTAAAGCACACTCCCCTAACACCAAGAATCATGGGAGCCATAGTTCACCCTTCACAGAGCTATAGTTTCCAGCACCCTTTAAAACTACAGTTCCCAGGATTATTGGACGCGGAGTCTACTCGGAAGTGAGCCTCAATGGGGCTCCTTCCCAGACAGGTAAGTCGTGTTAGACTTGCAGCCTTTTGAATGCGTTTGGTCTGTCCACGAAAGCGCACGTGCCAAAATTAAACCAGGTAGTCGAAGGCACAACCAAGTTGTTTTCTCATTATTTTCCATTTTTTTGGAGAAGTAAAGTAAAATAAACACTCGCTTCACAGAAAAGAGAGGCTAAGCCATGAGTGCTACTCTCAACAGGCGGGGTGACTGTGGTTATTAGCTCCGGAGAGAAGTCACCATTCTCCCCCTACGGCCAACTCCGCAGGTCACCCTCTCGGGCGGGTGTCTCTTCGAAGCAACCCAGGAGGAGTACTTCGAGGAAACGGCCTTCTCGTTTTGTTTTGTTTTTCCCAGCACAGGCGAGTACTCTGGACGCTAAGCGTCTGCCGGAGCGTCCGTTGGCTGTCTGATCGCTTCTTTCTCCGACGAGGCCAAAGGGCCGGTTGCCTTCCGAGGGGGCTCTCTGGCACTGCCCGTGAGCGCGCAGACACGCTCGCCCGGGAATTTGGGCTGCGAAAAGGCTTAGCTGCACAGTGACGAAGGAAAACGGATAATACCGAGAAGCAGGGACCTCAAGTAACCCAAGCCCAGCCATAAGGTCTTGAGACAGGCTCGGAAAGAGAAGCAGTCTATTTTCTCTTGACGCGCCCGTCATTATGGTTGGGCCGGAAAAGGAAAATACCGGCGGACTCAGGGCGCAACGGCTGGCGCTTCTCTTCTGAGCCCCACTAAGTTCTGAGCCCCGCTGACCTCCCTGCCAGCGAGGTCCGGGCTGCGAGTCTGGAGCACCTCGTTCACAATAAACGGCGTCCATAGAGTTCTCCCGTTTCTGCTAGGCCTCGCTTGGAGAGCTGGCGGTGAAGGCCG
This sequence comes from Zootoca vivipara, assembly GCF_963506605.1. Classification (NCBI taxonomy): domain Eukaryota; kingdom Metazoa; phylum Chordata; class Lepidosauria; order Squamata; family Lacertidae; genus Zootoca; species Zootoca vivipara. The sequence goes on along the minus strand of NC_083294.1, from coordinate 10,354,728 downwards.
CGACTCCTTTCTGCTTTAGGAGAATGAGGGGACGGGATGGCTAAGATTTTGGAGCCGAAGGTTGGGAAGTCGGTGGGGAAGAGTGACAGCACCTCCAGGAAGAGCCACGTTTAGGGGTGAAGCCATAATCTGTTTGCTCCCCCTATTGAAATGGACTCTTCCTCTTAAGGTAGCCTTAAGTGCATAGCGATACATTTAAAGGATGCCCCTGAATATTGAGAATTGTAGTTTGAGGGTACTGGGAATTGTAACACTGAAGTGTAAACGTTGATCTGTATGCAGCTTTTCACCTTAAAAGAAAAGTGAGTAAAGGAGGTGCTCAGAGAAAGGAATATCACATTTAACTCAGCCAAATGGACTTACATTAACCTAGGTCTGCACTTCATAAAACTAGAAGTAATTTCGTCCATCTTTACATAAAGCACACACACACACACACACACAATTGTATAACACAGGAGAGAATCTTAACACCTTTCCTGAAACTGCTGGGGGTTAAAACCACGAGATCAAGAGGCAACCAGTGTGACTGTGAGACAAGAACTTGCTTTTGAAAATCCATGGAAGGTGGTGATAGAAGCATGCCAAACTATTGCATTTTGGACTTGAGGGATAAGGTCCTAGTCCTCATGGCGGTGAGGACAAAAATCTTCTGAACTGTCTGAAAAATATGGCTTTAAAGACTAGGATATCTTCAGTCTTGGTGTTTCAAGCCCCACTCCCCAATCCCAGGGTCATGGCAAAGTATCCCATATTGTAGTCTACTGGTTTTACAGGTGAGTAAATAAGAGAGAGACCAAGAGAGGAAATTAGATGGGTTCGGTCTTGAAACACAGACCCTCTGAGCAGACAGATAAAGGGTAGTTGTGAAACCTGTTAAAATACTTGAGATATCATTTCAGGAGTGCAGTTTCAGCTTCTGAGTACCTGTACAGGCAATTAAGAGAGAGAGAGAGAGTGTGTGTGTGAAACCAACAAGGTACAAATACCCCCTTTATGTTCCACCCACAGTTACATGGCCAAAACAGTTGTATATTTTTCAGAATGTATGTTGTGATCCTTTTCATGGCATAAGAACTTTATTGCTACTAGGACACAGCAGACCTGTCTTTGTCTGCTTGCCAGTCTGTTTCTCTGTCCGTCTATCATCTACCTGTGCAAAGCTGACACTTTTAAGACTCCTTACTTAGAGTGAAGACGACTTCCTTATTTTAAAGTAATTATAGATGAATTGGGTGGAGTGGTTGATGCTTCTGAGATTACATTTCTTGTGACTTGAAGTGTGTGAGTTGGGAGGGGGAGAGAGAGAGACTCCTTTTATTTACCAATTCTCTCTGCAAGTTAAGGCTCTAAATTCAACTACAAATACTCAGAAAGAGCTGGGTGCTGTGACTCTTCCAGAAGCAAAGCAAATAGTTATACCTAAAAAGTCATTGTGACTATGTGTGGTCAATGGCTAGCTCTTGTTAAATCATCGTCCTCTTAGTTGTTGTTTTTTGCTTTCGTCCTCTTCAGTTTGTAATCTCCTTGGGGCAGAGATCTTGTTGTTCTGTCAAGTGCCCTGTACTAGGATGAAGCCTTAAAGCTCATAATATGAGCAATTGTCTTTCTTGGACATCTCACATCATTCGTTCCATGCACAATCTGTATGTCAGGGCATAGGTTGGTTTTGGAGTTTTGTTTTTGTTTTTTGCCTTGGAGCTGATTTTCTCCCCCCCCCCCCGCCCCCGCCCCCTGTTTTCTTTCTCTTTCTCTCTCTTCCACTTCACGCTTGTCACTAAAATTTAGGACCCTCTTTGTGCCCAGAGTGGGGTAGAACATGGTCCCTTCAATCGTCGCGACATAATAGGACTCCACAAGTAGTCTAGGAGCTGACAAAAGGCGACATCTCTTGTTGTACATCACCTTTTGTCTAACGTTCAGAAGGTTCCCCAAAAGATCCTGAAGTGAAGCTTGGTTGGGTGGGGGGAGAAAAGCTATGTGCATTTCATAGCAACAGCCCCAAAATCCCTCACCATGGAAACTGTGTAGTAATCTGTTAATGAGACATGCGATGTATAAATATTGCCAGAGTTGTATGGTTGGAGATTAATGTCCTTTTATTTCAGAGTGACACCCCAAATGTGTTATTTCAGATGGGTGCTTCTGTCCTGGACCTGTAAGCTAAAGAAAGTTTACACAGCATTGAAGTCCAGGTCTTAAGCGACATTTCCTTTAGCCTTATTGATTTGAATGGAAACCTGTTCTGAGTGTCTTAAGATATCTGACAGAATGCCTCAATTGTAAACAGAGAAGACACTTGGTGTGTCAGTAATATATTTCCCACCCCTACCCCACCCCTGACCAAACCCTTTTGGTTTCAGGTCCATGGCAGAATAATTATTTGTAGATTTCCACAATCATTGTTCATATTTTTACTCCCATTTGAATAACAGTCACACTTTAGGAATAATGAAAGGTTCAAGATGTACCAGTATCATTCTTATTTTGTTCTCCAAAAGGATTTTTTAAAATTTTTGTATGGGGAAAAGGTGGAATATGATTAATTAACATTCTAAAAAAATAAGCATAGAATTATTAGATTATGAAGTTGCTAGGAAAAAAACCCAGAGAAGTCAAAACTGGAACAAAAGCTTAGATTTCCTTGGGGAAAATATCCCAAATGGGAGCTGTACATGTCAATCTACTAAATAATGGGACTTTTAAAGTGATTAATTTGGTGTGGGTGTGTGAATTTTAACTGGTGAGGCTTGAGTTAAATGTACAGTTTTGTAGGTTTTTGGTCCAGTGTGTTACTGCAAGTGGGGTTGAATATGAGGCTGGCTTCTCTTTACAACAATGTGGTTGGATTGCTTTGCGAATTGGCACAAGCTTCCTTGCAAAAAGGCATACCATACTGAAGTGACAGTGGTGTGAATTTATTTACATCCAGTGTATTTCCACATTAGCTATAGGCTATAAGAGGAACAAAGGGCATAGCATATAAATTATCAAATAACAAAATTCGTATTGGACAGATGCATACAATGGTCAGAAAGGAGACCAACTTTTAAAATTTGTGATGAATCCACTGGAATTTGATTAACAGCCCTACCCTAATAGGAGTGTATGTGTGTGCGTATTAGTATTTACCATTTTTAGACATTTACTATAATTATTTATAGTCTCACAAGAATGAAAATGATTACAGATGAGCAATGCAGTCCTATGTGGTTATTCAGTAGTTAAGTCCTAATGCGTCCAACAGGACATCTGTTTATGATTGCTAAATTTCTGAACATTTGAAAAGACACAAATGAGTTTTGATAATTACCTGTATGTGGCTAATATGCGCTGGTGTGTGAGAGTATACGGAGATTTTCAGCGTTGCAATATTTTTTGCAGTTGCATACTTTCTTAATTCCTTACTTGCATTTTTATTATCAGAGGTTACTTTACATTATCAGTGGGTTGTTTAATTGTAATGTTAATATAATATGTTTTCATTAGTTTATTCTTGATATGACTGTTTACATTTTGTCATGATCTTTTAACTGTTAGTGGGTTGTGTAAAACTTACTGATGTTATGAGTAACCATGTGTGTAAAATAATGTAACCTATATATAAAGTACACAACTCCATTCACCCTGGAGAGGAGCAACAACAACAACAACAACAACAACCTGAGGTCTCTTCAGATATTCTCAAAGCTTTTCCAATTGGATAAGGTTGCAATGGCAGGGAGGCAGCAGAGGTGGTTGGGGGGCGGGGAGAGTTTGGTGCAATGCTATGCAAGGCCGGGCAGGAATAAAAAGATATCAACATGATGGCCTTTTGTTAGATCACAGCACCTCGTTTGACATGACAAGGTAGCCCGCTGAGCCTGCTTCTGCAGACCGACAGCAGAAAATACAAGCAGGAGGAGGAAGAGGGAATGAAGGAGAGGGGGTGGGGGTGAAAAGACACAGTAAATCAATTTGTTCTCCTTTCCTCTGAAAAGTTCTTTAAATGAAAAGGGAAAAAAACCCCGAAAAATGTGCAATTAAACATATTTTTTAAAGGAAAACCTACCAGCGCCCCAGTACTAGGGTTTATTTCCCAACTTACGTCATTAGGAAAAACAAGAAGGTGTTAGACTTTAAAATGCTGTTGTGTTTTCCAATCCCCATACAATCACATTGATCTGGTTTGTAAAAATGGAAGTTCCATAGAGGCTGGGCTCCATTTAAGAACAGGTGGTGAGCTTTCTATCTGCTGTAATGAAGAACAATTTAAGCCTATGGGACAATGAGAGTGTATGCCTTCCCCAGGACCCTATTAAGCTGAGGGAGTTGTACCTCTCATTTTCACCATCTTGAATGTTCATGCATGGGCCTTGCTGTCTTGCACTTGCTTGTTCAGAAGTAAGGTGTGTGTGTGTGTGTGTGTGTGTGTGTGTGTATTCTCCTGCAGTCTATTGTCTGGAGTAATCAGTAAGAGTCAGTGGGTGGATCGTGGCACGCTTCAGCTAGTTGATATATGAGCACAATTTTTACAAAAGTGCCTTTTGCAGTTAAGATGGTGTCAAGTAATGGTACAGTCAGGAGCTGGTGTGAGCTGTAGTCCAAAACATCTGGAGGGCACCAGGTTGGGGAAGGCAGATGAAGAGATAAGCTTGTCATCACATCACAGCTATGGCTGTGGTCGATCAAGCAGCTAAAGCTGTAGTTGATTAAGATGGCCACTCTTAAGCAGCAAAGACAAATTTCCAACAAAACCAAAGGCGGCACTTGCTTCCATGTACAGTATGTTTAGGACTGGCGTATGATACTGCTGTTCTGCACTCCTTATGCAGAAATAGGTTCTGCAGAAACCAGTAGGATTCATGACCTAGTTTTATAATCACTGCATAAGAGCTGGAGGTAGAGTTCCAGCTTTCATGTACCGTAATCTACCTTTTAACAGTGTTCCTTAATTAGGCCAAAGAATGCATTTGCATCACACCTTAACTTAGAGCATGTTCCGTTGAAATTGACAAGCTGAAATTCTATGTTCATCTGCTTAAGATCAGGCAGGATCTGTAATTACCTTGAATCCCACATGGAAAAAGCTCACGGCTCAAACGTAGGGAAAATTTATATGTTTTATAAACAATTGTTCAGTAGCTTTTTTCTGTTTTTAATAATAAGAAAAATAATATAACCCTTTTTCTTGTTGGCTGGGTGATAAAGCAACCTTATAGTATATATTTATTTGAATGTATAGGCTGCCAACTCAGTGCACACTTGCTAGGAAGGAAGGAAGCACCACTGAATTTAATGTGGTGATGGTAAACACACTTAGGATCTCACTGTAAATAAACTGGAATTTAGCCAGCATACTAATCCTTGAATTCACAAACTTTTCTGCCAGAATAACCTCCCCCGCACCTAGATAATTTTAAGAGAGGCAAGAGATTCTTACATTTTCTTCCTTCCTAAAAAAAAAAAAAAAAGCGGGTGGTAGTACAAAACGAAACCTCCTTGAATGGGCTCCTTTTTGAAATAATGAAGCCAGTTATTGGGAGCTGTTTGGAATGCTGGCGAATGGAATGCAGGTGGCGAGATCAAAGGTGTATGAAAAACACAATTTATCACCCGAATTTCACTCCCACATCTGTGAGATTCTCAGATAGTATCAATCCCAGATCAAGGGCTTGTGCGCACTGTGCAGGAGGCTGCGAGTGAAGGTAGGGTGCTCTGTTCTGGGTGTGGGATGGATTGTGCTTGCCAAAGTATGTCTTCTCAAAGTGATGGTCATTGCACACTGGATCAGGGCTGCAGTATTTCATCCCTTGGATTTTGAACCCAAAACACTAGGGTTGACTCTTCAAAGAAACTGCAGGCAACACTGACATGACATTAGAGGACATTAGACATTAGGCTTCTCTGTTTTCCATTTTTTCAATCTTAAATTCAGTTCTCCACATTTCCACATCAGCGTGTGAATTTTTTAAAAAGTCCTCGTGAAAATTCATTAGCGTTTTGTTATGAATTTATCCTGATGCACACACGTCTCTATGCAATTTTACCTAATGCACACATATATTTTTTTGCAAAGTGGTTTCTCAACATAGTATGAATTTTTGTATGTTATTTTCCCAAATCTGATTTTTTTTTTTAAAAAAACCCCCCCACACACCTTGCCCTTGTACACAATACCTGGCTGGAGAACTGTGTTGCAAAATTCAGAGCAGTGCAAATCTTGAAGGCTGGCTGCATTTTGGGTTTTGTATCATTTCAGAAAGTGCAAATTAGGTTTGCAAACTGAATTGAATCCTCCCCCCTCATCCCCAAGTGGAATTAGATTCACTTGAAGGCCAAGCAGGAGTGACTTTACTAACACCTACCTCCAGGGTCTAGCTAGTGGCTATCCTGTATCTATTGGCAAAATGAACTTCCTTGAGTATTGATGCTTGAAAAACTGTGTCCCACCTGCCAGTTAGGCAAAACTCTAAACCTTGCTTACTGCTTTGTGGCATAGGTCTCATAAACACCACAATCCTAACCCCACTTATTTGAGAGTAAGCCCCATTGAATTCAGTACGACTTACTTCTGAGTAGGCATGGTTTGGATTGCCTACCCCCACTTAATGTACAAATAATGGATCAGCTTGTCATTTTTCACATACCGGTTAAGACTTACATTTTTTTTTTTAAAAAAAAAATCCTCCAAGATTGAAAATTCTTCCAAGATCCAAACAACTATTCATTGTTTAAAGGCTTTAACAGCTGAGGTTTTTTTCTTATATAAAAAAGCAGCAGCAGCAGCAGCAGCAAAAAGCTCATCTGATCTCATTTATATTTACTTGGAAGTACCTTTGCTCAATTATGCATTTTTCTTTTTTAAAAACTGCTTATGTTGAAGTAAATATATAATTATCAAAAGAACCGTTATTGAATTGCCTCTATTGAGCAAATAAACAGACTGTGAGAATATCCAGTCTATAAACCAAATTAAGGGATACAGCCAGTGCAAATCCTCCTCAGAATAGACCCATTGGAATGAATGGACATGCCTAACTTAGGTTCATTACTTTCAAGTGGGTCTAAATATACATTTGTTGGATATAACCTAAAGCCTTTAATTCTTTTTTGTATCTGAAGCATAAGAACATAAGAAGAACCTGGCTGCTGGATGAGGCCAGTGGCCCATCTAGTCATAACTGCCAAGTACCCTGTTTTCCCCGGGAAACCCCCCGTTTTTACTTACCCTTTCCCGGTGGTCCCCCGTATCACTTTGTCTCCCGTTTTTCTCCGTTATTTTCTCCTGCTGGCGGCCATTTTCTTTCTTTCTTTCTTTCTTTCTTTCTTTCTTTCTTTCTTTCTTTCTTTCTTTCTTTCTTTCTTTCTTTCTTTCTTTCTTTCTTTCTGACGTTGACGCAACTTCCGGTGTCACAGGGCTGCCGGTCCCGGATTCTGCAGTCCGGGACTTGGAAGGTAAGCATCTAGTCCAGCATCCTGTTCTCACAGTGGCTAACCAGATGCCTGTGGGAAACCCGTCAGCAGGAGCCGAGCTCAAGAGCACGGTCCCTATCTGAATAGCTCAGGCAGTAGAACACGAGGCTCTTAATCTCAGGATCGTGGGTTTAAGCCCCATGTTGGGCAGAGGATTCCTGCATTGCAGGGGGTAGGACTAGATGATCCTTGTGGGCCCTTCCAGCTCTATGATTCTATGATTCTATTACTGTGGCTTCCAGCAACTGGTATTCAGAAGCTCTGCTTTCTCTGACCTTGGAGACATGAGGAGAAATGAACAGGCTTTTTTAGACATTTAGTTACTCTGCCCGTCTCACTAATAAACCAGTTAAGCCAGCCTCTTTGGAATTGTTGCTATTTACTATTCTTGCCAATTCTATGTGCCCCCATTTTAAATCTTATACTTCCAATCAAGGATATTTCAGATCCTAGTGTTTCTTTGCTCTACCAAAATATGGTGTATGGGTTGGGCTGATGGTCTGAGAGAGGACTCATTCAAAGCCTTTTTTGTTCATGGGAGCCTGCTGAGCAAGAGAAGTGGGAACAGACATGAAGAAGAGAAGCTTAAGAGGGGATATGGTTCCCATCTTCAAACGTCTGAAGGGTCTGTTGCCCAAAAGATGGAGCAGCCTGTTTTGAGGGTGGGTCAAGAACAGGTGGGGGGAACCTGCAATTAGGGCAAATGTATCATTTTCAGTTTTTCTCCTTTTCTCATTCCATACCAAGTCTTAAATTTAGTTCTCCACATTTTCACACCAGTCTGCAATTCTTTTTTTCTTTTAAAAAGGCCTTGGTGAAAATTAATCTGCATCTTTGTGCAAAATTCTCCTGTTATATACATGTTCACGTGCAATTCACCTAACAATTTTTTTTGTGGCAAAGCAATATCCCCTAAAATGATGCATGATATTTTCATGAACATTATGCAATTTTCTGCACACTTTTTACCCCAGTAGATGCATTCTTTTACACAGAGAAAAACACCTTGCAAAATTTGGAGGCGACAGGTTTTGAAGGATGGCCGTGTTTCGGTTCATGTATTGTTTTTTTTTAAAAGCACTACTTGTGCAATTTTCCCTTTAAATGCAAACAAAATGGAATTCCTCCCTCCCACTTCCCTACTTATAAAGAAGCAGGTTTTGCTTAAACATTCAGAGAATCTTCCTAATGAAGATAATAATAAAAAATAAAGCAGAAAGCTGTTTGACAGTGGTGTAGCCTAGAGAAAGGGTGTGTTGCCTGGGGAGACTTCTGAGAGCCAGTTAGGTCTAGAGGACTGCATTAAGCCTTGGGCTTGAGGTTCTCCAGCTCTGCTGTAATGGGTATACTGTATGTGCCTATCATTGAGGCCATTTTAGACACTGCAGTTAAATTGTCTTAAAGGAAGGAGCACTTTAGATGGTACCGTGTATCCCTTTGCTGATTCCAATATATTGTAAAACTAACCTGGTTTGTGTGCCCTCTTGCTTATTCAGCTGAATGGGGCCAAAATATGTGACTCTCTCTCTCTCTCTCTCTCTCTCTCTCTCTCTCTCTCTCTCTCTCTCTCTGTGTGTGTGTGTGTGTGTGTGTGCCCCAAGCACTGAAAATATTGTGGTGCGCCCCCCACCCCCAAATGTAATTCAAAATAAAGACAATTCTAAACTGTAAAATAAAAGTTTTAAAATAAAGCATAACACAGATTTGTTGCAACACCTGACAGGATCCGATTCCCTTACATTATTTTGAATTACGTTAATAGGGCACCCCCCTCATTTAGGAGGGGGATGAAGAATAAAAAAAAGATACCAGGAAAATGGGAGAAGAGTAGAATGTAAGAAAGTCTAACAAAGTCCAGATTCTTCCCATGGTAACTAATTGGATGCTTTTTCGTTTTAATATCAAATATCAAATTCTTTCCAAAAAGAAAAGTTCTTATTCCCTCCTCCCCCCCCCCCGCCCTCCAATGCCACTGCTTGGCTGGTATTCTTAAGAACATGTTTAGTCAGCTCGGTAATCCAGCGTGGTCTGGATCCCTGTCGGTGACCAAGACCTAATCCCACTTACGCAGGAGTAAACCCGACTGAATTCAACAGAACTTACTTCTCGGAGCCTAAAGCACCCAGTTCCTTAACATTAGCTTAATGGTTAGGCTGTTCCTTCCTCTCTGCTCCATCAAGCCCTTTTCTGTTTCTCTTGGAGCGACTGAAATGTTCTGGGTTACATAAACATTGCAACTCTCTTTCTCTCCCCCCCCCCTCCCCCTTGTCTCTCTCTTCTGTTTGGTAACGTTATGTCGTTTTGTAACTCCAACTTGGAGAATCTTAAAAGAGAAGTTTGCATTAAACTAAGGCGTTGCCTTTTGTGCGCAGCAAGGCTTGGGTCTCACAAGGCAGGCAGAAATCAAGGTAGCAGCAGAGTTCCTCTAGCAAGGAAGGTTCCTTCTAAAAACCTATTCCTGTTTAAGGTGTAAAAGGGATCGGCCTCCAAATCCTAGAGAACGAGAACAAGGCACCTTGTTGGCGTTTAGCACTGGAATCATTGAATTCAGCTGTTGCTGTGTGAAAATTTGCCATATTTCTTGGGGAAATAATGTTTATACATTTTATTTTATTTTGCCTGGGCTGTTGGGTGAATAATGTTGCATCCAAGCAAGTCCTACTATGTTATGTTCATTGTTTTGGATGGGTCTACTCTTGAGCTGAACTAGCATTGGATGCAACCCACTCTGTCTGGGTTGCTTTCTGCAATTCTTTTCTTATTTGTAAAGCCTGATCTGACACACATAACTTCCTCTCATGCATTCTCACATCCATGAGTTTATCTAATCTCCTTTTAAAGGAGATTAATTCTGGGCAATTCTGGGCTGCATCAATAGGAGTATAGCATCTAGATCAAGGGAAGTAATAGTACCACTGTATTCTGCTCTGGTCAGACCTCACCTGGAGTACTGTGTCCAGTTCTGGGCACCACAGCTCAAGAAGGATACTGAGAAGCTGGAACGTGTCCAGAGGAGGGCAACCAAAATGGTCAAAGGCCTGGAAATGATGCCTTATGAGGAATGGCTTAGGGAGCTGGGTATGTTTAGCCTGGAGAAGAGAAGGTTAAGGGGTGATATGATAGCCATGTTCAAATATATAAAAGGGTGTCATATAGAGGAGGGAGAACGGTTGTTTTCTGCTGCTTCAGAGAAGCGGACACAGAGCAATGGATTCAAACTACAAGAAAGAAGATTCCACCTAACTTTCTGACAGTAAGAGCTGTTCGGCAGTGGAATTTGCTGCTAAGGAGTGTGGTGGAGTCTCCTTCTTTGGAGGTCTTTAAGCAGAGGCTTGACAGCCATATGTCAATAATGCTTTGATGGTGTTTCCTGCTTGGCAGGGGGTTGGACTGGATGGCCCTTGTGGTCTCTTCCAACTCTATGATTCTATGAAACTAGGATGGTGACCATCACTACCTCCTGTGGGAGCGAGTGCCGTAGTTTAACCATGTGCTGAATTCCCCCCCCCCCCGATTCTCTAACTTTGGTTTTCATCACTGTTGCTCAGTTTATGGGGACTTCTTCTCTCCATCCTGGATGTAGCTGCCACTCTATTCAGCTTATGGAACTTCTATTATTTCAAACAGGGAGAAAGGACTGAAATCACACTTTCATCTGTTGCTGTTGGATTAATGGAGGAAAGAGAGTTGGTAGAGGGTGAGGAGAGAATAATGTGTGTTTTCAGGAGGCTTTCTGCAGGATGTTAAGTGGGTCTTGCTTACTGCGGCATCAGTCTGCTGGTGACCATGTTACTTGCCTGTGTATGATAGGTGTCATTTGAGGCCAAAAATAACACCTATCTGCTCCTTGGAGGCCTATAGAATTCTCTCCCTCTTTGCTTTAAATGTTTATTTGTTAACATTAGACCTTTTAAAAGCCTAGCCTTGACCTGAAGTCTCCAGAAGGACCCACCTTTCTCTCTCTCCTACCCCCCCAACCTCCGTCACCCCTGCCAGCAGATAAAAGTCTGACCAAGTTTGTGCAATTTTCCTAGTAAGGTGTAATTGACAGGGCAATGAAGGCTTGGCTGTTTGGCTTGAACTGCATGGGATTTAGCTGTTTATAAGGACTTTGTGCTTGGCATTGACCTTCCTTAATATATTTCAAGCTGGAACTGACAGCACTTCCTAATGGGTCTTGCTTAAGTTTCCTTACTCAAAATAATACTTTTAATTTATTTTGCCTTTATGTTCTCTCCTTCCAGTCACCCAATTTGAAAGCAGCTCCATTCTTAACAAAAACAAAACAAAACAAAACAAAAAGCATCAAACCTCAAAACGCATTAAATGTATTAAACTCCAAAGTGTGTGCGTGTGCGCGCGTGCATGCAAGCCTTAATACTTGTTCAAGCAAAGTTTAGTTTAGGGGCATCTCATCCATAACAACCTTGCAATTCAGCCTTCTCTGGTAGAATTAGTTTAGATGCAGATAATCAATCCTACCTTTGCGTATAAGTCTCTGTGAGTTACTTTGGGGATTTCCCTTGTTTTTCATTTCTTTATTGCTTCCCGGATTTGCTCTGTCCCGTTTCCCTGATTCCTGCTTTGAGTAGAACTCCTAAATTCAATTCTGGAACTTCCATAGTTCATTCTAGCTTTTCGTTTCCTTAGATCAGGGGTAGGAAATCTCCCTGCCTCATCCCAGAGGCATTATTTCCTTAGAGGCATCCTTCCAGGGACTACATGCTAGTGATGGGTGGGGCCAGAAGAGATAGTGGACGGGGATACATGAATGAACGAATGAAACTTCATTTGCGTCAGCCATTGGCCATAGCAACAAAAGAACATTGCAGTCTACACAGAACAAAATAAAAAGTTGATTATATAAAACACAGTTTAGAGTCCTTAATCAGCAGTCAAATAGTGGACCTTATTCTCATTGCCCCAGCTAAAAACCTTGCAACCTTTGCTGTCATCTGCTCCTCTTGATCGGCCAGGAGAAAAGACACTGTGGCAGTGGTTGGGCGGCCCGGAATAGACAATAAAAAAGGGGTGATAATGTCATTCCTCAGGTCTTTGTAAAGAGTACAAGCCGGGAGGGCATGCGCCACTGATTTGGTGTTGCCATCTCTGCAGTGAGGGCGGGGCTACATGCAAAACTTAGCAGGGCAATAGACTCTTAGCTTCATACAGCAAGCTACAGTCCAGCCACACAAAAGTCAAAGGTTTTTCCGATACATACCTTTCCCTATCCATTCCCCCAGGTGCCAACTCTGTTGTCTTTTAGGCACCTTTCCCAAAATGTCTACTAGAATACTGTCTACTCAGAAGGAAGCCCAGTTGAAACCAATGGGACTTTCAGATAAGTACATTGAATATTATGGTATTACTTTATACAGGGATGCTTTTTTTGGCCCGGGGGGGGCGGCCGGGAGGCTCAAGTTTGAAGGAAGTAAATCCTAATGTGCAGCAGAACACATTTTAGAAAGAACCCCCTGGCCTCCCCAACTTGGATGGGTTTTAAAAGAGGATTAGACAAATTGATGTATGGTCAATCTACTGATGGCTACTAACCATGATGGCTTTGCTCCACCTCCACATCTGGAGGCAGTGATGCTTCTGTATACCAGTAGCTGGAAACCACAGGAGAGAATGTTCTTGTGTTCAGATCCTGCTTGTGGGTTTCCTGCAGTCCTCTGGATGGCCACTGTGACAACAGGATGCTAGCAAGGCTCTTATATTTACAGTTTTTTATATATGTCAGTCAATCACCCATTTCCACCACCCTTCTGAGTGATACCCCTCCCCACCCTATCTCTACATATAAGCATCTGGGGACTTCTATTTCAGTGTATCTGAAGAAGTGTGCATGCACACGAAAGCTCATACCTAAATAAAAAACTTAGTTGGTCTTTAAGGTGCTGCTGGAAGGTTTTTTTTTTAAAAAATTATATATGCTGTAAGCTGCCCAGAGTGGCTGGGGAAACTCAGCCAGATGGGTGGGGTATAAATAATAAAAATCATCATCATCAAGTTCTTAAAAAAAGGGAGGTTCTAACCAATGCTAGTCCAACTCAAAGTGGACATGTGAAATGGATGGATATGGCTATCTTAGGGTCATTAATTTGAGTGAGTCTACATTGAGTAGAATTTAGTTGGATGCAACCTGTTCAACAAGGACATTAGGAGTGTGTGTGTGTGGGGGGGAACTGAAGTCACCCTCCACCCATGAGAGGCCATCCCAGGGTAACAGCACAAAGCCCAAAATGTCCCCCGTCCGCCCAACGACGAAGGGGTGGAGGTGATGCTGTCACCCCAAGCCTTCAAAACAGGCTTCCTATTCTGTGCCTTAACATGAATAAGGGGATTAGGATTGGCAAATTTCCGTTAGCTCACTCTACCGGACAAAAGATCCCAAGGTTTTAGTGTCACACTGCCTGATAAAAGTACAGGAGCTTGTCAATCAAAGGGGTCTGAAGCACTTGTGTCCATGACATAATCTTATTAGAAGATAAACCGGCAAAATCCCTTTCATGAGGAAAAGTTACATTTAATTGCGCCTACAGATTTTCCTCCTTCCTACCCCCTCTATTCTGCCCCCCCCCCCCCGGGGGTGGGTGTGTTTGCACAGTTTGCAAATGATCAAGATTGCCACTGCCAAACTTTTTGAATGGCTAATGAAATGTTTTCTGATAACCAAGGAACTGTTGTTCATCATTGTCAGCCTCGAAACACTGATGATGAGTCAATGAAATCTGGAGCGTCTGTCTATAGGAAGTTGAGATTCTGGTGTAAATGCTTTTGTGCATCTGCTTATAAAAATGTTGAACAAGAGCTGTGTTTGGAGTTTTTTAGTTCTTCCGAAGGTCCATCAGATCCAGCCTCCAGCTTCCTGTAGTATCTAACAGGCTGTGGCCAAGAAACTGAAATGTAGGGAGCTGCTTTATGCTGAGTCAGACCATTGGTCCATCTAGCTGAGGATTTTCTGCACTGACTGGCAGTGGGTTTCCAGAGTTTCAGGCAGGGGGCATTACCAGCCCTAATTGGGGATGCCTACTTGCATTGAACCTGAGACCTTCTTCCTACAAAGCAGATGCTCCACCACTTACCGTAGCTATGGTCCCTTGTTATACTGTGATAACCATTGGGACTTCTATCTCATAATTGTCTGCACTGACTGGCAGCAGCTCACGGTTTCAGGCAGGGGTGTCTCTCAGCCCTACCTGGAGAGGCTGGGGTTTGAACCTCGGACCTCCTGCATGGAAATCAGATGCTCTACCAATGAGCAAAGAAATACTTTACCTGAAGGAATCATCTAGAACAGGCATGTCAAACCTGCGGCCCTCCAGATGTTTTGGCCTACAACTCCCATGATCCCTAGCTAGCAGGACCAGTGGTTGGGGAAGATGGGAATTGTAGTCCAAAACATCTGGAGGGCCGCAGGTTTGACATGCCTGATCTAGAACTAAAGTAAGATTACAGTCTTCATGGTTCTGGACAAAGCTTACCTGGAGATTGAACCTGGGACTTTCAGCATGCAAAATGGGTGCACTTTCATTAGGTTATGGATGCTCCCTGAATCCCTGAAACAAAATTCTTACCACACTGCCTATAAACTTCTCTCTGCTCTTTGTGTATGTGAGTGTCTAACCTGAAAAGCTTAAAAAATGCACCAACCTTTTTCCTTATGGGGAGATGCTCCTGCATAGGAATGGACAAATCTGTCAATTTTTATTTCTCTTTATTTCTCATTTTTCCAATCTTAGATTCAGTTGGCCACATTGTCGGCGAAAATTTGCAGTTGTTAAAAAATCCTGAAAACCCACCAGACATTTACCGGTAGTATAGATTTCTCCTAAAAACACACATTTTGTCTGTTGTTTCGAGTAACATGTACATTTTTGCAAACAAACACCCCTAATATAAAGCAAATTCACACAGTATCATCCCTAATAAATGTGTTTGCATGCACACTTTCCCCTGATTTTTGCTCACATTGTTTGGTCAGAGAACTGCATCATGAAATCAGGGAAGCACAGATTTCAAAGGATTGGCTGGGTTTTGTTTTTTCAGATTGGTTTGAGAATTGTGGATTATGTAGTTTCTTATTAAAACGTCCTACCCTTTTTCTTGATATCCATTCCACATGAACAGGCACTGATGCTGCTTCTCAAGATCTAAGTGCTAGGAAGAGGTATATACACACACACACATACACGCAGGTGAAACTCGGAAAATTAGAATATCATTGAAAAGTGCATTGATTTCAGTAATGCAACTTTTATTTTTATTTTGACAAATGTTTTCTTTTGGAAAATCCACAGTAATAAAACAAATAGTTAGAATAATACAAAAACAAACAAAAATAAACATCGCTATGACATTTCATTAATGACATTCCATTTATAATTGACCCACCTAACGACAAATAATTACACTTGCAACAAATCGAGGCCTGGCATATCTTGCTTTGCAAGTCATGCCTCTATCTCATCGATTGGTTTCACCTTTTAAGTTGCATTCCTGAAATCAAGGCACTTTTTGACGATATTCTAATTTCCCGAGTTTCACCTGTGTGTGTATGTATACCCCCCCCCCACCCCATATCTCTTCTTGGGTCCTGGGAGTCAGCAATGCATCATGGTGTCTTGTGTAAAAGTTTCACAGCCTTGACTTTTTCTTCAGAACGTTTTTTTTTCTTTTGTGGTTATCCCTAAGGTAACCCATTTCAACTGGTCCCCACCTTCTCCCACACACCCCACCCCTACTACAGTGCCTCCTTTACCCTGTCAACCGTTTGGAAGTCTGTTAGATCAACATAGGGCTTGCTGATCTTATTACTTTAACTGGGCTTGCAGATTTTCCCTTCTCCCCTTTCATTGTTTTCTCTTCAGCTAAAACGAATGCATGTACAGTGGGGGCTGGAAACTACCTCCCCTCCTTTTCTTTCTTTCCTGGCAGTCCCTGTTTTTGCCTCTGAATTCCCAGCTGCCGGGAATCACAAGCTGGAAGAGTGCTGTTCTGCTCACGTCCTGCTTATGGGTTTCCCTCTGGTGCAAATGGCCAGCCACTGTGAGGGCAGAATGCTGGACTAGATGGGCCAATGGCAGACCCCCCCAGGTGTCCCTATTTTCCAGGGACGTCCCTGATTTAGAGAAGCCATCCTGGTTTCTGATTTGATCCTTAGGACGTCCCTATTTTCACTGGAGAAATGTTGGACGGTATGGAGCTATCCGACCCCTGAGCTGTCTGAAGGCAATCCTGTATAGGGAAGTTAAAAAAAAAAAGTTTAATGATTAATTATGTTTTCATATATGTTGGAAGCTGCCCAGAGTGGCTGGGGCAACCCAGTAATATGAGTAAATAGTAAAAACTATCATTATGGAATGGGACGTCCCTATTTTCATCAGAGAAATGTTGGAGGGTAAGGCAGAAGTTTGATCCAGCAGGGGTCTCCTCACATTCTTCTGATGACTGAATGGGCCTGATACCTATTCTGTATACCCTGTTTCCCCCATTTTAAGACGTAGTCATAAAATAAGCCATAGCAGGATTTTTAAGCATTCAAGGAATATAAGCCATACCCTGTAAATAAGACATAGTGATAGGGGCAGCAGCAATGCTGGCCGTGGCAGGAGGAGGAGGAAAAAAAATAAGACATCCCCCGAAAATAAGCCATAGTGGGTTTTTTGAGGAAAAATAAATATAAGCCGGTGTCTTATTTTCGGAGAAACACGGGTAGTATCCATTATTCTACTAAGAGTAGACCCAGGGCCGTCTTAAGCATATCTGGCGCCCTGGCATCATGGTGCGAAGATCCCTCTGGCGCCCCCCGCCCCGTTTCTCAGCACCTGCTGCGTGGCTGCTGCAGGCGCAGCAGCATGGCACCCCACCTGGCGGCCCGGCGCCCTGGCGCCACCCAGCCTTGCCGTAGTGCCGGCCCTGAGTAGACCCACTGAGATTCACATATCTTTACTGTTAATGATCAATGACCAGTGTTAAGGAAACAGCACCACAGGCCCCTGAAACACATTATCTAAATGTGCACAACAGGCTAATCAATCAATCAATCAATCAATCAATCAAAATAGCATTGTGTGGAATAAAATGAGAACAAACTTTTAAAAAGAGGAAAATAACATGTCTGGGTTCTGGCAAGTTTTGGCCCCTCTTGGCCCCACTTAAGAGTGATGGATACATTTTGATTTGGGAGGAGTAAAGGACATAAAATGCATCTTATCATCTTGACAGATTTGATAAGAAAAGCTTGATAAAGGTTCTACACAAATATGGGGTGGGGTGGGGAGAATAGTAATATAGGAATACGTAGGTCACCAACTCAACCTCTTCAGAGTTTCAGAGGTACTTGCATTCATGGTAGGATTTTCGTTTTGTTTTGTTTTAAAAAATGTCTTCGCTCCACAAGTCCTGAGACTCGTTGAGATTAATGGACATGGCTACCTTGAATTTGTTAATTTCAGCGGGTCTACTTTGTGCAGAATATAGATGCAAGCCTCTTTTGGGGCAAGAGTAGAGTAAAAAAGAAGTGCGGCTATGGAATTCTAGTGGAATCTAACCTGCTGGGTTCCCTCCCCCTGCCTCACTGAAGGAGAATTCCCTGCCCTTGAAGAGGGAGAAATGAGCTAGAGGAATACTTTAGAGATCAGATTTCAGAGCCTCCCAGACTCTTCCCTGCACCCCCCCCCACCCAAAGTTGAAATGATTTGTGTTCAGGGGTCTGTGACCCACAGAGACATCAAACAGCCAGCCAGCGAAGCACTCAGAGTTCACAGGGACAGTAGATGGAGATGACCAAGCAAAAGACAATGCAGATGGTTCTAATCAGGAGGAGCCTGTGAAGAGGGACATGAGAAGGACCCTTCGGATGGCCCTGTTGATTTTGGAGTCCCAGCTAGGGAACAATTTGGAATGAGAGATTTCGATGTGGTACTGTATAGGCTTGGTGGGTGTAGAATAAAGGGGGATTTCTTACAATAGCATGACGCAGTGTGGAGCGTTCCTTTTCAGGATACTCCATTGCCTCCCACCTGCCTCACAGGGTTGTTGGCAGGATTGCAATGAGATAATCTGCATGAAGCCAGCTGAGTGCTTGGAAACGTTATACAAATGTAAAATACTGTTTTATGAAGGCAGCAGACAAATGGATTAACTGACTGCCACACTTTTAGGCAGGTGGCTGAATAGGGGTAGAGTATGATTTATGGCTGGGTTGAAATTTGAATAGATGGTGTGGCTGTCTTGTCATTTCTATACACAAAATGTGAAGAGGTGGCTGCTGCCAATTGGAACTGGTGGGGTGGAAGGCAGGGAGGCCAACAGTAGGCAGACCCAGAGCCAGTCCTCATACTCTTGCTGCCTGCTGAGTTCTAGAAGGGCAACCCTGAGAGACTAAGAAGGAGGAGGAAGGTGATAACCAGAGCTACTTCCTGGGCTGGCTGCAAGTAAGACGGCAGGTGCTCCTTTTGCTTGAATGGACCAGCTGCTCCTGAAAGCATGGACTCTCTTACAGAGCAGTCCAACCTCATCTCTCTTGAGTGTGTACTTATAGAGACTTTAAAAATGGTTGAAGGCATTGATGTACATTGCAAAATAAAAGAGCTTACAGTCTTCCGGTGATGGTGGTGATTGTGGGTTGTTTCGATGCTTGGAAAGAAGCCTCCCCATTCCCAAAGCAAAAAAAAGAAAAGAAAAGAAGAATTCCCAAAGCCAAATCCTGCAGTCCCAACAGCCTCAAAATTCCATCTGTTTAGATTTGAGCATGCTTAGCTTTTTAAAAACGCTGCCAGCCAGTGCCATTTCATCTCCACACACAACCTGCCAGCCACACACACACACACACACACACACACACACACACACACATACTGTACTATTTCTCTGGTGATCAGCTGATTCTGCTTGGTCATCTTAAAAAAAAAAGGACCCACATCTGCCTACCATATGCTTCCTGGTGCTCGACTTACATGTGTGTTTTAGGGATGTGTTACCTTAATCATATTTATTGACCAATCTGGGAAGGGAGTGACATGGAGAATGGTTGCAGATTTGTAAGGCCTGGAGCACACTTTGATGGAGACCCTCTGAATGGTGAAGGGGCATACTCTGCCATGCTGGCTTCTCTCATGTGTGACATGGGGGCTCTGCATGGATGCTATCTGTGTGATCTTTCGTTCGTTCATTCATTCATTTTCCCCTCCCATCATTATCTGAGGAGGAAGGACTGCGAAGGGCCCTTAAACTGCTTGGATACTCTCTAGCTGGTGGAGAGGAGGGCCACACCTACCTCCCATTTTTTTTTGTTTATTTTTAGTTACTGCATTTACAATCCACCCTTACTCAAAGGAGCTCAATGTGGTGCACATGGTTCTTCCCCCCCATTTTAATCCCTACAACAACCCTGTGGTGTCGGTTAGACTGAAAGGCAGTGATTGGTCTAAGGCAGGCATCCCCAAACTGCGGCCCTCCAGATGTTTTGGCCTACAACTCCCATGATCCCTAGCTAACAGGACCAGTGGTTGGGGAATATGGGAATTGTAGTCCAAAACATCTGGAGGGCCAAAGTTTGGGGATGCCTGGTCTAAGGTCACCCTGAGTGAGCTTCATGACTGAGTGGGGATTTGAACCCTGGTCTCCCTGGTCCCAGTCCGATACTCTTAACCACTACACCACATTGACGCTCCTTTGCCCCAGTGAATAACTAAACTGAGCAGTCATGATAACAAAATGTTGGTCCAGGTTGATCCCCCACCCCGGATTGCATCCCAACTGAACGAACTGTCATGCTGTGCAACACAGAGGAGAGGTCAGTGTAAAATTCTTCATCCATTTTTATGTTTGCTTGTTGCCTGTCACAAAAAAATGATGCCTTTAGTTGCTCTGCAGTAGTAACCCTCTTGGAATGTTTGTTTTAAATTGGTTTGTGTGACCAGACAGCAAAATCCTATGAAAGCCAGTTTTAACTGCTTTTTCATATGGTGCTGTTTCTGTGTTCCCTGATGGGTTGGTTTAGCATAGGATACGCATCACATATGTACCCCATGTATCACCTCATTTCCAGGGCAGATGCTTATGGTTACACAAGTTAAAATATGAAAACAGATTAAACTTACCTGAAATTCTAAGCATCTAGGTAGGCTTGTCTAAACAAGAATGTTTTTTTGCAAGTGCTGAAAAGAGCAAATTGAAGGCACCTGCTAGATTTCAATAGGCAGGGAGTTCCAAGGTGCAGGTGCTGCCACACTAAATGACTGAGTGCTTACAGATGGGGAATGGGTATTAGGTAGCACATGTAGTAGTGGCAATTCTGCTGATCAAGGCAGCCGAATGGGCACATGTAGGGTAAGACAATCTCTCTAGTCAACTGGTCCCAAGTTGTTAATATACTAATAGTGGCACCTTGAACTTGCCCCAATAGCAAATTGGCAACCTGTGTGGGCCATAGCTGTCAAACCAACTGCAGTTGATAAAAGGCACTTCTAGCCTCACCTGTAGCAGGGCTGGATACAGAAGCACTAACAACAACAACAACAACAACAACAACAACAACAACAACAACAACAATTTATTTATACCCCGCCCACCTGGCTGGGTTTCCCCAGCCACTCTGGGCAGCTTCCAACAAAAGATTAAAAATACATTAAAATATCAGTCATTAAAAAGTTCCCTAAACAGGGCTACCTTCAGATATCTTCTAAACATCAGATAGTTGTTTAAACAGGGCGTACCACAGGGCAGGCGCCACTACTGAAAAGGCCCTCTGCCTGGTTCCCTGTAACCTCACTTCTCACAGAGAGGGAACCACCAGAAGGCCCTCGGCGCTGGACCTCAGTGTCCAGGCAGAACAATGGGGGTGGAGACGCTCCTTCAGGTGAACCTTCTCCATCGGGGGAGTGCAACCCCATGCAGGGTAGACAACTGACCAATTTCTTTGAAAACAACACAAGTTTTTACTATTTTTAAATTCTAAACTTCAAATTGTTGTAACCCCCCCTGGGACCTGCTAGTGAAGGGCAGGTAATAATAGCAATAACTACCTCTCAGTTTTCCTTAGGGTGACCCACAAATTCTAGTTGTCTGTGAGGAGAGTGATTTTTTTTTTTCATTCATAATTTTCACAAACCTCTGCCATACTCCCCCTTTCCCATATCTTCTCCACCCCCCTCGCCCCACAAACTGAAAAAACCCCTATCCAAGATCTAAAGCGAAAAAAATTAATTATGGGGCCTTGACTGATTGTAGTTTCTCCACAGAAGTATGGTTCTAATCCTTATTAACCTTCCCCAAAGTCATGCATGAAATATGACTTTTGTACCACACTTTAGACCATGTGTTTTCTCTTTCCCAAATATATTTTTCAAGCTATCTTCAGCTCTCTTGTGTTCCCTATTTGAGGATAGGTTGAAACGAGGCAGCCTCCAAACAGATCCAGCAGAGGACTTTTTTTTATGGAGGGGGTAGCAATGAAGGGGGTGGGTGGGGGGGAAGAGAGGCATATCATTCCATCTTATGAACACAAATTGCATCTGATGACTTAGCTTTGAATCTTTCCCCCATGCTGTTTTTATTTTATTTTTTTAAAAAAGAAAGTATATTTACTCTTGATAGTGTCTTCAATTAAATTAAAAATGGTCTCTCTCTGACAGAAGTATGCTCTCTCTCCTTCTCTAAAAAAAGCTGTCACAACCGCAAAATTACCGTAAAAACCTGTTTCCAGTCAAGTCTTGCTTCACCACAGCACGAAGTATAGCTATTTTCTTGTATGTGTTCCAACTCTTAGATAAACAAGCCCTGCGTGCTGTCTTTGCTAAAGGAAAGATGTGCACTCTGATCAGTCTTAGAATACCACTATGCATTTTTCACACTTCCCTGCAGTGATGGTATTAACATAGGTGTTAAGGGTTTTATTTATTTATTTTCAATTTTTTTTAAAAAAACCCTTATCAATGAAGTTCTGACATTTTAGGGTGCTTCTGAAGCCTCTCCAGATGTCCTTTCTTCTTGTTCCATTCCTGATGATTTGGGATCAGGGTTGTTAGATGCCACCCTGCTTTTGGGGTGGGTGCAACTCCCAGCTCAAATCCCCTAACTTTGCAGGCTGCATATGTTCCAGGGTGTTTTGGTCCCACTTCTGTTGTCCTATAGTGCAAGAGTGCCCCTCTGTAATTGCAATAATGCAATAACATTGGAGAACCATTGCAGAGCAATGAGTGATGTGTGGACGGTATAAATTGACCACTTGTGTCAGGGGTCAGCAAACTTTTTCAGCAGGGGGCCAGTTCACTGTCCCTCAGGCCATTGTGGGGGTGGGGCCAGACTATATTTTGGGGGGAAAAGAACAAATTCCTATGCCCCACAAATAACCCAGAGATGCATTTTAAATAAAAACACACATTCCACTCATGTAAAAACACCAGGCAGGCCCCACAAATAACCCAGAGAGGCATTTTAAATAAAAGGACACATTCTACTTGTGTAAAAACACACTAATTCCCGGACCGTCCGCAGGCCAGATTGAGAAGGTGATTGGGCCGCATCCGGCCCACGGGCCTTAGGTTGCCTCCCCATGACTTATGTACTATTACTGTGTGATTGACATATCCAGTGTGGAGGATACCACAGACAGGGGTACTATTCTCCATCCTTGGACTTGCCTCCGAAGGTCACCTCTGATCTCTTTATCTTTCTGATACATTAAAAAAACAAGTTCTCAGTGTTCCGTCACACATTCATGTGACCAAGAGACTGAACATGTGGGGCTATGCAGATGAAAGGGAAGGGATAATGCACATAGGCTCGCTTTTCAGGGGGCAGGAAGCAGGGTTAGGTCCTACAAAGTTGTGTTCCATTATGGTCCCCATCAAAAATGTTTGCCGCTCCCATAAAAAAGATAAGTGTCCAGAAGGCACTAATTCTTCCTTTGTAGGTATCTCCTCATCCTGCCATTTTTGCGCATATAATACTCTCACTGCTGTTGTTGCATATAGGAATAGGTTCGCCTGCCTTTTCGGCACCTCCAAGAGTCAACTTAAATAGTTCCTTTTATTTGTTATAAACCATTTCCCCCAAATCCTTAGCCACTCAGCATGTCCACCACATAGGATAAAATGTTCCTTCTGCTTCTTTACATTTCCAACAAATATTTGACTCAGACCTATGCATTTTTGCTAACTTACTTGGTGTCAGGTACCATCCACAAATCATTTTCATAAAATTCTCTTTTAGAGCATAACATGCTGTGAATTTTAAATTTGATTTCCACAAATTTCCCAACAACTCCTTCTCTATATTGTGCCCCACATCTCTAGCCCAATGGACTTCTCACCTATTCTGCTCAATTTACTACATCATAGTTATGCCTCCTTGCGGTACCCGCTAACCTTTGTGCCCAGTGAGGTGGAACCAGTTGCAGTGCCCTAAATCCACTTCTGTTCAGGGTTGTGGTAGACAGGGTTCACTCCTGTTTTTCCTTGCAGTGACCCTGTGAGGTAGGCTAGGCTAAGAGGTGGCAACTGGCCCAAGACCACCTAGAGAGCGCTGTGGATGATTGGGGAGGTGAACTCAGAATTCTAAGTCCACGCACATTTTTTTTTAAATCATAGGAGGGTTTTTGAGCCTGTGGACTGCATTCTTTCAAAGAGAACCTTCGGGGGGGGGAGCGCAGTGGTCACACACCAGTAGTGGATGGAGCTGGGGGCAAAGTTGGGCAGAACAAGGGACATGACTCTTACCTTTGCATGACAGGTTACCTTCCAGCTTTGCAAAAGTTAGAGGTTTAGGCACATACATATATGGCCCTCTCCATTATTCCTCTAGAGGCATTATCACAGTTTAAATATGCATTTCAGCTATACAGAATGTCTGAAGAGGGTATGACCTGCAGAGAGTCCCGGGACTCAGAGGCCTGGATTTGGCTCCTGGGCCCAAAGTCCCCAACCTCTTTGCTCTCTTATTGCACCACAATGTAGTAATAGCCTCTCTGGTTTAATCCTGTGAGGGGGGGAGGTGAAGTGAATGCAATGTGCTTTTGGGTACAGAGTGTCCACATAGGCACTGCCTCCCTTCCCCTCCCTTCAAGTATTCCTCCCCCCAATTTTAAATAAATCTCCCACCTTCCCTTCAATAGCTACCCTGTTTCTCATATTTTAAGACATACCCATAAAATAAGACATAGCAGGATTTTTAAGCATTCAAGGAATATAAGCCATACCCCGAAAATAAGACATAGTGATAGGCGCAGCAGCAATGCTGGCCGCGGCAGGAGGAGGAGGAAAAAAATAAGACATCCCTTGAAAATAAGCCATAGTGTGTTTTTTTGAGGAAAAAATAAATATAAGACATGTCTTATAATATGAGAAACACGGTACCCACCCCTGCTGTCATAATGCAGGGGCTTTTGCTCACGTTGCAATAAAGGCCAAGCTGAGGTCTCAAAGAGAGAGAGAGAGAGAGAGAGAGAGAAAAGCACATCCCAGCGAGAATGCTGCTGGAGGTGATGTTTGGAACAGCTGTTTTTATGAAGCCATAAAAAAGGAGAAGCAGCAAATGCTCAGCAACACCCATTTGAGGGAGGCGTGGGGCGATGATGGAAGGTTTTACTAGCATCTTCAATAGGAGCTCCAAGCAGAGAACCAGCACAGCCTGATTTTGCCAGGGACTCTCCCTGTGCTTCAGTTTTCAGACAAGCAGTCTGGAGGAACTTGCACTCTGCACAAGCTCAGAAATAGAATGGTTCCCTCCTTTTGGTGGGTGTATTGTGCATATGGGCGCAGTGGGGACAGGGTTTATGTTTGGGGGGCCAGGACGCTCACCTGTCGTCGTCCTCTGCCTGGCTCTGCCTAGCAGATTTGGAACGAAATGTCTCAACGGCAGTTGTTTTCAATTACTTTCTTTGAACCCCAAGTGCTCAGAAAAGTCTGTCAAGATATTTCCACAATTCCTACTTTTAGTTAAGTATTTTTATTTGTTTACTTGATGGGGGGGGGACAGCTGCTCCCCCATTCCCCCTGGCTACGCTCATGATTCTGCAGCATGTTATCAATAGAAAAACAAGAACTTAAGAAGAGCTTTCTGCATCAGGCCAATGGCCCATCTATTCCAGCACCCTGTTCTCACTGTGGCTAACCAGATGTCCGTAGGAAACCTGCAAACAGGATTTATGCACAAGAGCCCTTTGCCCTCCTGTGATTTCCAGCAGCTAGTATTCAGGAGCATTGAAGCCTCTGACTGTGATGGCAGAGCATTGCCATCATGGCTAGTAGACATCAATAACCAGTGCTGCTTTTCTAGAAAAAGAAGAGCTGGAACTCACCTTCCTCGTGCTCTTAGAGAGGCAATGGCGCCCACCTGAGAGGTGAGTTTTAGCTGCAAAAAAGCCCTGTTACTCCATGAATTTGTCTAATCCTTTAAAAAAAATGGTGGCCATCACTATCTCCTTTGGAAGTGAGTTGAACTATGGGCTTATCCATACTTACTTGTGCCTAGGAAGAGTAAAGGTAAAGGTAAAGGTAAGTGCTTAAAAGCTCTGTGTCTGAGCCTTCTTTCTTTTTTCTTTTTGCCCTGGTGCTTTCCCCATGAAAATCTGCTCTTTAGCTCTCAGTCGGAGCAAACGTCAATTTAGGTTTTCTGCAGATTGTCATTTGCATCGATTGAGCTTTGAAGAGCAGGTTTTTGCAGGGAAAGCTCCAGGGCCAAAAATACACACCAAGTTTTGAAGCATGGGCTGTTCCTGGAAAGAGCAGAGGAATGGTAAGTGTGGATAAGCCCTATGTGTTGCATGAAGAATGATTTTCTTTTAACTGTCCTGATACAGTAGTGAATCAGTGGTGGATCTATACATCATTCTGCTTTATTATTTCTGTATGAATTGTATGATTGCTGTCTGGGGGTGGCATGCTTTACTGCAGCAAAAACAAGACAATAAATAAGCCAGGATGTTTGTGAGTTGGAAAGTTATAAGATTTCAGTAGGAAGTTACAGGGCACTGATGGAAATGTAGCGGTATGTCCTCATTGAAAATTTTGCAGGCACAAGCAGTATTGAAAGTAGGACGTCATATAACTGCACCAATACCATTGCTAGAACAAAATCAGCATGAATGCACAACAAAACTGACACTTAGAAGGGACCTAAAGCTGAGCTCTGGCATATTCCAGGTGATATAAAACATCAGGTGCAAATTAAATCTTCTGTTGTTTTGTAGAAGAAGATATTTTGCAGAGCTTTTATGTATACAATCAGTATGGAGACACACCAAATTTATATGCCTGGGAGATATTTTATTTGTTTTTTAGTATTTAGAGATGGCTTATTTAAGGGTCAACGCCACCCCCCCACCTTCCCAGGCTGCTTCCAATAAAATACATTGCATCAAGTAACAAGAACATCAGAATGATAAAACATAATTCTGCTGTTCTTTTATCTCAAGTTTGTTTTCAATCATTATTGCTGCTCTGTATTTTATTATGGTGCATACCATGCTGTGTTCCTTGAAAGGAAAGAGAAGCATATTAATAACAAATAAATAAAGAATAGCCCTAGAAATAACCACAAATATGCCAATGAAGTAGTTCTGCATAGATTTCATTAATGCTTTGCATAACTGGTTCAGCTGGTTATAGGAAGGGACAAGGGAATCAATCTGTTTGCTTTGCAATCTGTATGTTTTCAAGGCTATCTTCTAGTCATGAGGACTAGTCACTTATAGGATTTGCGACTTTTGCTTTAGTATAAAAATACAACAAATACAGACACATGGGACTCCCTCTCCGCAGTACAATGTGAAATTTTGTTTTCCTAATGGTCTTAAGTAATTTTCCAACCTGATCTTTCTCATACCTGTTATTTTGGAAGGCGAGAGACAGTGAGCAGTCACCAAACTTTGCCCTTGCACAGGAGAGACGGTGAGCGGTCACCAAACTTTGCCCTTGCACAGGGGGCACCGCTGAAATTTGGAAGACCAAAGTCCATCGCTGGAAGGAAAGCAGGGATGTACAGGCCTTTAGTTTTTGCGCCAGGCTTTTTAATAAGCTTATACAGTGCAGTTCCAAAAAACGTGGGCTAGACAGAGTTGGGAGGAAACTTGCTTGAACTCCAGGGCAAAGCCAAGTTGAAAGACAAGAGGAACGCTTTCCCCTTATCTATTAGTTCACCCCCTGCAGTTGTGGCAAGCCCATGCAGAATTTTCATGGGACTCTTCCCAGGTCAGGCCTCTGGCTTTCAGCAGGGAAGCCGCCAGAGAAGCGTGAACTGTGAGTGCTCTTTCTGTAGCCCCTAATAAATGGGGTGTTATTAGGGATAAGTATAGAGGAGCTTTTAAAGAGCTATAATTAAGGCGTGGGGTTGTTTTAAAGGAATATGAACTGGAAACTTATCCTGCTCAGTCTCTCTCTCTCTCTCTCTCTCTCTCTCTCTCTCTCTCTCTCTCTCTCTCTCTCTCTGTGTGTGTGTGTGTGTGTGTGTGAGAGAGAGAGAGAGAGAGAGAGAGATCAACTCTCTCAATTTCACTATTTATTTATTTTGAAGTTGGAATTGAAAATCACAGGGATCAAAGAAAGATCAAGGTGGAGCCCAGCTTCCCTTTCAGTACAGGAATTTTTGACCTGAAAACAGACTGTGCACATTTATTTATTTGGTCGCCATAAATGTTCCACTGTAATCTGTCAGTCTAGGACCCTTCTATTGATTACAGGGCTGGGTGGGATGGTGAGTGGGTCTGGAACCCAAGTCTCATGAAGAGTGGTCGAAAGACTTGGGGTATGTTTCGCCCGGAGACACGGAGGCAGTAGGCTCTCCAGGACTGCAGGCAGCACCCAGCGACAGTCTACCAGTGGGAACTTTGCCAGTGACCTCCTGAAACCTGCCTTTTTTTAGGCACATAGGAAGCTGCCTTGTGCTCAGCCAGGCCATTCCTCAACCTAACTCTGTACTGTTAACACCGACTGGCAGCAGCTCTCCCAGCCCAAACTGGGAGATGCCGGGAAATGAACCCAATGCATGTGCTCTTCTGATGTGTTTCCCACTTTGAGGTGCTTATCAGAAGGTAATGCTTTGCCTTGGCATGCTGGTAGCTCTGGCTTGCTGACATCCCATTACAGACGGTGGGTCGGTTGGGTGGGTGGGGGGTGCCTTTCAAATGGAGACTTCATTGAAAGTTTGAGTTCTAAACTGAATTCAAAGTGACTGGACGCGAGCTGTGAGCAGTCCCCAAAGACTCCTGTCGCGGTTGGAGAAAACACTTAAAAGTTTCTCAAGTGCGCTTGGGTTCAAAAGTCAGGGCTGTCTTCAATTAGTTCAGGAGAGCCTCTGCAATCAACAGTTCTTGTGGTCTTGTAGCAAAAGGGTCTAGCATAGAGCTCCACTCAGCCTCTCCAAAAGCAGTCAGCCTGTACTACTTTCCACTGCATTGGAAGGAACTCTTTCTCATTGCAGCTGCCTGCCTGTGGAGTATAGATGAAATGATTTAAGTGGCTTTGGAAAAGGGGAGGCAGAAAGAGCATACCCAGAATAGGGGGCAGGGTCATAGACGGTTAAAGCATTTTGGGTTGGCATCTTCCCAGAGCAAGTGATGGGTGAATCGGTCCATTTTGGCTTATCTTTGTTTCTCATTTTTCCAGTGTTAAGTTTAGTTCTCAACATTTCAACAAAAGTTTGCATTTTTTTTATATAAAGGTACTCCTCATGAAAATTCATCAGCATTTTAGTGTGAAGTTATCCTAATACACACAAATTTGTATCCAATTTTGACTGACCTACCTTTTTGCGAAAAATTTCTCCGACTAGAACGCATTTTTGAATGTTACTTTCACAAATATATGGGTTTTAAAGCCACACTTTGCCCAAGGATTTGCATTTTTATATACCTCATGGCTGGTGATCAACATTGCAAAATTCAGAGAAGTGCGAATTTTAAAGAATGTCTGTGTTTGGGTAATGCATTGACTCATGAAGTGTGAAACCTTTATGTATTGTTTCATAAAGGTTTACATTGATCCAAAACAAAATTCTATCCCATCCATAAGGATGGGTCCTTAAGCTGCAATGCCAACAGATTATGGAGTCTAGATTAGACTCTATCATCTATTTACATCATAGCTCAAGGACTCATTCCAGCCAGGTAAAGGCAATGTAAGAAGAGTCCAGCATACTGTTTTCACAGTTGCCAGCTAATGGGAAGCCCACAAGCAAGATCTGAGCACAAGAGCCCTCTCCCCTCCTGTGGTTTCCAGCAACTGGTATTCAGGAGCATTGCTGTCTCCTACTGTGGAGGAAGCAGTGAGGGGCATCGACTTAAAAAAGCCCTGGCGGGCCAAGTAGAGAAGACTGGAGGGCCGCATCTGGCTCTAAGGCCTGAGATTCCCCACATCTGAACTATGTTGACAGGTGATAAGGTCTCTAGCGCTTCTCATCTCTGACGGTTTTAAAATGCAAAGCCTCTCTCTTAAGCACCCTTTGCCAGTTTTTCCTTAAGATGGTTGAGGAGGGGTGTGTGTGTGTGTGTGTGTGTGTGTGTGTGTTTGCAATAGAGGTGATTTGCCGGAGAGTCATAAGTCAAGCTGAGCTTATCGTCTTGCTTATCTCTTTCCACACTTCTCTGCTGGGAGATTTATGCTAACATGCTCGCGGGGAGGTTGGAGGCTATCCGTACGGTAATTGTCGAGAGCCAGATGCCTTCAGAACGCACAGCTCCTTTTTATTTATAGCCAAATATTAGCAAGCCTGATGGGTGACTTGCCTCTTCAGCAGCCAGGAGGAAGTCCAAGTTTCTCCTTGATGGTTTTTGGCGTGATGGAACCAGTCTGTGGAAGGAATAAATCTTGGGGTGGAGATGGTATATGGGCCGTTTGCCACTTCAGAACAGTCAAGTACAAATGCTCTTAAATCATTCTTGCTCCTCCCCTTTAGATCTCCAAGAAGCTGTTTTGGATCATAAGTCATTTCCATCCACAAAGCTGTGATTTAGAGCCACGTCAGCTTCACAGCTTATGTCTTCATTGCCTGTGTCATGAATGGTGAGAGGTGGGAACCGATCCATGGTAGCCAGTCCCCAAGGGCTTAACAAGTCGGGGTATAGCAGAACCTGTGGATCTCCAAATGTTGCCAGACCACAACTCCCACCCTTGGTCATGCTGGCTGCAGCAGCAGATCAAAGTTGTTCAAAGCATTTATACCCCACCATTAGGCAAAAAGCGGCTCTTGCAGAAATGGTTCCATTCCTCAGGGTCACAATCTAAAATGGATATGGCATATGAGGAAAAGTTGTTAGGAGGGAGGAGGGAAAAGCAAACTCAGACAAAATTATTTTTCATGAGACAGTTATCAAAGTCTGAGCTGATGTCACTGTCAGTTCTGGCTGTTTTGCCCTTGATAAAAAGCAATCCCTATCCAGAAGCAATCCGCCCCCACCCAAACCAACAAAACAGGGCAACTCCTTCCACATGTAAAAAAAAGGAAGCAAGCTTAGATTTGTGAAATTTCATCAAAGTATTTGTTTTAAAATTGTTGTTGTTGTTGTTGTTGTTGTTGTTGTTAGTTGTTGTTGTTATTACACTTACTGGTTTTCTTTTCTTTTATTCTTTTACAAAAGTAACTCAAAGCGACTTAAATAACACGTACATTAAAGCCAGCATGAAAACAAAACAAAACAATCTTAAACTTATTCATAATTTTAAAAGGCAGGACTAAAACATTCCACCCTCCGAAGAAGCCTGCTGACAATTAAAGTCCAAAGGCCTGACAGAACAGAAATCCCCACCCCACCCCCCGGTTCCTTAAGATAAATATTGATGGTGCCAGGTGAGCCTTCTTGGGGAGAGCATTCCACAAGCAGGGAGCCACCACTAAGAAGTCCCATGTTTTTTGTTTGTTGCTACCAGACTTCACGTGTTGGGGGCACATGGAGAACAACCTCCGATGACCATTGCAGGGTCTGAATTAGTTCATGTGGATTGTTCATATATACAGACAGACCATTGAGTATGTTCTGCTTTCTCCCGGCTATAAGAATCTTCTCTTGCTTATGAAAAGTAGACTTGGCAACTGTTCTCCTATCCTGCTTGCACCCTTGAAAGAGCATACTGAAGTTTCCAAGGCAGCCGGGGAACCATCCCACAGGATTCTGATCCTCATAATTGCCTCATGCTTCCCTCCAGCTGATCTTAAAAACTTACCTGCCAGTAATCTCCCCCATTTTACAGGATAGTTCACAAGCCTACCTTCTAATTCTTGTGGATTTCACTCGGTTGGACTTCCTGATTTACTGCCCACCACCCTCTGCTCTGTTGTGGTATGAGTTCCCAATGAGCTGGTAACGCTTTGTCCTTGCCAGTACACCTGCAACCTGTTGCCACCATGCCAGCTGGCACTTGTGCCCTGGAAAGCAGATGACACCTGTCCCCTCTGGGCTGCAGCTGTGCTTCTGCTGATGCTCACATTCTCCTTCTGAAGTGGATGGTTTTGGTGCTGTGGCTTGTCCAGGCTCAAGAAAGTCCTGAGGGCGGCTGAGCAGATGGAAGGAGCTTCTGTCAGCAAAGTTTCTGGCTAAAGATCAGTGGCCATTGGGAAATCCTCAAAGGAAGAGCTGTTCCCCAACTTTTGTTGTTGTTGTTTGCACTGGGCTGCCAAATGCTTGTTGCAGCTTTGACTTCTTCTAAAAAGCAATTCCAGCAATATATACATATATATATGTGTGTGTGTGTGTGGCAAGGATACATGTATGTTGTGACCTCATAGCAGCTCAGGAAATCCTCTCAGTGTAGTATTGGCCACAGAATCTAGATCTGTAAGGAATTTGGGTTGTGGGTGCATGGGAGGCAAATGAGGTTCTAGCCCTCATGGTTTCAAATTATGCTGCAGGTGGAAGGGTAATGACTTCCGGTAGTAAAGTCTCAGAAGTGGCTAAAAAAGATTGCTACTGATAATCCTATGCCCTGTGAAGCTGCAGGATATATTATATGGAATAAGAGAAGCCACACCAGGTTGCAGAATATACAGAATATACTGAGGATGTGTAATTCAACTGTTCCAGTTGCAGAATTCTGCTTTTTATTACAGTATTTAAAGTGTGGTATAGACACAGGAAACCGCATAGTGTGAGCTCCTGGTGCCTAGGTGGGTGGACACGCGCCAGAGGCATGCATGCACACACCAGAGGGGGCAGACAGGTGCACTGGGGGGTACATGTGCATTGGGGATGGGACACAGATTGTGGAGGGTGAAGGATCTCACCGCGACACTCCAGCCCTTGCCGCCAATACTGCCGGAGCAACCCCGCACCACACGGGAACCAAGCAGAGCCATGCTGCGCTGCCTCCCTGCCTGCCCACGCAGGGGGGCAGCCCGGCCAGCTGACAGCACTTGGCAGCATGAACCAGGTGCCCCCATGTTGGTGCCCCCAGCGCAGCCTGGTCCAGTGCTCCTCTCCACAAATGTTGCTTCCTCCTACTCCAGGAGAGGAGCGCTGAGCCTGCTTTGCACCTCTCAAAAATCCATGCCTGGGGCCACAGCCCCTCTGGCACCCCCTCATGCTACTGCCCCTGGACACATGGCCTGGAGTATGGGCTGGAGCCCAGATCCAATGACTTTTTTTTTTAAGTGACATTTTTACAAAATCTCATTCAATACAGCAAAATTCCATATTTTTATACTGACAGTCATTGTGGGCAGGAGGGCTAAGATTGAAGTATGCACTTTGGAAGTCTGTACATAATCTCAAAGCTGATGTGACATTGACAGTCCAGGCATGGATCTCCCAAATGCATTCTGCTTTACTCCAAAGCAGTTGCTTTTTAATCAGATTTGTTGTGCTGCAAGACAAGGGCTAACTTTTCCCTCCTCCCCACAGCATTTTCCTGTTCTAACTGCTCCCTGAAAGCTGCTGTTTAGCCTTATGGAGGGAAACCTACACAGGCAAAACATAAAGAACAGTAGTGTTGGCTGCTTTAAAGTAACATTTATAAATTCAAGTCATCTAATAATGGATTTCCTCCAGTTTAGGCTCTCATGCTTGAGGATGTTTCTAGTCCTCATGGAACTGAGGGTAGATTTGTTCTCCTGAGATAGAGGTAAAGAACACTACAAGAGCCTCTTCAAAAAGGAAAAGGTGTAGTTTCCCTCTTTGATCTGTAGATTTCAAATTTAAAGGCTGATTTTTCCGACCCACTTCCAATTTATTTGGAATCCCTCTGCCTTTTAATCTATGTTACAAAGAGGAAAGAGATCTCAAACTGAGCGGACGCTGTTGGAGTGAATGGAATTCCACTCTTGGGAAGGGAACATTCGACTGTGTGCCTTGCAGCTACTGTGATTCCATTGTATTGCTGCCTCTGGGAATGCAAAGAAAATTATTACACAGCCCTTTCCTTCCAGAGACCAGGAACACTTTTTCCTTATTGAATTGCAAGTAATTGCATGCTTCCTTTTGATGTATCACAAAGGTGCTGATTTTTGAAATTGTGGCTGCTTTGCAAACAGATTGAATTCCACACACACAGATTATTAATCCACAGTGATGGTGAACCTAGGCACATTGGTCTAGGAGTTAGCCCTATTGAAGCCTGTAGGGCTTGCTTCTGAGTAAGTGCCCCTCCAGGTGGCCTGTTGATCGAACATTCATCTTGATCTTCTTGCAGAAAGCTTAAGCCAAGGTTAGATACAATTAGTCTTTACTGAGTGTTCTGATTTGTTTGGGGGGCAGTTATATGGGGCAGTTCCTAAATTGCCAGCATATCTTCCCATTCATCCTGTGCTTTTCAATGCATTTCCCCGTCACTTTCCAAACCACCAAAATCCTAGTTCTTCTTAAAAGTAGATGTGTCTTGCTAGGGCAAAAGAGCACTTTAATCTACTGTGCAAACCTAATATTCTGGTAGGTGTTTGAATCCCTCCCTCAAAATAGTGACATTGCAGAGGCACCAAAATCCAGGATTGTGCTGACAAGATCCTTTAACTCATCGATGGCCACGGACATTTGTACATTAGTAGAAACAGTGTGAGGATCACAGATTAGCCTGTAGCCACAAATTAAGTGGTGGTGGGGGTAGTGGGGGCTGCAGAATCAATGCTGAACTGCCAGAATGAAATTACATGTAGCCAAACATACTTAAAGTTAATTTTATTGTGGTGTTTCATATTTGGTTTTAAAATAGAACACCTTCCTGCACATTCTACCTCCTAATGCCCAATAATGTAGTGGGAAATTCAGAAGCGCAAGGTCCCATTGTGATAGTCACAGCCACACCTCTTTCAATGCCATACAACCTGTTAAGGTTATACAATTATAATAATTACGGATGCAATGAAATAATCAAGCAGTTCTCCATGTGCTGTCTTTCAGCTAGATATATTTTCTGTGTACATATGTGGGCAAACGATGTAGAGTGTTCCAATATCGTCTTTCATAGTGACTTGTGTTTTCCATGAAGTTCTAGTGCAGGGGTCCCCAGACTTACCGGGCTTAGGGCCGGTTCCCACTGCGCCGATCGTGCAGCGGGCCGGAGGGCAGGGGAGTGCGCGCCCGTGCGCATGCGCACGGGCGCTTACTGGCGCGGCGGCGCGCTTCCAGGTCGGAAAAAGCGCCGCAAATCGTTTGTGCGCATGCGTATGGGCCTCCCCCGACCCGGAAGTGCACCAGAAATGACCTCTTCTGGGTCGGGAGAGGCCCATACGCATGCGCACAAATGATTTTCGGCGCTTTTTTCCGACCTGGAAGAGCGCCGCTGCGCTGCGCGCCGTAAGAGCAGGCGGCAGCGGCGAGCGGCGGGGGTTGTCGCGGGCCGGATTGGGAGGCCAATTGGGCCGCATCCGGCCCCCGGGCCGTAGTTTGGGGTCCCCTGTTCTAGTGAATAGTTGTACACTATTCTCTTGAAATTGAAGCACCTTGTGTTTTCAGTACTGCATTCTTAAATGCTTGGCTTTGGAGCAGATAGAACAGCAACAGCAACAACAACAACAACAACAACAACAACAACAACAACAACAACAACAACTTGGTGTTCTTCCTGTGCATCTTCTCCAGAGTGACCCTAGGAGCCAATCCTCTGTGGCTGACTCACATTATTTCACTCTGATTCTCTCCAATCAGCATGAAGTGAAGGGAGATCTCTCAGTGGCTAAAACGCTCCCCTTTCATGCTCTAGGATGCTGGCGACAGAAATCTTCCTGCAAAAACAGTTAACAGGTCTTTGAAATCCTGTAACCCAACACTGCTACACCATTGCTATAAAAGGACTAGCAATTTTGTTGATTGCAGCTGGATCCTGAACATTTCAGGGAAGGGATTGTACTGCTGTGTATCACCAGATAACAGAGGATTTTATTTTATTTTAAAAGGACACCAATTTGCGTAATATTTGCATATTTCCATTTATATGTAGATATAGAAATTTGGAAAGAAGTATGATTTAAATAGAAAGGCGGTACATCTCACCTTTTGGGGAAGGTTGTGACCAAGTAGCCTCTGTGCTTGTTCTCTCTGCTGTCCAGGTGCTCACTGTTGAGGGGTGACTTCAGAGGTCCCTGATGCTCTCTCCTCTTAGATGTTTTTATCTCTTATAAGGGACTTGGACCAGACAGCTCTTCAAACAGAGGACTGTCCCATGTAACTTAGGGCATATGGCCACCCTGTCCCTTGAACTGGAAAATTTGTCAATTTTGGTTTCTCTCAATTTCCCAGTGGAAAATTTGTCAATTTTGGTTTCTCTCAATTTTCCAGTTATCTGCCCAGTTCCTCACCTTTCCATTGCAGTTTGAGAATCCCTTTTTAAAAAGTCTGCTTGAAAATTCAATGGCATTTCACAGGTTCTTTTTCCTGGTTCGAATGCCGTTTTGACTAATACAAACATTTCTGCAAAGTAGTTTTCCTCCATCTATTATCAATGATTTGTGCATTTTGATACATACTTTACCTTAACATTTGCAATTTTTGTACCTGTTACTTGGCTGCGAAGATGCACTGCAACATTCAGAGGAGTGTGGATTTCAAAGGATGGCCGCCTTTCAATCCACTTATTATTCTGGAAAGTTAGAATCAAGGAGGTTTGCCTTTAAATGCAAATCAAATCAAAACTCTCCCCCTCCCCATCCACCCTGAAGCAAATCCTCCATTCATTGGGCTCCAATCTGGAACAGAAGAAAGGCAGGAGTGAAAGATCATCAGGTCACTATCATAGCATAAGAATCAGATCTCATCTGCAGTCATGGGCTTGCAGCCAACTAACCTGCTCAGAGTAGAGCCATTAAAATCAGTGAACCTAAGCCAGCCATGCTTATCAATTTCAGTGGGTCTGTTCCTGAGTATGACTAATACTATGATGCTTGCATAGCCATTTAATATATTTTGGGGTGGGGAGAGACACCAGACATTTAAAATGAACTACAGCGTTTGGTATTTCACATCTTCTCCCGACAGTAGCATGTGCAGTGCCTCTAAATGGCCGGGGGCACATATTTTCGTTATCTGAGTGTGATGTTCAGGTGCCATTATCTGAGAAATTTCACTTGATTATGGTGCATCATTTTGCTTGCCCAGTTCATTTTGCATCTGCCCTAGGAGCAACCTCGAGAAGAGTCGGCTTTGATTATTCTCCACCACCACCTCCCCCTCCCCACATAACACCCGTTAAATAAAAATAGGGCATACATAATTAAAGGAGCCGAAGCTTTAACCTAGCAGAGAGACAGTAGGTATAATTTCCTACTTAGTGCTTAAAGGCCTCCCTTTATTAACTGTTATGAAGATAGCTGTTGCTTACTAAGCTCATTTTTATACACACACACACACGAAAATTGTTTTTGCTCAGCCCTCCCTTTCTGCAGCAATGGAGATCAGGCTTTAAAAGAATGGTCGGCAACTGTTGGCCCTTGACTAGAGGTTGTTCTCCAGAGGGATGACACCTCCTTTCTTCTCTCTATTATGCTAGGGCAGACCCTCCAAGTGTCCCCATTTTCTAGGGACATCCCCGATTTAGAGAAACCATCCCGGTTTCTGACTTGATCCTGGAATGTCCCACTTTTCCTTTGTTGTTTAGTCGTTTAGTCGTGTCCGACTCTTCGTGACCCCATGGACTAGTGCATGCCAGGCACTACGGTCTTGCACTGCCTCCCGCAGTTTGGTCACTTTTCCTTAGGACGTCTCTATTTTCATTGGAGAAATGCTGGAGGGTATGGAGTTATCTGACCCCCGAGCCGTCCGAAGGCAATCCTGTATAGGGAAGTTTTTTTAATGTTAAATGTTATATTATGTTTTTATATGTGTTGGAAGCTGCCCAGAGTGGCTGGGGCAACCCAGTAAGATGTGTGGGGTATTAATAATAATAAAAAATCGTTATGGAACGAGACATCCCTATTTCCATCAGAGAAATGTTGGAGGATATGCTTGGGGTGAGGAACCTTTTTCAGATCGAGGGCTGCATTCCCATCTAGGCAACCTTCGGGGGGGGGGCACATGCCAGTTGTGGCCAGAGTGAAGGACAAAAAGTAGGCAGAGAAACAAAAGTAAATTCTTCCATTTTTACAGTGGGCTAGATTCTACACACACTCAACCCACCCCTCTCCATCCTGCATCCAGTCAAGCAGGATGCATTATAAGAGTTCAAGGACAGATGTCAGCCAACTCAAGGGGGTGGAGGCAAAGTATGGGCTGAAGGGTGTGTGTGTGGCCTCTGGAGAGTTGCAAGTGAAAGCACCAGAAGAAGGTTAAGGACATCTCCACTCAAACCTGACTTTAGGAGTAGTTTAACAGTCAAGCCCTCTGTCCAGGGAACGCTGAAAATTGTAGTCTTGTGAGTGGAAGAGGGGGTCTCCAACAACTCTGAGCACTCTTAACAAACTACAGTTCCCAGTATTCTTTTTGTGGGAATCCTTAAGGCGTGACCCTGCTTTAAATGTAGATGTGGATGGTCTAGAGCAGGCATCCCCAAACTGCGGCCCTCCAGATGTTTTGGCCTACAACTCCCATGATCCCTAGCTGACAGGACCAGTGGTCGGGGAAGATGGGAATTGTAGCCCTAAACATCTGGAGGGCCGAAGTTTGGGGATGCCTGGTCTAGAGTGTCCATTGCAACCAGCCCTCATTGCTAGAAAAAGCACAATAAATTAGGCAGAAAATACAGGTGGCAAAATCCAGATTTCCTATGCACAATGGATGGTCTCCAACTAAGTTTTACTCAAGGTGGACACCCACTTAGTCCTGTTTAAAAATTTCAGTGGGCCAGCTCAGGAAGATTAATAATGGATACAACCCATGATTTTGGGGTTTGCATACAGAAATCTTTATATAGATGTACATATATCTCAGATAATAATCATTTGTCTCCTATCCATGGTTTTCGTTGTAAAAGTGCAGTGGAGGTATGCCTTTATGTCCCTTTAAATTATTCTGTGGGCTTTAAATTCTTCTGGCAGAGGGTGAGTGGTGTGTGGAACTCCCTTCTTTTTTCCTTCTGTCCCTTTCCACAATAAAACCCATGCATTTTCTTGAGCATCCCTACACCACAAATCCTCACCCTTTAGGCAGGTCCCACCGCAGAGCTCTCTAGAGCATTCAAAACTGCAGTGCACCATGAACCATATACTGTCATCGCTGCTCCATCACCAACACATTTTTAACCTGATCATGTAGTGGACATCTGTGGCTGCCTCTTGGCATGGTGGTTAGAAGAAATGTGGGAGATGTCTCCTTCACCGAAGCATCCTCCCTAACCCCGGGAGAGATGTGTCGTGCACTGCTGCATCTTTTAAAGTACTTTTTTTGTTGTTGTATCGTTTGTTTCAGCAGCAGGCAAACCGGTTTTCTCTTCCTTTAAGGCAGAATCGGCTGCACTAGGCACGTCACACATTGCCTTGTTCTGTTCTTGGCTGCTAGAGAGACAGCCCTTGGTGCACTGTGGGAACTTCAGCTACCACTTTGGTGTGCAACCAGTTGTAAAGCTCTGTTATTTGCATCATCCTGCGGGCAAGAATAGTGTTACCACACATACTCAGCCAGAAATCTGGAGAATCCAGAATTGCTCCAACCATTCCAATGGACTGATGAACTGTTCCAAATTCTGTCCCCACCCCCCGACCCTGTCCTTTACACACCTACACCCATTCCACTGTCCTTAAATCTTAGGTCTGGTCTGAAATGCCACATCACATTAGGAATGGCCATAGCTCAATGGTAGAACATCTGCCTATTATACAGAAGATCCCAGGTTCAATCCTTGTTGTTGTTGTTGTTGTTGTTGTTGTTGTTGTTGTTGTTGTTGTTGTTATACCCACCCTTTTCCCTAACAGGACTCAAAACAACTTACAGATAAAACCAAGAACAGCTAAAAACGTGGGGGGGGGGTCATTTAAAAACAATTAAACATTGTTAGAATTAAAACGATGTGATATATAAAATCTATTAAAATCATATAAATTTATTATTATTATTATTATTATTATTATTATTATTATTATTATTATTTTATTCCCTAGGAAAGGATGAAATCCAACCCCAAACCCTAAAGTCCTCACTGCCAGTCATTGAAGACAATCATTAGCTGGACGGATCAATGTTCTAATTTGGTATATGGCAACTGCCAACGTTCCACCACCATTTTGCCACCCTAGTGTCATTTTGTTATTTTAGTCTTTGCCCTGCTCTCGCTTGTAGTCATTTAGAAGTCCCTCTGGATCAATATTTGGGTCCCTGTGTGTTGCTGGATTCTAACTTCCACCACCCCCAGCATGAGGGATGAGGGGTTTCTGAGGTTTAATTTCCATGTACATCTTAACGGCCATGAGGACTAGGAATGAAGAGAAAGAGCTGTATTCTGTCCCTGCTCAGTATTGCGTTCCATTCCTTTCTTACCTTTATTTGGAAAGGCTTTATTTAACATCACAAATCAAAACGAACAGTCCAACATGCTTTGTGCAGCGACAAAATATCAGAATAAAGTGACTCCATATGAAATTCCTGGTTTGCATCAAACATTTTAAATGACTTTAAACAAAACAAAACAAAACCCTTATATGAAACAAGTAGTGAGCACTCCCCCCCCACCCCCACTTTTTACTGCTAATAAGTCACAAATCTTAGCTTGTTATCCTGAACGCTAAGTACCTGATTATTGCAATGGTTAACTTGTAGCGAAGCCTGACAGTCAAAAAGGTTATGGCCATTGTAAAGTGTATGGCAACTTAATAGTTGGGGGTGGGGTGGGGGGCTCCAGACCTGGTATGTTTTAGGTAAGCAGACAACTCTGGACAGTGAAAAAACAGGGTGAGCATCTGGAACCAGAGTGGCAGGGACAATAGACAGTTTCCTTTCTTTACAATCCACACACACACACACACACACATTTGGGAGAGATAGGGAAAGGGAAGAATTTTTATTCAGTTTACATTTAAAGGCAAACTTGCATATTCTACGCGTTCTGAAACAGCATGAGAAGTGAGCACATGGCCACCCTTTAAAGTTAAGTTTTGCAATGCAGTTCTCCAGCCAAGTAACATGTACATAAATACAAAAACCGTGTATAAATATGTATATCTTAGTGGAAATAACACACAAAAATGCATTACAGTGGTGCCTCGCTTAACGAATGCCCTGCTTAATGAAATTTCCGCTTAACGAAATGATTTTTCGAGCAGAGGTTACCTCGCTAGACGAATGCATTTTACAAAAAATTTGTCTAGCGAATCGCGGTTTCCCATAGGAATGCATTGAAATTTAATTAATGCGTTCCTATGGGCAAAAAAATTGCAAAAAATGCATTCCAATGGGATTCGCTAGACGAATTTTTCGCTATAAGAAAAGACCCGTGGAACGAATTAATTTTGTCTAGCGAGGCACCACTGTATAGTTATTATTATTTTTTTTAAAAATGCATTCTATTAGGGGAAACAGCTTTGCAAAATGTATCTATTCAGAGAAATTCATGTTAAAATGCTGGTGGATTTTCCCGAGGATATTAAAAAAATAAACCCAAAAACTAATGTAAAAATGTGGATAACTACACTTAAGACTGGGAAAACAAGTCCTAAAGTTGATTTAGGGACACTGAAATTGACATATTCACCTGTTGCTAGTTAGATGTTTTGTCTAGCTCTGGGAGTGTGTGAGTGATAAGTGGACCTGTAGTCAAGCCTACCTGTGTCAACATGGAAATTAGCAGAAATAAGATCTCAGTGAGACTTTGCCAATTTTTGATCACATTTGATGGCTCGCTGTGCAGTAGCAGCAGTATCTGACAGAATCTGACGCGAAGCCATCAGTGTTTGATATGCGACATGCAGTATCTGTCAGTATTTGACAGGATTGGATAGGAGATTTGAAAAATGATTGAGTGTGCTTTTAATATACCAGTTTTCTCCAGTTTAACCAAAACCATGGAATTTCGGTAGCAAATGTCAATTCTGAACTTTGAATACTGGTTTTGGAACTCAAAAGTGTGGTGCTATGCAACTCTGTGTGTGTCTGACTGGGTTGTACTCCAACTAAATTTTACCCAGAGTAGGCCCATTGAAATTAATAGACTTAAGTTAGTCATGGCCATTAATTTCAACGTGCCAGGATTCTTTAGCCCTTTATCCAAAGCATTGTGCTAAAATTTGGGGGATCCCCAGTCAGCCATGAAAATGTAAGAAGATCCCTTCTGAACCAGGCCAATCTCTCATCTAGAATCATAGAATCATAGAATCATAGAGTTGGAAGAGACCAGAAGGGCCATCCAGTCCAACCCCCTGCCAAGCAGGAAACACCATCAAAGCATTCCTGACAGATGGCTGTCAAGCCTCTGCTTAAAGACCTCCAAAGAAGGAGACTCCACCACACTCCTTGGCAGCAAATTCCACTGCCGAACAGCTCTTACTGTCAGGAAGTTCTTCCTAATGTTTAGGTGGAATTTTCTTTCTTGTAGTTTGAATCCGTTGCTCCGTGTCCGCTTCTCTGGAGCAGCAGAAAACAACCTTTCTCCCTCCTCTATATGACATCCTTTTATATATTTGAACATGGTTATCATATCACCCCTTAACCTTCTCTTCTCCAGGCTAAACATACCCAGCTCCCTAAGCCGTTCCTCATAAGGCATCGTTTCCAGGCCTTTGACCATTTTGGTTGCCCTCTTCTGGACACGTTCCAGCTTATCAGTATCCTTCTTGAGCTGTGGTGCCCAGAACTGGACACAGTACTCCAGGTGAGGTCTGACCAGAGCAGAATACAGTCGAGCATCATATTCTCACAATAGCCAAGCAGATGCCTGTGGGAAAACCACAAGCAGAACCAAGAGTTTTGGAATACAGTGGTACCTCAGGTTACAGACGCTTCAGGTTACAGATGCTTCAGGTTACAGACTCCACTAACCCAGAAGTAGTACCTCGGGTTAAAAACTTTGCATCAGGATGAGAACAGAAATTGCGTCGCGGTGGCAGCGGGAGGCCCACTGAGGCTGTTTGGATGATGTGATAGTAGAAAATGCGCAGGGACCCTCTGCTCTATGCTGAGGGAATGGAGAGGTCAAACGTGGTCTCCAGATTTTGACAGGGCTCAGAGTTCTTTTCTTATCCCAAGGTGGGAAAAGAAAAGAACATGGCATGGCATGGAGAAAGGGTGTGTGTCTTTTTCTCTCTCAGCACTAGAACTGGTGAAGCCGGAGGTTGGAAGATTCGGGACAGACAAAAGGAAGCAGTGCATGAAGCTAAACTACAAAATTCGCTCCTGCAGAAGGCAGCAATGGCATAATCCATCAGGCTCTTCTTAGTGCTTACTGCATGAGGATATGCCTACAGGCACATAAGGAATTGATGTCTGTTTATGCATTTCTCACCAGCCAACTAAGAACACAAAGGGGGAGCCTTACTGGACTGGACTGAAAGGTCCCTCTAACCCAGCACCATTTCCCCACCCATGATGGGAGGCAGGAAAGTGGCACCCCTCCCTTTGGGCACCCAGCTGCACCTTAAAGCATAGTAATGGAGAAGAACTGAGTGC
Source organism: Zootoca vivipara (assembly GCF_963506605.1). NCBI lineage: Eukaryota > Metazoa > Chordata > Lepidosauria > Squamata > Lacertidae > Zootoca > Zootoca vivipara. The sequence goes on along the minus strand of NC_083294.1, from coordinate 10,311,323 downwards.
TTTCGAAAGCCATGGTTTTAAAAATTTGCTCTTTGCTTCAATTTTCTTGAGAAGAAGGGGTTAGAACGATGTGGTTTTCAAACACACTAATACACAAGGTTCAAGTAAATGGTGTTCGGCCTGATTTGCTTGCACAAAGCTCTATGTGGATGTTAGGCAGTCTTTGGTCTTTACTGAGCATTTGTGCTGATTTGTCTACTGGATGGTTACACATCAATGAACTTTACCCCTGATTTCTTCATGCAGTGTTTATGTATCAGTCATTCATTGACCCCACTTTCTCCTATCGCTGTCCTAATAGCAAAAAGTCAGGGTTGTTGTTGTTTTGGTAAATGGATTTGTTGAGCTTGCATTGCTGCTACCAATCAGAGTAGGCGGTACTCAGCTAGATGAACCAAGTTCTGACCCAAGTCAAGGCAGTTTTGTGCAGTTTATCTTCTAGATGGACCATGGCACCTTTATCCACACGAGAGGTGGCAAGCTGGTGCGCTCCATGACAGCAGAGTCTGCATTTACTCTCAGGAAGACATTTACTGTCACGATCCCCATGTAGATGTCATGGAGGGGATGGGCACATCCCAGAGAGGTATGGGAAGAGATCAGGGAGCTGGAGCAAGATGGCCCAGGGCAGGAAGAGATGAGGGGGGAGAAATTGGGGCCTCAAGAAATGTCAGAGGTGGCTCAGAGGGTCAGTAATCAAGGGAATCAGGAGCTGGAACATGGTGGCAGTTCCAGGCAGTTGTCACAGATGTGTCCTGCTCCCTGTGATACTGGACAAGTCTCATCAAACAGCTGTTATGGGGCTTCTGTCAGCCCCTCTGGTCAGTAAGGAACCTCATCTGGGTGAAGTGCCTGAGAGTAAGTCAGATCTATCTCCAAGGACACAAGAGATGCCAGCTCTGACTTGAACAAACCTCATAGTCCCAGCCCACTTGCGGAAGTGCCTGTTCGCTTTCCCAGTGCAGGGATGCCTGTTGTTCACCATGCTAAGGCCTATGCTCAAAAATGCTCATCCCACTCTTCAAAGGCATGAGGCAGGGGGCATGGCACTTGTTGGATCAAAGTGTCAGTTCTTGCTTAGCCGTGTGATTCACCTGCTGTGCCTTTATCTCTTGCTTTGCCTACTATATATCACTCCGATTTATGCATTAAAGAGTCGGGCAGAAACAAGTTCTTCATCTAGCAGTGAGGGCCAGCACATGTACATAAAACCCGAGCAGACTTTCTTTTTAAAAACACATAAATAAATGCAGATTTCCAGGAACTGTGTGTGTGTGTGTGTGTGTGTGTGTGTGTGTGTGTGTCAGAAAGAGCAAGAGTGGGAGCAAGAGAATGAGGAAATAACAAGCTTTGATTCAAATCCGGTTTGATAATATTTGGGAGATTATGGGCTGTGTCCAACCCTAGGCATAAACAGAGCAGATCCTAGATCTATCCATTTTAATGGGTCTACTCTGAGTATCTGGATACAAGTTAGTGGCCCTAATCAAAATGATGGTTCAGTCTCAGGGTCTCTCTGTAACTGGAAATGACACACTATAACTATCATATATGCTGGAGGCCGATGATACTGCTGTCCAGAATGTTTGGAGGGTACATTACCAGGTTGGTGATGTCTGCCTGAGCATAAAGTTCTGTGGGTCCCCCCAGATGTTTGTGGAAGGTGACTCCCACATTCCCCTAAATGTTGGCCACATTGGCTGGGGCTGATGGGAGTTGTAGACCCCAAACATCTGGAGGGCCGCAGGTTTCCCATCTCTGAGAAAAAAGGAGCTTGGCAGTGTTAGGGGAAGAATGGATAACGAGAGTGGAAGGAGAATGCCAAGACAGGTTGCCAACTGGCTAGGGAAGAAACTGGCCAGGCTGGTTCATTTTGTTTTGCTGATGCTTTTGGGCTCTTTACCAGAAGAGTGAAGCCAAGTTCCTTACCTCCACCCTTCATTCTTTTCTCTCTCTGCCCCCTCCCCAAATATCCATTATTGTCAGCCTTAGGTCATGAGTGGAGAACCTCAGGCTCTGAATGTGGCCCTTCAAGTTTCTTTATCTGGCCCTCAGGACTCACCCCAAGCCATGTCCATCCTTCCCAAGCCACTCCTCTCACTTCCTTGAACTCTGATTGCCCCTCTTGCATGCTCAGAGGGAGGAGAAAAAGACAGGGGCTGCAGAAAGAAACCCCTGAATTTGCACAGCTGGAGTATGGTCTTCTTAACAAAGGTTAAATGCACACTTATTGCTCTGCCCCATTTTTGGCTCTGGCACCCAGAAAAGTGACAACAACAACAACAACAACAACAACAACAACAACAACAACAAGCCCTCAGGTTGAAAAGGGTTCCTCCTTACCTCTGCCAAAGGGGAAGAGATAGTTTTTGCCTTGGATTTCATGACAACCCACTGTCCCCAGACAACACTTTTGGTGGACTCTGCTCTGCCCCCTGGCCCTGAGAGATCCTCCTCAGGCACTGCTCAGGGTAAACCAGGGTTTTGCATTCCAAGAACTGGAAGCCATTATGTCAGAGGAAGGGCAGCAGCTCAGTGTTAGAGCACTGCTTTACATGCAGCAGGTCCCAGGTTCAATCCCCAATGGCATCTCCAGGTAAGGCTATGATTGTCTCCCTGGCTGGAAACCTGGAGAATCCCTGCCAGTCAGTGTAGGCAATACTGAGCTTGATGTCCCGATGGTCTGACAGTATAATGAAGGAACATGGTTCAGTGGTAGTCTCTGCTTTCATGCCCTCCAACATTTCACCAATTAAAACCGGGGTGCATGCTTTTTGGTGCTGCACTCCCATGTGTGCCAGCTTGGGCTTCTCTGCCCCAGCCTCCCCATTTCCATTACCAACAGCAGCTACCTTCCGTGAGCACCCCACCAGCTCCTCCAGCTCCTCCTCCTTTTCAATGTTGTCATTGTTGTCCTCAACGTCCTTGGCTTCTTCTCCTCTGATGGTGGTGGCATCAGGCAAAGGAGGTGTGGTCTCAGGGCCTTGCAGGGGGGTGGGGTGGGGGCTGGCTGAACTGCACCACCAGTAGCTCCCTCTCCTCCAATTCCATGGACTCTGACTTGGGTGCCTTCCTTTGCATGGAACATGCATATCTTTTGGTACTGATCTCTCGCAGGAGCCAGCTGACTCGCGTGAGAGCTTGGCACTGAAAACAGGACATCCAATTGGAAGCCGTGATGGCTTCTGTAATTTCGGGGTTTCCTGGTCAAATCGAGGCTGTAGACAGATATGTGCTTTGCATGCAGAAGGTCTCAGGTTCAATCACTTTGGCTGAAACCCTGGAGAGCCGCTGCCAGTCAGTGCAGACAATGCAGAGTTAGATGGAGCAAGAGCCTGACTCAATATAGGCAGTTTCCTACCTTGAAAGGCATGCAGCCACTCTGATGACTGACACCCCCCCCCTTTTAAAATCCTTATTTTTGGATTATTATTATTTTTTAAAAAATGTACTGGAAGGCAATGTTTTAAAAGCCCACAATATGGCTTATGAAGCAGATTGCATGCTTACTCCTACTGTGAATATGTGACAACAATGTTTGGCTGTTCCATTGTGGACTGCCCCAATAGCCAGCAGGGTTCTGGGGCCTACGAAAATAACTTCCACATTGGTCTCAGATGCTGTGGTGAAGTATCCACATGGCCAGGATGAGGCTTTGTGTTTTATCCCACCAGCTCATGAATGCGGAAGAGGGAGATGGTGGTCTAGGAGGGGGTGGGGCGGGTAGAACAGAGTCACTGAGATTTATCTTGTCTTTTGGCTGACAGTCAAGGCAAGTGATTGCCAAGGCAATCTGGCACTTTTTAATCATTTTATTTCTCTCCCTCCACTCTCCGGGGAGACAGACAGCGTTTAGCAGTCTGCTCAGAAAGACCTTGGGGCAGATTTCAGCGGCGGTGGCTCTGAGGCTCCGATTATTAGCTCTGCTCTTAGGAGCGGGTTCGGATCTTTCCCTGGGGACTCAGTGTGAAAAATTAACACCAGCTCAGTGGCGGATCGGCGGCGGCGGCAGCAGCAGCAACGGAGCGATGTAACTGTAATTACTCCATTGATATTCCTCACACAATAACGCTGTCATTGGTCATTTACATAAACTTCGCTCTTTCTCCCCCTCTGTATGGGGGTGAGAGTGTGTTCCGCACACACAAACCACGAAGAGAAGGGGAAGAGGGGAGATAGGTTGCTTCAGACCCTGGGCTGCATTCATACCAAACACTTAAAACACATTCACCCTTCAAAAAGAATCCTAGGAATTGTAGTTTGTTCAGGGTATTGGGAACCATGGGTCCATGGGGAGGTAAACTACAGTCTCCGGGGTCCTTGTGGATAAAGAAAAATGTGCTTTAAATGTATGGTATATATGTAGTCAAAGGCACAAGGCTCCGGAAGGTGTTTCCCTGTTATCCATTCTGCCATTTCCCCTTTGCTTTCTAGTTCCAGGGTCTCCTTGACACTCACATGCACACACAGAACAGAGAGGCTGGGATGAAGGGGAAAGAGATAATGGGTGATTGTTTCTTGCTCTGCACCACAGCTGATAGCTTCTTGGAGAAGAAATGGGGGCAGTCCAGAAAAGAATGAGCTCCAAAATTTGGGATGGGTTGCTTGTGTATTTCCATGTTGGATTTTATGTGTCTGTCACCCCCGCCCCCCCATCAAAGTCCACAGAAATGTAGGGCACATTGAGTTGGACCGATTGGTCCATCCAACTGACTCTAACTGGCAGCAGCTCTCTAGGCTGTCACGTCAGGGACTCTCCCAGGCCTAGCTAGAGATGCCATTTGGGACTGGACCCGGGGCCTTCTGCGGAGAAAGTCGTATGCCCTACCACTCAGCTGCATTTCTTCCCTACTTTTGAACCAAGCCCCAGATGAACGCATCTGAACCAGGGTCCTTCTGCGTGCAAAGCTTAGTGTTAGGGCAGGAAGAGGCTACAAAGCTGCACAGAATACTACTGCTTTATGCCTAATTAGACCATTGATCTATCTAGTTCAATATTGCCCACACTGACTGGCAGTAGTTCTTGAAGGTTTCATCAGGGGAAATCCCCAGCCCTGTGTAGTGATGCCATCTGGGATTGAACCTGGGACCTTCTGCATGGAATCAGATGCTCTACCACTGAGCTACAGCTGTTTTACAATCTTGGAGCAAGCGCCCATTTGCCTGACATCCAGCTCAACCCTTGAATGGACTTGTCTTTTTTTTTTTTAAGAGGTAGGACTTGATGCTACTAGAGTCTGGTCTGTCTCCAGGAGCAGCCTGTGGCATTTTGCTGCTGCAGACAAAACATCCTGATGCTGCCCCTGCGCCCCAGAGGCTGCCCCCCCCAGATCAGACTCCCTCTCTACTCCCACTATTGTGACCATGCTGCCGCTACCTCACCCTTACAACTGTACCCTCACCTGCTGGTATCACCAGCAAGGGCAGATTGGTGAGGGCAACAGCAATGTTGCAGTGGTGTGGGCAAAGCCCCAGGGGGGTTGGCAATGGCAGGGGTGGGGGCTGGATCTGCTGTCTCTCTCTGTGGCAATTGCACCTGGTTGCATGGAGGTGTCCATTTCTGCACTGGAGTTCGTCTAGTCAATGTGGCTCTCCTCAATTCACAACAATCACCCATGTCAGCCTGGCATCATTATCGCTTTGGGTGATTGATGGCTGAGTTGTCCCACCTAGAAAACTTGGCCCACAGGGTGTGTGAGAGAGATACTGGGCTGGATATGTGATGTTAGGTGGGGTAGAGGGTAAGGCACAGCTGAGCCAAAAGAGGCTTGCAGTCACCCTTGATCAGATTATGGATGCCCCATGCATATCACTTTGCCATGCTGGCAATCACCTGGTTGCCCAGGCTTGCAAAGCTCAGCTTGTGGCAGTATATAAACCCCAACAACCCACTCGTCACCAGAGGTTGCATAGTGCCATGCTCTGAGCTTTGCAAGCCCTGATTGTTGGGGCTTCGCATAGCAAAGCCACCACGGAAGCCTCCCCCTCCTGGTATGCATGAAGGTCTGCACCCCTGCATAATGATGTCATTATGCCCTGGGATCTGGAGTTTGAACAGAGTCTTCCATCTCTCAACAAGCCAAGCCTTATGGAGCCTGGCTTACTTCCCTGAGCCATTTTGAGTGCTTTTCTGCTGTGGGTAACCATCCTGTTCTCTCTTTGTTGTGGATGTTAAGAAGGTTAATCCGTGGTTAGATCCAACTCACAAAATTCGGTCCTATCATAATCGGGGGGGGGGGTATGGTACTGGGATAATTAACATGGGTGCAGATCAGCTGAGGATAGGGAGTCTGATGCCTCTGATAGAGCAAGTCAAACCTCCACCCCTTCTTTATTCTTTTGCCTTTTGCCACTACTGCTAAAATCAGCAGGGATTTGGGACACCAGGAGCAGGGGCAGGAAAAAAATGCCCAAGGGGCTGAATCATCTGGAAGGTTACAGCTTTCCCATCTCTACTATAGGCACTGTGGGAGTTTGACTTAAGTGATCCAAGAGAGGGCTGAAGGGGATCTTTCCATGAGTGACTGTAGCAACTCTCAGAAGTGATAGCTGCTACAGTAAATTAGAGGCTTCTAACCATACTTCTTTGTGGGCTATGTCTGGGCTTTCTGATTAGCAATGGCTGTTTTATCCATCAGCTTCATGACCTGGTATCACATTACAAGTGCATGCAAACTCTCTCCACTTCACCCAGATCATAATGGACGCAGCATTCTGGCAATTAGGATCTAATCTGCCCTTTTATTTCTGAGAATAAAATTCTTTTTTAAAGTAAACATTTTTTTAAAAAAAATGCTGTGCAGTTGTTCTCCTGCCAGATACAACTTTTGCTCCTCTTTCCTCTTTCCAACCTTGCTTTGTAAAACAGCCTTGATGGGCTAACTGTGCTCCTGGTGGGCTGATGATGTTGCATCTGTGTTCGCAGTATGTTTGTGTGTCAGAGAACAAGATAAAAGAAGTTGACTTTGTTGGAAATTGGGCTTTAATTGCTTAATTAAAGACTTTGGGGTGTCGATCTTCCCAGGGCCATGGCTACCAAAATTGTTAATCATTTGTTTGCCGCCCACAACATGGATTATTTGGGTTTGGGGGGGCACAGCTTGCTTGCCACACAGCCCATCTCCCCATCTTTCTTGCCTCAGCCCCTCTGCTCCACCAGTGAGCCTCTGGGGCAAAGTGTTGTTATTGCTGTCACTGACGAAGCCCCAAATGCCACAGCAGTGTGGGTGTGTGGGGTGTGTTTGCAGTGTTTCAAATGGGGAGGCATTGATGGAAGCCACAACTGCTGCATCGCCCCCTCCTTTTTTTGTATTTCACAGGATGAATATTTAATGAAGCCCTACCCGTGTGTTTATTTGGTTAGCTTGTCGATTTTTATTGTTCCGTCAATAGCTTCTCATCTAGGACGCGGTGATGATCTTTAGCGGAGGCCCCCCTGGGAGGCCCAGGCGTTAAATGCAATTATGGATTTTGGAGACCCCCGCCACGGGTTTGATATTTTCCCACTGATCTAATTTGCAGGCTGGTAGTTTATTGTTTGGCATTTTAATGGCGTCAGGACGCCATTGGAAAATTTGATTTCTCTTGATAATTTCTCCTCCCCCTAATGACATTAGCGCTGATCATGGAGCTGCATGGATTTCTAAAAGATGCAATATATAGGAAAATCTTAAAATTATTTTCTTTTAAAAAGAACAACAACAACAACAAGAAGTAGAAGAAAAAACGGGTGAAGATGTTGAACTAAACAGATTGGGCTTGCTTTACTATGCAAAACATTCTTTTACTGTTTTAGGTTTGGGGTTGGGTTATTTTGGCAGAAAACCCCACACATTCTACTTACAGAAGGGTTCAGTGGTAGAACACGTGCTTTGCATGCAGAAGGTCTCAGGTTCACTAGCTACCTGCCTTGTAATGTAACTACTGGCTTATCTAGCTCAACACTGACTGGCAGGGGTTTTCCATGGCTTCAGGCAGGATTCATTCCCAGCCCTACCTGGGTATGCCTGGAATTGAACCTGGGGCTTCTGCATGCAAAGCACATGCTCTACCACTGAGTTATAGAAATAACAATATTGGGAAGTGGGAACACAGGGAAGTTTCTTATACTGAGCTGTGGTTCCTTGATCCCCAATTAGCATCTCCAGGTAAGGCTGGAAAAGTCTAATAGAAAAAGGTCAAAAAGTGTGGGATAAAAAGGTCATAAATGAAATGTAGGGAGCCCTTAAAAAACCCACTGTAGCATCCCTGTGGGTTTGAGGGATGCTACAACCCACAGCCCTTTTGAATGTTGCAGGAAGTCATGAGTTAATCATTCTTCAGCCCTTGGGAAACGAATTATTTAACTAACTAACTAACTAACTAACTAACTACATAAAACTACTGAAGAGGTTTACTTTTCCCCTGATTAATAAACCAGAGGGATTCTAGATTTATTCAAGACTGCTATTCCACAATCAGTTTCAAGATGTGTGGATGTGCATGAATGTGCATAAATATGTGTACACACAGGTGCAAGAGTACGCAATGCTCTTCTGTGCCCTGTACACACTTATGCATGATTCTGAAGAATACAAGGCAGGGAGTCAATTGTACTTTCCCCTATATGAGCAAGCCATTCAAATAAACCATATGGGGGGGGGCCCACTAGATCAAGGCTTGATCTCCCCTGCCCCACTTCATGGGCCACCACACCCAGACCCTGCGAATGGAGCTCCAGCAGATCATGAAGGGTAACTTGGGTTCAATCATCCAAAAGGAATGAATGAATGGTGATGGATGGCGCCTCCTCTCTGTCAGTTACCTGATGTCACAATGCAAAAACTAGTCACAGGGGCTTGTAAAGTGCAGCGCACATCATATACAATGTCAAGGTGCAGGGCAGTGCGTGTGGTTTGACAAAACAGCCCTATGGGCCGTAAGGTTCTCTACCCTGACATATCCCATTGACTAATGTGAGAAAGCAATGGGCAATAACAGGAGCACGATCTGTTTATGAACGGGAGTGACAACGGTGTGGAATTGTCAACAGATCCCCTGCGACAACCACTGAAAAAATGCCAGATGCATCCATGTGAGAAGAACCTAAAGAGAGCCTACTGGACCAGGCCAATTGTGCATCTGTTCCAGCATCCTGTAAGAAGCTGTTACAGCATCTGTATGAAGCTGGCAAGCAGGATCTGAGCACAAGAGCAGCACTCTCCCATTCAGTGGCTACCAGCTACTGGTATTTGGAAGCATTATTGCCTACAACCGTGGACTTGGGAAGTTGTGTTATATTGAGTCAAATCACTGGCCTGTCTAGCTAAGTTTTGTCCATGTCTAGCAGTATCTCACTGGGGTTTCAGGCAGGAATCCCTCCCAACACTACTGAGAGATGTCAGGGATAGTGTGGCCAGATTATAGTCCAGGTCCGGGTCCGGTTTCAGGAACCGTAAAGATGGGTGAGCCCTTGTACGTTCCCACCAACAGTTATATCAAAGTGCAATCCATTGAATACTGATGGAGTTTTTGAAGATTGCTCGTTTCTCAAACAGTTCCTAAAAACAAGCCAAGGGGGCTTCACGGTTGACAGCGTTCTGTCAGCGTAGCGAGCCTGCACACGCTTCGTGTCAGCGGTGGGTCCGAAAAAGGCAGAGATTGCCTTACATCTGCTGCTTCTCCCTTTAGGATAAATGGCAATTTCATGTTGAAAAAGGTAGTCTCAGATTTCTGCCTACGTCTCCTTCCTGACAATGTGGTGTTTTTTCACGGTGGGGGAAGAAAAAGGAGAAAATGCGCGGAAGGGGAAAACTCAATTCCCTTCTGCAAGGCCTGTCAAAGTCAAAACTTTTTTCAGTGACATGCTACCATCAGGCTCGCGGTTTCCCCCTTTCCTCTGATGCCGGGAGAATGTTTCTTTTCTGTCTTTCAACAGAAGTGCGGAGGCCGGGTGAAGCGAGCGTTATAAATCTTGCCGAGTGCCAGAACTGGGCGGTCTTTGTGGTTTTGCAAGTTCATGCGCTTTCCAGAGAATTGAGTGACTCTCTCCCTCCCCCTGCCAAACACACACACACATACACATCCCACCTCATTTCATCCATCAAAGCAGAAAAAACTGAGCAGAAACATAAATGAAACCATTTCAAAGGAGCTGCTTGTAGGAGCTTTGCAGAGAAGGCTGCTGTGAAGGAGGCTTTGTAGGGAATCATAGAGCCAAAGGCTCTCTGGATTGATTGATTGATTGAACTTGTATCTCATCTTTTATCCAAGGAGTTCAAGTACATGGGTTTCCCTCCCTCTCCTTTAATCCCCACATCAACTGTGGGAGACAGGTTAGACTGAGAGGCAGGGAGTGGCCCAAGGTTACCCAGTGAATTTATGGCCAACTGGAGATTTGAACCCTGGTCTCTCCCAGGTCCTAGTCTGACACCCTAACCACTACACCACATTGACTCTCACATTGGATCACCTATGCACTGGTGAATCTCTATCTATCTATCTATCTATCTATCTATCTATCTATCTATCATCTATCATCTATCTATCTATCATCTATCTATCATCTATCTATCATCTATCTGGAACCATTTTCAGCTTGAGGGCCACATTCCCTGCTGGGCAACTTCTTGAGGGCCACAAGTCAGTGGTGGGTGAGCCAGGTGTACACATCCCTCTGTATCCTCCATCCAGGTAAGAAAGAGGCATCATCAGAGTTCAAGGACACATTCCAGGCAAAAAAAAAAAACCCAGGATGTGAGGACAAGGCCAAAGAGGGCTTGTGGCCTGGGAAGAGTTCCAAGGGCCAGACGGGGAAGCTTGGAGGGCCACATTTAGTCTCTGAACCTGAGGTTTCCCCACCAATGGTGTAGGGGGTACAAGGTGCAAGCGCTGACTTCCCCAAATGTTTCTGTTCCCACCTTCAGCACCACTATCTTCCTGTACGGTGCAGAAAGTTCTGATGGGGTATTCTATACATTCTGCTGATAGCCCTTAGATGCCTCCCTTTGATCAGGAACTTTCTATTGTCAATGGGATTCCTAATTACTCTTAGAAGCCTCCTTGCATGGGCTGAATAGATTTCAGGATGTCAAGTGTGTTGGCTGGGATACGAGTGAGACCAGCTTATTCAGCCCTGTACACACTTTACGTGGCCTTTGCCCTCAGCATCCCCTTCTCTGGTAACCTTGCAAAGGCCATGGCTTATTACCTCTTGATCTTTTCCCCAACTAGCCACATCCAAGCAAGGGTGGCCAAGGTCTCGATTTGCCAGACTCGGAGGCCTGGGGAAATGGTCCATTGTGCAAGGCCCACTGCCGCTGGAGTTAGAGAAGCGACCAAGTTTTGGAAGGGGGAAGTTTGGCTGACTGACACCGAATGCCTGAACCTCCTGGTGATTTGTTAGCGGATGATGGATGAGTGCTGCTCCTCACTCAGCAACGCCACTTGGGCCCACAACCTTTCTCCAGAAATATCTGTCAAGATGTTAAGTGGACGGCGGCAGTTGGTGGTGAAATAAGACCTGTGTAATCTGATGTTCCACTTAGGGAAGGAAAACACAAATTCCTGGCACCTCAGACAGGGCTATGCCTGTTGGACATGACTAGGCACTTTCAAAAGGGCTGCTCAGCCCTCTCAGAGAGCCATCTCCATTATAGTTTTTTTAATTGGGGGTGGTGGGATGCTGTGGGTCTAACAAAGTTGGACCTATTTTCCTGGGTATTGTTCTTGGGGGTGGTTCCCAGCAAACGTGATCCAAGCATGGTGGTGTGTTCTTGTTTCCTTGTTCACAAGCCTGTGTTCTGAGCGTGTATAATTCAGAGACCTGCAAGGGTCATTTCCCCTCTGAGAAAATTCAGCTTCATGTATTCCGTCGATTCTTCCCCAGAAGCAGCCCTCTGGTTTGGGGTGGGCATCTTGCTTTAGGTGAAAATTCCTGTGGACCAAGGATGGGGAAAGTTCAGGTGATGTGCCCCCCCCCCCCAGACCTCTGACCCTGGGAATTCCCCTTGGGCCACACCAACACCCCTTGGCCAACTTGTCTGGTGTTTTTGTCTGGCTGGAATAGGTCTTTGAACACCAATGACGCCTCTTGTTTATCTTGCTGAGGCTTAAGTTGTTTAAAACTGGTTTTTGTTTTGTTTTTTTGCATTGTCCCCCACCTCCTTAATCTGAAACTGGCACCCTTGACAGCATCATCAGGATTAATCCTCTTCCCCATAGGACAAACTGTCCTGCTGGCAGACCTCTTTGGTCTCAGCCACTGCTCCTTCACACACCCTTCTTGCTTCAAGGCTGGTATGTGCAAGGGACCAGCTGGTACATACACAGGCGGATTTGGCCCAGCAATCGCTAGTTGCTGACCCATTGCCAAGCCTCCTCTGTGTTATCCTCCCCCTTTTTATAACCCCTTTGCCCAGTTTGCCTTGTACATGGAGAGATGGCAGTGGGGGGGGGGAGAGAGAGAGAGAGAGAGAGAGAGAATGAATATTGTATCTAGTTTGATCTATGTGATTTAATTTGATGGCCAAGAAGAAGGATCCCTGTGACAAACTATAATATTCATGAATGCATAATTCCCATTCTTTAGCAAATGTGAGCTGTCCTTCTTCCAGGCTCTCTCCTGTTCTCTCTCCATCTATCTATCTTTTAAAAACAAAATATTTTGGCTTTATTTATTCCCCCCCCCTCTTCTCAGCATGAGCTGACTGACTATGATTTCTGGATTCTAATTATAAATACAGAGGAGAGGTTTGCCAGAGAGAGGGGGATGAAGAGAGAGAGGGGAAGAGGGAGAGGGAATGTGTTCAGATCTCTGCGTCCAGCTCCATTCAGTCACATACCAAAATATGTCATTTGTTCTAAAACAGCCAGGAATTAATAACATAGCTGCATACCCAAAGAGAAAATGCCAGGCCTTCAGGCTCAAACTTGGGTAGAAGAGCCTTCTGCATGAAACCAAATTAGCAAATGCTCCCCACTCCATATAGACAAACTACATTTGTGTGCTGTTTTTCTTGAGATCCCAAAACATGTGATAATGAATATTTTGGGCTGCTGCCTCTTTATAAGGAGTTCGTTTTCAGAGACGAGGTTTGAACAGAGAAGCATTTGTGGGTCACAGAAACGTAAGAGTTGTATCCAAAGTTAATTGTACTCAGAGTAAACCCATTCAAATTGGGTGTGATGGAGCAGTAAAAAAAAAAAAACTCAGAGGAGAAATGATAGCCATCTTCAAATATCTGACAGGCTGTCATGTAGAAGATGGAACAAGCTTGTCTTCTCCTGCTCTGGAGGGTAGTACCCAAACCAATGGCTTAAAGTTACAAGAAAGACAAATTCTGACTAAACATCAGGAAGAAGTTTCTGGCAGTAAGAGCTATTCAACAGTGGAACTGTCTCCTTTGGAAGGCGGTGGACTCGCCTTCCTTAGAGGTATTTAATGAGAGGTTGGATGGCCACCTGTCAGGGATTCTTTAGCTGTGATTCCTGCATTGCAGGGGGTTGGACTAGATGACCCTTGGGGTCCCTTCCAATTCTACAGCTATGATTATACCATGGACATCCCTAACTTAGTCCGCATTCACCATGTACATTTAAAGCACTCTTATACCACTTTAAACAGTAATGACTTCCCCCAAAGAATCCTGGGAGCTGTAGTTTGCTAACATGCATGCTTTTCACAAATGATTTCAATGAATGCGAGCCTTCTGAATGTTATTTCCCCAATATGTGCATTTTTAGCCACGTTTGCCCCAATATACACATTTTTGTGCACATTTTGGGTTGCACAGTAAAAATTCGAAGCAGTGCAATGCCTGCATTTCAGCTCATGTACGTATTTATATTTTAGAAAGTATGAATTAGGTAGGTTTGTGCTAAAGTGTTAAACTAAATTTCTCCCCCAATGCTTAGGGGTAGCTTTCATGTCTGAAATCGCTTGCTGGATCAGGCTGCCCATGTCAGGTCCAAGACACTTGGTGAATGGCCATGAAGGATGCCAATCTATTTCTGTACTCAGTTGTGGGGGAAAGAGGTTCCAAGTCAATGTTTCTGAAATCCCAAAAGCAGTCTATGAGCTTTGGTTGGTCTGTATGATCAAGGAGCCCATTTATGGTTTCTGGGACTTTTGAGATATCATTAGTACTCTTGGGGGGGGGGGGTCCAAAGTGTATCACAGGCATTATCTTGTCATCCATACACAGTCCAGTGAAAATAAGCATGCCTTTGTATTATTACTATTGCCATATAACACCGGTGGGGGGTCTGAGGTTGAATAACTTCCCTGAGGTCAGTTAGTGAGTTCATGAGGAAGTCAAGATTCGCACACAGGACTTTTATTTATTGCAGTTCTATCCCACCTTTTTTCTCCAAGGAGTTCTAATGCATGGGTTCTCCCTCTTCACATTTAATCCCCATGAGAGACCTGCAAATTAGGTTAGGCTGAGAGGCAGTGACTGACCCAAGGTCACGCAGTGAGCTTCATGACCAACTGGAGATTTGAATCTTGGTCTCCCAAGACCCTGGTCTGACACTCCAGGCACTCCCAAATTTCGGCCCTCCAGATGCTTTGGACTACAATTCCCATCATCCCTGACCACTGGTCCTCTTAGCAAGGGATCATGGGATGCCTGCTCTAACCACTATACCACATTGGAACTCAGCAATGTAGCAATGAATTAAGTCTTGCTAAGCTGAATTTCATGGAGTCTTTGAGCGGGTGGGGGAGGGGAGAGATGAATTAATCTAATAACCACAAGATGTAGACAGTAGCTCAGATTGCTTTTTAAATAAATTCAGGGAGGGCAAGTCTACCATTGGCTATTAGGGATGACAGCTGAATGCGGCCTCCCAGTTCAGCTGCTGGAGAGCAACAGTGGAAGAGAGATGTTGCCCTTATGTGGTACTTATGGACCTTCTGGAGGCACCTGGTTAGTTCAGGGATAGAGAACCTTTTTTAAGCCTGAGAGCCACATTCCCGTCTGGGAAACCTTCCAAGGGCCACATGAACACGATTGGTGGAAGCAATAGTGGACAGCGTAACAAATGTCAATCTCACCTTTGTAGAGTAGGCTAGCTTCCGAATACACACAGGCACACCTTTCCAGGTAGGCAAAAACACTTGGTGTGTGAAACAGGGGAGGGTTCTGAGGGCCAGACAGAGATGCCTGGAGGGCTGGATTTGTCCCATGAGCCTGAGCTACACATGCACAGTTAGCCAAGGTGGAAAACAAGTTTCTTGAACAGAGAGACCCTTTGCTTTGGTCCAGCCAGGCTCTCCCAATTTTCTTCTTAAGATATACTGTAGTTTCATATAATGTTCTATGTTTCTTTGAACTTCTGTAATGGGATGGGTCAAATGGCCTTTGTTGGGGTTGTGGGTAGGTCTGGTGAGAAGAATATCAAGTGCAGACACTCTGCAAAAGAGCACAGCACACAGAGCACCCCTCCTTACAGTTGGAAGCATCACCATTCTCAAACTCAAACCAGATGTGAGACACACCGCAATAGTGGCTGCTGCTGCCAGCAGCTCACAGTTTGCTTTTTGTGTAACTTGGAATGAAGCGAGCCTTGCGGACCAGTGCCGAGGACAAAGCTGATGGGACATGGGGGGGGGGGGAGTGTAAAAAGTCCACATTTGAAAAATCTGTTTGGAGCCTTGGAGAATAGGGGGGGGCAGGGCTGCAGCTGTGGGGCTGCTGCACCCAAATCAGGTCATGGAGTTTGTGCTCCCCAATGTTGGGTCCCCCAGAATTGGTTAAGAACATCAGGCGAGGCCAGTGGTGAATCTAGTTCAGCATCCTGTTCTGACAGGGGCCAAACAGATGCTTGTGGGAAAGCTCCAAGCAGAATTTGAGCACAAGAGCCCTCTCCCCTCCTGTAGCTTCCAGTGACTGGTATTCAGAAGCATTGCTGCCTCTGGCCATGGAGGAAGAGAACAGCCACCATGGCTGGTAGCCTTTGATAGCCTTATGCTCCATAAAATTGCCTAATCCTTTTTAAAAGCCATTCAAGTTGGTGGCCGTCACTGCCTCCTCTGGAAGGGAGTTTCATAGTTCAGTTATGCGCTACATGAATAAGTCCTTTATTTTGTCTGTCCCGAATCCTCCAATATTCAGCTTAATTGGATACCCATGAGTTTTAGTGTTATGGGTGAGGGAGAAAAAAATGATCTCCATCCATTTTCTCCGTGCCGTGTATAATTTTATAAACTTCTATTACAACATCAGTTTTTACTCACCTTTTCTCTAAACTAAAAAGTCCCAAACACTGCAAGCTTTCCTCACAGGGGATTTGCTAGGTTCAAAGTATTTATCCCAGGCAGTTCGAAAGCATGTCAAAGTGCAAGTAGATAAATAGGGACCGCTCTGGCGGGAAGGTAAACGGCGTTTCCGTGCGCTGCTTTGGTTCGCCAGAAGCAGCTTTGTCATGCTGGCCACATGACCCGGAAGCTGTCTGCGGACAAACGCTGGCTCCCTCGGCCTATAGAGCGAGATGAGCGCCACAACCCCAGAGTCGGACACGACTGGACCTGATGGTCAGGGGGCCCTTTACCTTTAGTCAATCCAAAGGCACTTCTTACCAGCTGCTAATCGGAGGGCTGTGGTGGTGCCCATCCCTATACCCTACAGAGCCTGAAGGGGGTGTTGTGTGACCTGGGCACAGTAAATCAGTCAGCTAGGCCCTAGACTCAGCAATGGGGGACCATTGTCTATGCTCTTACTCATAAAAACTTTAAACATATGCCACATCATGTTCGAAGGTGCTTAATGTATGTCTTGACTGGTTCATGCATAGCATCGGTGTCCCAGCTATCAGTGGCCTCAGCGGACACCACACTGGTGTGATAACTGGTGGAGGCAAAGATGGGGCATTTGAGAGGTGACTACACATCTTTGGAACTCCCTAGCCCAGGAAGTAGCCTACATATTAGTGACATTTTAAGCAGATTCTGAAACCAGCAGCTGAAACCAGGGAAGGATGTATGGGATCATTCTATTTCTGCTCTGTGCTAGCAGCTCATTTCAACCCAATTCCACACCTGTGGATTGAGATTTTTTTTTTTAAAGAAACCCACCACCCCAAAATGCATAGGGTTGTATCCAACATTAATCTTACTCAGAGTGGACCCATTGTAGTCAGCTCAGTTGTAGACCTATTGATCTGACTAGATGGTAGGACTAGCATTGGATACAGTCCATTCAGATTCATGGACATAGTTAACTGAAGCCTCATTAATGCCAATGGGTCTACTCTAAGTAAAACTTAGCTGCATAAAACCCAGTATTAGTTTTTAAAACACGTTTTCAAAAATAAGCTTAAATGTGTACAAGTTTTAACCTAAAATGTGCTTTTTCAAATGCATTTTGCCATGTTTTTTTACTCAAGAACAGTGGCACAAACATCAGAGAAGGGGAATAACTGAAGGGTGGCTGTGTTCTGATCTGCATATTGCAGATTTGGTTGGTTTGCTTGCAAATCTCAACTGAGCAAAAGCTATACACATCCCTAACTGAACCTTGAAGACTAACAATTTTAAGGGGGGGGGGGAATAGCAATGCATCCTCAAAAGGCCCATACTGGGGCACTTCCTCTATCAGGGACAGCCACCGTGAAAACGGGATGATTAGAATCTATATGGCTACCCATCTCTCCTTCAAACATGTCAACAGAGGATACCCTGATGGAATCTGCCCTTAAGTAAGAAGGTAGTTCAGTGTTTCTCAGGCTGGTAATCTGACCTTGGGATCATAGCTGTTTATTTTATTAACACACTCTTTTCACAAATGTGAAAGCATGCTTCTTCTTTTTCTAACCCCTGCTCTAAAAACCCCTCTGTCCCCCTCTTAACAAGCAGCGTAATACAATGTAGCATGAAACTGTGTAATGTGGTAGAAAATCGCTAATGTAATAAAACAGAGCCCCTTGAAGAATTGCTTAAAGCTTCATTATCCTACTTGTCTAGGCCTTGCCTGACCCTGTTTCCAGAGAGAGAGAAATGTCCGAGAGAGAGAGAGAAAGGGGCAGGCATGGGGACGGGGAGTAACAGGAAGGGACTAAACAGGAAGATGAAGAAGACGGCTTGTTTAGTCAAAAATGGGGTGTATCCCAGGTCTAAAAATGAAGGCTGTTCAACTGAGAAGTTCTAGCTGAACAATCTTTTAAAAACAATCTCTTTGTTTGTACTGTTTTGAGAGATGCTTTTCAAGGGCACCTCCCCACATGGGCTCCTATAAAGAGATATTGACTACATTTGTACAAGCCAAATCAACAAATAACCAAAAATGATTCTTAAAAGTTCAAGGAAATCTAAGTGTTCAGAAGGCGTTTGGCTCTGCCTCCTGCTCTTCGCGACGCCACCCTATATCAGTGGCTTTGACCTCATACCATAAGAAGAGTCCTTCTGGATAAAGCCAAAGGCCTATCTAGCCCAGCATCTAGTTCTCTCAGTGGCCAAACAAATGTCTAAGCTCAACAGCATTCTCCCCACTTGCGATTCCCAGTCACTGGTCTTCAGGGGTGTACAGCTGCTGTGAATGACAGGGCATGCCTGTCATCCATAGCTTTAATGAATTTGTCTACTCTTTTAAAACCATTCAAGTTGGTGACCATCACTACATGTTCTGCGTTGCAAATTTTTGCCTATGAGATTGTGTGGGCTGAATCCTGAAGCCCTCCCGGCTGAGATATGTAACCATGAAGGAAGCTTTGGGGCAAGGCTGAGGCTTTGGACAAATGATGCCACCCAGACAGGTTAGACGAGACTAAGCCACCCTCTGCCTTCACATGTCCATAGATCAAGCATGCCATCTGAAAAGACTGGACTTCTCCCAGCAAAACTCCAAACGAATCGATCCCTGCTCCTTACAATAATAACCTTAAGCAGTCTCTTTGCCTGCTGGTGGGATCAAAAGCCCCACCAACAAAACACTGTAAATTTGATACATCTCCGCAAGGGCCCACTAGTCACGGGTAATATACATTTGGTAACTAAAGCCCCCTTTCCCCCTGAGTTTTTCTTCTCCTTCTCCTTGTTGTTGGCGTAACCCAATCCCCTTGTCTGCATCTCCCGCTCACCTCATCCCTTACTCTCAGTGGGCCCTCCTGACCCTGCTGCGGTGAAGGGACCGGACAGTAGAAAAACACGTCAAGCATGAAAAGTGGCAAGTTGAGGGCAAACATGACCCCTCCAGCTCCTTGTTAGTGATCTTCTGAGAGTGTGGCAGAGTCAGCTAGAAAGGGAAGGTGGAGGGGACACTTCACAGTGGCAAGATATGGGAGGCTGGGCTTCCTCACTCTTGAGAAAAACTCAACATGTTTTGTTTTAATCATGGGGAGAAGCGCTGGCGTGGCACTGTGTGAGCTGGACTCTGCAGTCCTTCGCAAGGAGGGTTTTCTCAAAACATGCTAAGAAAAACAAAAGTCAGCGAAGGAGGGAGGGGGGGAAGGCAAGAGAGAGGACGGGCCGGACCAGGCCAGCAAGTTCTTCCTTAGGTTTGATAACAGGAAACACGGAGGATGCTGGAGAAAGGAAAATTAATTAGACCGGGAGGGGATGTTTCTCCAGCTATCCTGGAGGATGCTTCATTATGCTGAAAGTGATGTGCATGCAAAGATGTGCTTGAATCAGGTTTAAATCTCAAACACTCTGACCTGTTTCACAGTGTCCTCACTTTTGGGTGCCTCAAAAATATATTGAGGTTTTTTGGGGGGTTTTGTGTTCCAGTTTTGCTAAAGTGAGGCCACATCCACACCATTCATTTAAACTACTATGGTACCACTTTAACCAGTCATGGCTTCCCCCAATGAATTCTGGGAGCTGGAGTTTCTTAAGGGTGCTTAAGAGTTGTTGTTCCCTCCCACAGAGCTACAGTTCTCAGAGTGATTTAACAACCAATCCCTCTCTCCAGGGAAATCTGGGAATTGTAGCTCTGGGAGGGGAATGGGGCCGCCTGACAACTCTTAGTGCCCGTAAAAAACTGCAGCTCTCAGAATTATTGTGTGTGTGTGTGTGTGTAATGCGGTGATTGTTTAAAGAGGTATAATAGTGCTTTAAATGTATGTTATGAATTTGAATGTGGCCTAAATAGGAATGGGTTGTTCTGTCAATTTCCTTTTCACATTTCCACTACAGTTTGTGATTATTCTTATTTTTAGTCCTCAAAAAAAATTCTCGCATGTATAAATGCTAGTTTCGCCTAATATACATATCTGTGTGTGCAGTTTTGTGTAATATACACATCTGTGCCAAGCAATTTCCCTAAAACAATGCATTTATCACAGGTCATTTTCACTAATAGGTGTATTTATTTGCACACTTTACCCCAATAAATGTGTCTTTTTTTAACATATGCCCCCAAATTCAGAGCAGTGCCAATTATGAAGGACAGCTATAATCTGGCTCTCATGTTGCTTTGGAAAGTGAGAATTAGGTAGGTTTGCCATTAAAAGCAAACTGAATCAAAATCTTCTTCCATTCCTAAATGGGAGCTGTGAGGTCTGCAGTTCTTAGGTTTTTGCTCTCTACCTCACTTCTCTAGATATTGCATTCCTCAGTCAAGGAGAATATATGGATGCAAACTGTCTAAAGCACATATAGTTTGTTGCTTCTACCCTAGACCAAATAATGGAATTCACACCCACCGGAGACAGAGATGACCACCAACCTAGATGGCTTTAAAAGAGGATTAGACAAATTCATGGACAAATATACTAGCCAGAATAGCTATGCTCTGCCTCTGTGGTTGGAGGCAACAAGGCTTCTGAATCCCAGTTGCTGGAAACAGCAGAGGAGAGAAACCCCTTGTGCTCAGGTCCTGCTTGCGAGTTTCCCACAGGCATCTGGTTGGTCACTGGGAGAACAGGATTGGCCCGGTCTAGTGATCTCTTCTTCTGTTCATATGTTCTAATGTCAAGTTATAGGGCAACAAATGAATACATGGTAGAGGTGTCTGAGGTTATGCACAGCATGGAGAAAATGAACACTATATGGAGAAACCACCTTTCATAAGCAGCCTGCAAACGGGAAGTGGATATCTTTCCTGTGCCCTCCACCCCCTTCCTGGGGTCTTGCATGGCAGAAAGCACCAGCCATACCTATTTTAAACACAAGTGTAATGGTTTATAGCCCATGGAGGGATAATTACCAAGTACAGAATCACAGATTTTTATAGCAGGCTTTTTCCCAGGGGCGCTGTTAGGGAAACTGCATGTGTCATGTAGCCAATTTAGATAATGATTCTGATAAAGATAAACGGAATTGTTTATTATAAGTAATTGGGCCGGCCACATACCCAGTGACACGGATACGCATGCAGGCTCAAGAAGAGGGGAAGCCATCTTTGGACCCCACTCCCTTAAAAAAAAAAAGAACCATTTGCACTCATACTATCTTTCACAAATTTTGAAGAGAAGAATGTACCTAAGGAGGTTCAGACACAAGTTTCACCCTCACATTCAATTCCCTATGGTTTTTTTTAAAAAATATATTTTTATTGATTTTATAAAACATACAAAAAAGAAATATACGGAAAAAATACAAAAAGCAAAGAAAAAATAAAGAACAAAAACAAAGGACAAAAAATATTTCTTTAACAATATCATATATAATTCTTACTCTGTCGACTTCGTCCTTCCCCCCCTTCCACGTTTCTATTAATGACTAATATAGCACTCTCTTCTTCTTAAACCATTTCTTCTTCTAAAGTACTTATTATAAAAAAAGATCCATTTTAAACACACATTCCCAATATTTCAAAATATCATTTGGATCTAGAAATCTTAGTAATTCTGTTACATTTAAACATATTCCCTTCTTACTATATCTAGTTGCTTCTACAGCCTCTTTGTACTTCCACTTCCCTTACTGTCCATTTTAAATCTTATATTTCTTCTCCAAATAAATCTTAAATTTCTTCCAATCTTCTTCCACCGTCTCCTCTCAATTCCCTATGTTGCATATTGACTGGGTCTGAATTGAGGCCCTCACATTTTTTAAGGGTTTTAAACCACCTTTCAAAGCACACTGTCCTCATGAGGCAACTGACAAGGCTGTATAAACAGTGTTGCCTCCTTGAGATGTTGTTGGATTACAACTCCAATCACCCCTGACTATTGGCTAAACTGGCTGTGGATTATGGGAGTTGTAGTCCAACAGCATCCATAAACCTAAGGGCTGAAGGATTCTTCTCCAAAATGCATGAAAATACAATTCCCACCCCCCACATGTCATCAACAGCCTTCAATAGCCCCCTCCTCCATGAATTTGTCTAATCCTCTTTTAAAGTCTTCTAGGATGGTGGTTGTCACTGCCTCCTATGGAAGTGAGTTCCAAAGTTTAACAGGGACTGGTACGGATTTAACTTGGGATCTTCCGCATGCAAAACAGATCCTTCAGAAATTTGTCCAATCTTCTTTTAAAGCCATCCAATATCAGTCCCTGGTCTCTAAGGCAGCCTGGGGCAAATTTTGATACTAAAGTTCAAAAACTATTGTGATTTTGCAATACAACGAGGCCTACATTGCTTTACGTATTTTGATGGGTTCCACCAAAATTGTCTATTAAGGACTGGAAATAAAATTGAATAGGGAAACCTTCAGTCTTCTCCCAGATTTTTTTTAAAAAAAAACAAACTTTTCTGGAAGTTCTAGAGCCCTGAAGGGATGCTGTACTCAGCTTGCAGCTTTCCCCTTCTTGCAGACATGAGATGTCTCACTGATCCTTCCTTATCTCCCTTGAGATAAGAGGAAACAATGAGTCTCAAGTGGAGCATCTTATCAAGGTTATTAGCGCATGACAAGATACATTTTTCAGCCCTCTATCAATCACCAGCGGATGGCCCCCAATTATAAGGTAATTGCTACTGTTAAGACTTTGACAGCCTTCTCAAGACCAGTTTCCCTACAAGTGCCAGAGGACTGGGAGAGAGAGGAGGGAGGTGGAATCTGCTAAAAAAAAAAAAGTGTGACATTTCCTCTTGTGGCAAAATTAATGGCATTGTTCTCCCAATGCTGCAATTTGGTGTGTGCTTTCGTGTGTTTGGATCTGAGCAAAAGGTTAAATGAGAAACTGCCTGTCAGATTTCCCTTTCAGACATTCATCATTACATTGCCTTCAGGGTAAACTCAGTGGTGGAGCATCTGCTTTCCATGCATAATGTCTCAGGTTGAATCTCTGTCATCTCCAGGTCGAGTTTGAAGAGAACCCAGTCTGAAAACCTGGAGAGCTGATATCTGTCAGTGTGGACCAGGCATAGGCAAACTCGGCCCTCCAGCTGTTTTGGGACTACAACTCGCATCATCCCTGACCACTGGTGCTGTTAGCTAGGGATGATGGGAGTTGTAGTCCCAAAACAGCTGGAGGACCGAGTTTGCCTATGCCTGGTGTGGACAATACAGAGCTAGGCAGACCAATTGGTCTAACAACTCAGTGTAAGGCTCTTATCCTGGGTTCTTATTTAAAGTCAGCTCCACGAGGACTAGAACCTTACTTTATCTTTAGGGGAAGGACCATAGCTGAGTGGTATTGCACATACTTTGCAGGCAGAAGGTCCCATATTGAATCCCCAGCATCTCTGGATAGCCACTGGATAGCCACTGCTGGTTAGGGTGGGCAATACTGAGATAGATGGACCTGTGCTCTGATAACACATGGCAACTTCTGATGTTCGTATGCCTTCTCACAACTTGCAGGAGGAGCCTGACAAAGGCATTTCATGTGTCTCAGATTTTACGCTTCGTTTCTTTCCTCTCCCCCAACACCCCACCGCCTTTGCAGCTTTTCTTTAGAAATTACTTTGGCTAATCAGAAAAATACTCTGCCTTCTCAGCCAAGGCAAATACAGTAAAATAGAAGCAGGTTGCAAAAAATACTGTTTTCCTCTCCATCACGAGACGTCTCCCCCCCCCAAATCTTCCCTCTTTCTCTTTTTCTGCAATCCTAGGGCGTTTTCACACCAATTAAAGCCGAGGGTTTGGAGGAAGGAAAGGGAGCTGGGTTTGCAAATGAGGAAGTGGAGTGGGGGAGAGAGAAAGCACACCATATTTGTTTACATCAGATGGCAAGCACTCCCCATGCCAAATGTATGTTTTAAGTTAATTGCTACATCAGGCCTCCTCTCTGGCTTCCATGAAGAAGATGGTTTCCAACTGCTGAACGTTGATCTCCGCAATGTTTTCCTATATTTGCACACTCTGAAATACCAAGGAGGGTTCCCCCCCCCCTTCAGGAAAAAACGCCAAGATAATTGTGGGCCATTAGTACTTGCTGGAGATTGTTTTATTAATGGAGCCTGGATATTGTGACGATCATGGTTTTAAAAATGCATGGATAACTTTAGACAGACTCCTCTGGCATTTCCCCTTCTCCCTCTCTTGATCCATCAAAAGAAAAAGAATTAAAATGCGCCCAGAGATAAATGCAAATAGTTTGGTTTTTTTAAATAAAAAAACACACACAACCCCACCCCCCTCAGATTCTGGAAGTTTGCTCTTTGCAAATGAACTTAAGTCTAGATGCAAAGCGAAAGGAGCTGAACAGGGTTTATTTAATTGACCTGAAACAAATCCTCAATACAGTCTGTTCCATTGTACAGACTTGAAAGCTGGGTTATGACAGTGAAAGCTATTGTAGGCACTGCAACCTAGTGTCAAGTCAGACCAGGCAACCAATACACAATATGCAAATTTAAGTTTTTAATTTTCACGATTTACTTTTGTGTCTGTTACATGCAGGGGAGAGGCAAGGAGAGATGCAGGAACTAGAAGCCTTGCCTCCAGTCCTGACCAGTAGGTTTTCAGACTACTTTACTGAGATTTCACTCACATTCAAGCATATCCTCCTATCCATAAGGACTAGAAACTTAGGAAGAGATATATCTATAGGGAGGATTTGGGGAAACCACATTCTGCCATGTTCACAAACGTCCATGGGATATGTGCTGCTGTAATGTAAAAGTGGTAATCACACAATCAACTCAAAACATGCACACACATGCTTGGTTTCACCGCTAAGTATTCCTATACAGTACATAACAAAGTATGTAAAAGTGCTATATAATGGAACAAACATATACAGCATAATTAGCTTGTTAGGGGGGGCATAAGAGCAGATTCACTTAGACATATACAAAGATACAACAGCCCAGCTACTTCATCAGTTTTAGTTTTAGTTTAGATTTAAAATAAAGTTTTAGTTTAGATTTAAAAAGTTTTAGTTTAGATTTAAAATAAAAGGTGCCAGGCACATGTATAGATGGGGGAGGGGGAATGCATGAATTTAACAAGGTAAGAAACAAACACAAACAAACAAGAATTCTAAGTCCTTCTTTGCTAGAGCAGTCAACATCATTCCAGTTCGTATACAATACATATCTGGCCTCCAGGCTTTCATTACATCACAGCAACTCAGCCAATGGCTATAGAGAACTTGCAGAAATTGTCTTTCCCACCCACTAAATCCCTGTGACTTTTCCTGAATCAGTCTGGTAAACTGTTGCCAATTGGTTATTTTTGGGTGGTGATGGAGAGAAGAGGCAAATAGGCAAGCTATTTTCCCCCTGTGGCAGCATCTGTGCAGATACCCAAAGATCAGTGACAAGATATCATGTAACTTGAATATGCTTTCTGGGTTGAAGGATTTATATCCTCCTGAAGATGGATGTTCTTAAGGGTTTTCTGTGTGATTATATTGACAACAGGTTATCTGCATGAAGGGGGGGGGGTGATTTTTTGGGGGGAGGGGGAGCCTAGGAAGTGTGATTCAGGGATGGCAGACCATCCCCACCCTACACCAGCAGAGTTTTAGGGTTGGCTGGCCTGGTGAGAATCAAAAACTGGAGGCGCTTTTGGTCGAAAGAGGCCCTGATAAGCTCTACTGACTCGTAACAAATAGAAGTCTGTGATGGATGAGCTGTGGTATAATGTTAGATTAGGGCGTAAACACCCAAAGAGATCTCTTTGACAGACCCCAAGGCTCTCCCTTGTAGAAAACCAAGGGAAGAAAGAGACAGTGGGAGTTCAGCTGTAAAGAAAGAAAACCCCAAACAACTAGATATACGGAGCCATGCCATTTGGTTACAGCTTGTCTGAAACCCTATAGTTCTTTGATAAAATAAAAAAGGAGGGAAAATATTTATCATAAATCATAATCCTCTTGGGCCACATCTGCACTACGCATTTGAAACAGTCCTATACCACTTTGAGCAGGCATGGATTCTCCCCAAGAATGATAGAAGTTGTAGTTTATGAAGGGTGCTCAGAGTTGCAAGGGAAAAGCCCTCTTCCCCTCTCAGAGCTCCTCCTGGCCTGGTACCAGGTGGGGAGAAGAGGGATGGGGAATAACTTCATGTAATTATTTATTTTATTTTATTATTTATTCTATTGCATTTATAACCCACTTTTCCTCCAAATGAGATGAAAGTGGCGTCTGCCCCCCATTTAGTCTCACAACAAACCTGTGAGGTAGTTTAGGCTAAGAGTGAGTGACTGGTCCTCACGGTCACCCAGTGAGCTTCATGGCTGAATAGGGATTTGAACCCTGGTCTCCCAGGTCCCAGTCTACATTGAAAGCTCTACCTACGTAGTTCTCACTTTTTTAAAAAAACTATACTTGAACGGAAACGCAGCCATCCTTGGAAGGCCAACCTCATCCGAATTTTGCAATGTGGTTCTCCAGTACATGTACACAAAGAAAGTGTGCTTTAAGATGCATGTACCAAAAAGCCAGTGGTGGTGTAGTGGTTAAAGTGTCAGACTAGGACCCTGGCAGACCAGGGTTTGAATCACCACTTGGCTATGCAGCTCACTGAGCTCATCTTGGGACAGTCATTGCATCTCAGCCTAACCTACCTCACAGGGATGTTGTGAGGATTAAATGAGGAACGGTAGAAAAACTTTTTTTAAAAAATGCATGTACTAGTGGAAATAACCTAGGGGAAATTGTTTTGTGAAAACAATTTTGTGAATTTTGTTTTGTGAAAATGTGCATGGTAAGCAAAATTGCATACACATGTGTATATTGTGAGAAATCCTAATGGAAATTACGATGACTTCTCATGAGGACTTAAAAAAAAAATCTGGAACAGATACATAAAAGTGGATAACTGATCTTAAGACCCAAAAAACAAGAAACAGAGAGAGATTGCAATTGATGTTTGTTTAGTCGTTTAGTCGTGTCCGACTCTTCGTGACCCCACGGACCATAGCACGCCAGGCAATTGATAGATTGCAATTGATAGATTGCAATTGATAGATTGGCACATCTCTGCTGGGTTTGTTTGTTTGTTTGTTTGTTTGTTTGTTTGTTTATAGAGACCTGGTAGTTTCATCAGCTGCTGTACCAGTCGTTGCTCTCATGTATCTGAATGCCTAGCAACCTATTTGTTATTTATTTAACCAATTTTATATGCCACTTGATTGTGAACAGAATCTCTAAGCAATTTACAAAACTGCAACAGCCATTGACACTATCCCTTGCCCTCCTCTCAATCCTATTTGCATGGCCAGCAACTGAGAATCAGAGATCACCCTGCATTATGGGCCAGGAAGCGAAGTGTCAAGTATGAATGTGAGCATACTGTGTTGAGCAACAGGAAGCAGAGGGAGTTGGCATGATTTCCAAGTTAGGGGGTCTGTCTTTTGAGGGATGTGATATCCCTATGTCCCTGATCAAAAATATACCTCTTTGAGTGTACAGTCATATACTTAGTATATATAAAATCCTGCAGATGGGATAGTGTTAAAAATGCATGTGCAAATCACCCCAGACCCTCTTAAAGTGTGCTTTATTGCTGCTGAAGATTGTGTGTTAACGAATATGTAGAAGCGATGCCAAACGATTTTTTAAATGTTATGAATATAAATTGAGCATCTGAAGCCCTCATTATTAATTCACAAGCTCTTCTTGTCATTAAAAACAACAATAACCAACAATTTCATTTTAATAATCCAGAAAAAAACCACACCCTACGTCACCCAAGCACACACGGTGTGATTCCTAAACATACTTAAAAGCAAGTACCGGTATGAAAGGAGTGATGTTGGAAAGCAGACAATTCTGCCCAGTAACATTGCTGCAACAGAACTCTACACATGGCCTTAAATAAGTCATTATTTCTAAACTTGTATCTATGTCAGCAGAGAAACTTCTTTCAGCCAGAGGGCCGCATTCCCAGCTGGGTAGCTTCCTGGGAGCTACCGTGTTTCTCATATTATAAGACATGTCTTATATTTATTTTTTCCTCAAAAAACCACACTATGGCTTATTTTCAAGGGATGTCTTATTTTTTTCTTCCTCCTCCTGCCACAGCCAGCATTGCTGCTGTGCCTATCACTATGTCTTATTTTCGGGGTATGGCTTATATTTCTTGAATGCTTAAAAATCCTGCTATGGCTTATTTTATGGGTATGTCTTAAAATATGAGAAACAGGGTATATGCTAGTGGTGGGTGGGGCAAGAAGCAAAAGTAGGTAGGGTTGCCAGACTCAATAGAGGACAGGACTTCTGTGCCTTTAATTGCCCTGCTCTCTTTTGAGTCTGGAAACCTTAAAGAGAAGCCAGCAGACCCTTTGCTTGGAAATTAAACAAAGGGTCTGCTGGTTTCTCTTTAAGGTTTCCAGACTCAAAAGAGAGCAGGGCAATTAAAGGCACAGAAGTCCTGTCCTCTATTGAGTCTGGCAACCCTAAAAGTGGGTGGAGCAATAAATGTGAATTTTACCTTTTTTACAGTTGGTTAGGTTCTTCATGCTCACGCACTCCCATCTCTGTCCTCCGCCTGGGTAAGCAAGAGTTCAAGGACAGACAAAAACACTGGAGAACTATGGAAGGCAAGGTTAGTGGGTGGGTGTGGATGTGTGGCCTTCTGAGGGCCACACGGAGAGGCCTGGAGGACTGCATCACTGGCCTGAGCTTCCCCAATGCTAATCTATGCACATGATGACCTCCCTTGTTCTGTTGCTTTGCAGACATTCAGCATCTACCTGGGTTTTCCACTGACCTATAGTTCTATCCCTGCTCTGCTTCGCCCTCAGCCCACCCCACCCGATACGCTTGTGATGTCGATGCTTGGGACTGGCAACCCATGTATCTCATGTATCAGCTTCTGAGCTTCAAGAGCCATCTGGCCAGCACAGCTGAAATCTGAATGCTCAACTCTGATGTTTTTAACCACTTAGATCAAGAAGGCTTATTTACTTCTTATGCCCATTCCCCGGGTATTCTGCACCCACTGTGCAGAGCAAGGCTCTTAGTATTCACAACAGAATTCTTCCTGAGTGGCTGAAGTGAGTGATTTTATTTTATTTTTTCATTGCTTTGGGGGGTTTGTGGGGAGGGCCCCCCGAAATGCTGGCAGTGTTCACTTATGGCCTGATTTGATTCCAATGACAGCATAATAACTGCCCATATTTTTACGAGAAAAATAATAAATAGAGCATAATGGTGAGCTGAGAGTTTACATTCCCAGTGGAAAGGATACATCTGTTAAGATGAGTTTCATTAAATCCTTAACCGAAACAGACAGGCAAATTTTCAAATTGATTCCATCTTTGCACGGGACTTGGTGA
This sequence comes from Zootoca vivipara, assembly GCF_963506605.1. Taxonomy (NCBI): domain Eukaryota; kingdom Metazoa; phylum Chordata; class Lepidosauria; order Squamata; family Lacertidae; genus Zootoca; species Zootoca vivipara. The sequence continues at coordinate 10,281,782 of NC_083294.1, read as the reverse complement.
GGGACTCTGTTGGAGGTGGACAATATGAAGCATTTTGTTTGTTTGTTTGCTTAAGATAAACAAAAAAGGGAAAATAATTCCTGAAAAGGAGCTGTTGTCTCTGCGGGTCACCATTTTAACCTCTCAATTAGATTTGGGATCTACTAATTAGATATAATTCATTAGCTGTGAAAATGAGATCAGAAATCGAGGGCTGCCCTTCAGAATACAGAGCGCTCTTTCTCCCCATCCATCATTGTTTTAAGTAACCAATTTAAAGGCAGACAAATGCATAAGCTGTATTATTACCTTGTCATAACTAGTTAGGGAGAAGGACCTGGATGGAGCTGGCGTTATAAATGGTTTTTATCGCATTACTTTGCAGTTATCTGTCAGCCCCTTTGCTTAAGATGAATGTGGGACATATAATCAAATTATCAAGCTGAGATGCCGGAAAAGGTCGGGGGGGGGGAATGAGAGGAAGGTTTTGTGTTAATTGCTTTGTGTGCATGTGTACACGCTTGTGTGATATTTGCAGTTTCTATACACACCTGGATCGGGACAGAGGACAAATTTTGTTCAGTGAAGTTTTTAATAAAAACCAATGTGATCTATGCTTCCCAAAACAATGTGCAAAGTGAAACACAGTTATCCTCCAAATGATGTGGTCCTCCTACCAAGTAATGTGTACAAAAATCCATACCCTACATAAAATGTGCAAATGGGAAGTCACTTGCAAAAAAGAGGGTTCAATAGGCACAATTGCACAAAAATGTGTATATTAGGAGAAATTTGCACTAAAATTCTGGTGAATTTTCATGTGAACTTTTAAAAAGAAAAGAAAAGAATTGCAAGCTGATGCAAAAATGCTGAACCTAAGAATGAAAAAATGGGAAACCAAGAGAAAGTGAAATTGGCTGATTTGTCCATCCACTCTCCTCGGAAAGCGTCATTTTCTATATACTCCTGGGATACAGTCCACTGATTGGAGGCATCCTTTGGGAGAATGGAAACAATGTGAATTATTTTTTGGATTTTTTTTGGATTTTTGCTTCAAGCCTAGAAGCTTGAAAATTTCTGCTCATTGTTATATTCTCTCTGGATTTCAGTACTCTCACTCCATATGCTTTAACAGGAGCAGTCACTATTTTCTGAAAAAACATTTCCTCTGCTTTGCCCTTGGTGTGAGAACACCTTGTTAATTATTATTATTAGTTGTCACTCTTTAGAGTTCTGCTCCCTTTAAAGAGTCTTTAGAAGTAGACTGGACGGACTACTGTGATGCATTCTATGTGAGGCTACAAGGAAGTTTGAGCTAGTGGGAAATGTGGTGGCTTGTTTGCTTGTTGGGACAAAATGTTGCCATCATGTCATTCTGCTGCTGAATAACTTGCACTGCCTACCAATTATGGTAGCTATCAGGCTGGGTTCAAAATCCTGGCGTACAAAGCCCTATGCAGCTTGTGACCAGGATACCTAAAAGATCACCTCACCCCTAATATACCCAACCAAACACTGATCATTGCAGGAGAGGGCCTCTTGCAGAGACCATCCCAGGGGAAGCTCCATCTCATAAGACAAACGAACTGTTCCTTTAGTGTGGTGATGCCTATATTTCGGAATTATCTACATATCACGGCACATGCTGGTTTCACATTCCTTTTAGCACCTTTGGAAGACCTTCCCTCTTGTAACAAGTCTTTAAAGTGGAAACGGACTGAAATGGTGTTTAGATTTGTTTTTACAGTTATATCATTTCAGGATAGTTTATGGGGAAGTGAAACAAGTAAGCTTTTTAAGTTTTAAGCTTTAAGCACTCTTATCCCCATTGCTTTTATAAATATCAATTTTATTGTTGTATAAAGTGTCACATGTATGATATGTTCTTTGGAATTGTTCTTCCAAAGGAATTTTTATAAGAGCTGGTCTTCGACCATAATAAAGTATTCATATTCATCCAAGTAAGTGAAGTAAGTATATAAATGTAATAGAAGTGAAATCTCTGAGAAGGGCTCATGCCTGGTCACTAAGGTACCACACAGTGCTCAGCCTGCTAGTTACCACTCAGTTTTCAGGGGTGCTGTTGGGTGAATTGTAGACCAGGGATGGGGAGCATGTGGTTGGACTTCAACTCCCATCAGCCCCAGCCAGCATGGTCAGTAGTCAGGAGTGATGGGAACTGGAGTCCGACAACCAGTCCATAGCTCTGTGGTAGAGCACCTGCTTTGCATGCAGAAGGTCCTAGGTTCAATCCTCAGTATCTCCAGGTAGGGCTGGGAGAAACTGTTGCCCCAAACTCTGGAGAGCTGCTGGCAGTTAGCGTAGACTACACTGAGCTTGATCGCTTGGTATGTTGCAGCTTCCCTTGTAGCTGATGCCTCTTCCTGCCTTACCACTAAGCCACCTCACCAGCTAGTGCGTAAGCCATTAGAAAAATATTCGCCCATGCAAATGGTTCAATAGTTGCAGCCCCATTGCTGGGTGCCTTGACTCATCGCTGAACTTTTGAGTTGCCACTGTTGCACATGTGAGACGATGGGGAAACGATACCTGTGTCATTTGATGTGCAGTGTGTGCCTGACTCCCCTGCTCAAAACACTGGAGAACTGCTGCCAGTCAGTGTAAACATTCCTGAGATAGATGGACCTAAGAGTCTGACTCAGTATAGGGCAACTTCTCATGTTCCACTTGTCTGCCTAGCCCAATATTGTCTACTATGCCTGGTAGAAGCTTTCCAGGCAAAGAATAATAGAATCATAGAGTTGGAAGAGACCACGAGGGCCATCCAGTCCAACCCCCTGCCAAGCAGGAAACACAATCAAAGCCTTCTTGACATATGCCTGTCAAGCCTCTGCTTAAAGACCTCCAAAGAAGGAGACTCTACCACACTCCTTGGTAGCAAATTCCACTGCCGAACAGCTCTTACTGTCAGGAAGTTCTTCCTAATGTTTAGGTGGCATCTTCTTTCCTGTAGCTTGAATCCATTGCTCCGTGTCCGCTTCTCTGGAGCAGCAGAAAACAATCTTTCTCCCTCCTCTATATGGCATCCTTTTATATATTTGAACATGGCTATCATATCACCCCTTAACCTTCTCTTCTCCAGGCTAAACATACCCAGCTCCCTAAGCCGTTCCTCATAAGGCATCGTTTCCAGGCCTTTGACCATTTTGGTTGCCCTCTTCTGGACACGTTCCCATCTCCTGTGAACATGGTATTTCTACCTGCTGCATCAGCATTGTAAGGGCCAAAGCCTTGTTTTTATTGGGTCATGTTGTAGATTTTTCCTTCCTTCCTTCCTTCCTTCCTTCCTTCCTTCCTTCCTTCCTTCCTTCCTTCCTTCCTTCCTTCCCCCCATCCGTACTCACCAGTCTGTCCTTTCTAAGTGTCAAATGAAAAAAGCAAACAAACCCAAGCTTTTGCATCTACCAGCAGGTGGGTAGCAATTCACTAATGATCCATTTGCCCCTTTGACCCTCTCCTATGAACTGGCATTTTGAAAGATGCTCTCTTGTTTCCCCTCCTCCTTGAGGATCGGGGAGAGAAGAGGCCTTGGTGGCAAATTTGTTTTGTACTTCCACCACCACCCCTGTGACATTCAAAATGTCCCTTATTGAGAAGCCGCCCTTCTGTTCCCTCCTTGGTTTTCTCCCTCTTTCCCATGCACCCACCCCACTTTTGATGCCAAAGTTTGATAAACGGCACCCATCTCCTGGCACTAATGAATGAGGACCAAGTACCGCATGGCACTTGTCTGCTTGATGGGGGTTTCCTGGATGCGCTGTAATTGTTGCATTACTTATGTGATGGAAATGTGGCTCTCAGGGGGGATCATTCGAATGAGGAACAGCCTCCTGGGTAGCGTGGCGGTGTGGTGAGCAAAGCATCACGGTGCTGAATTAAGGTGCAGTAATTATTTCCTCGTGAGGGCCTTTTTGTTTTGTTTCATTTTGGAGACACTTCTGGAAGACAGGACCCAAAAAAATTGGCCTAGAGCACCGCTGATGGGAGGGGGGGGGGAAAATGATATGTCTTCCTTGCTTTTGTCTTATTTTATTTCTTGTGTGACTGATCCTGGTGGCAAAGCACCTGGGGATTGAGTCCTAGTGGGAAGAGGAGGAGGAGACTTTGCCCTCCAGGCTCATCAGGGAAATAAAAGCTGACAAGGCGCCTAAGGCTTGGTTGCACACATTGGGGGAGCTGCTGATTCTATTGTAGGTATTAAAACCAGTAACCTGCCTGCTTTGCAAATGTGACACCTGGGAGATTCTCTATTCAAGCGGGAGGTGGGAGACCTTCTGCCCCTTGTTCGGTGCCTGAGGCGTTGGGACACCGGTTGAGGAGAGGAACCTGCTACCCCTTGGCTGCCGGTGGCAAAACACCCCCACCACCTCTAAACATTGAAGATCATCTTCATTATTCATCCAGCCGCGCTTGAAAACAGCTGGTCTTCAAGGGAAATTACCTAATGAATCAACAATAAAGCTATTGTGTAGGCGTGACATTTGGGATCATAAATTAATGCCTTAGAGAGACTGACCACACTTGTCTGGTTTGGGGCACATTACACCCTGTTCAGCTGCCTGCTTTACATAAATGAGAACGGGGGTTGTGTGTGTGTGTGTGTGTGCGCGCTGGTGGGAGAACAGATCTCCCACTCATGTACACCCCCATTTATAAACTAAGCACCAAAATAATTTACTGCTATTATTGGAGGTCTTTTTTATGAATTGCATGTGCTTTTATAATACTGCATTTTAAAAAACCCTATGCTTATGATCTTAAAACTGTTGTAAGTCTCTTGGAGACACGTGTGTGTGTGTGTGTGTGTGTGTGGTGACTAACAAGTTCAGGTAACAGTAGTAGGCATAGTAAATTTTTATAATGATAAACTGTACTCCATTTCCCTTTTATTTTCTCAATCCCTGCTCTGTCTTTTCATTTCCAAACAGCCCATCCGTAGTGTTTCTGGGCAAAACAAGGGAGGGAGATTTGTGGGGTAGGGTGGACAGCATGTGCAATTTGGGTTTTTCATATACTTTCCATTTGCAATGACAGTCTTTGTTGTGTCATATTTATCTTCAAATTAAATGTGGAATTTAAATATTTCTCGAAGGGGAAATATAAACAAGGTGGTGGTATGCAAGCAGTTCGCTGGTTTTACTTTTTTATAATTTCTTTTTTTCATTATGGTTTGTTTCATTTGGAGATGGGCAGCTGGGGGTGGGAGGGATGGGGGGAGAGTCATATGGATCTGCCTGTCTCGCACGCGCCTGCTCCACAGGGGCTCTCTCTCTCAGAAATGATTCCAGCCCCGTGGAAGGAGAACATGGAGATAATCCATTCCGCACTGTCCCTTAAATGATCTGGACATGCCTTCCATATTTAAGGATGCTTTAGTTCATGCAAAACATGCTTGAAAGATTATCGTTGTAAAACATGCTTCTCGTTTGCATTTTTTATTTATTGCAGGTAGTAGTTGGCTACATAATGCTTACTCTTTTGAAATTGCGTGTATTAGATAGGACCACATTCAGTGGGCATCACTGAGGCCCATCCATTTCGGTGGGCTATCTCCAAGTTCCACTCAGATAAGGCCCATTGAAATGAATGGATCTAAATTAGTCATGTCTGTTATTTTCAGTATGTCTACTTTGAGTAGGATTAGCATTGGATGCAACCCAGTGAACCTCCCTTGAGTAAGAGCATAGAATCATAGAATTGTAACACATAGGTAGCTAATGGTTAAATCAAAGGAAAAATATACAGTGATGGCCCATTGTTTGGCTGGACATACAGGGAGAATGAAATACAGTGGTGCCTCGCTAGACGAATGCCCTGTAAGACTAATTTTTCGCTTAACGAAGAGATTTTTCGAGCGGAGTTTGCCTCGCAAGACGAATTCGTTTTGTGAAAAATTTGTCTAGCGAATCGCGGTTTCCCATAGGAATGCATTGAAATTAAATTAATGCGTTCCTATGGGATTCACTAGATGAATTTTTCGCAAAACGAATTGACTCACAGAACGAATTAAATTCATCTAGCGAGGCACCACTGTATAGTGTCTTTTGTCTTTTTTACATAATTTTTAAATGAAACTTTTCATCATATAATACAATAGAGAATGAAATATAGTTTCTGTAGAAGATTCTTCTCTGTGTTTGTCCCAACAACATATTGTAGAACCAGTTTCTTCGGGTTGAGTACTATGAGCCTTTTCATAACTATCTCTCACTTTTTCTTTTCTTCTTTAAAAAAGGACAACACTGACTCTTTTTGCCAGATTTCTCGGGGGCAAAACACATACTTTGTTTTAGTCACATTCTCAGTTTCAAGGAATGGAACATGTCTAGTAGGAAGTATGTATTCTTATGCAAGGGGAAGCAGAAATGAGATCAAGCTTGTTTGAGCAAGTTTTTCAGAATTCACTTTCCCTGTGACCATTGCTCTGTCAGATCTCTCCTCCTTGGCTGGTGGTGGTTCCTTTCAAAAAGATTGAAAACAAAATGCTGCTATGTAAAATGCTATTTATAGTCATGAACCTGCTAGCTTTTCAGTCATCGCCTGTGTTTCATGTGGAAGAGAACGTGGCTTTAATTGTCATGATGCCTCCCCTAAAACCAAACAGGAGAAGACATATAGGAGAGAAGCTTTAAATTATGCATTTTGGAGGGTTTGACCAAACCTCTGGCTTTATATACACTATTTACACAATGGGTCCCATCTGATTGGCTGATTCTGCTTCCCTCCTGGAGCCTGATTGGGCTGCTCTTGCAGGCCAATCAGGTTGTTGCATTCTAGGATCCTACCTGCCTATTGTTCTAGGATCCAAGCTTAGTACATAACAGTGCTGATGCCTAGCCTTTTAGGGGTGCGTATTTTACATTGAAATGGAGTGCACACGGACATCACAAGGGTGTTAGCAAAGATTCAGAGGGTAGATAATAGAATCATAGAATGCTGGAGTTGGAAGGAATCCCAAGGGCCATCTAATCCAACACCCTAAAATGCAGGAATCTCAATCCTAAAATGCAGGAATCTCATAAATGACAGATGGCCATCCAACCTCTGCTTAAAAACCTCCAAGGAAGGAGAGTCCCCCATCTCTTGTGGGAGTCCATTCCACTGCAGAACAGCTCTTACTGTCATAATGTTCTTCCTGATGTTTAGTTGGAATCTCCTTTCTTGTAACTTGAAGCCATTGGTTTGGGTCCTACCTTCTGCTACAGGAGAAAACATAATCCATGTGACAGTATTTTAGATGTTTGGAGATGGTTATCATATCACTTCTCTCAGTCTTCTCTTTACATGGCTGAACATACCTGATTCCCTCAACTATTCCTCATACGGCTTGATTTCCAGACCGTTTATCATCTTGGTCACATTCCAGCTTGTCAATATCTTTCTTACATTGTGGTGCCCAGAACAAGACACTGTACTCCAGGTGGGGTGTGACTAAGGCAGAATACAGTGGTACTATTACTTCCCTTGATCTGGACACTATACTTCTCTTGATGTAACCTAGAATAGCATTAGCTTTTTGCTGCTGCATTACACTATTGACTCATGTTAAGCTATATTTGTGTAGCTAGTTCTTCCTGTCTAAGTGTAGAACTTTATACCTGTCGCTTGTGAAATTCATTTTGTTAGCATTGGCCCAGGTTTCCAGTCTGTTGAGCTGGGGGCAGTGCCAGATTTACATATAAGCTAAATAAGCGATAGCTTAGGGCCCCACTCTCTTGAGCCCCCCCCCCCAAATTAAAGGAAATAAACCTGGATGTACATTTTCAAAATATAAGATAAGTTCAACAATTACCTTGATGAAATACATATTTTGTTATGTGCAAATGACTTTAGATACCTATTAGGTCCATAAATTACCGTACAGCATATATTCAACACAAAAAACGGTGACAATTTGTTGCTGACAAAGGACAGCTGGACATATAAAAGGGCCCCATTACCTTCAGTAGCTTAGGGCCTCATCAAACCTAAATCTGGTCCTGCCTGGGGGGAAATAGCTGAAAGCTCAGGTAGAGAGCCATTGAGCAAGGAATTAGTGGCAGCTCCTCCACCTCCTCTTCTCTATTGCTGTTGTTTTCTTGTTCTTTCCCTCTGGGTCAGAGTGAGAGGCGTGTGAACAAGCAGCTTCCAGTAGTGAAGAGAAGAAGCAAGTCTAGAGGGTTCTTGCCCACAGGCCTTTGGCAGGTGCCTGATCATGCCGACACTCGGCGCCAGCACTAAGAAGCGTCATGGCGCAAAGCCAGGCAGTACCTGATCAGGTGATGTGGCTGTAATCTCATAGACTGGAAGCCTCAGGAGATGTAAATACCCAATGTCGCTGTCTGACTTATTTACACCAGAGACGGGGAATTGGTGCTCGCCTTAGATGCTGCTGGCCTACAACTCCTGTCAGTCGCTGCCAGCAGGGCCAATGGCCAGAATATTACCACTGTTGGGGGCAGCTTTGCTTCTAAATACCAGTTGCTGGAAACCACAGGAGGGGAGTGTTGCAGCTGAGGTCATCCTGTTTGATGGTTTCCTTTGGGCATCTGATTGGCCACTTTGAGAATAGGATGCTGAACTAGGTGGGCCATCCAGCGGTCTCTTCTCATGTTCTTATGATTGGAGTTATACTCCCAACCACCTAAGGTCCGCAGCTTCCTCCACTCTTGCTATAGACCAGGCACCACCAAAATTTGGCCCTCCAGATGTTTCGGACTACAATTCCCATCTTCCCCGACCACTGGTCCTGTTAGCTAGGGATCATGGGAGTTGTAGGCCAAAACATCTGGAGGGCCGCAGTTTGGGGGTGCCTGATATAGACAATACTGAGGTAATTATGGCCTGGCTTGGCAACCGCCTATGTACCTCTATATGGAGTTATGGGGCAGTTTTCTAAAGGTCAGGTTTCTAACAAGCAGGCAGCTGCTAGAGAGTTGAGCCTGGTACTGTTGGGAAATGTGCTTTGTTTAAAATGGGGTTTCAAAACCCTGCTTTTCCACCACGGTGGCCTTCAAAGAGCTTGCAAATTTGAACAATGTAAAAAAAGATAGCAACAAGCATGGCTGAAACGTGTGAACCATGAGCAGCTTAAAGCAGGCTAATGCTTAAAAATAACACTCAGGATGGATTTAGCCTGGCACCTGAAAGGTAACAGTGAAGGCACCAGGCCAGGAAGCATCTTTCACATTTGGGTCACTGATCTTATCATTGCGATTATTGGTTTAGTGGTGGCAAAGGTAATAATGACAAATAGTGCGGTGATAGAGTGTTAAGCGATTGCAATCTTGCTTATAACCTCTAGATCCCTGCAAGGTTGTCCTTTCTGGTTTAGTGGGCAGGAAATTGAGGATGAGGGATGCCTGGTTTATGTAAGGCCACTGTGCCTTCACCCATAACTCCATGGCTGAGGAAAGCTATGAAGCTCAGTCACCCCCAGGTTGATGACCAACACTGTCACGTACTGAGCTGAGCCAACTTTTGTGGTTGTTCATCTGTCTCTTCCTAATTGCTACTAATGACATAGTGCACATAGGCTGGGAGGAATCTAATAAGAAATCAAAACAAAGGTGTTTGTTCAGGAAGGTTTAGAAACTCCAGGGAGGCCCCTTGGTTGGTGCCAGCACTTAGCAAGGCTGGGCAAGTGCAAGAGCCTTCACTATTAACACATGAAGCTACCATATACTGACTGAGTCAGATCATTGTCCCATCCAGCATTACTTACTATAGACTGGCAGGGGCCTCCCAGAATCTCAGACAAGTTTTCTCCCCCATCCGATTTGCTGTGTATCTCTAAAGAGACATCAAGGGTTAAACATGTCTCCTTCTGTGTGTCTTTGTGTATACATAAAAATATTAAAATGTTGTTATGCTCTGCAGTTTGCATGGCTCCTGACAGTGTGATGAATGGCAGGTCCGCCCAGGCAAGCTTGCTAAACTGCTGGGTGGAGGGCTTCCCTGCTCTGTTTAATGTGCCTGCAGCAAGGTTTAATGGGAAAAGGGGTCCGTCACCCACTTCACAGAGCAAGCTCCTCCCCTCTCCTATAAAGGGGGGTGGAAGTTAGGAAAAGCTGGGAGAGAGAGGAGCCTAGGTGAGGTGGTTGGTGATGTGTAAAGGTAGGGGGGTTGTCAGATGAGGAGGCTAGGCAGTTGTCAAAGGGGTAGGTGGGTTTGGCAAGCAGAACGAGCAGGGCTGGAGTCCCCAGATGAATTCATTACCACCAGTGGTGGATCTACGTTTTTGGAACCCTGAAGCTTGAACTGTCATGGGAGCTCCACAACCAGAGACAACTGTGGTCTGGGTAACCACAGTTAACCTCTTCAATGGGGTTGTTCCATGACAGATCACCATACCTTTACAACATCTGTGCTACTGACTCTCAAGCTTTGGGATTGTAGAAATATATACAACAACAAAAAATCATCAATTTGAGGTGTGTCACTCAAATGGCGTCTAACTGACTGAAATTTTTTAAGCAATGTGGACTAAAGTTGCTTATTGGGCCCCTTTGGGATTACGGGCCCTGAAACCAAACCTTCATTAGTTCCATCCTGATTACTACACACCACAGGGATGCCATGCTACCAAGGTGCAGCTGGACTCAAACTCCCATCAACCACAGCTAACCTGGCTAACTGTCAGGGATTATGGACACCGTAATCCCAACAATCTCTGTAGAGCATGATAGTGGTTTACCCCTGACTAGGGACGCGGGTGGCGCTGTGGTCTGAACCACAGAGCCTAGGGCTTGCCGATCAGAAGGTCAGCGGTTTGAATCCCTGCGACGGGGTGAGCTCCCGTTGCTCGGTCCCTGCTCCTGCCAACCTAGCAGTGCGAAAGCACGTCAAGTGCAAGTAGATAAATAGGTACCACTCCGGCAGGAAGGTAAACGTCGTTTCCATGCGCTGCTCTGGTTTGCAGAAGCGGCTTAGTCATGCTGGCCACATGACCCGGAAGCTGTCTGTGGACAAGCGCCGGCTCCCTCAGCCTATAGAGCGAGATGAGTGCCGCAACCCCACAGTTGTCCGCAACTGGACCTAATGGTCAGGGGTACCTTTACCTTTAGGGATGGGGAAGAAATTTGATTCTGCTCATGTTTAAAGGCAGACCTACCTACCTAATTCTTACTTTGCAAAACAGTACATGAACCGAAGCACAGCTACCCTTTGAAATCCACGCTTCTCTGAGATTTGCAGCGGAGGTCTCCAGCCCAGTAATGTTTACAAAGATGTGCACATACTAAGGTAAAGTGTGCATAAAAATGCCCAATATTCATGAAAACAGTGAACAAAAATGTGTTGTGTTAGGTCAAATTGCTGTGTAAAGATGTTTTATATTGGGCTGACTTGCATACAAATATGTGTATATGAGGAGAAATTCACACTATAATGCTGATGAATTTTCACCAGGACTTAAAAATATCACCTTCCCTATCAGCCCATCACCCATTCCCACCCACCCCCACCACCCTTTGTATATACATAAGGGTCTGGCTCTTCTGTTTCAGTGTATCTGAAGAAGTGTGCATGCACACGGAAGCTCATACCAAAATAAAAACTTAGTTGGTCTTTAAGGTGCCACTGAAGGAATTTTTTTTTATTTTGCTTCGACTCAGACCAACACGGCTACCTACCTGTAACCTTCCCTATTGTAATAATGCAAGAAGTGGCCTGATGGGTCAGGCAAGTAGCTCATCCAGTGAAGCAGTCTGTTTCCACAGGGCAGAGTAAACCTGGTACCCCATGATGGGCCGCTTGGAAGAAGGACCTGAGCACAAGAGCAACTTTCCCCTCCTGCAGATGCCAGCAGCTGGCATTCAGAAGCATACTTCCTCCAGAAGTTGAGGTAGAACATAGTCATTAGGACTGGTAGCCTTATTCTCCTCTACTGATTTGTATAAGGCCAATCTCTAAAGACTTCTGCTGGGACACTGAGCACCTGCTTGTCATGTGAGGAATGCCACTGGAAAATAATATCGATAGCATTGGTACTGGGGAATGTTGACTGTCAGTATGTTTCATGCTCTTTTTTTATTTTTTGATATGCTTCAAATCAGGAAAAGGGAACTGGTGTTCCCTTCAGATGTTGATGGACTCAAACTCGCAATAGCTGCAGCTGGCAATGCCCATGAAAGTGGGTGTTGATGGTGGCTTTCAAAACACAGAAGTGCTTGTTTGCTCGCTTGGTGCTTTAAATACCACCTCCTGATAGAATCCCCACCTTTCAAACTTCATTGTTGTCATTGTCCACCTCCCCGCTCTCTGGCAATTCATTCCCTCCTCCATGTTTTTCGGAAGTTGCCTTCCCCTTAATTACCAAAAAGCCACTCCAGGCTTGGATCTGTACAGAGAGAGATGTGTGGGGTTAAGGCTCCAAGTAGCAGCTGTGGGTTTCGGCCTTCGGACCTAGCAGGTTGCCATGGCAATGGTGGCAAATTCCTTCTTGGCTCTTCAAAGTGAAAGACATATTTGTTTTGCAGGCACAACTTGGGACCACAAAAGCTGGCTCTGTTGGTCTCTCTGTCTCTCTCTCTGTCTCTCTCTCCCCCTCTCTCTTTGAGGGGAAGCGGGGGGGGGGCTTCCTAACACCTGCCAATCTGCACTTTGTCCCCTTTTCAAGCCCCCCGCTGGCCAGAAATTCAAATATTTTCCCCCCTTTTGCTAATCTCCGTTGTAATCTGGAGAACATTGGGGCTTTCATGTTCACAGGTTAAACAGTTTTTTCTTACACCCACACACTGCTCTCTCCCTCTCCCTCTCCCTCTCTGACTCCATGTTCATCATTGGATTTATCTCCCTCAGTGAACAAACTGGAAGTGGTGTGTGTGTGTGTGTGTGTGTGTGTGTGTGTGTGTGTGTGTGTCTCCCCGTGTGTGAAATCATACTGCTAGCTTGAAAAATGGCACAAACGTTTTTTATAGATGTTATTATAAGGGTAGCCCAGTGCCCTTCCATCCATTGTGGCACACAAGTTGGTGTCCAGGTGTCCTCATGCCCTCCTTTAGGGAGGACAGCCCTCTGTTTAAAGAGCTGCCCATTCGAAATCTGTTTTAATGATAAAGCCCGCTAAGAAGGGAAGAGTGACGAGTAGGGGGGCCTCTCAGAGTTCCCCAGCAACCATTATCCCCTGGACAGCAGACTGAGTAAGCACACCATTCGCCCGGTCATGGTTTTGCTCCCCACCAGGGTGAGATGGATTGTACATCTATTTAAATGATCATTCCCCCCCTTTAAATGTACATCTATACATATTAGCATAAGAACACTTCACACACTCGCTTGTCTCCTCTTTTTTGAGTGATGCATTTATTCTTTTTGAGAGGGGCCATAGCTCAGTGGTAGAGCATCTGCCTTGCACAGGGAAGGCCCTGCTTAATTCAGCCCTTTAGAACTATGAGGACTAGAATCTTAATTTATGTTTAGGGGAAGGGACACAGCTCAGAGGTAGAACATCTGCTTTGCAGTGAAAAAGCCCCGGGTTCATTCCCCAATGGCATCTCCAGGTAAGGCTGTGGGAGTATTCCCTGCCCAAAACCCTGGGGAGTTGCTGCCAGTCAGTGTCACCAATACTGAGCTAGATGAACCAATGGTCTGACTAAATATAAGCAGATTTCCTATATGCCCCGTTATTTATGTGAGAGGACCATAGCTCAGCAGTAGAATATCTGTCTTGTATTCAGAAGTTCTCAAGCGGCAATCCCCACCCCCTCGAGGTTGGAGGAGACTTCCCATCTGAAATCCAGAGAACTGCTGCCAACCAGTGTAGACAGTACTGAACTAAATTGACTGATGGGTCTGACTTGGTATAAGTTAGCTTCCTAGGTTCCTGTTTAAAGTCAGCTCTTTATTCAGGACCACATTCACTAGAACAGTGTTTCTCAACCTTTTTTGGGCCACGGCACACTTGTTCCGTGAAAAAAATCACGAGGCACACCACCATTAAAAAAGTTAAAAAATTTAACTCTGTGCCGCCCTATATTATAATTATGACTGTAAGAAACACTTGCCAAATATTGCTTTCCAGCGGGTCAGTGTTGTTTATTGGCGGCCGCCTGGCTCGTTTGCACTGAGCTTTGGGAAAGAGGAGGAGAAATATTGCTTTCCGGCGGGTCAGTGTTGTGTACGTGACAATGCAAATCGCCCTTCTCGTCGCCGCACATCGCGGCACACCAGCCAGCGTCTCGCGGCACACTAGAGTGCCGCGGAACAGTGGTTGAGAAATGCTGCACTAGAATCTTGGTCAGCTTTCTATGTTCCTCTTTTTCCTTTCTGTTTCAGGGGCCAGCTTATAGCATCAGCTGCCGCAACTTTGATTAAGCTGGGCCTTGATGGTGTTACTTGAAAAACATTCCCGAAGAACTTTTACCTTTAGAAAACAGTAGCAAAGATTTGATGCCCTGATATTGGTTCTTTGCAAGACCGATGTGGGGAATGTTACAGCGTATTTTGATTACCTTTTTTTAAAAAAGAGGCCCCTTCCTGTTTGCTATCTTTGCTTGTCTGCCAGGTAGAGCTTATACGCGGCCAATATTTTGACAGAGACCACATGGCAACAGAAGGTTTCTGCCATCCTTCAGCTCGCAGCTCTCTCCATACAAAGTATTCCCTGTAAAGCCTGTGATGTAGAGCAAGGAAAACCTTGCTGAGTAATTTCTCACCTCTGCTACTGACAAGCTGAGCTCACCTTCACTCTGTTGGTTGAAACCCTTGTGCAATAGGGGACCAACACACATAAAGGTTTCCCACAGGCTTTTGGCTGGCCATGGAATGCTGGACTAAGGTTCACACCTTTTCGCTTTCCATTCATACATCTGCTCTAACTTCATTGTACCTAGAACAGGCATTCCCAAACTTCGGCCCTCCAGATGTTTTGGACTACAATTCCCATCATCCCTGACCACTGGTCCTGTTAGCTAGGGATCTTGGGAGTTGTAGGCCAAAACATCTGGAGGGCCGCAGTTTGGAGATGCCTGACCTAGAAGGTAGAGCATCCTCCCTGAATGCAGAAGGTCCCAGGTTCAACCCACAAGGGCATCTCCAGGTAGGGCTGGGGCAAACTCCACCTTGAAATCCTGGACAGCTGTGCCAGTCAGTGTCATCAATATTGAGTGTAAAGATGGCAGCTGCCATTAAAAATATTACCTGGAGAAAATGCTGCAAAGCATCCTTCTTTTTCTAGGCAAGGAAGTGGAGAGGTCAGAAGAAAAGGGGGAAAACCCACATTTTCTCAGAAGATAATGTTGGCTCAGCTGTTCTCCAAATTGGTAACTGGAGGACTGCTCTGGACTCCCTTATGGTGTATGAATTTTGCTGCCCAAGGAACCCAGTTTTTTACTCAGATAGCCTGCATCTCCATTGGCTTCTGTTATTGAAGGGGTGCAAAAACACAAGGTGCAAGTAAGGGGTGTGGCCTAGGGAGAGGGGGTGTGGCCTGGCAAAGAGTTTCAAGAGCCAGATCAAGAGACTTAGCTGAGTCCCTGTGTTACGAGCTGGTGCTTTATCGTTTCTGGTTAAGCTGTACTGTATAGAGACAACTGTGGGAAAATGTAGTAAATGGGACACATCTGTGGTTTTCGTAAATTCATTTTCCATCGGTTTTACTTAGTTATTCAGATTTTAATAAGCTCTTCACCCTCCCTGCCACTCAGTTCACTTCATGTCTTATAATAAGAGACGGCACTTGCCTCCCACCTCCTAAGCTGCAATTCCCCATCGTTCCCATTGGGTTGGGGGGGGGACATCTAGCCCTCTCATAAGATCAGGCTCCTTGAGTGCCCATTATCTCATAAAAGCTGGCCCAATCCCTCCCTGATTTTCTTATTAGGGATGTGGCTTGAATACCTTCTCCCCGCCCTGTCTCCCAGACACAGAGGTTTGCTGTGTATATAATCCCAACAATAATCTAGGCCTGATTTCACCTAATTAAATCCTGTCCAAACATCCCGCTCTGTGCCAATATCTCCAAAGACAACGAAAACATCCAAATAAATTGCGGAGGTGGGTAAAGGGCAGGCAAGGGTTCCCCAGACACAGCATTCATAAAAAACGAAAAGAAAAAAAAAACACACACAAAACCCACCAGGCCTTTAATCCTGTATCTTTTGAAAAATAGCAACGTCCTTTAAAATGCAAGGGTCACTTTTTTCCCTTTGCCCTCAGCTCCGAGAAGTGGAATTCTTCATTAAACAGCAGCTGGGTCATCATCCCTACAAAAGCTGGTCTAATATCCTGCCAGCTTATGGGGCGGGAGTGGGGGGAGATCCCCAATCAAATCATGATGTACACAGAGAATGGACGGTCATTTTCGATTAAGGAGGCCACTTCAGATCCTGCCTTGACACCAGCTTTTCTCCAGCTTTTCGGAGGTGGGATTATCCTCTGCGTCTATTTAATTACACATCAGAAGGAGGGGTGAAAGAAGCTTGGGGTGGGGAGAGAGGAGGCTATTGATTGCCTCTTTAGAGTCAGAGTTAAGTCAAATAACATAGCTGGGAGGCTGAACTTTTCATGGAGGCAATTTCTCGGTACAGAGGCATTCGCAAACAAGCCTTCACCAGCAAGAAGGCTCTGCGCCGTCTCCAATTAATATCCACAGCCGATTGATGCGAAGGAGCTTTAAGCTCTAGATCTGTATTCCCATCCAGGCCAGAAATTCCTGTCCCAGCCCTTTAAGGGAACAGATGTCATATTTATTTATGAAAGTGGGAGAGAGACAAAGAAAAGATGAAAGCTGATTTCGATTCCTGATAGTTCCCTCCACCCTCTAGATTTTTCCTCCTCTTTATTTTGTGCCTTAAAAAATTATTGTTTTGATTTTTAAAATCTTTTTGCCTAGGACAATGCCCCCCCACCCCCGCCAGTCCTGAGATGTAGCTTGAGATACATCCAAGATTCCTGATTAAAAGCAGTTTAGCATCATAAGGAAGCTGCCACTTCCAACGTTGGGCCACATCTGACAGTGATTAAACGAAGCAAGCTATTAGATTTTTTTTCCTAAGGAAACAATAGTTAAATATCTCTCCACAAGTATGAAACACTTTATGGTACTGTCTCTGGTCTGGCTCATTTTAAATTGACTTGGATGGAACAGACCCAGTACGTCTAACCAGTAGGTTATTACCTGGTGCCCAAGAATTTACAATCAGTTATATGTGGGAGGTATCCCGCCACCCCCACCCCCAAGCCTAGTTTCAGCCTGTCTTTCATACACATGGCATATACCATAAAGATGTCGTTTTTGTAGCAGGGCAAGTTTAAGGTGTGTGTGTGTGTGTGTGTGTGTGTGTGTGTGTGTGTGTGTGTGGCAATTAAAGGGACTGTGGATGTCTGAGACAGAATCAGGGTTGCAACCTCTGGAAAATCCTGCTGCATCATATTCTATGTACTGTACATAATGCTCTGTCTTTCCTGACTTGGGGCCCAGGTACATTGTTGTGCATTAAAGCCTTTTCCTGAGGGGTTCAAAAGTTGATGCCATGAATGCACGCAGAGGGGAGAGGTCGTTGCAGGATCTACGGTACCCCCAAATGATTGCATGCATTAGAACAGGTGCAGAGTGCCTGCACATGCAGCTGTATTTGCTAAGCTACATTATAACGAATGTGTGTAGCTTAGGGCATGCCACTTCCCCACACACATGTGTGTGCGCGCACACATACATACATGTTAATTATACCTGCTTGAAATACCTGCATTTTACAAGAAGGAAATGGAGGGTATATGGAGTGGAAAACAGATACATACAGATAAAATGGCTATGGTGCTAGGATGTTCATGCACCCCTGCTTTACCTAGGACAGCCCTCTATTGAGAGGAGTTCTCTATTTGAACAGCTGAAAGGAGAGCAGAGTTATTAACTGGAGAGTAAGCTGATCAGGCACACAGGTCAGCTGGGTCTAGGCTACCCCACTGTGGTGACATGTAAGGTGGTAACTAAGAAATAAATGCCCAAGTTTGCTTTATTCCCTTCTTCCTCCCAATCCCTTTTCCTTTTATGTCATGTATTTTGGTTAGTGAGCCTGGGCAAACAGCTGAGCAGGCATGTGGGTGACCTGGTTGCAATCTGGACAGGGGCAAGATGTATTACATTGTCATTTAAGTGGCAGAAATCGTGCCCAAATTTACACCTGTGCTTATAAATTAGCATAAGCAAGCTTTATGCAAATCCATGTCCTCTTTAGTTCTCTTTATTTGTCAGCATGTAAGTGGACACCCTATAGAGTATAAGCACATATACCGTAACTTGTATGCTCATTTAGTTTTTGGGGCCAGAGGGTGGGGAAGATTCTGCTTTATTTATACCAGGAATAGGGAAATCTGCGGCACTCCAGATGTGGTGGGACTTGAACTCCCATCAGCCCCAGAGCCAATGGTCAAGGACAACGGGAGCTGTAGTCTGACAACATCTGCTGCTGGATCAGACAAAAGGTTCTATCTCCCATTTCAGAAAGCTGAAATGAAATACTGTAACATGAACATATATTGCCCAGGGTGACTTAAAATGCTTGATTTGTCTGAGGAAAGGGAAGCGGCATTTCTACATCAAAGATGTAGAATGAAGGTGACTTCAGGCTAGGGATCAGGGGTGGGGGCAGATTTTATTTGTTTTGCATTTCAAAGTGAACCTAATTTCCAAAATGATACATCAGTAGAAATGCAACCATTCTTTAAAACTCACACTTATCTGAATTTTGCTATGCAGTTCTCTAATCAAGTAGGGTGTCTAAAAATACATATGCTGGGGTATAGTGTCAATTTAAGTGTATGGTATATTATTCAACAGTTCTATGATTCTAGAAGATAACATGCAAAATGTATAATTTTAGGAGAAATGGCTTTGTAAAAAAATGTGTATATTGGGCAAAATTGCATACAAACATGTATCTTAGGAGAAATTGGCATTAAATGCTCATGAATTTTCATGAGTACTTAGAAAAGGTTTCTCAGTCTAGTGGAGAACTGAGCTTTGTCTTTAGTCTTATGATGGTAGTTTCACATCATTTATATATTTTACGTTGTACACTGCTTGGAGGTTATTTTAAAAGCAAGTAATTTAGAACTGCTTCTATAGAAATACATTTATAAAATTATTCATGGTATGGAAAAGTGCAATACAGGAATTCAGGGTCTTTCAATGAATTTGACAGGGCATTCAAGACAGAGAAAAGGAAAGAATTGAGGCACAGTCAGGTTATAGAACTCACCACCACATGATGGAAAACTTCCAGCCCAGGGCCAAAATGTGGCCCCAAGCTTCTCTGGCCCTTGTAACTCTTGCCAGTTCAAACACTGCAAGACATCTGGTCAATCATGGTGGGAAGCAAGATGCTGGACTAAATAAACCAGATGTGGTCCTCCAGATGCTGATGAATTCCAGTTCCCATCATCTCTGGCCACTGGCCATATTTGTTGTGGCTAATGGAGGGCCAAAGGTTTCCCCCATATCTGAGACTGACCTTGTGCTCTTATCTAGCCAGGCTTTTCTTCTTATTTTCTTCTGAGCTGAAGGTTTTGAAGAATTATTCAGGCTAGATCAGGGGTTGTCAACCTGGTCCCTACCACCCACTAGTGGGCATTTCAGGATTCTAGGTGGGCGGTAGGGGGTTCTACGGCACAAGCTGAATCATCCTTCCATTGAGCACTGGTGGGCAGTAAGGAAATTTTACCATCAAGAAAGATGCATTAGTGGGCAGTAGGTATAAAAAGGTTGACTACCCCTGGGCTAGATCTTAAACCAGGCACCCCCAAACTCAGCCCACCAGATTTTTTTTGGACTACAACTCCCATCGCCCCTAGCTAACAGGACCAGTGGTCAGGGATGATGGGAACTGTAGTCCCCAAACAGTTGGAGGGCCGAGTTTGGGGATGCCTGTCTTAAACAGAGCAAAACAAGCAAGTGGGGATAAAAGGATGGGGAGAGAGGGGGGGAACTCCCACCCTGGCCTGCCATTTGTTGGGTTTTTTTTTAAAAAAATCCTTGTCAAGAAATAAAAGATGTCCAGAAAAATAGTTTTCTGTGAGATGAACTGGAGGCAAAACATCCCCCCCAAAAAAGAGAGAAATCTGTTTTTTTATCACAGTCAACTCACTTAAAGACTTTAGCTAGTATGTTTTGAATTAAATATATCATGGCACTTAGCCAAAGAAGATTGAGGGATTCATTCAGCTTGAAAGCTTGTAGTGGCAACTTGCCCTGATATTGACAAAGGGGCAGAAAAGTGAGCAATTTGATCCAATGGAGTCTAAAGATGCCCAGAAGGTTTTTTAATGTGTCTAGGGTCAGACAGCCTTTCTGAAGCTCCACCTCAACTATGGATAAGAACTGGAACTTAGTAACAGAGCATCTGCCTTGTACACAGATGGTCTCTACTTCGATCCCTGGCATCTTCAGGTAGGGCTAGGAGAGATTTTTGCCTGAAACTCCAAAGCCTCTGCCAGTTAGGGTTTACAGTACTGGGCTAAATGGACTAATGAACTGACTCTGTATAAGGCAGCTTCCTAGGTTCCTTCTCACCAGTGCTTTTCTTCCAGGAAAAAAATGGTGCCTTTACTGTGTACCCTTGAGTACTCCCAGTAAAAAACTTTCTTTTTTAAAAAAATAGATATTTATTGATTTTCACAGTAGAAAAGGGATTTACAGAGGTTTAGAAAGGATGGGGGAGATACAAAAAAGCAAAAATACAAAAGTCAGGAAAAACAGAAAAAACCAGAAAATAAAAAAGAAAAAATAGAAAAAAAACTTTCTACCCATTCCTTTTCACCCTTTAATTGGCACAAGGATGAATTTGACAGGTTTTGAACAGTTGTGACAGGGTTCTGTTGACAATTCCACACTCTCGTCATTCCCATTCATAAATAGCAGGAGGGGAAAGCAGAGAAAGTCAAGAAGATGTATGCCACTCAGCCCTTAAACATGATTCTAATTATGCTTGTTCCTGTTGTTTTGAGAGAGCAGTGGGTGGGGATGGAATGTTAAGAGCTGTCAGCAGGCCCTCTGCTCAACTGACATGGTTTTGATAGAACATATGAAGTTGCCATTGCATTGAGTCAGACAGTCCTTCCATCTAGTTCAGTGGATGGGGAACCTTTTTCCACCCAAAGGCCGCATTCCCTTTGGGAAGGAAACCTTCCAGGTGCTTTTCACATGGCAGGAGTGGGTGGGACCAGGGGCAAAAGTGGGCAGGGCAATTAATGCATGCTTCCCTCTTCGTACAATAGTTCCTACACACACATTTCCACACACCCCTCCCTCTCTGCTTTCCATCCAGGCAAGCAAGAGGCGTGCTCAAAGTTCAAGGCCACCTCCCAGCCAGGCAAAAAATGCTCAAGGAGAGTGCAAAGCAGGGTTGGTATGGGGTGTTGCTGGAAGAGGGGTGTAGTTTGGAGAGAGTCCAAGGGCCAAATCGAGAGGCCTAGAGGGCTGCATTTGGCCCCAGGGCCTGATATTCCCTCATCCAACTCAATATTGCCTTCTCTGACTGGCAGTGGCTTTCCGGGGTCTTTAGAAGAAAGAGTTTCCTTCCCCATCAGTTTTAGCAAGAGAAGGCAAAATATGAAATTGGCGTCTCCTACATGCAAAAGCAGGTGTTCTTCCACTAATTAGGAGAGGATGCTCTCCTCTTAAAGAAACCTACACGTTGCTTCCCTCTGCAAAGTGATTTTCAAATGGGGGGCCCCTGGGCCATCATCAGAAGCCTTTCAGGAGATCTTCCATGAGTAGACTATGATGGATGGCAAGCTTCCCAGAAAGGGCGACTTGCGTGCTACCTCTGATGCTGATGGTCATCTTCACCTGGAATATGCAAGGAGCATTTGCTAATTTCTAGTATGTACACTTGGCAATTCATGCACCATGTGTTTAAAGCGCATTTAAAGCACTTGACTTCTGCCAAAAGAATCCTACGAATTGTCATTTGCTCCTCAGAGAGATAGAATTACCAGCACCCTTCATGAACCACAGTTCCCGGGATTCTTGGGGGGGGGGAGGGAATTCAAGCAATTCCCTGATGGTACAAGTCATTTGACAGTGGCACAGACTGTCACAGGAGGTGCAGGCTCTCCTTCATTAGAGGTTTTTAAGCAGGGACTGGATGGCCAACCTATCAGGGATGCCTTAGAATCAGAATTCCTGCATTGGCAGAGGGAAAGACAAAAGGACCTTCAGGGTCCCTCTAGGATTCTATGACCTTCGGCACAGTGTTCTACCCCTGAGCTGTGGCACCTCCCAGTTTGTCACATCTCACTTCCTCCATCTGATCATCTAAATGGTGTAAAGACAAAATGGCAGCCATCAAGTGGGTGAGAACCTCCTCTTGGTATGTCACGGAGCAGTGCACAGCAGTAGCCTCAGAGACTCTGGAGATGAATATCAAAAGCTCCTGTGTCTTGCCCTTGGCTTCTCTAAAACTCCGGTTTCTGTCATGCAAGCAATTCTGTGGGCTGATCCCGGTAAATGGATGGCCCTCTGTGGCTACTGCCAATGGGCCTAGATTAATAGGACATCTCTTCCAGAAAGACGACTCTTCGACCTCCTTTGACACAACATTATTTTATTGCATTGTGGAGAATAATGTCATGAAGGATGCCAGCGCATCTATCAGCAATAAGGCCAAATTGAATATCTAGGGCCCAGAGAGATGTTAAAGCAGAGAAGGAGGTTGCCAGGAATCAAGAAACCCATGTTTTCCTCTCTTCTCTTTTCATATTGATGTGATCCAGGAAATCAGTGCAAGGGGAAGGTCAAGCTTTTTCTTAGACCCCTGAGCCTGTGCATCTCTTTGGTCAACCTGCAGCAAACCTGGAACAGTGGTGCTCATTCCTCTGGGTTGGTTGGGGAACCACCACAATGGCTGGTTGTTTGCTCTGTGTCTCCCTGAGCCAAAGTGAGATGTGGGTTTGGTAAGCAGGCTGCAGTAGTGACGAGGAGGAGCAGGTGCAGGGGGTTGTTGTCAGTGGGTCCCCTGATGGAGTATGGGTCCCCTGCAGGTGATTGACCATGCTGGCCCTTTGTGCTAGGCAAAGAGAAACTGTGGTTCTGACTGTGAGCTGAGGGACAGGAGGCAGAGATTCCTTAGGCTTTAATTGTATACCTTATCATCCACATGCAGGAGGCTGTGGAAGTACAACTGCCAAAGGGCAAGTGCCAAAGGGAACTTCCTCAAAGGAGTTTGGCATTTGTTTGACATCCCAAAAGCAAGAATCTGACCCATCTTAGAGTGTGTCTTTCTACCCTTATTACAACATCACATGAATAGAGAACTCCTTAAAAGGCCTGTCTCAGGAGTTAGGAACCTGTGGCCCTCCAGGTGTTCCTGGACTCCAACTCCCATCAGCCCCAGCTGGCCAGACCAATGGTCAAGGATGATGGAAGTTGTAGTCCAGCAACATCCAGAAGGCCACAAGTTCCCCAGCCCTTCCCTACCACTACTGTGACTAGCTTACATTGCACATCTTGGTTTAAGTACACAATTGGTTCCGGAAGTCTGTACTTAACCTGAAGCGTACTTAACCTGAAGCGAACTTTCCCATTGAAAGGAATGGGAAGTGGATTAATCCGTTCCAGACGGGTCCACAGAGTACTTAAACTGAAAGTACTCAAACTGAAGCGTACTTAAACCGAGGTATGACTGTATTTGAACCAAAGGGCTGAAGCATTTATTGAGTGGTGTCTTTCCTGTATTGTTCCTTCCATAGCTTAGTGATAAACCACCTGCTTTGCATGCAGAAAGCAGAGCCATAGCTGGGGAGCTAGCTGTGGGGCTAGCCAGGTTTCTTTGCTCTGATTGAAGCCTCCAAAGGGGTGCCATTGAGGCTCCCAGCCCCCCTCCCTCTGTGTGTGTACACCAGCAGCACTGGGTATAGGGCCATGCTCCCCATTCCCCACCTGGCACACAAGCAGCAGCATGGCGGGGGCAGGATTCTTGTGTGGCACAGCACACAAGCGCTCACATGCCAGGTGGGGGAGGTATGTGTCACATGGCTCGTCACATGCTGCACACCGTCAATGTGTGTGTGTGTGGGGGGGGTCAAGTCGGCTACCCTGGTGTGTACACAAATGCTTGGAGGGTGGGGGTGCCAAACTGGGTCTTTGACCCAGATGAAATAAAGCCTAGTTTCTGCCCAGCTTCAATCTTCCCAGGTTCAATCCTCAGCATCTCCAGGTTGGTTTGGGAATGTCCCTTGCCTGAAACCATGGAAAGCTGCTAACCATGCAATGTCAACAGTACTAAGCTTGATGGACCAATTATCTGACACCGTATAAGGGAGCTTCCTGTGTACCTATACACTTTTGAGAACAGGGGCGGTGCTGAGGTGGAGTGGGTGGTGAAAGCAGCAGATTCCCATGCCCTTCTGTGTGCTGGGCAACAGAAATTATAAGGACATCAGACAAGTTTGGGGGGGAAAGAGAGATCCAGGTGGAAACTGTCTCCGCTGCTTGGATGACAGCTAATGTTTGCCAGGGAACAATGCTTTTCCACAGATCCCTTGGGGACTTCCAAGCGAGCCATGGAAAGCCAGCCACGGTGATGAAATTGGGAAGAACTACTATTGTGTGTTCTGTTGGTCCGAGTAAACACAGAGGCCTCTCCCACCACAGGTACACAGTTGCTATTTGGACAGCTGCACTGTCCGTTTTGAAGGATAGTGCCTCTTGGCAGCCATCAAGGCTGGCTGGATACAAGGCTCACAGTGAGTCGTAGGTCACCATGGAGATGGTGGAGGCGCTCCCCCCCCCGACCGAGCAGCACAGATGGGGGTGGGGGGCATCTTGATGCGATTCAAGGGAACCAAGCAAAGCGTGGTTAGAGGTGCGGCAGACGTGATGTGGCCTTAGCGTCAGAAAGTGCCGCTGTGTTGCAAGAGCATCAGACAAATTCATGGAGATGTGGCTATCAGTAGTTACTAGCTCTTATTGCTTTGCTCTGTCCCTGACAGTGTGCCTCTGGATGCCAGTTGCTGGGATTCACAAGTGAGGATAGTTACTTACCGGTACTGTCATGCTCAGGTCCTGCTTGTGGGCTTCATGGAGGAAACTGGCTGGCCATTGTGCGAACAGAAGGCTGGACTAGATGGGCCACTGGTCTGGCCCAGCAAGACTCTTCTGATGTGCTAATGAGGTGTCCAGCCCTGCCCTGGAGTTGAAAGGAACAGTTGCAAAATAGCAATTGGATCTCAAATGAATTCTTTTTAAAATGATGATGATGATGGCTCAGATTTATGTTGAGGAAATGTGGTGTGCGCTAGGATCTTGCAATCTATACCAGGCTGTAGGAGAGGGAGATGGGTGGGACTCCATGGCCCCTCCAGCCACTTTATTGAAACACCAGCTCCATCAACCTCCCTCCCCCAAACTGTCATCTCCAGCAGCTATTCATAGAATCATAGGATTGTAGAGTTGGAAGGGACCCTAAGGATCATTTAGTCCAACCCCTGGCATCTGTGACAGATGGCCATCCAACCTCTGCTTAAAAACCTCCAACAAAGGCAATGCTGGCTGAGGCTGATGGGAGCTGCAGTCCAAAACATCTGGAGGACCCCAGATTTATTTATCAGATTTATATCTCTACCTTTCCTCCCAGGAGCAAATGGCGTACATGGCATTTCCTCTCACCATTCCAGTCCCACAATGACACGTCAGGCTATAGGATAGGGAGAGAGATGAGACGGCCAAGCCTCTCTGCATCGCCTCTGCTGAAAGACCAGCAATGTTTGACTCCCAGCTCTCCTTGAACTGTTTCCATTGTAGCTGCTCATTGCAAGAACTCTGTAACTAAGTGCCAGAGTTTGCTTTCCCCCCTATTCCATCCGTCTCTCCTTTCCTTTTGTGTTATGTCTTTCAAATTGTAAACCTAAGGGCAGGGTCTCTTTCATTTAATGACATTTCCAAGCTTTTCTGGATCCTTTTTTTTTTCAGTTGAAGAGCAGGGTAGAAATGTTTTAAGTAATTACTTCCAGGAAAAACAACAGAGGCTTAATGGGAAAGGCAATATCTGGGTAATATTTAAGGAGTAATGTAGGGAAAGAGAGTGGGGGAGGGGGGAAGGATCATGCAGACCTGGGTGGATGTCAAAATTCTGGACATTGAGTTCAGATTCCTGCTTGCCCACGAATATCATTTGGAAAGGCTATAGCTTGGTAGTAGAGCACCTGCTTTGCATCCAGAAGGCCCCAGGTTCTATCCCAGGATTTTCCAGGTAGGGCTGGGAGAAACCTCTGTCTGAAGCCCTGGAGTCTTACTACCAGTTAGGGTAGACAACTCTTGGCTAGATGGACTACTGACCTGACTCCATATAAGGCTGCTTCGTATCATGAGTAGCCTGGATGAGTTGGTTCATCAACCAACCTGGCTCCACAAGGCATGATGGAAGGAGAGATAAAGTCCGGGATGCTGCTGTAGTTGCATCTTGTGCTGAGCAGAAGCGTTCGGCTACATGGCCTCTAGGATACCATTCCACTCTAAAATGTGATTAATTTTGCAGGTTCCAGTTCTAAAATAGTGTGTGGACAACCGTACGGGAGTCACCCCTGAACTTTTCTTTCCTTGCTGTATTTACTTAATAACAGCCTGTCTCATCATTGGTTTCAGAATCACAAGAGTATAGACCCCAAAGAGACAACATATAGGAGAAGTGACAGGGTTGGTATTGTCTACTCAGGGGTCAGCAATTTTTTTCAGCAGGGGGCCAGTCCACTGTCCCTCAGACCTTGTGGTGGGCCAGACTATATATATATATATATATATATATATATATATATATATATATATATATATTGGGGGGGGGACGAATTCCTATGCCCCACAAATAACCCAGAGATGCATTTTAAATAAAAGCACACATTCTACTCATGTAAAAACATGCTGATTCCTGGACCGTCCGCAGGCCAGATTAAGAAGCCGATCTGGCCCCCGGGCCTTAGTTTGCCTCCCATGGTCTACTCTACATTGACTGTCAGCTACTCTCCAGTGTTTCGAAAAGGAATATTTCAGCTGCTTTCCGAAATGACAGTTTTCCTGGCCTCTTTCCTGGTAATTTACTCCTTTGATAATAGTCCCAGCTAAGCAGTTTTGGCTTACTTCTGAGCAGACCTGCATGGCATTGGGAATTCTAATCTTTACTCTGAATTAATTAGCACAAGGGTTTGGGGGCTCTGGCTCCTCCCAGTGTTGGCCCCGCCCACTACCAGCATGTTGTCTCCAAGGGATGGTCCCCAGAGAATGTGGCCTTTGATTACAAAAAGGAACATACCTTATACCATAGCAGACTATGGGCCCATCTAGCTCAGTACTGTGGTAAGGATTTACTTCTACACCACCTTGTTCTTACTCAGGCGAGGGACTACCTTTTAAACAAAACACAGAACCAAGGAAATTAATTCAAGTCCTGTATCCAGGAGGGATCCAGCATTTATTATAGCTATGGCAATACAGCAGAGCTCACCTTAATGTGGTTGTTCGAGACAAATCGCCAGGTAAGAGGGAGTATCTTCTCCCCTGCAATTGCTTTTGAGTGCCCCAAATGTATCCAGGCCATTTGGTCTCAAAGGTCGTACTTCTATCACTGTTCTTCTGGCAAGCGGCCTTCATCGGGCTGTTGACATTGCTTCCTTTATTTAACTTCCCTTGCTTCTCCTTTTCTCCAGGAAGCTTCAAGGTGTTTTTTTAAAAAAAACATTCCAGTGCTGACTCATGATAGAATAATATCCTGGAGGGTCATTTGTGCCACTTTCAAGGTCAGATCAGAAAGGAATGCCGTGTTGGAGTCATAAAATGCAGGCACACATCAAGCCTAATACGTTCTAGCCAAAGGTTCAACACGATTAAAAGTGAAACATGGAAACATTATTAAAATAAAAAAATATACACATTGGGTCTCTAATTCTTGTATCAGTAGTGCCTACACTGGCTGGCAGTGGCTTGCCAGGATTTCAAATGGGATATTCCCAACTCTACTTTGAGATGGAAGGGATCAAACTAGGCACCTTCTGCATGCAGAGCTGATGCTCTGACTACTGAGCTATGGCCCTTCTCCAGCATAGGAAGCTGCCTTATAATGATTTGGACCATTGGTCCATCCAGCTCAGTGTTGTCACTGACCAGCAGCAGCTTTCCTGATTTTAGAATGGAGTCTCTCCCTACCTGGAGATGCCAGGGATCAAACATGGGACTTTCTGCATTCAAGGTAGATGAGTATGTACCTTCTTTGCAAGGTTGCCCATCCCTGTTTTATGGAGTCAATATTTGGCCCATGTATTGCCTGTTCTGACTGGCAGCAGCTTTTCATTATCACAGCCAGGAGACCTTCACATTAACTGCTATTATCTGATCCTTTAAAACAGAGGTTCTGGGGACAGAATAAGGGATACCTTTTGCATAAGGCAAGTCACACAGATGATCCACCTCCAAGCTATTATTTTGTTCCACCAATATTTGTCTGTGATTCCTGTTCTTCTATTTGAGGAGTCCCTGACAATCCTCCAAGGAACACCACACTGTTCTATGGGAAGCACATTGAAAAGCACCGTCACAGATTCCTGGTTTTGGTCCAGCATTGTCTCTCTTGGATCTGAATACCTGCAGAGGGATCATTTCAAAATTGCCCGATGTTGCTGTGTTGTTATTGCCTTGCTCTTTACATGGGAAGTCTTTAGATTATCTGTTTCAGTCCTCTGCACTAATGTGGGTGGAGGAAGAATGGGTGGTGGTGTTGATTTGGGAACTGGTGGCCAGGACAACGAATGCTATTTTCATTCTTCCAGCCTCTCTTGTCTACCCACCCCCCCCCTCTGTTTGGCAACTGTTCCTTGGAACCTCTTGCAGAATTTTGTACAATCCTCCAGCCGGCCTCCAGTGAAATGCCAAGAGTTAGAAAGCTTAGAAGACCGGCTCAGCCAGTGACACTTAATTTGAAGTGTCTGCCTAGCAGCCAAGAAAGCCACAAACATACCAGGAGGCTGGCAATTCTTTTGCCCTAGCAACGTTGGCCTGACCCCTGAGGCAAAGGTAAAGCTTGAGGAAGGACAAGAGGGGTTTTAGGAAAGTGTAACTCTTGCTAAACCTAGGGCTGCCCCATTCGTCCGGATTTTCCTGGGATTTCAAAGGCAGAATTGACGTCTAGGGAAATTTCAAAAGGCGGCACTTTGTCCTGGATCTTAGGCAAGTCTTTCAAAAAGTCATGCTTTTTGATTTTTTTTGAAATATGGCAACCCTAGCTAAACAGCTTGCTTGTTGCTTGCCAACAATTGCATTCCCTCCAACATTTCCCCAATGAAAATAGAGACGTTCTGTCCTACACCAGGAAGCTTCTCCCACGTTTGATCTCGCCGCACACATAGATGCCATATACAGTGGTACCTCGGGTTAAGAACTTAATTCGTTTTGGAGGTCCATTCTTAACCTGAAACTGTTCTTAACCTAGAATCATAGAATCATAGAGTTGGAAGAGACCACAAGGGCCATCCAGTCCAACCCCCTGCCAAGCAGGAAACACCATCAAAGCATTCTTGACATATGCCTGTCAAGCCTCTGCTTAAAGACCTCCAAAGAAGGAGACTCCACCACACTCCTTGGCAGCAAGTTCCACTGTCGAACAGCTCTTACTGTCAGGAAGTTCTTCCTAATGTTTAGGTGGAATCTTCTTTCTTGTAGTTTGAATCCATTGCTCCGTGTCCGCTTCTCTGGAGCAGCAGAAAACAACCTATCTCCCTCCTAAAGCACCACTTTAGCACCACTTTAGCTAATTGGGCCTCCCGCTGCTGCCATGCCGCCGGAGCATGATTTCTGTTCTCATCCTGAAGCAAAGTTCTTAACCTGAGGTACTATTTCTGGTTTAGCGGAGTCTGTAACCTGAAGCGTCTGTAACCTGAAGTGTCTGTAACCCAAGGTACCACTGTACATATATACATCTGTCATCTTGAGCCAATTACAACCTCTCAGCTTAATCTACCTCACAGGATTGTTGTAAAGAAAAAAATGTGTGAGGGAAGGGATCATGTAGAACACCTTCAACAGATAAATGGAATTAAATAGAATTCTCGCTGTAAGCTTCCTTGAGTCCCTGTCAGTGAAAAAGGCAGATGATAATAATAATAATAATAATAATAATAATAATAGAAACTCTGGGAATAATCAGGAACATACCAGAGAGTAACATACCAGAGAGTAAATCCTGTGGAACTTAGTGGGACTTAGTTCTGAGTAAAAATGCTTCAGATTGCAGTGTAAGGCTGCACAGTCTTTACCCAGTTACCTGGGAGTAAGCGCTATTGAATACAGTACGACTTCCTTCTGAGTAGACAGTGTAAGACTCCATTTGCAATAAAGGAATAAACATTCCACGTGTTTTCTAAGAAATGGCTCACTGAAGCATTGCAATTAAAGAATTTAAAGTGGATTGGTGACTTTTCTTTTAAAATTATAGGGAGGGCTTTCTATGCCAGCTTCGCCATTTCCTTCATTTGGTGCATGTATTTTATTTTCAATAGAAACAGGACTCTGTTTTTGTCCGAGCGCGTGCACACACACACCACTTTTAATTGTTCTCCGAGATGTGGAACTTAATTTAACCATATACATTAATAGAAGCCATCCATATAAGTATCTAAGCAAGAATCATTTGCATTGCACTGAGGGCTTTTTCTCACATTATTATGCTCACCCATTTCCCCTGATCCTCTCTTTACTGTGGAACAATCTTGGATGGTTCCACCCCCACCCCACCCCCAGCTGCCTCTGATTCTTGTTGCCGGAAGTGGAGCCACAAGAGCAGCTTGCTTTTTTATATATATATATAGCCTGGAAGAAACCACTTTCTTTAATTTCTGCTGGGTGAACAAAAATTAAAGAATTTGGCACATGGATAAAGAGAGTCAATGTTCTTTGCAGGGTAGTTTGCCCAAGAAAAGTGGATTTTAAAGAGCAGCTGGAACAATCTACAGATCAGGAAATTGTCTTTTGTGAGCAGGGAAATACTGTGTGTGTGCAGAAGAAGCACTGCCTGATGCTTCCACAGCATAAAAGCTAGAAACCTGACTTATTTATTTATTTCTGAGGACTGATACTGATTGGTGTTTTTTAAAAGCTGATTAGTTAGATTTTTTATGAAGATGTTTTAATTTTTTTAGTGATGTTCTGTTCAATTTCACTTGAATTGTGCATTGCCCTGGGGCGCTAATGGCTGAAGGCTGGTTTTATAAGAAATAAAAACATATATATATATTAAAAATTGCAGTAAATACTTAGCTGACAAATCTACAAAATTTTAATTAGTTGAAGCTTTTAAACAGTCAATTGCAGGATACACCCACAGTCTTTAAGCTGACTGCAGTCTCTCTCTCTCTCTCTCTCTCTCTCTCTCTCTCTCTCTCTCTCTCTCACACACACACACACACACACACACACACACACACACAGCCCCAGACACCCTGCTAACAATCCACTGACAAACTTACAAATCCTTCAGTTCATCACTCAATAATCAAGGTTCTGCATGTTGCCAAAACTGCCTCTGGCTGTACCAGCCACCGTCAGAAACTTGGCCTTAAGTGCAAATGAAGGATAAAGAGATGAGCGGGCGGGCAGAACGTGGGGGATTGTCCGTCTGTTGCTGACTGCACACAGATTGCTCTGCGATTGATAGATGGATGGGCAGAGCTGAGTTTCAGAAATGGCTAATGATCAAGGAGGCTTCCTCCTCCGAAAGGGTTAACGTGGATCTTTTTAATTGTCAAAAGAGCTCCGGGCTATTAGGGTTGGCATATTCTTCAATAATCTGTTTTATTTTTACCTGCTGGGAGCTTAATTAAAAAACAAAGAGGCTCAATTTAAAGCCCATTACTATGCTAATTTTGTAGGAACTGGGCTGCGATTAAGAAGCTTTAAAAGGGGGAGTTTAGTTTGCCCTGGGGGAATGGGTTGGAGGCCGTTTTGATTTCGTTTCATTAGCTAGCTACAATTATTTATAAACTAAATGGAAATCATGATATTAAAGAGTAATAAAAAAAACCTAGTGCCTATGTATTATTGAGTAGCGGAAGTTTCTCCTTCCCTCACCCCTCCCTTTCCCGTTTTTTAATTTAGCGTCAAAACGTGCCCGGTCTTTATTACTGTGACTTGCAGTTAACACAGCTAAATGCAGTTGTTAAATATAAGACGCCTTTTATATGGGCCCATAAATTCAGAGCTGTCTGCTCTGCCTTCCCTATAGATCACATGAATAAGTTTATAAAGACATCAACGTGACAATAAAGATGAAGCGCAGAGCTGTTTGGGCACAGAGTTTTATGAGACTGTAGTCAAAGAAGTCTTTTAACTGAGAATAAATTATTTTAAGATGCATGGTTTGTAAGACAGGGTGGGTTTGGGGATGGACGCAGAAGAGGCAAGCCTGCAATTGCATTTGGCCAAAGAGCCAAGCAGGGGTTAATAGCATATATATTATATGGATATCAGGAATAGAGTAAGTTACCTTACCTTGGGTCAGACCATTGGTTCATCTGTTGTTGTTTAGTCGTGTCCGACTCTTCGTGACCCCATGGGCCATAGCATGCCAGGCACTCCTGTCTTCCACTGCCTCTCGCAACTTGGTCAAACTCATGTTCATGTAGCTCAGGCCAAACTGACTGGTAGCAGCTGTCCAGGGTTTCAGACTGAGGTCTCTCCCAGCCCTGTCTGAAGATGCTGGGGATTGAACCTGGGACTTTCTGCGTATGAAGCCGATATTCTACCACTGAGCTATATCCCTTCCCAGGTGCATAGGAAGCTGCCTTACACTGAGACAGAGCCTTGGTCTATCTAGCTAGGTGTAGTCTACACTGACTGGTAGCAAGTCTCCAGTGTTTCAGACTGGGGTCTCTCTCCGCCCTACCTGGAGATGGTAGGGATTCAACCTTGGTGGTATTATCATTATCATTATGCCCTATGTGGAGGAACCACCTGTACTATCCTAAGTCTAGCACTGCATCTGGAGTGTTATCCCAGACATAAATGCATATTTTAATAGAAGGGTCAGGCACAGTTCATAAGTTGAGGATGTTGGAGAATTGTGGATGCTGACAGCGAGAGTAATGCCACATAGGTCTGTTACACATGTTATGCTGCTGGACTAGAGAGGTGTTGTGACTGATATCCTCTGATTTCTTTATATATAATGGAGATTGGAGATTGTCTAGCTGTCAGGAGCAAGTGGGCCAAGAACTAGCAGCCTCCTGAGCTCTGTCCAGCTGCCCACTAAGGTTCGCCTAGAGCAGTGGTTCCCAATTGGTGGGATTGCACTTCTATCTTCCAGCATAACTCTGCCCACCTGGGCAGCCATTGGCTCCCCTGCATTTGACCTAGTTCTAAATGGTTCCAGGGAAAAGCTGGAATTTGGTTTTGCCTGTATGATTGTTTGGGTGCCATCTTATCTGTGCCTTTCTTTTCTATTCTTCTGCCTTTCTATTCCGCAGTGCTTACATCTTCCTCCCTGTTCAGGCCTTTTGTAAATTCTGCCGCTGTTGTCCCTTCTGAGTTGTGATCCTATACTAGAGATGGGGCACCTCGGGCCTGGGGACTAGTTGTGGTCCTGCTGGCTTCTCTGTCTGGCCCTTGGAACTCCCCATAGATTGATGAAGTTGGAAAAGACCATAAGGGTCATCTGGTACAATCCCCTGAAATACAGGAATCTTTCGCCCAATTTGGGGCTTTAACCCACAACTCTGAGATTAAGAGTCTCATGCTTTACTGAGTTCACCCCAAGCCACACACCCTTGAGCGAAGCATTCTATTGTAACCAATAAAATTGGTCAAAGAAATTAAGATACCTGAAGTATGAAGGTATTTGAAGAAGTGTGCATGCACATGAAAGCTTATACCAAGAACAAAATTAGTTGGTCTCTAAGGTGCTACTGGACAATTAAAAAAAAATTCAAAGAAATGAGTTTGGGTCTAGCTGCAGAGCTGCCTCAGGGCACAAAAGGTCAACATTGTTGGACAACATTGTTCTTTTTTTAAAGGTGCATTTGGGGTGAGGTATCTGTGTTATTTATGACTCCAAGAATCACCTGTTTGCATCCTTCCCATAATAGAACACACGTACCCTACTCGAAGAAAACTAGCCTCCCAAGAAGGGTTTTAATCTTGCCTTCTCCCTGAAATGCTACTTTTCTGATGAGGGAAAGGTTGCTGCTTTTAAAAGTGGAAAAGACATTCAAATATGTTATCCCACACATGCATTCAGGAGTGTTAAGCAGCTATACCACTTGTGGGACAGGCCGTGGAGGGGTGGGGAGTAGCTGTTACAACTGACAGTTAGGCATATGAACCTTCAAGAACATGAGTTTAAAGTCAAATTGGTCAAAGGACTGAGCCTGGGCCTAGCCTCAGAGGTGCCTCAGGGCATGAAAGGTCATATGATGGAGGGGTTTTCAAAGTAGTGCATTTGGGGGGTGGGCAATTGTTTGAAAAGGCTAACTGGAAGCCCGAGGTCTTTCAGATGTCCCACCCCCACCCCGTCCCCCTGAGCTGCCGCCTGACCTGGCCTATACCTTCACATTCTTCCTTTCATGACTGACACAGTGGGTATGTGCCTCCAGGCGGCCGGTGAGCTTGCCATGGCTCCCGCATCAAAGCAACTGTTTACAGATGGTTTGCGTTGGATGCCCCATAAACAGTATTCTTTTTGTCTCCGAAATAAAAAGCAGCTTAAGCTCTTAATGATAAGGAATTTTTTTTTTTGGTACTTTGCGAGCCAAGGAGGGTGAGCCGGCGGCTGGCTTAGCCGGCCGGAATGTGCCTCTGTGCTTCTGCAAAACCCCTTTTGTTCCTGCCTTTGTAGATTCTGAAGTGGGGAACATCTTTAGGAGCAAATCAGCAGCAGCATGCAGTGAAACCTTAAGATTCTGCACTTTGATAGGGCCCTAATCGGCTCAAAAGGCATTCTGTGGTTGTTGCCTTTTCCGAGGGGTGGGGTGGTTCCTCTGGGCTTTACCACCTGCAAAAGGCTCTTGATGGGTGGAATTCTGGTTGCCTTGTCTCAAAGAGAGAGAGAGAGAGAGAGTAGATTATGAAGAGCTGGGGAACTGCAGATGAAGGCAATCAGAACAATCCCGGAGTTGCAGAATCTTCCCTACAAATGTTTGAGAGAACTTCCAGACTCTGTTTGCTGAGCATTTGGCCTGATCTGTTTGCAGGGAGATTAGACTGACACTGTCTATTTAATAAGTGTCCACTCTGATTTGTTTACGTGGAGGTTAGATGATGGTTGCATCAAAGCAAGGGTGAGCCCCACTTTCCAGTGCATTTCTCCATCACTTTCCTTACTGGAAAAAGTCCGACCTTGGGGCAAGTGGGTTTGTTAAGAATGTAAGATGAGCCAGCTGGGTCAGGCCAATGGCCCATCTAGTCCAGCATCCTGTTCTCACAATAGATGACCAGGTGCCTGTAGGAAGCCCACATGTAGGACCTGAGCACAAGAGCACTCCCCGCTCTGGCAAGTTCCACCGACTGGTATTCAGAAGCATTTCTGCCCCAGTCATGGAGGAAGAGCAGAGCCTCTGTTGTAGCTAGTAGTCACTGATAGCCTCATATTCCATGACTTTGTCCCACCCTCTTTTAAAGCCATCCAAGCTAATTGAGTAAGGTTGCCCTGCTTTGATTGCACCACTATAGTTTGCCAGTATGTGACCAAATCCTGCTGGAAAATAGTGACAGTCTAAAAGTACCATTAGAACATTCCCTGTTACACTCCTAGAAGTGTTTGCTCAGATGTTAGGAGCCGTTGTATTGAATGGGAATGGCTCTCACACAGGGCAGTCTCGAGCAGGTCCGGCGCCCTGGCGCTGAGGCGCGGAGATTGCTCCGGCGCCCCCCTCGCAGCGTGCAGCATGGCTTCCGCGTGGCTTTGCCGCGCAGCGCCCCACCTGCCGGCCCGGCGTCCTGACACCCCGCGCCACCGGAACTATACCTAGAGCCGGCCCTGCTCTCACATATAAGTATGTGGATTTAGCCTGTAATATGAAGAAGCCCCGTTGAATCTACGAAGACTCAACAACTTCAATAGTAAAAAAAAGGTCAACAACTTTGGTTGGCCCTAACGGCTCTTCACTTCATCAAATCTGGTCCTCTTTGAAAAAAGTTTGGACACCACTGGGTTATAGGATTGTATCTTACACCATGATGTGAATGGGAAAATCCCTCTTCATTCACTCTGGGGGGTCCCAATAAAAAAAGATTAACCTCTGAGTCATGGCAGAGCGTGTTTTCACAAGTGTCAGCACAAATATCATTAATAATACTAATACTAATAATACTAATAATAATTTCTTATTTATACCCCGCCCATCTGGCTGGGTTTCCCCAGCCACTCTGGGCGGTTTCCAACAAAATATTAAAATACAATAATCTATTAAACATTAAAAGCTTCCCTAAACAGGGCTGCCTTCAGATGTCTTCTAAAAGTCTAGTAGTTGTTTCTCTTTGACATCTGGTGATAGGGCGTTCCACAGGGCGGGTGTCACTACTGAGAAGGCCCTCTGCCTGGTTCCCTGTAACTTGGCTTCTTGCAGCGAGGGACCTGCTAGAAGGCCCTCAGCACTGGACCTCAGTGTCCAGGCAAAACTCCAGGTGGAGACGCTTCTTCAGGTATACTGGACTGAGGCCGTTTAGGGCTTTAAAGGTCAGCACCAACACTTTGAATTGTGCTCGGAAACGTACTGGGAGCCAATGTAGGTCTTTCAAGACCGGTGTTATGTGGTCTCGGCGGCCGCTCCCAATCACCAGTCTAGCTGCCACATTCTGGATTAGTTGTAGTTTCCGGGTCACATTCAAAAGTAGCCCCACATAGAGCGCATTGCAGTAGTCCAAGCGAGAGATAACTAGAGCCCCATTCTGGCAAGACAGTCTGCGGGCAGGTAGGGTTTCAGCCTGTGTACCAGATGGAGCTGATAAACAGCTCTCACCTTTGTCCCTAGCTCGCAGGAGATCATCCACCAGTGCCACCAAGACAGCTTCAGTCCCATGACGAGGCCTGAATCCCTTCTGGAAGGGATCCAAATGGTCCGCTTCTTCCAGGCGTGCCTGGAGTTGTTCAGCAACCACTCGCTCAATCACCTTGCCCAAGAATGGAAGATTTGAGACTGGGCGATAGTTGACCATATTGGCCGCATCTAAAGATGGTTTTTTAATAGGTGGTTTGATAGCAGCCTCTTTCAGAGGGTCTGGGAAGGCTCACTCACAGAGAAAAGCATTCACTACCCCGCGAAGCCCATTGCCCAGCCCTTCCCAGCTAGCTTTTATAAGCCAGGATGGGGAAAGATCAAGGAGACATTTGCGCTAAACTGGTGGGTTTCCAAAACAGTGTTTCTCAACCAGTGTGCCTCCAGATGTTTTGGGACTACAACTCCCATCATTCCTGACCACTGGCCTTGCTAGCTAGGGATGATGGGAGTTGTAGTCCCAAAACATCTGGAGGCACACTGGTTGAGAAACACTGTTCTAAAAGTAGATCTGAAAGAGTAGATCCATTTGTAAATCCAATGCATGTACTAGCAAAGACAGATCTTGTAACTTCACCAGGAAACCATTCAGAGTGGAAACAGAATTCCTGTGCAGACTCACATGTGTGCAAGTGAGTGGAAATCTTCAGCATTTGGATGACAGAAGGAAACGCTTTTACAAATTGTGTGAAAGCTCAATATGCTTTATCAGATTGGGCAACCTCAATTTGCTGGCATGTGATTCAATATCACCTGAAAACAACAGTGGTTGGGAAGTGCCCTGGGTTTAGAGCAGAGAGGACTGAAGGGGGAAAGCAGCAGGCTCGTAAGATCATCATGGGTGGTGTAGCTAATTAATAATATTTATATCCTGCTTTAAAGCCCCAATAAGCTCTCAAAGAGACTTACAAAAGATCCTCACAATAATTAGGAACAGAAATAGCATTATTTGAGGGTATTGTTTTTGTTTTCGTTCTTTTATAATCAAGCAGTGTACAAATTTTATTAATGAAAGAATGAATGAATTGAATAGTATGGTGTCTCCCTGGATAATTCATGCGGCATTTCACATACTCATCTTTTTTAAAAAATCCAAGACTTTGGGTTATTGGCCTTCGCCCTCTGCATTGTAATCAATAGCTCTCACTGATGCCCTCAGTGATAAGGGAGGGCGCCTGAGCATCTCAAACTTGCTCAGCCAGCAGTTGGTGTTGGGGGGTAGAGATAATGTGTCACCCTCTCTCATAATACTAGAATTTTTTTTGTCATACAAGCTGATTGGCAAGGAGATTCAGAATAGGCAAGAAAAGAACAAGGTGGGCCAGATCCACAGGGGCAGTAAATCCCAATATAGATCTACTCCCCCCCCCTGCGCTTATTCTTGAAATAGATCTTCATTTACTGCTTCTCTCTCTGGTGGGGAGGGAGGTGCCAATTTGTGGTTCGCCTTGGGCTTTAGACCAATGCATTATGGAACTCTTAATGGGTGCTGACAATGATAGCTAAATAGAACCTCCAGTTTCAGGAGCAGCATACCTGTGGGTATTCAATTGCAGGGAACAAACAAGAGAAGATGGCCACCATTTTCAAGCCCAGTGTGTGGATTTCAAATGCTATCTGTGCCATGTGTTCATTTGCTAGCCCTGGTCAAGCACTCTTTGATTGACTCCAGTTTTGCAAAATGACAAGGCTAATGATCTTCCAACTAAGGCTGTGGTAGACTGCATTCTGGGTTAAAAATCATTGCTATGAAGAGATTGCCTCTGGGCACACACAGTTTCTTTCCCTTAAAAATGAGAATAACAGCCCTGTTTAGGGAAGTTTTTCATGACTGGTGATTTAATGCATTTTTAATATTTTATTGGAAGCCACCCAGAGTGGCTGGGGAAACCCAGCCAGATGGGCGGGGTATAAATATATTATTATTATTATTATTATTATTATTATTATTATTATTATTATTATTACAAAAAGTCACAGGTGCAATATATCTAGATTGGCGGGTAGAGCTTTCAGGTCAGATGGTGGTGTGAATAGCAGGCAGGTTGGAGGTTTTGCATATCTCTACTGTAGAAGAAGGGACGCAGGTGGTGCTGTGGGTTAAACCACAGAGCCTAGGGCTTGCTGATCAGAAGGTCGGCAGTTCGAATCCCTGCAACGGGGTGAGCTCCCATTGCTCGGTCCCAGCTCCTAGCAGTTCGAAAGCATGTCAAAGTGCAAGTAGATAAATAAGGACCGCTATAGCGGGAAGGTAAACGGCGTTTTCGTGTGCTGCTCTGGTTCGCCAGAAGTGGCTTTGTCATGCTGGCCACATGACCTGGAAGTTGTACGCCAGCTCCCTCGGCCAATAATGCGAGATGAGCGTGTAACCCCAGAGTCGGTCACGACTGGACCTAATGGTCAGGGGTCCCTTTACCTTTACCTTTTTACTGTAGAAGAGGAAAGCGACTTTTGAAACTTGCGTCTTCAGCTAGTGGTTGCAATTTTGTTTCTGAATGATTAATACAATAAGGACTGTATGAACATGTTAAATAACTAATTTCATGAATCTGTGTTGACATTTCATGCCTGAAACTGGGTCAGACCTTTTGGAAACCTCCTTCTTTCATATTTCGAGAGCTTTTTCCTTTTTTTAGGCAGGATTGGTTGTGTTTATTTGGACAAAATGAGGCAGGAATAACAGCGACTTTAGTATGCATTTGGATTTCGTAGGCAGGTTTCTCCATGGGGGTTTTCTCAGCGTGTGCAATCAACCAGTGGAAAAAAACTTCTAAGCCAATATTGATGTTTTTGGTGAAAGGTGCACCGGCTGGCTTACGGTTCTTGGCTTATCGGCAAATCTGTAAATACAGGTGTGGACTGTCCAATTTGCTAAATCTCCAGAGCAAACACAGATGCTGCAATGTAGAGGGACGCCTGGCCCATCTCCTGGTCTTTTATTCTCGATAACTACAAGTATTGAAGTTGACACATCACACGCTTCAGCTCTCTCTGTTTATGAGGGACAATCCCTGGTTCCTGGTTTCCAAGAAATTACTGTCCCCCTTTTTATGGATGGCTTATATTAAAATGTTTGCTTAGAGTGAGTTCCTGGATTTGCCATTCTTCAGAATCCAATCCTTCCTTGCTGCAAACACACTGTGAAGGTGTATCCAATGTCAGTCGTGCTCAGAGTAGACCCATTGAAACAGATGGACGTGACTAACTGATGTTCGTTAATTTGAGTGAGTCTACTCTGAGAAGAACTTAGTTGGA
This sequence comes from Zootoca vivipara, assembly GCF_963506605.1. NCBI lineage: Eukaryota > Metazoa > Chordata > Lepidosauria > Squamata > Lacertidae > Zootoca > Zootoca vivipara. The sequence continues at coordinate 10,241,582 of NC_083294.1, read as the reverse complement.
GACAACTGCACACATTTAAAGCTCATGGCTTTCCCTAGAGAATCCTGGAAACAGACGTTTACCCCACCGCAGTGCTACAGTTCCCAGCAGCCTTAACAAAATGGTAGTTCTCAGAAAATAATGTGCTTTAAATATATTATGTGTATGCAGCCCACATCTCTGGGAAAGGAAAAATCTAGGTTGGTGAGTGGATGTATTTTGTACATGAATTTATAGTCAGAATGACCATTGGCTCGTTGAGTCTGAAAGGACCCCTGAAAGTCATCTAGTTCAACTTCCCTGTTCAGTGCAAGATCTTCCATGCAGAACCCAGTGCATGTCCCTGAAGAAGGAACACCCAGCCTTGGTTTAAACAACTTCCAGTGATGGAAAACCTGCCACTTCCTGATCCATCTGCTCCATGGTCACAGGACCATAGGCTCACTGGTCCATCTAGCTCAGCATTGCCTACACTGACTGCAGCAGTTTTCCTGGATTTCAGACAAGGTTCTTCCCCAGCCCTACCTGAAGATGCCAAGGATTAAACTGGGACTTTCTGCATGCAAAGCAGATGCTCTGCCACTGAGCTATAGGCCTTCTGCAAAATAGTACGCTGCCTTATACCGAGTCAAACCATTGGGCCCATCCAGCTCAGTATTGTCTACACTGACTGGTTAGCAGTTCGAAAGCACGTCAAAATGCAAGTAGATAAATAGGTACCGCTACAGTGGGAAGGTAAACGACGTTTCCGTGTGCTGCTCTGGTTCACCAGAAGCAGCTTTGTCATGCTAGCCACATGACCTGGAAGCTATACGCTGGTTTCCTCGGCTAATAATGCGAGATGAGCGCGCAACCCCAGAGTCGGTCACAACTGGACCTAATGGTCAGGGGTCCCTTTACCTTTAATGTGTATTTTAGGAGAAACCCAGACTGAAATGCTGGTGGATTTTCACAAAGCATTTTAAAAAAAACAAATAGGCTTACAAACTGATGTGAACTTGGTGGAGAACTGGGTTTAGGTTTGGGGAGGGCATGAGAAACCGAAAGAAACCCAAACTGGCAGATTTCCCTGTCCCTAGCTCTGGGTTCTCATTCGTTTCGAGTCCAGTTCATATTTAGAGGATGCTTAAGGATGCAAAGAATGAGAGGAAGTTGTTGCTGGGGTAGTAAAGGAGAGAAAATGTAGGCCTGCTCAACATTCTCAGCTCAAGCCTGTGGGCTAATCTTTCTGCTGTTTGCTCTTTTTTTGGTGGTGGTGGGTTGTGATGGTAAAAGAAAGCATTTTCCTTTGTAACAAGGAGGTTGTTAAGAGAAGGTATGCGGTTTTCATACATCCGGCAGAGGAACCAGGGGGCAGATTCTTCACCATTTCACATTTGAAGGCATTCCTGTAACACCATCTTTACACCCCAGGGATAGCTGCTTAAGTACCAGCTCTTTCTTGACCCCCATCACACCAGCAGTTCATTGTATTAATTTCCTCTGTAAGAACCTATCTGGCACTGACTGGGGGGTTAGTAAATGAAGCCTAGCAGTTCCCTTGTTTCAGAACTGTGGGTTGTATATGCTGTTAGCCATACTCAGAGCGGAGGACCCATTGAAATTTATGGATATGGGTCTGCTCTGAGAGAAACACAGTGGGCTGCAACTCAGAAGGTCTACTTCAGCTCACAATAGCAATTGGTCATACTTACGATAGAAAAGCTATCAAATGCATTCATTATATTAACTATTTTCTAGTGAAAAAGGTGCTGGTACTCATGCTGCCCAGGGCATTTCTGGCAAGGGAGAGGGAGGATGATGAAGGAGGAGGAGGAGGAGGAGGAGGAGGAGGAGGAGGAAGAAGAAGAAGAAGAAGAAGAAGAAGAAGAAGAAGAAGAAGAAGAAGAAGAAGACAACAGGGAGGGAGGGAGGGAGGGAGGGAGGGAGGGAGGGAGGGAGGGAGGGCTACCCGACCGCCTTGAACCTCAGCACCAGGGCTGCTGGGCATCAGTGAGGCTGTGCAAGGAGAAGTGGGCAGGTGAGGATCGGGCGGAGGGGGGCAGAACTGGGTTCTGCTTCCACTAACTCCACCACCACTGCCTCTCCCGCATTGCCTGGCTCCTCTTGCCTTACTGTAAGTGGTGTAGGAGAACAAGTGTGGTATAGCGGTTAAGAGCGGTAGTTTCCTCATAATCTGGGGAACCGGGTTCGCGTCTCCGCTCCTCCACATGTAGCTGCTGGGTGACCTTGGGCTAGTCACACTTCTTTGAAGTCTCTCAGTCCCACGCACCTCACAGGGTGTCTGTTGTGGGGGAGGAGGGGAAAGAAGATTGTTAGCCGCTTTGAGACTTCTTAGGGTAGTGATAAAGCGGAATATCAAATCCAAACGCTTCTTCTTCTTACTGCCACCAGCCCAACAGGGGACATAGTAGGGGCCGGGAAAGTGGGTCCCTCTTGGCGCTCCTGGGGCTTTCATCTCCTTCCACTCTGCCGCCAAGAGGATGGAGAGGAGGTCAGGAGCTGCGCTGGAGGTTGGAAAGTTGGACTATCTCCAACTTTGGGGGGGAAAGAAAAAAGTGCTGGTACTGTGTACCATTGACTACTGCCAGAAAAAAAGTACTGGTATTAACTATCTTGCCTAGGCAGTTATTGGATTGGTAAGGATAAAGTAAGGCACACACAAGCATTTTGTCTCCATTCAGAATTAGCAATCGTACCAGGAGCTGTGTTCCTGATAATGTTGCTTGTCAATCCTGCCTACCCCTCATCCCTAACCAACCCCCTAAGCCACCCCACACCAACTTTTTAGATCAGGATTTGGAACCTTTTTGCTCCTACCTTAAGGGCCAACTTTGACAGGTGGGTAGGGCATCCCAGCATCAGAGAAGCTGAAAGAGGGAGTGCAGGAAGGCTGGCAAAGTCCACCCTTTGTTGACCCTTTCAACATTTTGTGATCCTCCTCTGCTTCTCTTTTGCCTCCACCCCCATCTTGAAGGTCCAAAGGGAAAGGATCACAAACCTTGGGATCTCAGTGGAGGAGCAGGGATAGCGGGACACCCCCAGCCCCCCACCACCACCACAAGATCCCCATACTATCAGAAATCTTGAGACTCCAAGTGAATACATCTGAACACAAGTGTGTCATCCTTACGGAGTTTGTGGCAGTAAATGCAGTAGGGTTTGTAAGGTGGGTTGGAGCCTTTTATATGCTGGCCCCAAGGAGGTGGTGGGACCCAAGTAGCCCACCGTGACTTACCTTGCAAGGCATTTTGAGGGTAAATTTGCTTGTATCTGCAAAGACCTAGATTCCACTATTCTGACTGGTCAGTTTCCAGGGCTGTCCAGAGTCATGTCTGGATTAGTGGATGGATTTTAGCTGCTAAGGTTTGAGGATGCAGTCCAGGTGCTCAGATAGTTTTCTTGCCCCTTGTGGCTGATAACATTTTGCAAGGAGAAGCCTGCAAACTGGTACAAGTGTTAATTAATGCCCTTTTGAGAGAGCAGGAGTGGTCTCAGGCCACCTGAAAAATGTAGCAATGAGGCCACTGGCCACTTGCAGGCATTATTTGATTAGACTGATTTTCCAGATCCATTGTGATCACTGTTCAGGCCTGGCTTGGACACCCGCATGATGACATATCATGAGAGGAGGGGTGTCCTCTGACAAGCAATGAAATAGAGGACTGCCCTCTGTCAGGTAGGGGGCATTGCCACCCTGGTTGTTACGGAAGGCAGGATTAGTAGGAGCATGAAGCAGATATTTATTAAATATTAGGAGAAGCTCCCTAACAATAACAGCTGCTTCCTTGGGAGGAGATCAGATCTCCTTTAAAAAGAGGTTGGGTGGACATTTGTCTTGGATGCTGGAGTTACATTCAGCATTGTAGAACCTGCATTAAGCAGGAAGACTTAATGATCTCTGAGATACCTTCCAGGTTAAAGGTGCTGGTTTTGGTGCATAAAACCCGACACCTTGGGAACAGGAGGCCTGAAATATTATCTCATCCCTATATTTACCCAGTTCATGACTGCCCTCTACAAGTGAGGGCTTCCTGTAGATACCATCTTACCCAGAAGACTATTCTGCACAATTTAGAAATCAGGCCTTTAGTGTGGTGGCACCAACCCCTTGGAATGCCCTTCCCTTACATGTTAGGCACCATCTCTGCTGCCTTTTTGGCACCTGCTGAAGACATTCCTCTTCCAAAAGCTTTTAAAGGTGAAATCTTTCCAAGTCTGCATCTGTATTAGAATTGTCCAACACAGTATAGTGAAGGACAATCAGATGCTCAGCGGTAGAGCATCTGATTTTGCATTCAGAAGCTCCCAGGTTCAATCCCTGCTGGGAGGGATCTCCTTCTAGAAATCCCAGAGAGCCTCTGCCAGTCACTGTGGACAATCCTGAGCTAGGTGGACCAATGGTCCTCTTAGTGTAAGGCAGTTTCCTCAAAGGACTAGAATCTTAGGGGAAGGATGATAGCTGAGTGGTATAGCACACACTTTGCATGTGCAGGTTCAATCAAGGTAGGGCTTGGAGACTGACCAATCTGAAACCTTGGAGAGCTGCTGCCAGCCAGGTTCAGAATAAAGAACCTTCTGGTGTTCTCGCCATCCCCAGAAAATAAACAGCTCACCATTTTGCTGCTCAGTTTTCTCCTCCTTCACCGCCTCTATTTCCTCCCCCACCCCACCTTGTCACATTGCATTATGTAGGGGGTGGTAATTCCTATTTGTTCTGACTCCTGTCTTCCTGTTGACTTTTGTTTCCCCCTTTAGCTAATCCCAAATTGGGTGGCGGCGGCTTGCTACACACCCCTGCATCCCATTCTCTCTAAGGGTTTGTGAGTGTGGAGTGACTCTGCTAGAGCAACCCCACTTTTCCAGAAAAGAAAAGAGAAAGCCACAACAATCTCTTTGGAAGGGAGCAAAGGGAAGGAGGGGTGAGCAATCTTTTCACAAGCTGGTTGCAAAATCAAATCTGCCTTGAAGGAACAAGGCGGATTAGCAAGGACCGGGAGGTTGCCGACTTAACTCTACCCCCATGTTTCTTTGGTGTACCTGTCACTCAGAACCCTGCTGCTATGTACAATTAAACACAGCGGATAAAATAAAATAAAAACTCCTGTGAGACCCAAGGAAGGGGAGTGCAAAAAGCTTTAATTCCACTTTAATATCTTTCTGAGCTGAGGGTTCGAAAAGAGAGCAATTTAACCCTTGAATTTCCATTTGGGCATATAAAAAGGATTTTAAAACCCCCACATCTACAGGGAGTTGGATCCAGTGCTACTCCTACTCAGAGCAAACTTGCTGATAATAGAGGGCATTGTTTTATTTACTTATTTCTTCAAATTTATAGGCCACTTGACTGTAAGAAAAAAAGAAGTGCCCTCGAAGCTATTTACAAAAACAACGAAATTTTCAGTGAAAAATAGTTAAAACCAACAAATCAAAACCTATGGGGGGGGAACATTAAAATAAACAATAAGCTAGGTAGGGATGATGGGAGGTGTAGTCCAACAACATCTGGGGGTCCAATGTTGAGAAGGGCTGGTCTCTACTGGCAGGCAGGGGACATTCATTCCCAGCCCTACCTGGATATGCTGGGGATTGAACCTGGGATTTTCTGCATGCAAAGTGGATGCTCTACCACTGAGCCAGGGCCCTTCCCCTTCTGTAGTTCCTGCCTCTAGACCAGTCAGTGGCAAAGAAGAACCTAACACAAGGTTTATGCCCTTTATACAAGGACATATTCCAGCCAGGCAAGAACACTCATTGAGGGTACAAATCAGGGCTGGTGAGCAATGTGGCTCAGAAGGGTATATGGCCCATGGAGAGTCCTGAGGACAGATTGGGATGGAGGGCCATATTGGCTCCCTGGCTTGAGGTGCCCCGAGTTGGGAGGATGTGCATGCTGGGTCACACCTCTGATTTGGACAGGTGCCCACACAGAGCCTACACCAATACGTTCTGCATGCATACCTGCCATGAGGCATAGATTCATAAGCTGGAGAGTACTTTAAGCCCATTAATTTGCACGGGTTTGCTCTCAACAAAAACTGGTCGAGTATAACCAATGGGCATCAAAAGTAAGGGATTTCAGCCCATGTCTCCCAGGTAAAAGCCATTTTTCTGAACCCCAAAACTCCTGCCCACCTCAAGAAGTCGAGACATATTGCAGCATTTGGAACTACTTAGCTGAATGAAAAGGCAAATAAGATGTGACATGATAGAAAACTTCGCAAGGCATGGAGAAAGCGAGTAGAGAGAAGTTTTTCTCGCTCTCTCTTAACACTAGAACTTGCGGACATCTTATGAAGCTGAATGTTGGAAAATTCAGGAAAGATAAAAGAAAGGACTCCACATACTGTATTTGTTAGACTATGGAACTCGCTCTCACTGGAGGCAGTGATGGCGACCAACTTGGATGTCTTTAAAAGAGGATCAGACAAGTTTATGGAGGACAAGGCTATCAACAGTATCAACAGATGCTACCCATGATGAGCTAGTTCCACAGCCAAAGATAGCATGCCTTCAAATACCAGATGCTGGAGACTGCAGGAAGGGAGGGTGCTTCTGCAACGATTGGGTCCTACTTGTGAGCTTTCCAAGAGGCATCTGGTTGGCCATTATGAGAACGGGAAGCTGGACTAGATGGGCCTTTAAAGTTATCTAGCAGACTCTTCTTATCTTCTAATGTTATTATGAAGTGGGAGCTCATTATTTTGCAGGGTTGGGAGCAGGAGGAATAGAAACATGCTTCTTCACTCTCCCAAGCAACAAATCAAGGAAGCAAAGTTTGCAGCCAAATGTCAGCTCCTCTCCCCGCCCCACAATAGCAAATCTCTGCCAGTATCTTCTTCCTGCACCCCACTGTTTTTATACGGAGGGAAGGCGAGGAGATGTAGCACATGAAACATTTTGTTTATAAAATGTCGACGCTTGTGTTTTATTTCCCTATGTTTTCCCCCCCTCCCTCCATACCCCCCACCCGCAATCTAGATAACGGATGACACCACCAAGCTTTCAGTGCCTTCCGCAATAATGCTGCCACAACAGCCTTTCGAGGGGTTATTAATAATAGATTGTGTTGATGAGTTTGGAATTTGGCAATAGACCCCCCACTGGAAAGACATTAACACCGCAGGACTAAGGAGTCCCTCCCTTGCAAATCAGCAACTAAATGGCTTCCTTGATGGGCTTTGGGCATGAGAAACTCCAGTACTGTATCTCTGAAAACCAACATATGAAGTTATTTTGTTTTATTCAAGCTCCAACTCTCCCCTCTCTCACACACACTCCTCTTTTTAATGTTCCCATTTGAGAAGAAAGGGCTATTATAAATCCTGTCCATAAGTCATTCCCGCCACCCTCACCATCCTTCAAGACAAAACAAAAACATTAAGGAGTTATTAATTCTGTTAGAATTGCACCGAGGTTATTTTGGTGTAAGGCAAAGTAGGCTATTGTGGGTAGTGTCATGCTTCCAAGGGCCGCATCGCACTTTGGTGATTCCCCCTGCGTGGGTTGGAAATAGCATCTGACGCTCATGGTGATCTTTTTATTGTACGTGCAGGGAGTTGGATCCAGACTAAGACAGTTGCAGTTAGGTCTCATAAGTTAGGAATGAATTAAGTCTAACTGATTCCCACAGGGACTAAGTGCAACTCACATACAGGGCAATCCTATTCATCAAAATCAGAAGTAAGTCCCATTAAGTTCAATGGGGTTTACTCCAAGGAAGTGGGCAGAAGATTACACCTTTAGGTTACCAAGGGACACAGGTGGCTCTGTGGTCTAAAACCACTGAGCCTTTTTGGGCTTGCCGATCAGAAGGTCGGCGGTTCGAATCCCCGCAACGGGGTGAGCTCCCGTTGCTCGGTCCCTGCTCCTGCCAACCTGGAACTGGCAGAGCAGAAGGAACTGGCAGAGCAGAAGGAACTGGCAGAGCAGAAGAAACTGGCAGAGCAGAAGGAAGAATGCAAAGCAGCATTAAGTGAGTGTAGCTGGAACAGAGAGGCAGCAAGGAAAGAGTGCAGTGTATATATAGTAAACAGGAAAATATTTAATGGGGTGTAACGGAAGCAATAAAGTGCATTTTGGGTTAGGGGGAGCTTTGCCCCAGATTTCAGGAAGAGATTGTAGTTCCTTCTATCTCTGATGATCAGGCTGTGAGTGCTGTTGCTTATGAAGCATTAATAGCCCCATGGATGCACAAGACAGAGCATATCCTCCAACATGTTGAGGCCGAAAACAGGGGTGCGCACCTTCCTGGCTGCGCTCCTGTGCAAGTCATGTGATCCACATGAGACCATGTGGTGGAAAGCAATAAAATCAGAGCAGGAATGGGGAGGGGACCTGTGTGGCCCTCCATATGTGGCTGGACTCTTGTTTCCCCTGACCATTTTGTGTGTGTGTGTGTGTGTGTGTGTGTGTGTGTGTGTGTGTGATGTACTTAAAACCCATTAGCTTCCCTATTCAATCCACATTGTCCACATTTATTTCCGTCACTGCCACCATGAGTGCTAGTAACTTGCTTTTAAAAAGCACAATTGCTGAATCTCCATAAAGATTCAAAATACAAAAATACCTTAAGCTACAATTAAAATCTGTGTGAGAGAGTGAACACTGCAGTCTCCGCTGTCCCTCATTCCCGAAGGAAACATGAACCCTGATTAAGCCCCTGGGACCTCTGGAATTCCGCATCGCTCAGAGATTGGGGTTGTGTGTAACAATATTTAGGTCTGATTCACCTGTTGAAGCGGAATCAATCTTGCCGAGTCTTCTAAGTTCCTACAGGTGTGCGTGGATGAATCTATATGCACCTAATACCATTTGATGTTCTTGTGGCTGTTGTGGCATGTTTCCCATGGATGCAGAGCCAAACACCACACACATATACGGTAACTCCAGCTTACCCTTTCCCCACAACCCTTTGCAGCATATAGCCTGAAACGACAGTTCTCCCCCAAATAATTGCCGCTCGTTAATCCATTCAACTTTTTTTAATTGCCTGTGCTGCTCTTTTTTTTTAATGAGTTCAACCAGCGCCCTGAACTTTATTTTTTATTTTTAATCTCTCTATATAAAACAGTTTCTCGGCTCCAGAGCAGATTAGAAGAAAATTGCAGCTATAATCTGTAGCGTGCAATTGCCGAGCTTGTAAAGAGCAATGGGTGTTGCGGGAGGGGGAGACGCATTTAGACTCCCAAAGGTGGAGCAACGCTGAGGCAATCTCGGGGACTTTTTTTTGCAAATGAAGGATCGTTTTAATTCTCTTCTTGCGGCAATAATTTGATTCCCCATAAATTCTGCCATCAAAGCGCTGGGAGGGAGCAATGCCATTGAATCTGTGCAGGCGACAGTGATGGAACGGGCCACTGTCAATTACAGGGTGATTATTGAGCAGAGGACGCATCCCTTCAGTCAATGTTTCCTTCACTGCAAGAAACTCTGAATCCTTTGGAAAACATTCTTCCCCCACCGCACCGCCCCTTTAAAGCTAGGCTGTGATCCAGCTACTGAGTCCTGCCAGGGTTTTCCTACTGTAAGGCTACAGGCCAGTTTGCTCTATAGAACAGAGGTAGGGACTGGGGGCCACATTGCCTTCTGATCAACCTTCTGAGGGCCACATGCCCAGTAGCAGGAGGAGCCAGAGGCACAAGTGGGCCGAGCAATGAATTTAAATTCTACCTGTAAATGTGAACAGGTATGGTAAGAAAAAAAAATATTATTTAAAGCACAGCTCAGTCAGTGGTAGAACACATGGCTTCAGGTGGAGAGTCCCAGGCTGGGCCTTGCCATCTTCACCTTTAAAACAAAAAACAAAAAAACCTCAGAAGTGATGAAGAAAAACCCTCCTCTCTCTGAGAGGCCCCGAAAAGCCTCCAAGGGTCAGATTAGACAATATTGAGGGAAGAGGAACCAGTGGTCTGGATTAGTCCTAAAAACAGTTTTTTCTTTTGTATTAAAGGAACAATTGATGTTAGGAGAAAATACCAGCTCATGGAAGGGTAGCAAGATCAGGAAGGTTTCATCCTTCATAATAATAATAAATTTTTATTTATACCCCGCTCTCCCCAGTCAAAAACTGGGCTCAGGGCGGCTCACACCAACAAAACCACAATAAAACATAAAAACAATTAATTAAAATACAGATTAAAATACAGTATTAAAATTTAAAATTTAAAATGCAGCCTCATTTCAAGTAGTCCATAAATCCAGGCCATGAGGGAGGAAAACACAGGGGTCAGGCTAAGTCCAGCCCAAAGGCCAGGCGGAACAGCTCTGTCTTGCAGGCCCTGCGGAAAGATGACAAATCCCGCAGGGCCCTGGTCTCCTGGGAAAGAGCGTTCCACCAAGTTGGGGCCAATACTGAAAAGGCCCTGGTTCTAGTAGAGGCCAATCTAGCCACCTTATGGCTCTGGATCTCCAGAGTATTGTTGTTTGTGGACCTTAAGGTCCTCCGCGGGGCATACCAGGAGAGGCGGTCCCGTAGGTACGAGAGTCCCAAGGATATGTTTCTCAAGGGTCCCTTGAGGATATGTTTCTTTGTTTATTATCACATTTATGTCCCACATGCCCAGTGGTAGGCAGAGCCAGAGGGAAAACTGGGGCAATGAATGCAGTGCTGTTATTATTTATTGCATGGATATCACACATTTTTTCTCTAAGGAGCTCAAGATGGTGTACACAGTTCACAACAACCCTGTGTGGTAGGGCTAGCCGGAGAGGAAGCAGCTGGCCCAAGAGCTTCATGGCAGAGTGGGGATTTGAATTCTGGTCTCGCCTGTCCTAGTCCAATACTCTAACCCAACCATTTTTAACCTTTGGTACCCAGGGGTTATTGAACTACAGCTCCCATCATCCCTGCCCACTGGTCATGCTGGCTAGGATTGATGGTAGTTGTAGTCCAGCAATGTCTGGGAATCCAAGGTTGAGAAACGCTGGCTCTGCATGGTCATATGTGATGTTTTGAAAGCATTGAGCTTTGCGCATTATCAACTTCTGCCCTGGGTGTAGTATGTGTTTGTAAAGCTACATTTGTTTAGTTAGCATTTGGCCAGTGATATAAAAGAAACTCAAAAAAAAAGGAAACATGATTTAAAATCCCAGAGTATTTGACAGGTTGCAATCGGTGGGCCAAGCAGGAATGAAATCTGGTTTCATCATAGTTTCTGTAATATTGGTCTGCAGTAATGGCCAAACGATGCATTGAATTGTTTCCTTGTTACGGCTCTGCGATGTTTGGTGAACCTCTTGAACCACACTTAATGTGAACAGCAAACCTGACACAGTATGGCTGGTTATCTCTCTCTGCATAATAAATGAGTTATAAGAAAACCATTACAATCTATTTGCCCCACAAACAGGAGGAAATTAAAGACCCGGGCAAGGCGATTGAAAAGGTAAAAGTTAGGTTGCTTGGACATTATTGTAAGAGTAAACAGTGCAGAACGGTGATTTGAGGGAAGGAGAACGGGGTCGAATTTAAATGTGAGATAACAAGCTAGGGAGGCAATAAATCAGCTGTCCTGTACAAAATGCCAGATGGCTGGAGCCTGGTGCAGGAAGGTGTAATGGCCTCAATCCACCTGTAGCCACACAGACTGCAAAGGCCCCCTTTTCATGCTGTCAGGCATACTCGGAACATTCATATTTCTGTAGCATCCTCCATTGATGAATATCTCCCTTTACTCTTTACCAGCCATGACTGTTGCTTAGTAAGATAGCTAGGGCAGAAGGCAGAGAGACCAACCTTTGATGGAGCCTGAGCCAATGATAAGCAGAACTAACTAATTTTTATTGCCCCTCCTTCTCCTCTTTGCTGAGTTCTACAAGGGCAACACTGGCACTAAAGAGGAGTGCGACAGTCAGGGCCATCCCCTGGACAGGATGAAAGCAAGAAGGCAGGCAGTGTTAGCTAAGGGCAGTGTGAGGTTGGTGAGTCAGTCTAATGCACAGACTCCACTGCAGTTCTTGGGTGCTGTGTGCCACCCCCAACTCACTTTTGCATTTCCATGCCATGCAAAGGGTGTGTGTCAATCTGACCAGCCAATGACCATTAGTCATGAAAGCTAAATGGAAGTTCCACATTTTGAGTGCCCAGAACCTGAGACAGACATCTTGCAGCTGTACAAATATTAAATTTGCATGTGTTGCCCTGCCTACATTTGCCTTTTGCCCCACCAGTTGTGCGATATCCCCAGAAGGTTGCCCAGAAGCTTATCATCTTTCTAACAATTTGGCACCCAGAACCAGATGCAGTAGTCAAGATGCTAGCTTATCTGCAAAGCCTACGATAAGGAACATTACTTCTCATAACCAAGACACAACGAGGCAATTCATTTTTCAACTCTTGACACTAAAACATTGATCTGATCCAGTCAGACACTTCTTACGGGGGAGGAATCTGCAAACAGAGTTGGGTAGGGAGAACACTGTTGTGTCTGATCAGACCATTTGCTTTGCTGCCCTCAGATTTATTGCTTTGATTCAGAAACTGTACATGGGTCATCTGCTCAACTTCCCTCCTAAGCCTTCAACAGGTTTACTGCCTTGTGTTTATAATGCTAAGCCATCTAATGAGCTGTGGGTTTGATCAAGAGATATCAAAGTCAGGTCATTTGTCAAGTTCAGTTTCCTGTTGTGTGTGTTTTTGATGTCCTAAAAAAAGCCCCCCCCCCTGGCTGAGCTGAATTAAATATCCCTTTCCTTATGTTGGGCTGCCCCACTCTTTTTCAACAAGGGAGCAGATGTGGGTGGGCTGAAAGGTGCTCCTGGTGATCTGCTTATATGTTTCAAAGCGGGGGGCTTTTCTAGACTATCCCAGAACCCTGTTTTCCATATCCACAAGAAACCAAAAGTGGAGTGTAATGGGTTGTGCCTCGGGAGGAGGGAGAGATTCAATTCAGTTCATCTTTCTAAGTGAACAGATGTAATTTGCACTTTCCAAAACAATACATGAACTGAAACACAGAAGTCCTTCAAAATTCGCAGATCTCTGAATTTTGCAATGCAGTTCTCCAGTCAAATAATATGTGCAAAATAAATAAATAAATCATATTCTAGAGTGAAGTGTGTATAAATATGTATACATTTATTAAAGTAGCATCAAGACTGCTCTGCAAAGAAAGAGTATACCAGTTAAAACTGCATAGAAAAAGTGTTTAATGTTAGGAAAAATATTAATCAAAATTGTGAATTTTCATGAGGACTTTTATTATATCTTAATTGCAACTCAAGTGGAAATATGGAGAATCAAGGATTGGAAGATTGAGAGAAATCATAATTGATAGGTTTTCCCTTCTCTAGTTGCATCCAATGCTTGTCCTATTCAGGAAGAACCCATTGGAATGAATGTACCGGTACTTAAGGAGGAGGGCTAGCATTGACTACAATCCTTTGTCTTTGTGGCAAGGATAAGCAGCATCGAGTGTTAGTCTAGACTAGGACTAGCCTTCAACAGGGTTAGTGTTGAAACAGAGGGGCATGGTTAGTGTTGAAACAGAGGGGCATGGTGGATTTAAGTCTATTAATTTTAATGGGCCTATTCTTGAGTTGAAGTTAGTTGGATACAACCCTATTTCTCTTTGCGCCTGTTCAGGCTGAAATGAAATTTGTTTCCTGAATAGATGCCTGAGAAATTAATTATTTGCAAATTCCAGTACAGAACAGACCAGATCTGCCCTTTACAAATGAATACTTACATTAGAACACTCTTATCATTCAGAATTCACACATCACTGAAATTTGTCAAGCAGTTTTTTGCTTTAAAAAGTACTCAAGTGTGTGTAAAAAGCTTATTTTTATGGATAAAATACATTTAGAAATGCACATTTTGTATTTAAATGTGAAATTAAATATGAAGAGGCATGCAAATATGAATTTTCATGCAGATTATTATTATTATTATTATTATTATTATTATTATTATTATTATTATTATTATTATTATTGGACTGGAACAGATTTATGAACATGTGCAAAACAGCCCGGAAACAGACTGTTTGTTCCATCCCTCTGTGGATTTCCTCCTTTGCTCTGTGATGTCAAGGACTCACTGGGACAGTGAAAGCACTCAAATTTGGCTGGGTCATGTCCTGGGTCCTACATTGGGGAGTAGGGGTTAAATAAATGCCTTTTGCTTGAAAGCATTCCGATTTTACATTTGGACGATCATCCGTGGAAAGGACAAAATGCCATAAAAACAGCAGAAAGCTTATCAGAGCAACAATGTTACCCCTTCCTCCCCCTCCCCCCAGCATGATAAATCCCCCACCCCACCTGAAAGCTTCTCTCCCCTCCCCAAATGCTTTTGCCAAACATCAGCCTGCTTCCACCCCTCATTACCTTCACCCCATTGAATGTTACTGAAGCGCAATCGGTTTTGCAACGGTCTGAATGGACTGCCCATCTGCAGATGCCTTTACATTAGCGCTGATCCTCTTGAAACCCTTTGAAGGCATCCTGTCTTCCCCACGCCCCTTTTGAGTTCAAGGGGCAAGCTTCATTAAACAGAGCCCAATCGGTTTAGGGAGCCAGGGCAGGGGAGATCTGTGCACGCTTTTAATCCTTTTAAGTACTTCCTTGGTTGCATATGCAAGGAAAAGAGAAAAGAATGGGGGTCTCAGCATGCTTGGATGCTACCAAAAGCTGGAAGATGCTTCCTCTCCCTCTCAGTGTGTCCTGGGGTAAGCAACGGAGGCTGGTCCACTAGGGCAAGAGGGTTACTAGCCCTCCCCCCATCTCAATCTGCCCTCAGACAGCCCACAGCTGTATGCCTTCTTGTTGAAAACCAGTCCGGGGGGTGGCGGCACTACCTGTCACCTTCTTCCTCGTGCTTAGTCTCATGGTTGTCCTTGTAGAACTCAGTGGTATAATTAGTTGGCTCTGCCTCTCATTGGCTCAGACCCTGCCTATCATTTTACCTATCATTTCATTCCACTCCAGTAGCCTCAGTGGGCACCAGACACTACTGATTCTATGGCTGCGTCAAGAGAGTTTTATGAGGGGCTTCACCAAGGAGCTCCTATACAATGGCAGAAAACTAAACACAAACTGTATGCACAGGGCCAGATTAAGACCTTTAGAGGTCCTATGCACTGAAAAGATTGTGTGATTCAGAATAAAAGCAACACAAAGCCATGAAATAATATTTTATTGGTTACATTTCATCCTGCCTCTTATCTCAGTGATCAGAAATAAAAACAGAAAAACAAATTATGCAATGCACAATGTTTTTATGTTTATATGCATAATATGTAGATAAGGGGGAAAAACCCAAAGTTCATATAACTCAGAAGAACATATTGTTAATAAAGCATAGATTTGCAGCACATAACAGAATCTGATTTCCTTGAATTATTCCAATCTATGTTAGTAGATGATTTTAAAAAATAATAATCAAAAATCAAATTCTTTTTTAAAAAAAAATCTTATTTTTTGTGCCCTTGCTTTGATGCTGCCCAAAGCCTCTTGAGTAATCCAGTGCTGTGTATCCAACAAAGTGTCTTGGGCCTGTCTCTTGGAATTGAGGTTCCAAGCCATTCTACTCCTGGTTTTCCCTTGATTTTACTGAGTACCCTCCATATGTTTTGATGACCTCTTTGGAGGAAGAGCAAGACAGAAATGTAATACTTTTTTTTTTTTAAAAAAAATGTATTTCAAACCCTACACATGACTTAGATTGCAGCTTTGGGGGGGTTCTGTTCTCAACAAAAATAATTGCAATGTATAAAATGTATGTGAGCACTGCAGAATACATATCCGGGGTGTCATATAATCTTCTACAAGGAAATTCATGCCAGGAGATTTTCATTCCAGGTTTTCTCCTCTCTTGGAGGGTAAGGCTGTCAGTGGCTACTAGCCACAATGCCTGTGCTCTTCTTCAATGGCCAGAGGCAGAAACGTTTCTGAATACCAATTGCTGGAACCTACAGGAGGGGAGAGGGTTCTTGTGCTTGGGTCCTGTTTCTGGATTTCACAGCTGTCCGATTGGCCGCTGGGAGAACAAGATGCTTGGCTCTTCTTATGTTCTGGAATTCCAACTTGGGATCCTGCTAGGAGCCTCGGCCTCGTGACCTGAGTATTCTCCTTTCTTCCTCCAATAGGTTGTTCGCTGCAAAATGCAGTGGGTGCATGGAGAAGATTGCCCCAACAGAGTTTGTGATGAGGGCTCTGGAGTGCGTCTACCACTTGAGCTGCTTCTGCTGCTGTGTCTGTGAGCGGCAGCTGAGGAAGGGAGATGAGTTTGTGCTGAAGGAGGGGCAGCTGCTCTGCAAGAGTGACTATGAAAAGGAGAAAGATTTGCTCAGCTCTGTCAGCCCTGATGACTCAGATTCAGGTGAGTCCTCTCAAATGGTGTTCAGTCACGTGGCTAGGTAATTTCAATCTCTGAAGCAAAGCTCCTGCCTTTCTTTCCCTTTGGACGATAATGAGAGCCAGTGTAGTGTAACTGATAGAGTGCTAGACCTGGATTTGAATCCCCATGCTACCAGGAAGCTCACTTGATGATTTGGGGCCAATACCTGTACCTCGGCCTGATTTACCTCACTGTATTGTTGTGAGGCAGGAGGAGAAGCAATGCCCACCACCTTGAGCCATAGCTGCCAAGTCTCCCATATTCCCCGGGAAACCCCCGTTTCCCCAGCCGTTTCCCGCTGGCAGCCCGGATTTTAAAAAAATCCCGTAAATCCCCTGGATTTTTACTGGCCCAGGGAGGCTCCTTCTGCGCATGTCTGGAGTCTCTGGACATGCGCAGAAGCGATTTCTGGCGCTGCAGCCATTTTGGAAATGGGCAGAGCATGCGTAGAAGCGACTTCCAGTGCTGCTCTGCCCGGTTCCAAAATGGTCGCAGTGCGACTTCTGGTGCCGATCCTGGATTTTTAAATCTGGGAGTTGGCACCTATGCCTTGAGCTCCTTGGAGGAAAAAGTGGTATATAAATGCAATAAATAAATAATGTAGAGTTTGGGAACCTCAAGCCAGAGGGACAAATGTCTCTGGGAGTCTCCCCCGGGCCAAGACCCAGCCACCTCACTAGATTTTCTCCACCCCATACTTGAGTGCTTTGATTTGGCTGGAATATGTCCTTTGAACTGTGATAATGTATCTTAACCGACCAGCTAGATTGATGTACCTTTGAAAACAACAGCATTTTGCAGTGCTTGACTGTAGTCTGCTGTACAAAAGTCAGAGGCACACCTGTCTCACTCCCCACTTCCCCCCTCTGGCCACACCCACCATTGGTATGACATCCCCTGTGGCAATGTATATTACTTCAAAAATTGATGAGTTAGAAATGCTTAAATTGGGGAGTCCTCCTGTTTATGCTGCCGAAAAGGGTTCCAGACAACTGCCCCAAAGTTCTAGGTTAATGGTGCCACAGATTATAAGTGTTCCTCAATGGGTAAATGAAGTGTGTCACACAATAGCTGAAGTACTTTCCTGCCATTCAGAAAGCTGGAATATGGCACCTGGTGCCAAAAGTTATTACTAGATTATTAATAGTTAAATCTGAAAGGGAGACTTATGAGACATACGTACAACTCTCCTTCAGAATAGGGTAAGAACCAACCAGCTAATGTTCCTATTGCCTGCAAGCCCTATTCCTAGTCTTTCCTTGGGGTAGGGCTGCTGGAGGTGTTTTTTTCAGCCCGAGGACCACATTCCAGTGGTGGGAGGAGACAGAGACAAAGGTGGGCGGAGCAACAAATGTAGATGCTACCTATCTTTATATATCATGCTAGTTTCTTCACAATCCTCTTTCTGTACAAGCAGGAGGAATTATCAGAGTTCATAGACAACATTCAAGCCAGGCAAAAATACTGAGGATGTGATGGAGGGCAAGTGAGGGGCATGGTGTAAGGAGAGTTCTGAGGGCCAGGTAGAGGGCTGCATTTGATCCTTGGTCCTGAGGTTCCTCACCAATGCCTTGGAGCATCTGGCTGGTCACTAGGGGAAACCTGGTGATGACTGGATGGGCCTTTGGTGGTCCTGTGTGGGCTGAGTGGCCATGTATTTTAATTTGTTCCATTTGCAATTGACCAATAGTTAAAAGTGATGATGAGGATGGGGATGTGAAACCGACCAAAGGACAAGCAAACCCAGGGAAGGGTGGAGACGACGGGAAGGACCCAAGGAGACCAAAGCGGCCGCGGACGATACTCACAACACAGCAGAGGAGAGCTTTCAAAGCTTCATTTGAAGTATCTTCCAAGCCTTGTAGGAAGGTAGGCTGTCATTGTTCAAACACCACCATTCACAATCTGATTCTGTATCATGGTTGTGGCAAAAGCATACACATCAACTGGCATCTTCAGCTAAAAGAATCGTGAGTTTAGGGTCAGCCCAACCATTAGGTAGAATGAGGCAGAAGATGCTGTGTAAGGCAGCAGGTGCAGGTGTTCCCTATTTGAGCTTGTTGCACTCTGATACAGGGCAGGATGCTGCCCATTGGCAGTGATTGTGACTGCGTACATACCATGCATTGAAAGCACATACAAAGCATATGGCTCTACGCTACAAAAAAAACCCCTGTAGTTTACCGTTCACAGAGCTACAATTCCCAGCACCCATATCAAACCACAGTTCCCAGGATTATTTGAGAGAAACTGTATTATTTAAATTTGTGGTGTGTACAACTTGTGGACTTCTATTCCTGCCCCTAGGTCCTTTGTGACTTTGGATGGCTTCCAAAAAGACAACTTCCCCTCTCTTCTGCAGAAGCCAAACTTTTTGACAGGTCATTTTTTAAGAAATCAGTTTCCAGGAAGAATGTTTGTGAACATTCCATTACATCACACTCACTCAGCCAGTCCGTGCCAGGGACCTCTCTACCAAAAAGCACAATACAATATAGGCATTGACATGGCAAAGTTGGCACTGCCAAAGCATTCATTCAAATCTTTGCAGGTCCCAAGACTGTAGACACACACAGAGAAAAATAAAATTGTTTGCATTATTTGCATTATTATTTGACTCACTGAACTCTCATCTCCTCTTCTGTCTCATTAACTTCACCATCTCTACAATCTTAGCATTGAACCTGTTATTTATTCTTCTGGATGTCCCTGCAGTTTCTTGGAAATGCAGGGCTCAGAGTTGAGAGAACTTGGGCATTTTGTTTGATTGCAGCAACTTTCCATTTCAGCTCCACAACTTATTCCATCTTTTTACCTTTGTTGCAGGTTAGGGAGACACTAGCAGCTGAAACAGGCCTCAGTGTCAGAGTTGTCCAGGTGTGGTTTCAGAATCAAAGAGCAAAGGTAAGGTCCTGCCTACCAATAAGACAGAACGGGTTCTAACCAACCAAGTCCAACTCAGTGTAGACCCACTTAAAATTTATGGACCTACCCTGGTCATATCTATTAACTTAAGTGGGCCTGCTCTGACTAGGATTAATATTGGCTACAACCCAGGAACTGATATTCTGGGAAGTGGAGCTCAGAAATGCTCTCTTTAATTTATTTTTTTATTCAAGATGGAACATTTTGCCAACCACTTTAGGTTTCCCACTTTGGGATCCCTCTGAAGATCTGTCACACATTTGCTTCTAAATTTCATTTTGGGCCATGGTTTGTTGACAACCCTAACTGTGGTGAAGAGATTTGGCTTTTCATCAGAAGGAGGGGAGTACACAGACTACACAAACCCTCCAGCATTCTGCCAAATAAAATGGGGGGGGGGTTATGTTATGTGGGGCAAATTATGCTTAGTCACAACCTGAAGGGATGAGAAAAGAAAGAGCCTCCCCCCAGTGCAACAGAGAACTTAAGCGCTATGCATGGTGTTGTTATTAAGCCAGGCTGCAGCATGTTGGGCGGGGAGGGAGGCAAGAAAACATTCCCCTGTGCAGGTTAGAGCTAGGGGGTCCAAGAGTGAAGGTACATGTGGGGAAGGAGGGGGGATGCTTCTTCCTTTCCTACAGCAAACTTACGAGAGAGAGAATGGGGGGGCGCGGCAGAAGACATCCCCCCCTGAAAGAAAACAACAGGAGGCGCAGGGCAGGAGGGACTCAAACTGGCCGCCTTTCTGGAGCGACGCTGGGATTCTTTCCGCCGTGCTCCTCTCCCTTCTCAATACCTCAGCCGCTTTCTAACTCACCACCATCCCCTCCCGTGCAGGGGGGGGGAGGGAGGGGCCGACACAGCGGCGTGTGATGAAGGAAGCACTCACGGTAGTGGGTAACACTGCCATATGTGACCTCAGCAAGCTGGCTCGACTACTAATTCTGCTGTTGTTGTTGTTGCTGCTGCTGCTGCTCCTGCTGCTGTTGCTGCCACCTCCTTCTTCCGCCCAGAGATGCACGACTCCACTGTGCAACCACGTGACCATCGCCCGGATTTCTCTCCCCCTCCCCTCTCCCTCTCCCCCCCACACCCTGAGAAATACAAGTTCGCACACATGCTCTTTTCACTCTTCCTTCTTGTCATCATAACAAGGCCCTTCACTGCCTCTTTTGGTGCTGCGCTCTCACAGGAGCCACAGCACCAAAAAACGGGACAATCCAGAAGCCGAGATAGCTTCTGTAATTTCAGGATGTCCCGAGAAAATCGGGACGGTTGAGGGGTATGGAATATGGCAATCAAGCATAATAGACATTACAGGATTGTGGGGTGGGGAGGGAGAGAAGTGGAGGACAGGAAGTACAAAGGACTTGTGCATCCTTCTTAGTTGTACTTCCTGTGTCAGATCCTAAGCAGTCCCTGCTTAACTTAAAGTGAGAAGCGAAAGCTCCAGAAGCAGAAATAGTTCAGGGGTTGATAGTGAGAGTGGGGAGGCAGGGAAATATGTGAATTCAAGTTAAGACACTACATTGGCCATATTTATTTATTTATTTATTTTAATTGGTCTACTGTGAGTAGGAGTAACACTGGATACATAGGAAGAGGAACAGTGAATCACATCTATTGCCTCTCCTAGGACCGCCCCAGACTGGTGTGCTGGGTTTTTTTTTTTTTTTAAAAAGGGGGAATTCTGCAAAATGCAATTGACACCGCAATTCATTAGTTCCACTTTATTGGTTGTTTTGCAATGCTTCCCCAATGTCACTGCATTACTGCCTGCTAGAGGGACACTCTTGCACTACTAGAAATGGTGGCTACGTTCTACCTCTACGGTCAGAGGCATCATGTCTCTGAATACCAGTAGCTGGGAATTGCAAGTGAGCAGAGTGCAGTTGTGCTCATGTCCTTCTTTCAGGCTTCCCACGCAGGCACCTGGTCAGCCACTATGAGAACAGGATGATGGACTAAAAGGCCATTGGCCTGATCTAGCAGGGCTTCTTATGTTCTACCTTCACTGCCAGAGTAGTGTGCCTCTGTATGCCCATTGCTGGAAACAGCTGGAGGGGAGAGTGTTGTTGCACTCAGGTCCTTCTTGCAGGCTCCCCACAGGCATCCAGTCCAGCCAGTGTGAGAATTTGATTGATGTGCCCCTGTTTAGTCCTGATTTTCCTTTCTTCCTCAGATGAAGAAATTGGCCCGAAGGCATCAACAGCAGCAGGAGCAGCAGAATTCACAGCGACTAGGTCAAGGTGAAACCACAGTGGTGACGTGGATGGGACCCTTGGGGTTGATGATGGCATTTGGGGGTTATGGCCTTTTTTCCAGTTCCATTGCATCATTTCTGATTTGGGTGGCCAGCCCAATGCAGAATATTCAAGGTGTGAACCCAGGATATGCTTACATACAAACAAAAAGAGTGAAAGGCTTTTAACTGCAGGAGCTTGAGTATTGGGTATATACCCTGCAAGTTGCAGCCAAACACAAAGAAAGAAAGAAAGAAAGAAAGAAAGAAAGAAAGAAAGAAAGAAAGAAAGAAAGAAAGAAAGAAAGAGACATAGGTAGAATTGTCCTATTCCTAGAGGACTATACCATTCTGGAATGCAGAGGGAGGATTGCCTAAGCTGAATGCTCTGCCATGTTGTGTCTTGTTTTTAAACCCTCTAAACATAGGGAAAGAGGGGAATACATTTACAGAAAAGACTCAGTGAGCATCAGCACTGTGTTTTTCTGGGGGTACTCAAGGGTACGCAGTACCGGCACCCCCCACCACATGTTAAAAGTGTGGCACTTACTGTAACAACTTCATGGTGAGTACTGGCACCTTTTTTCTTAAAAACAAAAACAAAAAAACTGGTGAGCATAAGAGGATTTTGCCTATGCCCCACTCCCCACCCCTACCCTGCCTTGCTGAGTTGATTCTCCCCTGTGAATGTTTCCTCCACCCATAGTTTCCCAAAGTCAGGCTGATCATTAGGCTTGGAGCCCAGCTTGGCAGGGGGACCCAGGTTAAAAACAGCCTGGAGGATATTTCCAAGGAAAAATTGGCAGGTGAAAGAAGCACCTTTCTCACCCTTCCCTTGGATTACTAATCATGCTTCGCATATGTGCATGTTCAAAGCATCCCGTATATACAATATTTTAATCCTTATACCACCCATGTAACGTAGTCCTCTGCACCTTAGCCCCATATTGAATACTGGAGGCAGGGGGTGGCTGATACGTGTCTGATGCTGCCTACTGATTGACACCACTCAGAGATTTTTGAACTATTAAGCATGCTTCTAAGTAAAATAAAATAGTAAGTTTCTAGCAGAGACAAGATTTGAATCATACTTGAACCGCGTGTTTATAGGTATTTATTTATCCTCATGGAAGATAAACCTTCTAGCCACCACAACTATCTTCTGCCTCCACTGTCAGAGGCAATAGGAATATCAGTTGCTGGGAATTATTTGGGGAGAGAACTCTTGAGCTTGCCATCGGCATGTGGTTGGCCACAGCCATCTGGTTGGCCACTGGGAGAACAGGGCACCAGACTAGATTGGGCCTCTGGCCTGAAACAGCAGGTCAGGCTCTTCTATTGTTCAAAATATGGCTCTTGTTAAAAGCTAGTTGAGAACATAATAAGAACCCTGCTGTATCAAGCCAATAGTTCATCTAGTCCTGTTTCAAGCCAGGATGGGAGACACCTGGCTTGAGAGCAGTACATGTGAAAAGGATCTAGGAGTCTTGGTAGACCACAAACTTGACATGAGTCAGCAGCGTGATGCAGCAGCTAAAAAAGCCAATGCAATTCTGGGCTGCATCAATAGGAATATAGCATCCAGATCAAGGGAAGTAATAGTACCACTGTATTCTGCTCTGGTCAGACCTCACCTGGAGTACTGTGTCCAGTTCTGGGCACCACGGTTCAAGAAGGATACTGACAAGCTGGAACATGTCCAGAAGAGGGCAACGAAAATGGTCAAAGGCCTGGAAACGATGCCTTATAAGGAACGGCTTAGGGAGCTGGGTATGTTTAGCCTGGAGAAGAGAAGGTTAAGGCAGTGTTTCTCAACCAGTGTGCCTCCAGATGTTTTGGGACTACAACTCCCATCATTCCTGACCACTGGTCTTGCTAGCTAGGGATGATGGGAGTTGTAGTCCCAAAACATCTGGAGGCACACTGGTTGAGAAACACTGGGTTAAGGGGTGATATGATAGCCATGTTCAAATATATGAAAGGATGTCATATAGAGGAGGGAGAAAGGTTGTTTTCTGCTGCTCCAGAGAAGCGGACACGGAGCAATGGATTCAAACTTCAAGAAAGAAGATTGCACCTAAACATTAGGAAGAACTTCCTGACAGTAAGAGCTGTTCGGCAGTGGAATTTGCTACCAAGGAGTGTGGTGGAGTATCCTTCTTTGGAGGTCTTTAAGCAGAGGCTTGACAGGCATATGTCAAGAATGCTTTGATGGTGTTTCCTGCTTGGCAGGGGGTTGGCCCTTGTGGTCTCTTCCAACTCTACAATTCTATGATTCCTCTTCTCCTAGTGGCCAACTAGATCCCTGCGGGAAATCAGCAAACAGGACCAAATCACAGGAGCGTTCTCCTCTCCTGTGCCTTCCAGCAGTTGATATTGAGAAGCATACAGCCTCTGACTATGGCGGCAGAGCACAGCCATAAATTTATACAACCAACACCAGAAGAAAACCTAACAACAACTCAAAGCAATGATGTTTAGTTTCCAACCTGGACTTTGAAATGAGGGGAAGAAGGGCCCCAACCGGCTAGACCTCTTGGCAATTACACCCCCACATTGCTGCTCCTTCGCCATCCCATTAGCATGATGTTCTTATCTGTTCTTGCCGCTCTGGCACCCAGTGGCGCCAGTTCGGGCTGGCACACTACTGTGGCAAGGACTGGACAAAACAGGAGTCTCCACCCCAAACCACTTGCAACACCATTTACTTAGGATAGGATGTGCAACCCCAAACCACTGCATATGGATGAGCGATGCAACAGTCTTCATCACCTGTCTGGCATTGCATCATGTCGGAGTAGACAGCCTGGGATCGTGGGAGTGAATTTCAAGGAAACAATTAGCTGCTTCTCATTCCACCCTGGCAGAAACAAATAGCTCCTTTCAAACAATATCTGATGGAAATGAAGGAACTCTGGGCTTGTGGTTGGGGAGGATGAGGAGAAGGGGCTGTGAGTCAGGACTGTTCTCTACAGCAGGTGTCAAATCAAATCCAGATGTTAGACTGTTCAAAAATAAATTTTGTGTGTGTGTGTGTGTGTGTGTGTAATGCAGCCACAAAAGACTTAGGGATCACCTATGCTGCACATTGGTTTGATACCATTTTAATAGGGATAGCTTCCCCCAAAGAATCTTAGTAGCTGCAGTTTGGAGAGGATGCTGAGAATTGTATTGCAAATCGATGGTGTGATCACAATTGGAATAGGGGTGTGATTATTTTTTTAGTCGCCCCAGCTCAAATAGGATAGTGTACTGTAGAGTTGGAAAAGTTCAGAAAAGGGCAACCAAAATGATCAAGGGGGTGGAGAAGGAAAGGTTGCAACATTTGGACTTTTTAGTTAAGAGAAAAGGCAAGTAAGAGATGAAATGACAGAGGTTTGTAAATTATGCATGGCATGGAAGAGAGAGAGAAGATCCCCCCCCCTCACAATGCTGGAACTATTCATGGGTATCTAATGAAGCTGAGTGTTGAAAGATCCAGCAGTGCATAGTTAAACTATGGAACTCACTCCCACAGGAGGCAGTAATAGCCACTACCTTAGATGGCTTTAAAAGAAGGTTAGATACATTCACGGAGGACAAGGCTAATGCTGTGCCTCCATGATCAGAGGCATTAAAGCTTCTGAATGCCAGTTTCATGAAGCCACAGGAGGAGAAAGTGGTCTTGTCTTTGGGCCCTGTGAGAACAGGATGCTGAACTAGATGGCAGTGCATTTCCTGAAAATGTGAACACTGTTATCCCCTTTCCCTGCAGTCAGTCCCTTCCAATCACTGAATTGGGGAGGGTGGTGCTTCATGGTGATGAAAATGTTTGTGGAGCTTGCCCCCTCCCCTCTTTTTAAACTCAGCCCCAAATGGAAAGAAAACAGGGGCAACTTCAAAGGCCGAGAGCACTGTAATTTCAGCCATCTCACAGGAGGAGCTTTAGATGAAGTCAATTGTCTTTCTTTGCAGAAGTTATGTCCAACCGAATGGAGGGGATGATGACATCTTATACACCGCTAGCACCGCCACAGCAGCAGATTGTAGCGATGGATCAGAGCAGCTATGCCACTGACCCCTTCCAGCAAGGTCTCACACCACCACAAATGCCAGGTGACCACATGAACCCCTATGGTAAGACTCACTGGGAACCAGCTGCTGTTGGCATGTCCAAGGTAGAACATGGAAGCTTCGGTCTAGGATTCCCAAGCCCACACTCTTGAGAGGTCTCCCTGTCATTTTACAGGGTGGAAAGCCCTGGGAGCAACTTGAGTCAGATGTTAAGATTAGATGCCATTTGTATCCAAGGCATCGTTTTGGTCTTCTTCTGGAGGAAATAGAGTTCCTTCCACCAGGGTCCAAAACAAGCAAAGAGGGAAGATGAGTCTCCATTGAGTCTCTGGAAGCCTATCCTTTCTGTTCTGCTTGTGCTGGACTCTACCAGAAAGACTTCTGCTCCTTTATATGGTATTTCAAAGCAATGGCATTTCTGAATGAAGAATTATGAGCCCTTTCAAGCTCCATCATACTTCCAGTAATGCCACTGGAAATGTAGCAGGCTCTGAATTCTTCCCTTAACTTCCCACCAGCCCTCACCCTTCTCACCCAAAATCCCCCTAAATCTTCTTAGCTGGCCGGCAGAAGCCACACAAAGATACCAGGGCCCTCCTTAACTCTCTAGCTCAGGTTTTTAGGTTGCCACTATGATAGTGATCTAAATGTCAGGGATCTTGGGAAATGTAATTTCCTCTGGAAGGGGAAAAAAAACAAGGGAGGCAGGAGGAAACTTCCTGCTGTCACAGCTGTCACCACAGCCCTTGTGCCTGTATTAACTGGTTCTTAAAACTAGCCCAGCAGCTTGCAAAATGCTTCAAAAGCAGACCATTTGCTTCTGGAGATGGTCCAGACTTGAACATTATTAGCTGTTTTACCTTTGACATCACAATGCCCTACTTATGTGATATATTGTCAATCCAGCATTCCTAGTAGGTCTCATTGGGGATTTGGGGCATGTCTATAATATTTGCTTAAACTGCAACTCTCTGATAGAGGTCTTGGGATCTTCAGCTCTGTGAGGGAGGGGACTATGGGATATTCTCCAGAGAATTCTTTTCACCTTCACCAAACTCTGTTTCCCAGGATTCATGGCAGTGGCAGACTTTGGGGTCTCAAATTCAGTGGTACCTTGTGTGATGTCAGAATTCAGCCCTCCCCACTTCTCATGCTTTCTTCTAAATAATAGTTGAGGTTTCTCTGGTGGCATCCCCAAAGCTCCTCACCCAGCACAACCGAACCGGTCACACTCCCTTGAATCTGCCTTTGTTCATAGGAAGGAGACAATGGAGCCATGACAGCTAAACTGGTATGAAGCCAACCAATGTATGTAGTCTAGATGCTTGCTTCATATTCTGAGGAGGCAGAAAAGAATCCAGCACCCTCAATAACCTGTCTCTCCACTACCACATCATGAGGAATGCAAAGTCAGATGTGGTTTTGGCAGAAGGCTGAGTTATCACCTTGCTTATACAATTCCTTAGCAATGCAAATTGATGTGCAGACTTTATCTCCTCAATCCTCATACAACAACAGTGTGTGGGGTGTAACATTTAAGATTCCCAATCAGGAGATGAAGGATTTGTGGTTGGAAGATCGCGACAGATCCGAGGCCACCTAGTCAGTGTGTGGGACTGAGCAGGCACCTACTGTTCTATATTACACACTGAGTCCACCAGGGCACCTGGTAAAATAACGACTCTTGCCTTGATGGATCAGACCAAAGGCTCATCTGGTCCAGAAAGCTATCTCCTGCCACTGTGGAGGAGCTGTGGGTTAAACTGGTAGAGGAGGTCACAGGGTGGACTTCCGTTAATGGAGCAAGTGAGCAAAAGCTTTGCTCTTTTCCCAGTTCCATATTTGCCATTGACACCATTTGATACCGCCATTCCTGGGAGCCACAGTTTCCTGGGATGGAATGCAGAATCTCTTCTCTGTGACCAAACAGCTTCCCACAGATTGTTTACTCGTATCAGTTAGAAAAGGAACTTTCTCTTCTTAATTATTTTTTTAAAAAGCTCTTCCTAAATGCTGCAAGGGACCCAGGTGGCGCTGTGGTTAAACACTGAGCCTAGGGCTTGCTGACCAGAAGGTCGGCGGCTCGAATCCCTGTGATGGGGTGAGCTCCCATTGCTTGGTCCCAGCTCCTGCAAACCAAGCAGTTTGCAAGCACGTCAAAATGCAAGTAGATAAATAGGCACCGCTACAGCGGGAAGGTAAACGGCGTTTCCATGTGCTGCTCTGGTTTGCCAGAAGCAGCTTTGTCATGCTGGCCACATGACCTGGAAGCTATACGCCGGCTCCCTCGGCCAATAATGCGAGATGAGCATGCAACCCCAGAGTCGGTCACGACTGGACCTAATGGTCAGGGGTCCCTTTACCTTTACCTAAATGCTGCAGATTGGAATGCAAACAAGTCCTTGGCAAATCCTCACCTCTCTCCACCCTCACAATGCAGTCACTAAACTCTGCAGTGATTAGGAGCCCAAAGAAATAAAGCTTTGGAGTTGCAGCCAAATGTTAGTCCCACTCAGAGTCAACCCATTGAAAATAATGGATGGGACTAACTTAGACTCACCGGGCTGGGTTTAATTAATACAGCACACTAGCAGAAGCCAATGCAAGTACTGACACTAGTGAAATATCCCTTCCCCCCCCTCCCACCACGTGCCCCTGCACCTCCCCTAAATCCTTTGCCAGGACTGCACCTCTCCAGACTGCCTGGTTGGAATGCTGTAGAAAATTAGCCTGAGAGGGAGCAGGGTTCTAGGTTAGCCTTCTCCCCTAATGGGCCCTAATTGACACATCACACGAAAAATAACATTGGTTACACTGGTTTCCACAAGAGGGGCAGCTGCCTCCCCTTTATGGTGGATGAACCATAATCTCCACCTGGCCTTCATTTTGTTTTTAATGAGTTAGACTGAATTCGCATAGCAGTTTATTCTGTTTCTCGGATCTTTCAATAATTGTCAATTTCCACATTATACCGTATTTACTCGAGACTAATGTGCCATCGAATCAAATGCACAGCTCAGTTTTCAGAGCCTTGAAATAAAAAAAATAAAAAAAGTATTTGCTGGCGAATGTAAATGTGCCATCGAATCTAATGCACACCTTAATTTCCGCAACATAATTTGGCCAAAAAAGGTGAGCACTAGATTCGAGTAAATACTGTGTTTGAGCTTTCGTACAACATAAAAGGCATTTCTCAAAATACAGTGGAATGTAGCACAAGTTTATCACTCATTTCCATGTTATTTGCAAATAACACAGGGAATGAGTGCTAAACTTGCCATATTATGAGACAGCGCCAGAAGTACATCTTACATTTCATGAAAGCTCAAATACAAGGGGAATGTTAGATTAAACTGCCATGTGAATGCAGCCAAAGTTTTTAGCATTTTTAGAACCTGAGATATGAGGCAAAATGTACAGGTGCGCTCTCTCTCTCTCTCTGTGTGTGTGTGTGTGTGTGTGTGTGTGTGTGTGTGAGAGAGAGAGAGAGAGAGAGAGAGAGAGAGAGAGAGAGAGAGAGAGAGAGAGAGGAGTGGCCTGTTCCCTGCTTTCAGTGTTTTACTCTCCCTGTCCACCAAAAATTCCTGCAGATGCCCCCAACCATGCACACAGAAAAATACCGGTAGCATGAGAAGGAGAAAGGAAGAGAGGAGGGAAATTAGCACGCCAGGCTTACCTTGGCATACTCATTTTCTGCATATGGGGTATTTTTCATGTAGGGGCAGCAATCAAGCATGAGATTTCCCTCCAAATGCAATATGAAGTGGCATGGTTCAAGAAAATTCATATCACGTTATTCTGCTGTGTGTGCAGATGGGCTTCCATTGCATGAAGTGATAAGGGAACCCCAGGTCTCTTTCTCTGAGTGAGCAATTCAGTGTGTATTAATGTGCTTGTGTTGCTGTTTTTTGTGCCTCGCAGGGAATGACTCGATTTTCCACGACATCGACAGTGATACCTCTCTAACTAGCTTGAGCGACTGTTTCCTGGCCTCCTCAGAAGTAAACTCCATGCAGGCCAGGGTTGGAAACCCCATTGACAGGCTGTACTCTATGCAGAGTTCTTATTTTGCCTCATGAAATTCAAGGGAAAACAAGGGGGGAACCCTGGAAAGAAGGCCCATCTTCACAGATGACTCCCCAACCCCTCACGTGCCCCCTGATTTCTCAGCTCAGACTCTTACAGCCATATTTTCCTCAGCTCTTCCTTCATGCTGACTTCAGGCTCTGTGACAACAGGAGTGTTAAATTAAGAGAGACTTTCATTTTTTTTATTTAAAAAAATGAAATTTCAAGGCTGCTGCCAGATCACCTACAGAAAAAATAAGTATCATGGCACTAGCATTGAGTTCAGGAGGAACATGGCAACGCCCATCAACAACCCTCCATTTTGATCCCGCCATCGCAAAGGAAAGCAAGATGAACACCATGAAACCTATTAACCTTTTGGAGCCTCTTTCGGATGCCCGGAGCCACAAGTATCACCACCATTTTGAGGGGGGGGGTATTGACCCATGCAGCAAAAAAGGTCGGAGTAACATGTTAGTTGTGGACCAACAGCCAACCCGGACTGTGAGACCTTTTCCTGTAACAGTGGCTCCCAAGCAAATACTTCCTCTTTCCTACGTTCCACGCCCCCCTTCCTTCCCCGCACCATAAAAGCCCATAGACTGGTACATTAGTTTATAGCCTTTGTACTGTATGAAACTGGGCGAGAGAAGGGGCAGCGGGGAGATGAGTAGCTGGTGAAAAGTAAGACTGTGGAGAAAGACAAAGAGCGAAGGCTCATGTCATAATGATAGTATTTTAAATAAATGACGAAGTAGATGCATGAGTTAGTGGGGAGGGTTTCATTTAGATTAGTAGTAACATTTTGTTTTTTTAACAAAAATGAGCAAAAGGTTCTTATGAGACACACAGTTTCATTTAACTACATTTACCAATATGAGCACAAAACATTAGGGTGGGTGTTCTTTATTTTTAAAAAAATGTAATATAACTCACTCTCAAATTCTCCACTTTCCTCCCCCCCCCACTCATGTGATTGGCAGGCATCTGTTGGGTGTTCCTTATGTTTATATCTACTTGACAGATATATGCAGTGCTCCGTTGTCCCAATCTGGGTTAATTAGGAAGGTCTTTGAGAGAGAGAGAAATCTGCCATGTCCCTTGGGACCCTCCTGAAATGTCAGTCGAGTCACTGTAGAAAAAGCAATGCTTGGGGGGGATTGCAGTTCAGTGGCAGAGCATCTGCTTTGCATGCAGAAGGTCTCAGGTTTTCTGGCATCTCTAGACAGCTGGGAAAAGCTCCTGTGTGAAATCCTGGAGATCAGTGGCCAATCAGACTGGATGGTACTGAGCTAGATGGGCCAATAGCAGCTTCCTATGTCCTCATTTTGTTCCTATGGCTTTCCCCCAAGCCCTTACTCAGACT
This sequence comes from Zootoca vivipara, assembly GCF_963506605.1. NCBI lineage: Eukaryota > Metazoa > Chordata > Lepidosauria > Squamata > Lacertidae > Zootoca > Zootoca vivipara. The sequence goes on along the minus strand of NC_083294.1, from coordinate 10,210,608 downwards.
TAATGAACTCCAATTGCTCAGTTACTCCAGATTCACATGGACCAGTAGATAGCTGAAACTCAGGCTTCAGCATCTGCAATACAGGATTATGCATGTTCACTCATAAATCAGTCCCACTACTATATTTGATTCATTGGTTAGATTGGGGATGTGGGCTAGGGGCTGATGAGAGTTGGAGTCCAACAACATCTGGAGGACTGGTTGCAGGTAGCAGGTCTTTAATTTGTTGAAATATTTTTAATAAGTTAACAAAAAACAACCACCCAGCAGGTAATGTGATATCTTATTGGATGAATTCCTTCCATGTATATCAGAGAGGAAAGGATGCTTCTTCTCAGATGTGGTAGCTACTTTGCTGGATGTGTGAGTTATGAAAAAACACCAAAAGGTATTTCCTTCTTGAACCAATCAACGCTTTCCCTCTTTTGCAGTTTTCTGCATATTTTATGTATTATTTGATTCTTTAGCTGCTACCATTCATCGACTAATATTTCTCTTACTGGACCACAGCCCTAGTTGAATGCGGCCCACTGAAAGTGGACTTGGTAGAGCCAAAAACAAATGAATCAATTCAAACCCTACACAGAATTGAGGAAGGATCCTAAATGTTACTGTGGTCTTGACCAATTCCCCTTTAATTGTAGCACTTTTAAATGAATCTGAAAATGGCGATGAAAGCTATCCATTAGTTGTTGCTACAATGAGAAAGAACATGAGAATGGGCTCACTGATGAAGACCAGTTAGTGTTTCCCGGCAGTGGTGTGAAATGCGGACTCCCAACAGGAGATAGATCTAGAACCAATGGCAAAGAGAATCGCCTCCTGACAGGCTGTAAGTCAGGAATCAAGCCAATGGGGACTGCCCAAGGGCAGACGCAGGTTAATGGGACAGCACCCCTTTTGCCCAAATAAACTAGCCTCTGCTGTTGGATTATCTAGTGGTGGCAAGACAACCATTTACATTTTCCCACAATGCCACCAGAGCAATGTTGAACCAGGAATGGGAATTTAAAATGGATGGTGGATGGTGGGGCCAGGTTATCCATGGACATACATGCTCAGAGAGTGGCTGTGTTGGTATCTTGCAGCAAAAAAAAACCCTTCCCACACCTTAGGAGTTATTTATTGTATTGTGGCATGAAAATGGCATGAGCATGGGCAGGAGTCAAGGGAGAGGGGAGTTACAGGGACTGTCACACACACCTCTTATTCATCCAAGAACCTAACAACATAGGAGCCCTCATGTTAGCTATCCCTACATGCAAATGGACAGAAGGCCTACAAAGGCTGCATTCGCATCATACATTTAAAACACTATGATACAATTTTAAACAGTCACAGTTTCCCAGAATGAATTCTGAGAGCTGTAGCTCATTAAAGGTGCTGACCACTATTTCCCTCCCAAAGCTCCAATTCCCAGTTTTGCCTGAAGAGAGATTGACTCTTAAATCACTCTGGGCACTGCCATTCTGTGAGGGGAGTAGGGAGGGGAGCAGGTCTCCTAACTGTCAGTGTCCTGGACAAACTAGAGCCCCCAGAATTCTTTAGGTGAAGGCAGAATGCAAGAACAGCAGAGCCAGAGCCAATAACAAGGAAGAACCAATGGTAGGCGGAGCCAATTAATTCTAGTTTTGCTGCCACAAAACTCCCTGGTGAGTTCCACAAGGGCAACCTTCAGACAAAGGAAGAGGAGGAAATTGACAAGCAGTGCCAATGGAGGGGCAGGCAGGTGGAGGGGCAGGTGGAGGGGCAGGCAGGAGGAAGAGCATTTAAAATGAATCAAAACATGATTTCCCTCAAAAGTCTTGACAAATTGGATGCTTCTTCTTTCTTCGTTGGCGATCACTCATAGTCGAGTAAGATTGTCTTCCATGAACACGGTCTTAACAGTGAGTCCGTAAATGATTGTGGAGGCCAATTCTGGATCCACATGTCCTTCCACAGTGGGGACATAGGTTTCCAAGCGGAAGTTTATCACAATGAGGGTTTGCCAAGCATACCTTCCTCTTAGCACATTTTCCCCTTTTGTCCTGAGTTCAAGCATCTTTGAAGTCCACGACACCTTTGGTAAAGGCTGTTCTCCAATTGGAGCGCTTGCAGGCCAGTGTTTTCCAATTTTTTAAGATTTGCTTTGAGAGAGTCTTTAAACCTGTTTTGTTGACCACCAGCATTACACTTTCCATTTTTGAGTTTGGAATAGAGTAGTTGCTTTGGAAGGCAATAATCAGGCATCCGCACAACATGACCAGTCCAATGAAGTTGATGTTGAAGAATCATTGCTTCGACACCGTACACTGGCATTAGTTCACCTGTCTTCCCAAGTGATATGTAAACATTTTTGGAGACACCGTTGATGGGATCTTTCCAGGAGTTGGAGATGGTGTTTATAAGTGGTCCATGTTTCACAAGATATACTGTAATAAGGTTGGTAGTACAGTACAATGGCTTTGTAAACAAGCATTTTGGTTTTCCTGCAAATGTCCTGGTCCTCAAACACTTGGCACTCAGAATGAGGAATGGAGGAAAGTTGCTTTTTAGCATAAAGTTATGTCAGCTTCCCCACTACTCATGAATACATTTCTGTTGAGGGTTGGTATCTACAGGTTCAACAGAAAGTGCTTTATACTGAGTCAGACGACTGGTCCATCTAGCTCAGTATTGTCTACGCTGATTGGTAGCAGCTCTGCGGGGTTTCAGGCAGGGTTACATGCCCAGCATACCCTGGAGATGCTGGGGATTGAACCTGGGACCTTATGCATGCAGAGCAGATGCTCTGCCACTGACTAGTTTAATAATACATCAAGTAGCTTAATAGTCATTCCATGTCCTGAGAGAACTCTGGAAATTGTATTTTGTCAGAGAGCCCACAGATCTAGAAGACCTACCCCAGGATTTTGTAGGAAGCCATACCTATTAGGCCAGATACAACAGACACAAATTTGACATGCAGTATTCCCATACATCAGTGGGGACTCATATGTTGCTCCCTAGGTATTTGTACCCCAACTCCTAACCACTACCCGTTCTGACCACTGCCCATTGTGGCTGGGGCTAATGGGAGTTGGCATCCAACAACATATGGAGGGCAGCAGGTCCCCCAGTTTTGCCCTATGTAAACAGCATCCGGTCGCTTGATTGGTCCACAACTGAACAGATGTTCTTCTATGTGGACCTCCCTCACTATTTTTATTCGTGGAGAAGTTTGAATTTCCCATATTTGTAAATGGAAGGAATGAGCCACATCCATTGGATTGTATATTTGAGTTTTCTTTTTAAAAGAACACTGTTCCAGAGCACAAGTGATGCAGCAGGGACGCGGAAGCCATTCTTAGTGTCATGTCTAAAAAATGTTATTCCTCTTGTGTTCATTCTAGACCAGGGATAGGGAACCAGTGGTTTCACAGTTGCTGTTGGTCTTCAACTCTCATCACCCCCTAGCCAGCATGGCCAGTGGTCAGGGAGTTGTTCACTGACAACATCTGTAAGGTCACATGCTCCTCACGAGGGTATGTTAGGAGCCATATTCTAGGTGTTTTTCCCCAAACATTTGAGTCTACTATGCCAAAAATGAATTCATTGTTTGCCAAATATTCATCTAAAGGGTTATCAGAGGACACCATCTAGCACATAGTAATTTCCTATGTCATGGGCTTGATACACTGACAGTTTTAACAGTATACCAAATGGTGAGGAGGCTTTTTGCATGTGTGTGTGTGCATGCGCGCACACACGCATGCACGCGGATGCACACCCCAACACCAATCATGCAGTTTCCTGATCTGGCACAGAAAAGGTCTCATTGCCACTTCTTCTGATGATACAGCTAAATTCCCCTCTTTATCCTGAAGCATAGAGAATGTGAGTACCATAACTAAGGTCTAAAGTATATATAATGTTAAAGATATCCTTTGTTATGTATTCAGCAGCCACTGTGGGGAAGGGGAGTTCAAATCTGTCTCTCCCTGCACCATCTCCCACAAAAACCTGCCCTCTGAAACTGCTAGTTGCTTTACATGGTGCCAATGGGGACTTGAAATGCAAGCAGCAGCTTCAGAGACATGGTTTTCATCAGGATTGTGGGAAGGATAAAAGATACAGTATTCCCCTGAAGTGTCAATGTTTCCCAGGCATTGCAATGGCTGCTACTTACATTAAACAACAACAACAACAACATGCACACTAGTTGCATTTGCAACACTGGTGCCATGTTTAATTTGAGGCTAAGAATCTTGCTTTGCTTACATTTCTGAGATATATATTGTTTCTGAAAACTTGAACTCATTGAAACAGATCCAATCGTACACTTTGTTGAAATGTTTTAAGCAGCTTATACTTAGGATGCTGGAGGCATCCTATATACTGGAATTGATAACACCTAGCAAAGTCCTTAAGTTATAAGCAGGCCCTCCAGATGTGGCTGCACTACAACTCCCATCACCACTGGCCATGCTTGCTGGGGCTGATGGGAGTTGTAGTTCAACAGCATCTGGAGGGCCATAGGTACCCCATACCAGGCTTATAGTGTTCTCTCCAATGCTAGTCCCACATAGAGTAGATCCACTGAAGTTAATGGGCATGACTAATTTAGGTTTATTAATTTCTATAGCTCTACTCTACTTGAGTAGAAATTAGTTTGGTGCACAACCCATGGTTAGTATACAGATGGAAAACCTGTAAAATGAGGACGCCTCTCCTGTGCAGGGCAAATAAAGTGTCCCTTTACGTATTTCCAAAAAAAGAGGAATCACACACACCACAAAAGGATAAAAGAGGTCACAGATTTGCATAGTATTTGTATATGCATAATTTATATGCATAAACCAAATTTAGAAACAAGGGCTATAATTTAAATGGAAATGTGGTACCTCTTGCCCTAGAAGGGGAAACTGTGACCAGGTGACCTGTGTGCTTGCTTGGTCAGCTGTCTATGTGCTCGTTGTTGATGCTCTCCCATCTGATGGCACTTCATCTCAGATTGAGACAGAGAATCCCTTCAAATAAAGGAGACCTTTAAATATGATGACGATGATTATTAATTAAATCTTTATACTGCTCTTCATCTGAAGTTCTCAGGGTGGCTCATAGCATAAAAAGACAAAATAAAAACACAAAATATATAATAAAAGCAAGAACAAAAATAAAGCAAACAAACACACCCCACAAACACATTTAAAAAGACATAGAATATTAATCATCCCAAGACCTGGTTGAAGAGGAACATTATTGTCTGGCACCTAAATATGTATAATGAGGGCACCAGGCAAGCCTCCCTGGGGAGAGCATTCCACAAACAGGGAGCCACTGCAAATGGATATATGTCCTCTGTGGATTAGGACACCTGACCGGCCTAAAACGTTTTTCTGTGATGCAGACATTGCTTATCATTGCTGCGGCAAAGCAAGGTGTCTTTATTTTTGAGCATTGCCATAATAGCAGGGAGCTCTGGTTGGTTCATGGGCTAAGACCAAAGGTGATCCCTCTCCACTGGCAGAGGAAGAGGAGTGTGAGGGGAGTGCACCGCCCCCGGCAGCGCAATCCCAGCAGGGTGCCATCGCAGCTGCCCCCACCTGCCTGCGCTGGGCACCCCACCCCCAGGACACACTCTAGCTCCGCCCCCGCCTGCTCTCCGCCCCCCGGTGCCGGAGCATGAAGCCACCACTGTCCCTCTCCAAGCAGAAAATCTGAGCAGTCAAAGAGAAGAGGAGGGTGGTGGCAGGTCAGAAGTCTTCCAGGCACTGAAACCACATCAAGAACCTTCCAAGAGTTCCTAGGTGTTGTAATCTCTTGGAGTTCTCTACACCCAACTGTCACATTTTCAATCCCAACAAACAAATATCTTCTCTCTTTCTCCCCCCCCCCTTTTTTTTGCAGGGGTAAGTTCCACCATTTGAAGTTTCCCCACCCTGAAGCACAAAGAAGCAATGTATAGAATAGAATAGAATAGAATAGAATAGAAATGTACTGTGTGTCCCTCTGAGACCACCACCCTGACATAGTCTTCAGTCTCCAAGAATTTGTTTAAAGACTAGGTGTGTGGAGCCCCTTATTAGCCTTTGGAGACCTTTATTTTAATATATACATAATTGCTTCCCAAAATGTATTCACCTTCAGAAATGGGAGAAAGAGCTCTCCCTCATCTGCAACCCCTGGTTCCTTTATCATTCTGTGGGTTTGTGTTGTCCTTCCTTCAGCCAAATTCTGCCTTAACTCAGAATTATATATCCTGACTTAGAATGTGCATTCTACTGCTGTGTCCAGTTAATTTGCTTTTTTTTCTTCAGTGGGAGAGTTAGGGTAATTTTAACCTCTGGACATCGGTGACACCCACCTCATAAACCACATGCCCCCCCAATGGGAATTGTAGTTTACCCCTCAAAGAACTACAATTCCCAGCACTCTTAACAAACTCATCATTCCCCGGATTCTTAAGGGTAAGCCATGTGCTATAAACATGCTTTAAATGCATGGGGTAGATGCAACCTTAATGGTCTTACGAGGAGTATCCCTCTAGACTGCAATGTGCATGACTTCACACACTTCAAAATGTGGTAAGCCAGCCCTGGGGACCCTCCTGTTCATCCTGCTGAGTGGAGCCATAGGATTCTGCCAGAAAGTCCTGCACCACTGTCTCCCCTGCCCATGTAACAATGCACATGTATGCATTGATAAAAATACAAAAAAGCAACCTGGATTTGATTGCATGTTTTATTTGATAAGTGTTGGGTGTTTTGTTTTTGTTTTGCAGTGTTTTTATAATGGTGTATATGTAGCCCTCTAATATGGAGCACTGGTAAAACACTACATGAAAAGGATCTGAATATAAGCATACATACAGTCACATCTCAGTCTCTACTCTTTTTGCAATCTTTTATCAATGCACAGAAGTAAAACTGCACAAAAATCACCTCGATGCATCCATGTATAGAATCACAAAAAGATTGAGCTTTCTTGCAGTGTTTTATCAATGTGAATATGTAATTTGGAAGTATGGGAATAGGGAAAGGTGATGAAAGACCTAGAAAGCTGCAGCAACAGGTTTATGCAAAGTACAAAATTCAGAAACGAAAAGAAAACTTGAATCAGTGGAGGTTTCCTAATGCATCCATTCCATTTTAGAAATAGGACCAGGGAATCCCAGAACTCCAAAAAAATCCATTGATAAATTTAAAGAAGACTGTCAGAGGTACTTCTGTATAGAAACTGCTTTGTTGAACCAGAATTGGTTCAAAGTCAGGCAGTTGACTAGATGATATTAAGGGCATCAGACAACTCTGATCCATGGACATTTTTCACTTAAAGCTTTCGTCTACAGAAGTCCCATTGAAATGAATGGACACGTGTGTGCATGCTCCTGTGCAGCTCCCCTTCATTTCAATGGAGCTTATGTAGATTAGCAGGATGGGAGAAGCACCAAAACTAGGCTGGACTCTAGTAATCTAACCTTTCTGCTGGACTTTAGCTGTAGTTCTCCGTTGCATAGGGGCTGGATTAGACAACCCTTGGGGTTTCTTCCATCTCTGCAAGGATTCTATGATTTTAACAGAATGAAAGCATTTGCTGAGAAACCTTGACAGGCCATGACTCCACCAAGCTCAGAGATCCAACTGGGTTTCCACCTTTAATCAATACAGTTTGAACAGCAAACTTTGAATCATAAATAACAATTTAGAAGAAAGGGGGGAGACACCTCCCCACCATCACCACACATTTTCTTTAGCTCATATGGCTGCATTACTTGTATATTTATATATTCTGTATTTATGTTACCAAATGTAGTATTTTGTAGCTGTTCCAGTTTGTTTAACTTGTAAGATAATGATGCTGATGCTAATGATTCTTAATATGGTCTCCCATTCCTAGGCCATTTCCCCTTTCAAACATAGTTCCTAACCCCACCCACACCCCTTCCAAGCTCTGTTGGTTTTCTCCCACCAACATCAAGGTTGCAGATTGGACGTTTTGTTTTTTATTTAATGACTTTCCCTTTCTTAAATTATTTATTAGTGTTTTTGTTGGGCTTCATTTTGGTTTTTTGGTTCCCCCCCTTCCAACTTCCACTCCGCCCCATCTCTGCCGCTGTCAACTGGCAGTTAAATGATGTGATTCTTAGACCTTGTGTTTGTTTTTCCTACAAAAGAGAAAGAGAACGAAACACTTCAGTATATTTGTAAATAAAAGCTACCTGTAAATGAAATGGGATGTTGCTTTTGGAGTGAATTCCCCTCTACCCACCCACTGCATTTCACAATGAAAAAGACACCTATCACTCACTGGTGTGCAGGAAGTTCTGTGTTCAATTCCTGACATCTCTAGGGCTATGGGTCTGCACGAGTCCTTACAGAGCAGTAAGCCAGTCAAAGCAGGTACGGTAAGTGGGTGTAGGTTGGCTCATCCCCCCCTCCATGTAGAATTTGAACCATTGGGGCACTAGGTTCTACAAAAATCATTCTTAAATATGATATTTAAGGTTTTCTCTATGAATGAGTAAACTTATTGATTTCAGATTCTCATTTCCCTTGCCTTTGTTCTCCACACTGCCACATCAGTTTGCGAAAAATAAAAAATTAAAGTCTTCAGGAAATTTCACCAGCATTTCAGTGTGATTTTCTCCTAGTTTGCACTTTTTTGTATGCAGTTTTCCCTAACACGCAAAGCCATTTCCCCTAATGCATTTGGTATATTATTTACCATGTTGATCCTGCCCGATGCCATTTTGACCAGTATACAAAGAAAACATTCTTCTGCCTAACAACAGAAAGTCATAAGGGTCATCTCATCCAAACCCCTGCAATTCACAAATCACAGCCAACAGACCTCTAACATGTGACCATCCAACCTTTTCCTAACTTTTAATCAGAATCTCCATTCTTGTAATTTGATTCCATTGGTATGTATTACAATCCGAAGCAGCAGGGAAAAAAAAGCTTGCTTCATCACCTATGTAGCAGTTTCTCAGATATTTGAAGACAGCTGCCATATCACCTCTCAGACTTCTCCAGGCTAAACATACCCAGCTCCACTGATGCCAAGGCTGGATGACAGACCCCCTGCTCCTGTGTGTTGATCAACAAGCATGATATATTTAATGAATTTATCATATTGTGCCATAGGAGGCAATGACAGTTCCATTCTCCACATCATGAGAAGCACCACTAGTTTCTGTGAAAGGCACAAGGATGGTTATTTCTTGTGTCAGTTGGCAACCTTAGTGGTCTGAAAAAGGGGGAAGGAGAAGACATAAATGAGACTGAGCTCCAACAATGATTAATCAGCAGCGTCCTGTTGTTGGTGTTGTGTTTATTTCTTCGGTGTCAACTTGCTGGGAATGAAGACTGATTCACACCCTACAGCTGTACTGCACAAACGGACGGGTAGTTTGAAAGCAAAACACATGGGAGAAAATGTCTGGAGATGAGGAGAAAAATACCCTGGCTAAGGTGGTGCACCTGAGTATTCTATTCCTCTTCCTCACTGGGAGCATCTTGGGAAATCAGATTATCCTTGAATGCAGAGTCAAATCACCCTTTCAGAAGATCTGTCTTAATTGCTAGTGCCTTATCTTAATTCCTAGGATGCCCACTCTTTTTCCTCCACCCTTTTGATCAGCCAGGCTGCTGCTCAGAGGGACACCAGCCTGAGGCAAAAAAGGGCTGTCACCCCAAATAACGATGAAAAATCAATTCTGTTCATCTGGAAGGTTAAGCAAAAAACAAAACAAAGCTAGACTCACTGAAATGAAAGGGGGGTGAGGTGAAGGAGAGACTTGTTCAGTGAGCCTGATTGTCTGTTAATCCCTATCTTCATGAGTGAGAGGTCTGAAAGGGAGCTAGGTACCACATGACCCACACAAGCTTAAGCCCAGTGCAAATTTGCAACTAGGGATGGTGAAATCTGACAATTTCAGTACATTTCCCCAAACCTAAGGTCGGTTCACTGTTCCATATCAGTGTTCCATCAGTTCCATATCACTGTTTCACAAAGAAACAGTCTTTGTGAAAATTATTCTGCATTAATTGCAATATTTCCCTAATATACTATTTTCCCCCACAGTGCCTTCCCCTAATCTCATTCATATTATTTTTTAAAAACATTCCTCACCCTAGGGTCCCAGGATAGGTTACTACATTAAAACATAATATTAAAAATAGTATAAAACAACTTAAACACACTTTACCCAAATACAGACATTTCTGTACATGTCTGTATGTTTTTTGTACATGATCCTTGGCTGGAGAACTGCATTGCTACTTTTGGAGCAAGGCAAATTTTGAAATATCTCTATGCTCATTCTGGAAAGTGCAAACAAAATTGGGTCACCTTTACAGTAAATGTGAACTGAATCACATTGCTCCATTGTCCCTGTTTGCAAAACTGCATTCTTCATGATTTGGCATGGATTATACTGAGCAGAAAACACACAAGCCTTACTTGTCCTGGGAACATGTTTGAATGACATATTTGCTGCAATTAAGTTGGTCTGGGTCTGCCCAGTGCCTGGACGTATGAGAGACCAGCTGGAAATCTACATGAATTTCATGTAGGGCTGCATGGAAATGTTAATTTCAGTTTCTCTCCATTTTACCATTCTTCAATTCAGTTCTCCACATTCCCACCTCAACTTGGAATTTTTTTTATTTTAAAAAGTCATTATTTTGTTGCAAATAATATCTGAATATATACCATTTTTGCATGCAATTCAGCCTAATGTACACTATTTTTGCTAAACCATTTTCTCTAATGTACCAGTAATGCATAAGTCTATGTTATGTTCATCAATCTGTGTATTTTTTATGCACCCTTGACCATAGCATGTGCATTTTGGAACACATTACTTGCCTGGAGAAATGCACTGCAAATTTCAGAGAGAATGCAAATTTCGAAAATAATAGCTATCTTTTGATTCAAAACTGGTTTCATAAAGCGCATATTAGGTATGCTTTTAAGTGTGAATTGAATTGTTTTCTCTCCATCTCAAGCTCCATGACAGATCTAAGTTGGGATATCAATGGACTAAATAAATAGGATTGTAGTCAGGGAAGAGCTAGATGAAAGAGAATTAAAATTAGGTCTGCATAAATTATGCAACTCAAAAGGCATTTATTTTGCATTCTTAGCTCTGTTCATTGTGTGGGAGGGTGCAGGTTGAGGTCTCTCCACCTGACTGCTATAAATCCTTTTCAAACTTCCCCCACTTCTTTCCTCATATCTGATCTCTCCTTGGATTGTTTGCATGCTCCTAAGCCCCTTTTCATGCCTAGAGATACAGTTGGGGTGGGGGGCAGTTGTAATGAACAACTAAAGTCCTCTACATATGGAATTCTGTGCCAGGTACCAAACCTAACTTAGGATGCTCTGTCTTCAGAAGTTTTACCTAGCATAACTCATGAACTTTCAGGCCAATCTTCACAGCCTTAAGGACAAAGGACTCCCCCCCTTTGTAATAAAAAAAAGCTAAGGCTTTCAGCACATCGTGCAATGTACTGAGACCAATTTTGCATGTGCAGTACTATTTCAGAATGCAGATAGATTTATTTTGACCACGGGTGAGAAAATATCCAGCCTCTGGGCCAAATCTGGCCTGTGAGGGGTTCAAATTGGGCCCATGAGACCATTATCCCCAAACCACACCCCCATCTGCTTCAGATGCAGGGCAGGTAGAAACATGTTTGCCAATGCACCTTTGTGAGCCTTAAAGTGAGGTCCCAATATGCATTGGCAATGTGAAGTCATTGTGGCATCAGGTGGTTGACAGGTGGGCAGATGTGTCCATGTGTCAAATTTGGCCTGCCAGACTAGGAGCCAAAAAGGTGCCACATCTTGATTTGGAATGTCCTGCCTTCTGAGCATTTTCCTAGTATGGTTCACATGTTTTTACAGTCTTTTGAAAAAGTAACATGTTATTTGATGAAACAATTTGCAGTGTGTGTTGAAGACTACATTCTACACCCGAGAACAGAGAGAATTCTACTTAGAATCAGTGCTATTTTTCTAAAAAAAAAAAAAGAGGTTCCAGAACTCACACCTCCCTTGTTCTGTTTGAATGGCAATGGCACCCATGAGAGAGGTGCTGGAACTGGGTTCCAGTGAGTTCCAGCTGGGAAAAAGCCCTACTTAGAATGCACTGGCTCCTAAAGCTTCATCTGGTATTCCCTATGTATTATTATAAAATAGGGTTGCCATATCTTGAAGAGGACAGCCTGAGCCACTGCCAGCCCAAGCTAGGGAAAGAGGTGCGTGGTCATGGGTGGTGCTGCTGCTGTACCCACACGCCTCTTTCCCCAGCTCGGGCTGGCAGCAGCCATGGTATGCAGAGCACCTGCAGCAATGCCCGCATGCCTCTTTCCCCAGCTCAGGCTGGCAGCACCCGCAGCATGCAGAGCAGCCCAAGCCGAAGCTGCCCCCCAAGCAAAACAAAAAACCCCATTTCTGTTAAAATGTAAAAATCCGCCTAGATGGGCATATTGCCCCCCCCAAAAAGAGGGCATGTCTGGGTTTCCCCAGGCAACCCTATTATGAAAAGGTCTTTCTTTGATGGTCTCTGATAGGAATGGAGAACCTTTACAGCCCAAGGGCCACATTCCCTTGTGGGCAACCCCATGAGGGACAGATAACAAAGTGGGTTGGACTAGATATAAAAGTAAGCGGAGGAAATGGGTGGGACTATTACAAAGGGACATAGCATGCAAAAGGTCCCAGGTTACACCCCTGGTGTTTCCAGATAGAGCTGAGAAAGACCTCTTCCTAAAATGCTAGTCAGAGTAAACAATATTAAGCTACATTGAACCATGAGTCTGCTTCAGTATAAGGCAGCTGCTTATGCTCTACAGTGGAACCTCGGTTTGCGAACACCTCGGTTTACGAATTTTCGGTTCACGAATGCCGCGGCCCCATCTGGAACAGATTAATTCACTTTCCATTACTTTCAATGGGAAAGTTCGCTTCAGTTTATGAACGCTTCAGTTTATGAACAGACTTCCGGAACCAATTACACCCATGCTTCGGGTTAAGTACGCTTCAGGTTGAGTACTCCGCGGACCCATCTGGAACGGATTAATCCACTTTCCATTACATTCAATGGGAAAATTCACTTCAGTTTATGAACGCTTCAGTTTATGAACAGACTTCCGGAACCAATTGTGTTCATAAACCGAGGTACCACTGTAATTCCAGCCATGCAAAAATCAGAGGTCTTTTTTTTGTGACACACACAACTGCAGGCGACCAGAGGCATCATCACAGTTCAAGGCCATATTCCAGCCACGGTGTGGTCTGGGGGATGGGGTTTGGCCTGGAGAGAGTCCCAAAAGGCAAATAGCAAGGCCTGGAGTATTTCATTCGTCCTCAAGGTCCTGAGGTCCCCCCATCTCTGGCCCATAAAAATCCCTGGCAAAGCTGACCAAAGCTCTTCTAGATATTTGAATGCATGCACGATTCAGCCTGAAACTTCAGCCTGATTTCCACAATTTTGCACACTTAATTTTCTCTCTGCCCACTGGTGTGTGCAATCTTGCCAGAATGCTACAGTGCAGCAGCCAGAGCACACTGTTGCCACATGCTTATGCCAATGTACAAACCCCCAAGCTGGGTTTGCTTTTTCCTCTAGGGCAAGCAGGATGAACACCTGGGCATCATCCAAGAGCATTGATTCCCAAAAGAAGAGGTTCCCAGCATTCACGGGTAATTACCATGAGGAACATGATGTGCATGCAATACACCCTCCTGTTTGCAATACACCCTCCTCTCCCATTCCTCTAGGTTATGTGTCTGTACAAGTCAGGTAATGATCATTCCCCTGCACGTATTGAGAAGCCAAATACTAGTGCTCGGCCCTTTGATATCCACAGTGCTGAACCAATGAGACTCAGTAAGCGTGGGCTAACTTGGTTCCATGGTCACCAGCCAAGCCAGCGGCTGACTGATTATCAAGGTACTGTATGACTTATGGTTCATCTGATTTCTTCGGTGATGCGTGCTGGATCTGACACCTTCTTTCACACCTGTGTTGTCAGATCCCTATCAACAAAGGAGACGATAAGGGCCTCACAACAAGTGCTGTCTTGCACACAAATGCATGTGCCTGTCACCTGGCTTTTATTTATTTATTTGTTTATTTAAAGATTTATCATATGCACTTTTAATAAAATATATCAAGGTGGCTTACAACATGCAATATACATGAAACATACTGTAATGGTAGAGATCAATAAATAGCATTGATATGTTAAAAAGCTTTCATAAAGGGCAGATATAAGAAAGGACTTATTCACATAGCACATTGTTAAACTATGGAACTCACCACCACAAGATGCAGTAATGGCCATCAGATGGATAGCTTTAAAAAAGGATTGGGCAAGTTCATGAAGGCAAGGTTATTAATGGCTAATAGCCACATTGGCTTTGCTCTGCCTCCAAGTTCAGAGGCAGCAATGCTTCTGAAAATCGGTTGCTGGAAACCCCAGGAGAGGAGAGAGCTCTTGTGCTCAGGTCCTGCTTGCTGCTCTCCAACTGGGAGAACAGGATGCTGGACTGGGTGAGCTATTGGCCTGATCCAGGAGGCTCGTTTTATATGTTTGGCTACAGACAAAAGTGTTTAATAGGCTGAGTGACTTATTAGAGCAGGTTGGTGAAATCAGTGTCCCTCCAGATTTTGTTGAGCTTCAAAGTCCCTGCTCCCCATGTTCAGAAGAGGAATGTCAAATATTTGAAATCCATTCTTCATTTCACAGTTGCAAACATGCCCCGCATCTTGTGTTCATTCCAGACCAGGGATAGGGAAGCTATGGCCCTCTTGATGTTGTTGAACTCCAACTCCTATCAGCCCCAGCAAGCAGAATTCATAGTCATGGATGATAGGACTTGTAGTCCAGCATCAACTGGAGGGCCACACATCCCCCCCATACCTGCATTACAGAATTAATAGTGGCTACAGGGAGCATATGACCTGAGGTTTGACCTGAAAGACACCATTGGCCCACAAAGTCGTGTATTGTCTTCTCTGATTGCTGGACCAGGCTAGTGGTCCATCTAGTTCAGCATCCTGTTCTCACCAGAAGTGCCAAGTTGCCCCCAAGATTGGAGAAGGCCGAATGCTCTGGATGAGCCAGTCACTGAAGCCATGCACCAAGCCCCTTCAACATTGAGAGGGCCTGGCACCCTTCCAACAAATATTCAGAGGGCTGAAGACACTTTGACCCCCACCCTAGAGTTGGTGCACCTGGTTCTCACAATGGCCAACCTGATGCCTGTGGAAAGCCTTCAAGCAAGACCTGAGCACCAATAGCTCTTCCTCTCTACTTGTGACTCCCAGCAGCCAGTATTCAAATAAATACATACTCCGAACATGGAGGTAGAACCTAACCATCCATGTTAGTGGTCATCACGACTTCTTGAGGAAGGGAGTTCTACAGGCTTTCCCTGTGCCAGGTTTTAGATTGTAAACTCATCAGGATAATGGCCTGCTTTCTTGTTTTTACCTTTTCTATACATGCACACAGAGATCTACTTTATAGAGCTGAGGTTTAAAAGCATAATCAGAATTCTTGCTTGAATACCATGAGATGCTGTGTACTGAGAAATGAGGAAATTACAGGATTGCTAGGGGATCCTCAGGCACAGATAGTGCAGATGATGGGAAGCCAGCAGAGATGAGGCCCAAATGCCCCCCCCTCCTCCTAATGACGCTAATGAGAGTTTTCACCCAATTATAACCTTTTAATCTCTAGGTTGTCTGTGTGTGTTTTTTTAAAGACCTTGCCAGGCTAATTGGCTTTCTTACAAAGTGAAAAAGCTCAGAGGCAGGTGTGTGAGAATTTAAGGGGTAGTTCTCATGTACTCCCAAGGACTCTTTCAGTTCACAGAAATGGGGTCAGCTTGCTACTTTCTGGTGGAGAGGGGTGTGTGTGTGTAGAAATCAGCCTAATGTATGAAGTTGAAATATGCACTCATTGTTTCATCCACTTTGCTCCTTGGCCTCACTCTACCCATCATTGGCATATGGCCCCCAAAGGGTTGACTGGTAGGGAATGTATCCCTTAGGCTGAAAAAAGTTTCTCCAACTCTGCTCTAGGACCTGAACACATGAGCACTCTGTATTCCAATGACTTCCAGCAACGAGTATTCAGAAGCATTAATGCCTCCAAGGGTGGAGCCAGAGCATAGTCATTGTGGCTAGCAGCCATTGACATACGCTAGCAGCCTATGAATTTGTCCAATCATATTTTAAAGCCATACAAGTTGGTGGCCATAACTGCCTTCTGTGGAAGTGAGTTCCATAGTTTAACTGTGCACTGCATGAAGAAGTTAAACCTGGTACCTTCCTCATGCAAAACAGGTGGCCTACCATTGAGCCATAGCCCTTACATTCTGGGAGAGATTGGAGATTGTATTAACTTAGATCTCAAAGGACCTCATTCTCTCTCATTCTCTCTCTCTCTCTCTCTCTCTCTCTCTCTCTCTCTCTCTCTCTCTCTCTCTCTCTCCTCCATTCCCATAAAAGTGCAGACTTTTGAAATCCCATCTCGCCTTCTTCCAAACATGCAATGGTGCACTGTTGACCGTAAGTCCCTGAAGATTTCCAGTGTACTTTTTTTAATTCCACAGCTCTGGCACCGCATAGGAAATTAATTCAGTGACAATATTTTCATTAGATTATGCCCTGCATTCTCAATCTTAGGCACATTTGTAAGCTTGTTGTATGTTCTAATTAACCGGGAAGAATAAGTCTGTGTTCTGGGTGACTTCTTGAATGTGCCAAAAGGAATGCATAAATAAATTGGTCTCTGTGTGGCAAAGGCTGCCTACACTGTCACACCCCTCCCACCCCCAACACACACAAAAGGGAAATGGTTTATTAGCAAGAATGGTTGTAATTGTAAGAAGCAGTTGTATGGTAAGAAGAGCAATGATGGTAAGTGTTTAATGTTCTTGATCAACATGAAATTCCAGGTTATTTAGCGTTTAGTGCCTACATATATTTTAGATCAAGGGCAGGAGCACTGTGACCTGTGGCCAAATGCTGAACTCTGAGCTTCTCTTGATGTCCCATAGGACTGTCCCTACAACACACCTCTGACCATCTCTATCAACAGTGAACCACAGCTACTAACCACAATGGCTATGTTCTGCCTACACTGTTGGAGGCAGGGTGCCTCTCAATGCCAGCTGCTAGGAATCGCAAGTGGGCTGCCAGGTCCTTCTTGTAGGCATCTCAATGGCGCATCTGGAACAGGGACACTGGGCTAGATGGGTCTGTCCAACTAGATGGGTCTGTCCATCCAGCAGCCAGGCTCTCCTTACATTCTTTTTTTTTTAAAAAAATAATTTTTATTGATTTTACAAAAAATCAATTCTTATGTTGTGGAATAAGGTTTCCAGAGGTGAGGGGGGGATGTTGGTCTAGATGGGTCATTTTCTTGATCCAGCAGGACTCTTCTTAAGTTAACGCTCCTTTTGCACCTTCATGAATGCCCGTGAGACTACCATAGGTCTATTCATTTCAGTGGATCTTCTCTGATTAGAACTTCCTAGCTACAACCCATTACATAGTTGATTTAGGAGTTCAGCTGGAGTTGGACTGAAGCATTTTGTATTGGCCATTGCAAGGTAGTCCAACCTCATGGCTCGATACAGGAAATGTATAATTACAACATCCTCCAGCAGAAGACACTCTAGCTTTGGCTTGAAGGTTTCCAGTAAGGAAGAAGCCACCACTACCCTCTGTCATTGGTTCCATTTTTTTAACTGTTCCCACCTGCATGGCATTTCTCCTAATGCTAAACTGAAATCTACCATACTGTAACTTAGGTCCATTAGATCTACCCTCTGAGGGCAGCAGCGAACAAGTATTTGCCCTCTTATATGTAACAGCTCTTCGGGAATTCAAAAGGTGCTATTATGTCTCCCCACCCCCAATAGTATTCTCTTCTGCAGGCTAAACATACCTACTTCCTTCATCCTTTTTTAAAAAAGTATTTTTTATTGATTTTCCATTTTTAACAATTTTATAACATCATAATACTTTTTATAAAATCTTTTGCTTTGCTAAGCTTTCGTCTTCCCTCCACCCGTCTTCTGGTTTTCTTATAACACATTATTATCTCCACACATTTAAACATCTCAATTCTATATGTATCTTAACTTGTTAACCAACCTTAATAAAAAATAGTATCTTTCTTCTTTTAAACGTTATGAGTTTTATCTCAGTCCCGCTAGTGTCGCTATATGTGTACAGTACAATGATTCTCAATGTATTGTATAAATGTACTCCACTCTCTCTGGAACGCTTGGTCGCTCTGGTTTCGGATTTTCCCGGTCAGCTTTGCCAGTTCTGCATAGTCCATCATCTTCGTCTGCCATTCTTCAACCATCGGTAACTCTTGCTGTTTCCATTTTTTGAAATATTTTTTTTAAAAAGACAATTTATTAAATTTTCAAATAAACACATTGAACAATAACAAAACATTCAACAACAAACACAACAACACATAATAAACATGAAATTTCCTCCTTTTAACATCTATTCAACTATTTCAATTCACTTTGCTCTGCCGAGCTTTGACTTCCCTCCTTCCCCTCATTTGGTTTTCTTATCCACTCCTATCTCGCAGTTCCTTTATTCCATCTACTTAGAGTCAATTCGTAGGATTTATTTCAATCCTGCAAGTGTCTTTAAACTTCTACAGTTCTTCTCCATATAGTCCACAAATTTACTCCAGTCCTTTTGGAACCTTGACTCTCCCTGGTTTCGGATCTTGCTGGTCAACCTTGCTAATTCTGCATAGTCCATCATTTTTGTCTGCCACTCTTCAATCGTCAGTAACTCCTGAGTTTTCCATTTTTGGGCTAATAAAGTCCTAGCCGCGGTTGTCGCATACATAAATAATACTTGGTCTCCTTTTTCAAGCTCCTCTCCTATGATCCATTTTAGAAATATTAAGGTTCTAGCTGCCATTGTGGCATACATAAACAGTTTTTGATCTACTTTTGATATTTTCACTCCTATCATTCACAGCAAGAACGCTTCTGGGGTTTTTTTGGGAAGGTATACCTAAACTTTTTTAAAAATTCATTGTAAATACTTCTTATTTCTCATTCTACACATTTTCGCTAATTTACTTGGTGTCAAATACCATCTATACATCATTTTCATTATATTTTCTTTCTGTCATCTATTTATCTAATCTATATATCATCTATCTATCTATCTATCTATCTATCTATCTATCATCTACCTATTGTCTATCATCCATTTATCTAATCTATCTATTTATCATCTATTTATCTAATCTATCTATCATTTATCTATCATCTTTTCTTTCTTTCTTTCTTTCTTTCTTTCTTTCTTTCTTTCTTTCTTTCTTTCTTTCTTTCTTTCTTTCTTTCTTTCTTTCTTTCTTTCATCTACCTACCTACCTACCTACCTACCTACCATATCTATCTATCTATCTATCTATCTATCTATCTATCTATCATCTATCTATCTATTATCTACTTACTTACTTACCTACCTACTTCCTTCATCCTTTTCCTCCTTCATCCTTTCCTCATAGGACTTGTTCTCCATACCACTGATGATCTTCATTGTCCCTCCTCTGAATCTGTTGCAAGTTGTCCACATCCTTCTTTGCTGCAGCACCCAGAACTGGACACAGGAATCCAGATAGAATCTTGATTCTGATCAAACTAAGCTTCCTAGGAGAATCAAGTATACACTTCCAGAGTCAACACTAAATACATTACCTCTGGTAAATATGCCACCATAGCTGATAGAGGGCCATGAAAATTTGTGTCCCATGCTTTTTAGACTCGTCTTCCCATGTACTATCTGAAACCAAAGGGTGTTGCCAGATGTGAAGTTCTTTTCAGCTCTCCTACCCCACTAAGAGTGTTAGCAATGCTCAGAGCAGGCTCATTGAAATGCATGCACCTAACTTTAATAGGTCTAATCTAAGTAGAACTCACCAACTGTCAAAAAATAATAATCACACTAGCCTTTTTTGCTATCCAGTTCACATTGTTGACTCATGAACAGCTCATGACTGACCATGTTCCTAGAACCCTTTTTTCATGTGTATCATTTCTTTTGTGATAAAAACCACTTGTACCTAGCTTTTTGTTTTTAGCCCAAACAAGGGCTCCTGAGATAGCTTCTACTGAAAATGGCAATTAACCGAATTAACATCATAAAAATCTGAAAGCATAGAGCAGGGTCATTAAAAACAAGAGGCACCACCTTCAAATAAGCAGGAGCAACAATCCGGCACAGACCAAAAGCCTGAAAGGAATGTCTTAATGCTGTGTATGATGATCCTAATAGAGGGTTCCAACCAAGTCTCTCCAGGGAGGGCATACCACATTCAGGAGTTTCATCTAGAGCTGTGCACCAGATTTGGCCACAGCCATAACTGAATCAGGCTGATTTGGGTGGGTGGGATCTGGGCTTTGGCTGAGCTGGCTGAAGACAACCCTAGATTGTCCCAGATTGGATCGAGTCTCCTGGAGCAACTCAGGGCTTTCAGGCAAGACCACCAACAACACCTGCAGATGTGAAGGCATAAACCCAGAGCAGATTCGTTATTGCTCCAGAGAGAATCAGTGGGTGGAAAGAGCAGGGAAGCATATTTGGGCTGAACATTTCAAGGCACTGCCCAGTGTGAAGAACTGTGGGATGGCCTATCTCTGAAAGCAGGGTCTCTCCATCATTGGGACACAGGAGACAGTGATGGCCACCAACTAGGGTGGGTTTCAAAGAGGATTAGACAAATTTATTGAGAATACTGCTATCAGTGACTACTAGCCATGGTGGCTATGCTCTGCATCCATGGTCAAAGGCTGTATGCTTCTGAATGCCTGTTGCTGGAAACCACAGGACGTGTGATGGCTCTTGTGCTTAGTTGAACAGGAGGGGGTGGACAAGATGACCACCAAGGTCCCTCCCAGCTTTATACTTCCACCACTCAAAACTTTGCAATGTTTCTGTAAGGCAGAGTGGAGTTATCCCTCATTGCCACGGGCTCACATCACAGTGTCCCACATAAAGGGGTGTCCACTCCTGTGATATGTATCTGTGGCAGCTCTTTGATTGTCAAAGGCAGAGCAAAAGAAAGAGAGAAATCCTTTGTGGTAACAAGTCAGATGCTTTCAGCACACCATCCGTCCCTGCGGGAAACACATTTCTGTCATGCTGCCAAGTGAAACCATGGGTGATCGACTGCACTGGTAGCGTTCGGCAAAGCTGCCCCAGGCAACTTTCACTTTTCACACCCAGTTCTTATGTGACTTTGGAGACTGTTGTTTGCTTGGATCCCATCTGGGTCTTCTCCCCCAGCCCCGGGCCCCTCCAGCCCCAGGTTTCTCAACCCCCCCCCCCCCTAGATCACAGCATTCTATCCTGGCCCTTCCTTCTCCTTCCTTTCAACAGGCTTGGCTATGATTTCTGATCCCAAAGCATATTACTGGGAAGCTATCCACTTGGAAAGGAGCAGACAAAACTGTGTGTAGCAGATTAATACTACTACTTCTACTACTACTACTAGTAGTAGTTATACTCCACCCATCTGGCTGAGTTTCCCCAGCCACTCTGGGTTTGGAAGATCATCAGTATCAAATTGTGTGTGCATGTGCGTGCGTGTATATGTGCACGAGAGAGAGAGAGAGAGAGAGAGAGAGAGAGAGAGAGAGAGAGAGAGAGAGAGAGAGAGAGAGAGAGAGAGATCTCTAAGGTTTCCATGCATACTTGGGATTTCCCCCCCAAAAAAATTATCACCAGGGCCCCCTGCCCACCAGGCAAGGTGAGGCAATTACCTCAGGCAGCAGACCCTGATGTTAATCTTTCTCCCCCACCTTGTTCCTGATGTAGATCTTCCCTGGCCCCTTTTTCCCTGACAGGAAGGGGTACGCCATTTCGGGGTCTACCTCAGGTACCAAAATGTCTTGGGCTGGCCCAGATTGACATACACCTTTTTCAAGCTAGTTGCTGGAACAGAGATAGATTATCAATGTCCCACACTTACATGGGTTTCACAAGGCATCCCTTTTCCCTAGGGAGCTGAGAATTGTAGTTCAAGAGGGGGGGTGGCTAAGGATCTGTTAGTGTTGTTGTTGTTGTTGTTTAGTCGTTTAGTCGTGTCCGACTCTTCGTGACCCCATGGACCATAGCACGCCAGGCACTCCTGTCTTGCACTGCCTCCCGCAGTTTGGTCAAACTCATGTTCGTAGCTTCGAGAACACTGTCCAACCATCTTGTCCTCTGTCGTCCCCTTCTCCTAGTGCCCTCAATCTTTCCCAACATCAGGGTCTTTTCCAAGGATTCTTCTCTTCTCATGAGGTGGCCAAAGTATTGGAGCCTCAGCTTCACGATCTGTCCTTCCAGGGAGCACTCAGGGCTGATTTCCTTAAGAATGGATAGGTTTGATCTTCTTGCAGTCCATGGGACTCTCAGGAGTCTCCTCCAGCACCATAATTCAAAAGCATCAATTCTTCGGCGATCAGCCTTCTTTATGGTCCAGCTCTCACTTCCATACATCACTACTGGGAAAACCATAGCTTTAACTATACGGACCTTTGTCGGCAAGGTGATGTCTCTGCTTTTTAAGATGCTGTCTGTTAGTGTAGTCCTGCCTTTTGGCATAGCTGTTTTTACCCTAGTATTGCTGTGTTTTTAGTTTTCCATTGTTGTTTTAAATTGATTTTCATGTAATCACTTTGAGTTACTTGGTAAGAAAAGTGACAAACAAACAAACAAACAAACAAACAAACATCAAAGCCTAAATTCCCAAGGTTCAAGTGGAAAGCCATGACTATTAAAGTGGTAAAAATAAAATAAAACTGGTACAGGTTTGTTGCATAGAAAGTATGGGTGAGCTGGGTGGGTTTTATTTGTATCTTGTTTAGAAATACAAGTAAGGAATACACGGCAAGCATGCACAGAATTAGAGCCCACAATTAGGGTCCTAATTAGAGTCTATTGTGATCTCTTAGAATGGTGGGCAACAGAGGCAGGGCTTTTTTCGTGGTGTTCTCTGGAATTCTCTTCTTAGGGAAATAGATATCTCCCCTACTCTGTGCACCTATTGTAATTGTTTTGAACCAGTGTTTGTTTATTTACTTCATTTAAAACATTTAGCTGTAACTGTTCATTAAAAAAAAAACACCTCAGGAGGGTGTACAAGAACTTATCTGATCAAAGATGCATTAAAACACAAAATTACAGTACTTAAAAAAGCAGTCATTCCCTCTTCTGGATAACTCCCCTTGTCCCTTGCCTCTGCCACACATTCTTCAGAGCCCTGCGAGCCACTGATATGTGCCCACTTAGATGTTGCCTGATGACAACTTCTATCACCCCATGCTTGGGAATGTGGGTCAGAGTTCAGTAGCATCTGGAGGGCCACAGGTCTGGAGTAAAGCATACAGCCATGGGCAATAATGTGTGGATGTATCTGTGTGTTCCTTGGTGGGACTCAACATGCCCCTATTTTTATTGGCAGAGTATCATAAGGTACCGTGAGGTCACTGCAAGCAGGTTTTGGGAGAACCTGAAAGATTCTCTCACTGCTAGAGTTAAAATGGAAGCCAATATTTCAGAGTCAGAAACAGATACAGGACTAAATTTGCAAAAAGCCCAGGGTGCAGGAGTTTTGGTGCCAGCTAAATGAGAAGTTGACAGATTCCAATTCTTGGTAGTTTTTTTTTAAACAACAACAACATCTCAGTGAGACTGGTTACCTATCATAACCATTTTACTCTGGTTGCACCACTAATTTATTCCAATTTTATCGTTACTATGATCAGTGCTGTGACCAAGATGATCAAGGGTGTGGAAACCAAGCCTTCTGAGGAACGGTTGAGGGAGCTGAGCCTGTAAAAGAGGAGATTGAGAGGCGATATGATAGCCATCTTCAAATATCTAAAGGGCTGTCATTTAGAAGATGGATCACACTATTTTCTCCTGCGCCAGAGGCTAGGACTCAAGCCAATGGATTCAAGTTACAAGAAAGAAGATTTCGACTGGACATCACGAGGAACTACTGGCAGTAAGAGCTATTTGATGGTTGAACAGACTTATGAGAGCTGGTGGACTCTCCTTCCTTGGAGGTTTTTTAAGCAGAGGTTGGATGGTCATCTGTCCTGTATGATCTACTTGTGATTTCCACATTGCAGGAGGTTGGACCAGAAGACCCTCAGGGTATCTTCCAACTCCACTGTTCTATGGTTTGAGGGAGAGATGATTGGGTGCAAAAGAACTCCATTCAGGTGCCAAAGAGAAATGATGCAAACTATTGCATTATATGCCATGCATTATTTGTTATGTTCAGGAACACCACAAGATGAGCTTTCTCTTTCTGAGGTGAGGGACAGAAGCCCACATAACCCCCTGCCCCACACACATCATGTATAGCAGTCAAGTGGTTGAATCTTTTATTTCAGCATCAGTGACAATGTGGCACCTTCTTTAAAAATAAAATAAAATGTCATTCCATTTTACAACATTTAAACAACCAAAATTAAATCGAAACAAATTCAACCTACATTTTCTTTGACTCCCCCTCCCCTGCAGTTAGTTGCTTATTTTATATCATAATCTTGCTTCATAGCCAACTCCAACCTATTTGCAAATTTAACCTTTTTACTCCCTTTAAGTTATTTTTTTACTGCTCATGTTTATGTCAATCCTGTTAATGTTTTTAATTGTTTACAATTTGTCTTCATGTATTCAGTAATTTCCCCCCATTCTATTAAACAGAGTCTCTCATCTTGATCTCGTATTCTTCTGGTAAGTTTCGCCATCTCTGCATATTCCATCAGTTTTAATTGCCATTTGTCTTTCATTGGAACTGCTTCTTCTTTCCACCTTTTGGCATATACAATCCGGGCAGCCATGGTAGCATACATAAATAGGGTTTTTTTGATCTTTGGGTTATACCTAAAAGAAAAGCTTCTGGTTTTTTTAAACAAATGTTATTTTCAACATTTTTTTCAATCCATTATAAATAATTTCCCAGAATGCTTTTGCTATCTTACACGACCACCACAGACAAGGTGGCATCTTCCACCACATGTGACAGCATCAGACCATGTTGGATGGCAGAGACCCCCTTCCACTAAGTTTTAGAGCCTTTATTGTTTAAGTCAATATTTGGCTGCTAGCTATGTATAGGCCAGATTTTGCCAGCTATACAGGAGTTGCTGACCAGGGAGAAAGATATTGTCTTAGTAGCAAAAAACTGCATTTCTGACCTAGCTATGTGTTTCTCATTTCCTTCAGCTCTTGTTCCTTAACGGTTTCTCCAGAAACATGTGCAGACTGATGTAAACATCTTACTCCTTATGGAATTATTTTGGGTTTATGCAATAGGGGGCCCAAATCTCAGTGTTAACATCCGAGACACTGACACCTTTGGATTCCCTAGACTTGTCAGATATTGGATGCTTTGTTTATTGATCTGGGTCTGTTCCTACCCTTTGCTTGACATCTTGTCTTCGGAAAGCTTTCTCCCTACTAAGCCACCGTTTTTCAGAGGAATCAAAACAACGAACTATTTCTGAAAGTTCCCCAGTACATTTTTCTTGTACTGATGGTTGTGGGAGAATCTTATTAGGTCCTTCAGTTTAAAATAACATGACATATATTTCCCTTTGTTTTATTTGTGTATCTGATATTTTGTTATTTTCTTATAGGCCACACTTTCATAAAATTACAGCAATAAAACATTTTGTTTGTTTGTTTGTTTATAATATGTTGTGGTTAAAGTAGAGCAGGGAAAAGAGGCTTTTTGTTGCTTTTAAAGCTTTGGGGTTTCATTTAACATAAATAATTGGGGGGGGACTGCTCTGCTGGGGGGAAATCCAGGGCTCTTCAGTAGTTTACAGACAGCATTAAGGGCAGCCTCAGCCTGCAACACTTATTGGAGAACATTCCCCCCAAACATAAACAAGCATCATCAAAGCTAACTGACCAGTATGAACCTGCCTAATTTTTTTTTTAGTTGCAAGCAAGAATCCATGCTACTTGGGTACCTCTTAATTATATTAAGGTAACAAATATCAAGAGACACTCCTCTGATGGAACCCTCTCATGTGGATTTCGGAGTTTTAGTTGACTGAATAAAAGTTTTCCCCAAATATGGAGTACAGGGGAAAGTGAATCTCTTTTAACAAAAATGCCTGGGTTTGCTCTTAGGCAAACCTAACATACTCTGGAGGGTCCCCTGTGCCTGCAAATTGTGTCCACTTTTGGGCTGAAAAGGGTAAAAGTTATTGCTGCCCCGATAAGAGTGACTAGGGAACAAATAACTGCATTAGATACAAAGCAGCTCAGAATCCACATTGCAGATCAAAGCAGAGCAGCTAAGAAACAAGCACAGGTACAAGATGAATTTTGGAGCTTGTGTACACCCCTAGCACTTCCTACAGATGTTCCTTTTATGTAGCACTCATCTGGTGGTGGGGCTACATGTACGGCAGTGCCATTTGCCCCTGGGCTTTGCAGGCTGACTGTTCTGGGGCTTTTGGAAGCAAATGGAATGTCTATTTTACTGGTCTTCAGCTGGTGGACCAGAACCCACTAGTGGGTCATGGCCTGAACCAAAGCGAGCTGCAACGGAGGCACTACCACCATGCAAAAATATTTGATAAAAAGTTAAGAAATGAGTTCCTAGATGCATGTTTGGGTTAGAAGTGGGTCCTGGGTATGAAAAGGTTGATGGTACAGACAAGGCACAACACCCATGGCTTGTTTTGCCACTGGATACTCCTGCCATCCATTCCTTTATAAGTGGGTGCTTTAACTCATCACCTGAGTTGGGGTCCAGCACACAATCCACACTGTCATAGATGCTGGCAGGCTCCACAGGGCAAGGTTTTCACAAGGATTAAGCGTTCTTTTAACCACTTACCCTCATGCACCCAGCACAAATATTCTTTTCTTTCCAATTCAGACCTCTCCAGGCTTCTCTCTCAGCCCTTGGCTCTCTTGTACAAACACTGCAGCCAAAGGAAAGAGGCAAACCATTTGCTGCTCTGGTTATATTAACCTTCCCTTCACCTGACCTCTCCCACACGTGTTTTTCCAAAGGGGCGGATGGAGCACAGGTTCATAGCACCAAGCACTGGGATATGTAAGGGCCGATTATTCCAGACACACAAAAGGAGTCATATGTGAAGAAATACATGTGCAGTTTTCACTTTTCAGTCATTCCCTCTGGTTCCAGTGTTCAGGGCTGCAGGTACCATTTGCTCATGTCGCCAGCCTCTCGTAATGCTATCATTCAGGACCATCCAATCAGTGGAGGCTGGCCACTGGTGCCCCTTAGACCTGGCAGGGATTAATATGAGATAAATGTTCATTGTTGTATAGCCACCTAATAAACAAATCAGAATGAACATGATAAAGGCTGGATGTAATCTAACTTCCGCATAAGCTTTGTACAAGCAAATAAGGATGGATTCTCGAAAAAACAGGTCACCTGGAGGAGGGATTTTATTATTATTATTATTTTGGATTTATTTTTTTGGATTTTTATTCTTGGATTTTTATTTTTTGGATTTTTTGGATTTATATTTAAAGGCAGACCTATGTAAATTTGCACTTTGTGAAACAAGACACGCTGAATACCCTTCAAAATTCACACCTAAAGCATGTATTTAAAATGCATACATGAGTGAAAAAAACGTGCAAAAATATTAGGCAGATTTGCATGCAAATATGTGTATATCAGGAGAACTTCACACTAAAATGCTGGCGCATTTTCACGAGGACTTAATTCACAAATTTATGTGGAAATGGGGAGAGCTGAGTTTGAGAGTGCCAAGACTGAACCTGAGAGAAACAAAAGCTGACATGTTGCCAATCCCTACTCTGGAGGAGTCCTGCGTCAAAGCATTTTAAAAGAAATCTCTAAAATCATTTTGACTGTAATTTTTGTTTACCACTTCCTTTTGGCTGGAAGGACTTATGTGCCCTGCCAAAGCTATCCCAAACCTGCCGGTTTCTACAGCGTGATGATTTAGGTACCGTGGGCAGGGCCAAGGCTGGCCTAACATCCTGAGGTGCTTTCAAGAAAGAAAGCAACGCCTACAGAAAAGAAAGGGAAAGAAAAGAAGGCATCAGAAGAAGAAGCTTCCCTTTGTTTCGGTGGTGAGAGCATTTGCCTAATTGCAGAACCGCAAGGTTAAAACCTGATTTTGGGTGTGGAGACTGATCTTACGATCACTGGGGAGGAGTGGATCAGCAAAAGAGCCTTTGAATGGGACGGTGCTCGGGGTGTTCTTGGGAATTTCAGGCCAGGAAAGCTGGAGCTTCTGTAGTGAGTAAATCAGGGGTTATTAAGCACAGAGTCACAAAACCGCAAGATGTAGCGATAGGGAAGAAGGGAGCCAGAACGCTTAGTGTCATGGAAAAGCACGTTCAGCCAGGCGGCAAAGTTCTTCTTTCTATTTTTAAGCATTGTCAGCAAACCTGAGAGTGAGTAACAGGTGGAATTGTGTTTATTTAGGGCTCTCTTTGTCTTGGGCAAAACTGTCCCCAGTATGTAACCTCCAGCTTGGTTTGGCTGAGAGTGGGGAAGTCTTTTGCTTGGAGAGACTTGGGTTCAACCGCACCATTGGTCATGAAGTTAATGGGCTATGTGCTGCTCCCTGATTTGGTTTTCCCCATGGATTCTTTTTTTAAAAAAGTTTGAAGATTATCTAGTCCAACAGGGGTGCCAACTTGAATAACATATTGTGGGGGCCCAGGTAAACACCACCCTGCATAATCGATCACATGATGCAGTGCACACACACCGTTTGAATGGGAATGCCCATCAACTTTGGGGGTGCCCAGCTCCCTCAAATGTTTTATTGTGGTGGCCAAAGCCCCCACAGCCCCTAGGAGTTGGCTCCTATGTAGTCCAGTGTTCTTCAAACTTGGGTACTCAAATGTGTGCACTACAAATCCCATCATCCACAGTCAGTTTAGCCTAGTGGTCAAGGATGATGGGAGTTGTAGCCCATCCACATCTGAAGACCCAAGGTTGAAGAACACTGATCTGATTTAGTTAATTCACATTACTGGTGACCAAACTATTTCCCCTGGCACCTGAGATGTCCTCAAAATATGTTGCTATGGTTTTCTTGCACGAGAATTTCATTTTTTTCCCTTCTGGTATTGTAATCTTTTGGTTTAATTGTTTGTTATATATTTTATTGGTTATCTTTCTATAAGCCACTTAGAGACTGTGGGTTATTTTTTAATGTTTATTTAGTTTAACATTTTTAATACTGCTTAATCAACTCTAAGCAAGGTTTGAGAGACCCAATACAGTAAGGAAAAAAAATGAGTTTAAAACATACAATCAAAGTTCAATTAAAAAGCCTGCTGCAGTTTTAAAAAGAGTCTTCATTAAGTTCCAGAAGTTCAAAAGGGAGTGATGATCTCAACTGTTAGGGAGCTTTATAAAATTGGGCTCACAATACTGAATGAGCAGCTTCTGGTCAATAGATGCCATGCATCCAAGCCACAGGGAACCATGAACAGTGAATCTCCCAAAGAACCCAGTGACCGAGGGATTTAAGAGTTGCAGCCAGAGTTAGTCCTACTCAGAGGAGGACTGCAATTCCTAGTGACTGGTACTCTAGAGGCATGCTGCCTCTTACAGTGGAGGTAGAACATAGCCATTATGGTTAGTTGCTAAGGATGATCAACAGGAAAGTGCCCTTGCCCTTGTGTAGTCCCCAGAAGGGATATCCAGTTCACCACTGGAAAAACCCTGATGTTGGGAAAGATGGAGGGCACAAGGAGAAGGGGACGACAGAGGACGAGATGGCTGGACAGTGTTCTTGAAGCCACGAACATGAGTTTGACCAAACTGCAGGAGGCAGTGGAAGACAGGAGTGCCTGGCGTGCTCTGGTCCATGGGGTCACGAAGAGTCGGACACGACTAAACGACTAAAAAACAACACTGTGAGGACAGAATACTGGGCAAATGGACCTTCGATCTGCTCCTAGAGTATAATATTGCTTTGTTTTACAAGGCCATTGTGAGGGGAACATGCATGCAAAGCATCACATCTTCTCTTCCATCATGAAATACAATTTAAAAGATTGGAATGCCTTCTGCACAGTCCTTCCAAATGTAGAATCATAGAGTTGGAAGAGACCACAAGGGCCATCCAGTCCAACCCCCTGCCAAGCAGGAAACACCACCAAAGCATTCTTGACATATGCCTGTCAAGCCTCTGCTTAAAGACCTCCAAAGAAGGAGACTCCACCACACTCCCTGGCAGCAAATTCCACTGTCGAACAGCTCTTACTGTCAGGAAGTTCTTCCTAATGTTTAGGTGGAATCTTCTTTCTTGTAGCTTGAATCCATTGCTCCATGTCCGCTTCTCTGGAGCAGCAGAAAACAATCTTTCTCCCTCCTCTATATGACATCCTTTTATATATTTGAACATGGCTATCATATCACCCCTTAACCTTCTCTTCTCCAGGCTAAACATACCCAGCTCCCTAAGCCGTTCCTCATAAGGCATCGTTTTCAGGCCTTTGACCATTTTGGTTGCCCTCTTCTGGACACGTTCCAGCTTGTCTGTATCCTTCTTGAACTGTGGTGCCCAGAACTGGACACAGTACTCCAGGTGAGGTCTGACCAGAGCAGAATATAGTGGTACTATTACTTCCCTTGATCTAGATGCTATACTCCTATTGATGCAGCCCAGAATTGCATTGGCTTTTTTTAGCTGCTGCATCACACTGTTGAGTCATGTCAAGTTTGTGGTCTATCAAGACTCCCAGATCCTTTTCACATGTACTGCTCTCAAGCCAGGTGTCTCCCATCCTGTATTTGTGCCTTTCTTTTTTCTTTTTTGCCAAGTGTAGTACTTTACATTTCTCCCTGTTAAAATTCATCTTATTTGCTTTGGCCCAGTTGTCCAATCTGTTACGGTCATTTTGAAGTGTGATCCTGTCCTCTGGGGTATTAGCCACCCCTCCCTATTTGATGTCATCTGCAAACTTGCTCAGGATGCCCTCAGGCCCATCATCCAAGTCATTGATAAAGATGTTGAATAAGACTGGGCCCAAGACAGAACCCTGTGGCACCCCACTAGTCACTACTCTCCAGGATGAGGAGGAGCCATTGATGAGCACCCTTTGGGTTCGGTCAGTAAGCCACTGAATGGTAGCATTGTCTAGCCCGCATTTAACCAGCTTCTTTACAAGAATATCATGGGGCACCTTGTCAAAGGCCTTGCTGAAATCAAGATAGGCTACATCCACAGCGTTCCCTTCATCTACCAGGCTTGTAATTCTGTCAAAAAATGAGATCAGATTAGTCTGACATGACCTATTTTTCAGAAACCCATGCTGACTTTTAGTGATCACAGCGTTCCGTAAATAAATGCCAGATATGTAAGCAATTTAATAAAATCTATTAAAAGGTTTATAGATTTCTACTCGAAAGCCAGCTCTCTCCTGCTATCACTGTATGTGTATGTACGTATGTATCTATGCCTGTGTATGTTTGCATTTTTGCATTTCTAATATGCATATTCCGTTTCCCCCCATTTAACTAAATGTTCATGCGTAGCATGACTTATGTGTAAGTCTCTTTCCCCTCCTTCTTCAATGTATACAATGTAAATCCTCCCTTTCCTACACATAAACAAGTTGCTGACTGATGAGGATTAGGAAGAAACCTCCCGCTGGGTGTACTTATTATCATTATCTCATAAAGGTTAGAAAAAAACAACAACTGGTTTTGCTGCTCCAGGTGTTGTGTTCTGCTGGGTGCCAGGTGCTAAAATGAAAAAGATAGACTAGACAGGGCTGATTTTGATAAGGCATCTCTTCCTTCACAGCTAAACTCCAAAAGGAAGTCTTAGCTAGCAGAGGCAGGAAATTCCAGAGATTCTGGGTTCTAATCTCCAGCCAGCCAGCCACTGCTTCTAAATCAGTTGAAAATAGATCAGGGAGATGAACAAATGTTTTGTTGGCTTCTGGTGCAAAAAGGACTTGCATGTAACAATTCAGATCAAATATGGGTGAATATGCCCACACTGCTTTCCCTCAGTTTCTCATTTTTCCAATCTCGAACCCAGTTCTTCACATGTCTGCATCCGTTTGTCATAACATAAAATTAAAAGTTCACATGTAAATTTGGAAGTGTTATGGTGTGAATTTCTCCCAACAGACACATTTTTGCAAATGTGAATTTGCAAATTAGCCAGCATTTTAGTACAAATTTCTCCACTTATGTATGCAATTTAATAAAATCTATAAAAAGGTTTATAGATTTCTACTTGAAAGCCAGCTCTCTCCTGCTATCACTGTATGTGTGTGTGTGTATGTGTGTGTGTGTGTATGTATGCCTGTGTATTTGCAAACTTGCAAACTATTTCACCCAATATAATGCATTTCTGTTTTCACAAATGCAACCTTTCCCCTAATATATGCATTTTTGCACACATGGTTTGGATTGAAGAACTGCACTGCAAAATTCAAAGACGTGAACCACGAAGGGTAAGTAATCGCGTTTCAGTTTCGCATATTGGTTCAAAAAAGTGCAGATGAGGCCCCTTCCAATTCAAATGGAAACAAAATCAATTTTCTCCTTCATCCCTAGCTGCTTGCCACATGGCTAACAAAGAAAGAGACAGGAGTCAAGGCAAAAGAAGAAGGATCATGCCACAGAAATGCCTGCAACCTCAATGTATTATGTTCACTTTAATCAGCCAAAGGAAGCTTTCTCTCAAATGTGGTGCATCATGGAGGTCACCAGGAAACCCAACTCCTGAAATAAATTTTCACTCATGTGGTGAAAATATTTTCCTTTCTTCTAGTATTTCCATGGGCAGGAAAGGTATTTGTTCAGACGCTGGTGAGAGGCGGGGGACCAAAGCGAGTCTCAATGGGAGCCTTTGTTGTTTGCAAAATCACTGGAAGAGACTGAGGTTGTGCATCTAAGAACAAAGGAGCCCAGGTACCCAGCAGAGGGCTGCAAGATCTCCCCTCAATGCTCAAAATTGCTGGAATTTATTTTATAGGTCCTGAAATGCGGCCTGGCTCTCAGCAAAGGATACTAACACAAAATAATCCACTTTAGAAAACTTGGGGAATGAATGCATTGTATTGATTTGGACCAGGTCTTTGGGCAGAGCTGAATGACAAGAATTGATCATTAATCAGGATCTTATATACTAAAGTTGTATAACTATTAGTTCCCCTTCCTCTTTCAAAGATCAATCTGCTGCTGATGTGGGAAGATGAGGTGTACTGAGAGGGAGGGAAATGTAATCTCCTCCTACATTTGGAGGTCCTTCAGTCTTTAATCTGGGGGAAGAACACCCTACCTCAAATTGCCCCTTCCCCCATGAAATGGCACTGATGGGGGGGAAGGCAGCTCCCCTTGCTTAAGAACATCTTATGACAGCTATAGGCATCAAACAAATCCTCACCTTCTTCTCCTACATAACTAGCTACCTTCTCACCTCACACAAGGGGAAGAAGACAAAGAGTGGGAAGTTTCCTGGGCCTGGAAATGATAAACAGGTGAGGAGCAGCTACTTCACTTATTCCATTCCATAAAGATAATGACAGGTCTATGGATATTCTGCTATAGCAGGCTTCCTCAACCTCAGCCCTCCAGATGTTTTTGGCCTACAACTCCCATGATCCCTAGCTAGCAGGAACAGTGGTCAGGGATGCTGGGAATTGAAGTCTCAAAACATCTGGAGGGCCAAGGTTGAGGGACCCTGTGCTAGAGAAGGCTCTTATTAAGGAGGCGCTCACTCTGTGGGGTGGGGCAACAACACTAGCCTCTTGGAAGTGGTGTTACTACCAAAACAGGAAGGGCCAAGATAGCTGCAACGCCAAGTGTTATGTCCTGAGCTGAATCCTAGAACAATAGGATCCAGAATGCAGCAGTCTGATTGGTCCGCAGGAGCCACCCAATCCAGCTCCAGGTGGAAGTGAATCAGTGACCTGATTGGCCTGCAGGAGCAGCCAATCAGGCTTCTGGAGGAAGTGAATCCACAACCTGATTGGCCTACAGGAGCAGCCCGGAATTAGCCAATCATGCGGGGCCCATTGTGTAAATAATGTATATATAGCAGACATTTTGGGGAAAGTTTCATTCATTGCTACTACGAGCTGAATAAAGAACATGAAATTCATACTCGACTCCGAGTATATTTCACCAAGGTTGTGTGAAGGAACTGGCTGAAACGTCAGGTTGACTCTGCCAGTGCGCTGGTGCAGCCCTGACCTCACTGCTACCTCACCGGTATCACTCCTGGTACATAGAAGCAGCACTGCTCCTGGAAGGCAATTGCTGTGGCTTTACCCCACTGGGTGAGCCATTCCTGTTACTTTTAATCATCATCATCATCTACATCTAGGTGGCCCACACATTGGCACCTGGAAGTTGATTTCCAGGTTCCAATTAGGTACAATTGTCCATGTTCAGAGCCGGCCGACCCGTGAGGAGGGGTGAAGCAGCTGCTTCACATGGCAGAAGCACAGGAGGTGGCACCCTTGCAGATGCCCCACCTGCCCCACTGCTTCTGCCTCCTACAGATAAGCAACCCAAGTAAGGGAGGTGGCGGAGGTGGCACAGTAGCGCAGCGTTCTGCTGAGCAGCATTGCTAAAACGCCCCAGAAGAGGTGCAGAGCAGTCAGAAAACAGCACCTAGCAATCCCACAGGTCTTTGCAATTGCAACCCGAGAGCCCTTGCACCAACCATTGAGTCCTGTGGTGAGTTGGGAGTTTGAGGGAGGAGGCTGGGAGAGGGCAATTGTGGCAGAGCTTTTTTGAGCCATTCTTTGAGATGGCACCTAGACACACAGCAGCATCTTCCTTGGGTGATGGCAAACCCAAGAGGCAGCGAGGGGTGCCCATGCTGGAGGGAAAATTGGAAGTGATGGACTGTTAGTGGGATGGCATGAGTGTGTGTGCAGGTTTGGCAGGAATGAGTACAGCATATGTGCCATAAAGATACAGGCAAAATAATCTCGGCATTAGGCAGCAAGTACCTGTACACCTACAACTGCCAAGGTCCCCCGCCAGGTGCAGGACAAGGCCCTGCTGAAGACACATGAGGCACTGGACCTGTGGCTAGAGGACATGAACAGCCAGCATCTCCCCATCAACAGCAGCACCTTGCCCAAGAGGGCTCTCAGGCTGTATGCACAATTCAAGCAGCCCGCAAAGGAGTTCCGAGCCAGCTCCGGTTGGCTGACCCACTTGCAATGACACTTTAATTTGAAGAACATAGGCACCCATATTGAAGCTGTATCCATGGACCAGGAGGCTGCCCAAGCACGCCCTGATCAGCTGAAGAGACAAAAGCACCAGCTGCCCATCACCATGTTCCCCAGGAAGACACCATTGGCACCACTAAGTGCATGTGACCCACAACCAAGCACTTCAGGGTCTACCCCACTTGTTGTTTGCAACTCATCCTCCATTGATGAGAAAGACTGCCAACATTGCACCATTCCTGCCTATCTGGTAGGGCTGGTTTTTAAAAGGGCTTTTCAAGGATTTCCAGAGGGTGTTCACAGGCTTTTCCAATGGGTGCTTCAATTATACACAATTTCACTTATGCTTGCGGTGCCTCAGAACATAACCCCCATGTAAATGGGATGTTGCCAGTACAACTTTACTTGTGCAGGGACACAGCAGTGACCTGAGACAGTATTGTAAAGTGCAATGCTAATGGCGGGGAGGGGGGAGAGACCAATTTGTGTTGTGCCTCAGGTACTAAAATGTATTGTGGCGGCCCAGCACACATTCACTTATTTTAATAATATAATAATAATAATTTATTATTTATATCCTGCCCATCTGGCTGGGTTTCCCCAGCCACTCTGGGCGGCTTCCAACAGAAGTATTAAAATACAATAATTTATTAAACATTAAAAACTTCCCTAAACAGGGCTGCCTTCATATGTCCTCTAAAAGTCTGGTAGTTGTTTTTCTCTTTGACATCTGATGGGAGGGCGTTCCACAGGGCGGGTGCCACTACTGAGAAGGCCCTCTGCCTGATTCCCTGTAACTTGGCTTCTTGCAGTCAGGGAACCGCCAGAAGGCCCTCGGCGCTGGACCTCAGTGTCCGGGCAGAACGATGGGGGTGGAGATGATCCTTCGGGTCTACTGGGTCGAGGCCATTTAGGGCTTTAAAGGTCAGCACCAGCAGTTTGAATTGTGCTCGGAAACGTACTGGGAGCCAATTTTATGGAATTATGGAACTCATTCGTATAGGAGGCAGTGATGGCCACCAACTTGGATATCTTTAAAAGAGGGTTGGACAAATCCATGGAGGAGAGGGCTATAAAGGGCTACTAGTCACAATGGCTATGCTCTTTCTCCATGGTCAGAGAAAGTAACAGTTGCTGGAAGCTGTAGGAGGTGAGAATGTTGCTGTTCTGCTCATGTCCTGTTTGAAGGTTTGCCATGGGCATCTGGAAGGCTACTATGAGAACAGGACGCCCAACAAGATGGGCACTGGCCTGATCCAGCAAGCTCTTCTTATGTTGTCCTTTTGCATAATGTATCCAGGTCCTGGCAGCCAGGGTGGGGGCACCAATATACTGACCAATAAAAATACCTGGCACATCTCCAAATTCAGATTCTATGAGAATGCTGGCCATTTGTCAAAGCCATATGGACTAGAAACTTAATTAACTGTTATGTTTTTAAAGGCCGATATTCTCTGGCTGCTGAATCCTCAGTCCAATGCCAATTTCAGGGAAGTTTAGGGAAGTTTTTAATGTTTGATATTCTATCGCTTTATTATTATTATTATTATTATTATTATTATTATTATTATTATTATTATTAATTTTCTGCTGGGAGCTGCCCAGAGTGGCTGGGGAAACCCAGCCACATGGGCAGGGTATAAATAAATAAATTTATTATTATTATTATTATTATTATTATTATTATTATTATTATTTCAGACTTACAGAATTATGTGTTGATATGCAGAGTCCTGCCCTGCCCAAATTGCCAAGTAAGGTAATAGGTTGACCATACAAACTTAGATGGGCTTTATACACCCATTTGAATCCCCAAAGCCCACCTAATTACAATTGGATGTGTGGTATCATTTCAGCGATAACGTTTAGATAGATAGATAGATAGATAGATAGATAGATAGATAGATAGATAGATAGGCAGCCTAATGGTCTACTGGAGTGTAGCCTGGACCTCTAACTGGGCCCATACATCACATGTGCCCTCTCTGTGTTTTGTAACACAAAAGACTTGGGGCAGATTCTCCTTTCCTTTTCATGCAAAGCAAGAAGCAACATCCCGGCCCCTGGGCGGGGGGGGGGGGCGCTGCTTCGACCAAATTGCGCTCCATTGTAACAAAACCTTGTTCAGCTATTGTTTTGAGTTGCACACACCAGCTGAGCTGAATGGAGCCGGAGGGGGGGGTGCAAAGGAGGCGTGGGAGGAGGGGGGTCATGGAGTGATCAGCCCCTGGGCCTGATCCCAGCTGTATCCCTTCCAACCGCCTTTTTGAAAAGTCTCAACAAAAGAGCAAAGAAAGAACTTTTGTCTCGCAACACGGCGAGAGCGGGCGACCTGCCTTTGGCTGGGTAACAGCAGGTACAATTAACCGGATGGGATTCATTGAGGCGTTGGCATTGGGAGATGTCAGGGGTGGGGGCATCACCCGCCTCCCTCAAAGCTCTCCACCCTGATCCCAGCATCCCGGGAGCAACCAGCCGCCTCTTGAGCGCTGCGGTGCTAAAAGAAATGGGTGGCATCGTGCTTTCATTATGACTCGGTTCTCTCGGCCTGGCTTTGTCTTTCCGGCAATAGAGATCTTGCGGCCCGGAGGGAGAAGGAAGCCAGCTGCCAGGACGGGATCTTCTGAAGGGAGCGTAGCAAAGCAATAAGGAAGATACAAAATACAAGAGGTGTGCTTGGAAAGGGAAGGTAGCTCGTGTGTGTTCCACACGGTACAATAGGGAGCTGAGTATTTGGCGGGGGGGGCACTTTTATGAGACAGGGAAGGGCTGTAACCCAGTGGTAGGGTGCGTGCTTGGCTTGTAGAAGATCCCCTGAGATCTTTAGGCATGTGTGGAGAGGGGGAAACATGGAAAGTCTCTGCTATACTGTGCTAGAGGGTCCAAAGATCTGACACAAAAAGGCAAAGCCCAAAGGCAGCTCCAGTGTTCCTGTTTAACTAAGCCCTTGTATTCAG
The DNA here is from genome assembly GCF_963506605.1 of Zootoca vivipara. Lineage (NCBI taxonomy): Eukaryota > Metazoa > Chordata > Lepidosauria > Squamata > Lacertidae > Zootoca > Zootoca vivipara. The sequence goes on along the minus strand of NC_083294.1, from coordinate 10,172,415 downwards.
AACCACGAGGACTACCGGTAGAACCATTTTTTTTTAAGCAGTGACAGAGCACATAAGGTGCCGGCTTCAATCCCCTTCGCCAGGTAGGACCAGTGGGGAAAACCCCTGGATAAAATCCTGGAGAGCTGCTCCCAGACAGTGTAGACAATGCAGAGTTGAATCGACCAAAGATCGAACTCAGTGTAAGGCAGCTTCCAATGTTTCTGTTTAATCCAGTTCCTGTATTCAGAACCCTGGGGTCCAGAATCTTGCTTTCTTTTCATACAAATGCTTTGCATACAGAAGGACCCTGGTTCAGTCTTCTAGACCAGAAATCCCGGAGAGTTGCTGCTAGTCAGTGTAGAGTCTAAAATCACCAAATGTACCACTGGAATAAACATGGGCTATCTGTTGCACCCAGGTCCCAGTGGCGTTGTGGCATTTGTTAGTTCCTGGGGTGCAGAGGATTCACAGAGCCCACCATACCAGCCAATCTCTTGCCACTGGAGCCAAGTGGGGCCTTACTTACCTGCCCACCTATGCAGTGGGGGCCCAGTCGGCCAACATGGCCCTTGGTGGGTGAACATGGCACAGGGACACGACAACAATATCAACTGGGCTCCAAGGCCCAGGGACCCCTGGTGGCAGGCAGGGTGGGGTGGGGATCCCTGCATGGGGGCCCCTTGTTTGTGCCTCCTCAAAATCATGTGCCTGGGGCAGCAGCCTTCAGCCTGTTATGTCCCTGGCTTGGCCACCGTGATAAAAGGATGTTCAGCTACACGAGCCATTGGCCTGATCCAGGCAAGTAAGTCAGGTAGTGCTGGCCTAGTTTAGACCTTTAAAAAAGTAAGCACCAGCACCCTCCAGTGTGCTCAGGAATTCACCAGGATCCAACTAAGAAAGCTCTTTCCTAACCAAGTAGGATGATCCCATTAGCTCTCAACACTTTGTAGTCAGGGCACTACATTCCAAAAGCGGAGCTTCCAAGCAGTCTTCAAAGGCTGTCCTACACACAGATTACTCTCCATAATCCTCCAAGCATGGCACCAACTTCTGTCCTGGAGGCAAAATGTTCCACAACATTCTGAACTCCTTGCAAAAGAGGACGCCCTGTTCCATAAGCACATGGCCAACCAGATGTTCAAAAGGAGAGTTGCAACGGTGTACCTCATGTTCTGGGCTTTGTAGTGTGTAAAGAATGCTTTCCTGTCACTCAGCATTTCAATCTGAGCTACTATAGGATTGCTATCTCGTGCTCATCCGTTCCTTTGCTAAGCACCACCTCTCTTAACTGGGGTTTGAGTGCATTGCTTCTTTTGAAAATGAAAACAGATCCTGAACCAAAATAATACTGCTAATATTATAATGCAATTATACAAATCTATGGTGTGACCACATTTGAAAATGTTGTGTACATTTCCTTAAAAAATTTTTTTTATAAAAAATAATGAATTTTCTTCACAGTCACTTATATTTTCATTTTTTGCTTCCCACCCCTCCTGTGCTGATGTTTTTATTCTTATCCTTAATTGCTGCATTATACTTGTTACTAAACCCCCTAACTCCATCTTAACATCATTTCAAGTCTTTGGCCCATCGTATCATCACGGTCTTAACCAATTCATCTTTTGCTTGCCAATCTAATGACAATTTATACATTTTAGAAATCAGTTTTTCTTTACTCTCCATCAATCTAATTTCAAAGTCTGATCTTTGTTCATTAAAACTGATCAATACATATTTTTTATATATACTTCATATATCTGGTGATATTGAAACCAACCAGACATCCACCCTTGAATTTTTTCCTGTTTTTAAAGTTTATAATCATTTCCCAAACAAGTTAATATATCTCCATATGTGCTCCATCCCACCATCATATTACCAGTAATTTCTTTTGGGGCATAAGTCTCTATAGGGGGTAACAATAGTGGAGCTTTCCTTTCCAGCTGTTGTGTACAGTTCCTGTAGCCCCACCTCAAAAACGATATAGTAGAGTTCGAGAAGGTTCAGAAAAGGGCAAACAAAATTATAAAGGGTGACTCCCTATGAAGAAAGGGACTTTTTAGTTGAGAGAAAAGGCGAGTAAAAGGATAGAAGTTTATGAAATTAACTGTATGGCATAGAGAAAGTGGGGAGAGAAAAGTTTTTCTCCTCTTCCATATGTAACACTAGATTTTATGGACATACAATGAAGCAGAGGGTTGGGAGATTCAAGAAAGAGAAAAGAAATAACTTCTTAAAGCAGCACATAGTTAAAGGGTGGAACTTGCTCCCAAGGGAGGCAGTGATGGCCACCAACTTAGATGACTTTGAAAGAGAATTAGACAAATTCATGAAGAAGCAGGCTATTAATGGCTACAAGCCATGATGGCTATTCTCTGCCTCCACAGTTGGAAGCAGCAATGCTTCTGAATACCAGCTGATGGAAACCATAGGAGGGGAGGGGGCCCTTGTGATCAAATCCTGCTTGAGGTTTTCCCACAGGCATCTGGTTGGCCACCAGGGCCGGCTCGTCGTAGACCCCCGGTGGCGCAGGGCACCATGGCGCCGGCCCGCCAGGAGGGCGCCGCGAGCTGCGCCTGCCCGCTGGCCGGCCGGCCGGTCTGCCGGTACACTGCGCAGCTGCGCGCGGCGCCTACCTGCCCACTGTGCTGGGAAACGGGGCGGGAGGGCGCCGGAGCGATCACGCTGTGCCTGCCCGCCCGCCCGCCGCGCAGCAGCGCCGCGCCCACCCGCCCACCGCGCCGGGAAATGGGGTGGAAGGGCACTGGAGAGATCCAGCGCACCATGGCGACAGGGGCGCTTAAGACGGCGCTGTTGGCCACTGTGAGAACAGGATGCTGGATTTGATGGGCCATTGGCCTGATCCAGCAGGCTCTTTTGTTCTTATGCTCACCATGTGCCAATCTCCCCTGAAGACCTATTTTTTTATTATTATATTGCAAATTCTGTTGTATATTATAGCTTTCATGGAGCTCAAGCTGGCTTGTATAGTTCTGTTTCCCAATTTAGTGCCACAACAACCCTTCGAGGTAGGTTAAGCTGAGAGTGTGAGTGGCTGGCCCAAGGTCACCAAGTGAGCTCCTGAATGGGGATTTGAACCCTGGTCCTAGTCCACCAGCGTAGCAACCCCTGGCGGTGCCTGGAGCAGAGAGATGGTATTGTTGTGCCAAAATGCCAGTGGGCTTGATTGTGCTAATCTGAATTTATGCTGTCAGCTTGGATCCCTCCTGCAAAATGCTGACATTCTGGAGACAACCCTTAGCTGCTTTGATGTATGTTCTATATCAGCCATTGCCATCATCATCAACACCTTTCCTGCACCCCACATCCCCCGTTCATCAACTGCAGAGGCATGTCACACATTGAGACAGATGAGCAACTGGCGATGGAAGAGATTTGGTGTTCTTTTGGAGGTAAATGGTACACTCTGCTCCAAGACATGAAAGCAAGTTAATTAGAACCTACTGCTGGGAGGCACAAGCAATTGGTTTTTGACATTTCTTGTGCAACACTTGTTTAGTAAGTGCAGGGAGGCTTTGTTTTTTTGTTTTGTTTTTAAAAAACAAAATAATAACTTCCCTCCAAAGAAATGATTTTGGTTCACAAGCATGAACACAAGAGGTGTACAGGAATCACATATTTATTATTGTCTAATCCCATATGTGCCAATTCAATCACTTCAGTCTTAAGAGCTTGCCACACAATGGCTATTCTGCATTTGTCAGGAGCCATGCCTTTAGGGTGGTGGTTCCCGAATTTGGAACTCCCTGCCTCTTGATATTAGACAGACATTTGTTGAATGGGGGTGTAAAATTACCTGTAACTTGTTAGTGTTACCAGTTTTACAAAAAGATGAACTGTTTGTAAATTTTGTGGATTGTTTAACTGATGACCCAACACAGGTGCCCTCTGAACTCTGAAAACCTAAAAGTCTCACCCTCTGGGGATGTGCCTCAATCAGTTTCACAGGCATCCATTAATAAATCTATCCCATTTGCACATTAATCCACAAGGCAGCAGGCAGAAGAAAGAAGAAAACTAGAAGTCTGGACTGAAGGTCAAGTCAACGCTGAAGGATAAGGGAGAAGGCAGAAATCTAGACTGAAGAGCAGTCAAGACTGAAGGATGTCAGAAACAATCCAGAAATCAGTAGGAAAGAGCAAGTCAGATTACAGTAGGCAGTATCCTAGGCTGCCATATTAACTCATCAGGGCAAGAGATGCACCACAAAGCAGAAGAATGAGCTGTAGACAGGAGACACAATAGACAAGAGAAACCATGTCTGTCTCGACTTCTGCCAGAATAGGTACATGACTGTTCTCTGTTTCCAGAGCATTCTCCTCAATAACTATGCATCTAGCAGCACTCCCTGAGCAAAAAGCATGTTCGGTTTAGCTGTACACACACACACACACACACACACACACACACACACACACACACACACACACACCTGCTCTGCAACTGCAGCTGGTCCAGGAATGCCACATACAAAGGGTAGCTCCAGACAAACAAATGGAAAGATAACCTTATGCAGGATCATCAAAACCATCAGATTAATTATGCACTGATTTACATAGTTTGAAAAGAATCACCCTTCTTTTGGGGAGGGTGGTTTGCAAAAGAACCAGGGAGCTCCCGGGTAGAAAAGCATGAAGAGAGCACTTTCTCTGTCATTATCTGTGCTCTTATCAGTGTAGCTTGCAAGGCCTCATAGGCAGAGACAGTCTCCAGCACTATCTGCATCATCTGACACGATGGGGACGTGAGATTAGGTGGGGCCACTAGGTGTTCCTTCAAGAAAAAACAAAAAAATGTGTTGGGGATGTTTGCATTTCTGCTGTTGCTGAATGCAGCAACTCTGCTCTAGGGGATCACAGAAATGTACGTCTAGCAAGACCACTCAATTGAAAGAAAAAAGCTCAGAAACTTGGTGTTCTTGTCACTTCAATGCCCTTTTGAAAAGCATGTGAAAGGGATCTAGGGGTCTTATTAGACCACAAGGTTAACACAAGCAGCAGCAATAAAAGTGAATGCTATTTTACGTTACTTCAACAAAAGTATAGTGTTCCAATCAAGGGAAGTAATAATACAGCTCTGTTCTGCCTTGGTCAGAGCATACTTGGAGTTCTGTGTCCAGTTCTGGGTGCCACAATTTAAGAATGATGTTGACAAGCTGGAATATGTGCAGGGGAGAGTGACCAAGATGAACAAGAGTCTGGAAACCAAGCCTTATGAGGAATGGCTGAGGGAATTGGGTATAGGTGCTACTGGAAGGAATTTTTTTTATTTTGTTTGGAGTTGGGTATGTTTAGCCTGGAAAAGAGGCAACTGGGAGGATTTTCGAATATCTAAAGGGCTGTCACATGGACGATGGAGCAAGCTTGTTTTCTTCTGCTCTGAAGGGCAGGATTTCTACATAACTTTCTGATGGTAATAGTCATTCATCAGTGGAACTGACTCCCACAAGAAGTGGTGGACTCTCTTTCCTTGGAGGTTTTTACGCAGAGGCTGGGTGGCCATCTGTCACGGATGCTTTTGTTGAGATTTGTTGTCCTGACCCTCAGCACCCTTAATTAACTTTAAAGATGACCTTAACAGATTGGAGAACTGGGCCCTAACTAACAAAATAAATTTCATTAAGGTCAAATGTAAAGTTATACACCTAGGCAGGAATAATCAGATGCACAAATATAGGATGGGGGACACCTGGCTTGACAGCAGTACATGTGAAATGGATTTGGGGGGCTCTTAATGAACCACAAGCTTAACATGAGTCATAGGAGCCAGCTCCTAGCGGCCGAAGGGTTCCCCCCCCATATAAAATTTTTGAGGTAGTCACACATCCCGAGTTGATGGGCATTGCCATTCAAATGGTATGTGTGCACCACACCATTTGATCAATTACGATTTTATTCAGGTTGGCACCCCTGACATGAGTCAGCAGTGTGATGCAGCAGCATAAAAAAACAAAAAAATAATGCTATTCTAAGTTGCATCAACAAAAGTATAGTGTCCAGACAAAGTGAAATAATTTGTTGTTGTTGTTGTTTAGTCATTTAGTCGTGTCCGACTCTTCATGACCCCATGGACCAGAGCACGCCAGGCACTCCTGTCTTGCACTGCCTCCCGCAGTTTGGTCAGACTCATGTTCGTAGCTTCAAGAACACTGTCCAACCATCTCGTCCTCTGTTGTCCCCTTCTCCTAGTGCCCTCATCTTTCCCAACATCAGGGTCTTTTCCAAGGATTCTTCTCTTCTCATGAGGTGGCCAAAGTATTGGAGCCTCAGCTTCACGATCTGTCCTTCCAGTGAGCACTCAGGGCTGATTTCTTTAAGAATGGATAGGTTTGATCTTCTTGCAGTCCATGGGACTCTCAAGAGTCTCAAGAGTCTCCTCCAGCACCATAATTCAAAAGCATCAATTCTTGATGCTTGATGCTTTTGTGAAATAATAGTGCTACCCTATTCTGCCATGGTCAGACCTCACCTTGAGTACTGTGTCCAGTTCTGGCATGACAGTTTATGAAGGATATTGACAAGCTATAATATGTGCAGAAGACAAAAACCAAGATGAAAAAGGGTCTGCAAACCAAACTTTATGAGGAACAGTTGATGGAGCTGCGTATGTTTAGCTTGTTTAGCTTGGAGAAGAGAAGGCTGAGAGGTGATATGATAGCAGTTTTAAAATATATGAAGGGCTGTTAAATGGAAGATGGGGAAAGCTTGTTTTTGGCTGCTTCAGACGATAAGGTAAAGGTAAAGGACCCCTGACAGTTAAGTCCAGTCATGACTGACTCTGGTGTTGTGGCGCTCATCTCGCTTTACTGGCCATGGGAGCTGGTGTACAGCTTCCAGGTCATGTGGTCAGCATGACTAAGCCACTTCTGGTGAACCAGAGCAGCGCACGGAAATGCCGTTTACCATTCCGCTGGAGTGGTACCTATTTATCATCTTGCACTTTGATGTGCTTTCGAACTGCTAGGTGGTCAGGAACTAGGACTGAGCAACGGGAACTCACCCCGTCACGGGGATTCAAACCGCTGAACTTCTGATCGGCAAGCCCTAGGTTCTGTGGTTTAACCCACAGCGCCACCCACGTCGCTTCAGATGGTAAGACCCAACCAATTGATTCAAATTACAAAAAAAGGAGATTCCAACTAAACAACAGGAAGAACTTTCTGATGGCAATATCTGTTCAACAGTGGAATGGACTCCCTTGGAAGGTGGTGGACTCTCCTTCACTGGAGGTATTCAATAGAGCTTGGGTGGGCCTCTGTCAGGAATTCTTTAGCTGTTATTCCTGCCTTGCAGGGGTTGAACAAGATGACCCTTGGGGTCCCTTCCAATTTTTTAAAAAAGATTTTCTTGATTTACAGAAATATATGCAACGTCACTTGTAACATTTTTACAAATTGGTTCCATTTGTTGAGACATTGGGAAGAAAGAGGAGGATAGAAGTAGATGGGGGGAGATGGGTGGGGTCAGGTGACGATGTTTCTCTTTTACTTAATATATGGGGGGGGTTGTCAGCATCGCTTGTGCAGGTTCTCTGTTGTTCCCTTGTGTTCCTTTGGTGGTGGGAGAGGTTGGGGTTGGCCTAGGGTGTGATTGTTCATTTGTGGTTGGCTGTGGTGGTCTTTGTTTCGTGTGTGAGTGGGGTGGGGGGGTGTTTTGGATCAGGTTAGCCATATTGATTTGTATGCTGTTGGTGGATTTTTGTCATTATCTTGTTGGGCCGTGTATGTGATAAAGGGGAGCCATACCGGGGTGAAGTCTTCTTCTTCTATATGTCCCTGTGTCAGTTTCAGGTCCCTTCCAATTCTATGATTCTATGGACTACAGTTCCAGAATTCTCAATGACTGTTAGGGTGGTAGAAGAGTGCTTTAAAGATAAGCTGTGGGTGTACAGTACCTGTGTAGTGATGCCAACATGTGGCTGCTGCAACGGGGCAGGGGGAGGGGGAGGAATCAGGAAGAGAAAGAGGTGGTTATCTGTGGGATGGCCAGCTTTGAGAGTTTTGCTCTCTGTGTGAACAATTGTTGCTGAGCGAGATTGCAACGCAAGGATGCTCCAGGGCACATTCTCAGGTGAAGGAGGTAGCTCAGCTCTCCTGAGTCAAAGAAACAAGAAGCAAGGTTCCTGGGTTCTCTCCCAAGATTACCCATGACTCACTGGGACACCTGCGGGGGGGGGGGGAGAGCGAGCGAGAGCGAGCTCATTTTTCACCCATCCTGCTCCAGCCGGATAAGATCAGTTACCCCACGGCACTTGCTGTGAGCATGTGAAGCATTCGGCCAGCCTCCCACCAAAAAAGTGTGATTTCCCCCCCCCCCAATGTGCAAGTTATGCAAGCTCCCCTCCCTCGGATCTTCCCCGCCCTTAAAATTATTCAAAAGCTGCCCCAGCAGTTCTCTTAAAGTAGATTCGCCAGACACCTAGTGCCCTTTTTTCTTTTTTTGGAAACATTTGGCTTTCTCCACCCCCACCCCTTTGTTGTAAATACATTACATGATTATCAGTAGCCCAGGGGAATTCAGGAGCAGGAAATGCATTTGTGTGTCCTCCAGTGTGTTATAGATTAGAAAATGAACTTTTGTGTACTTGGAACACACTTCTGGTTGCACTGGAGATCACTGCAGGAGGACATACACACACACATTTCTACTGTTACACATTGTCTTCATTCTCAGTGAAGTGGTAAACTATGCATTTAAAGTAGTATCACAACACTTCACCACCACCACCACCCAGCAAAAATCCCCAATAATTCTGGTAAACTGTTGTGGAAATGTGGAGAACTAAACTTAAGAATAGGAAAATTAGAAATAAGTAGAAACTGGCATATTTGCTCATCCCAGATAACCTTGTTGCATCCTGCATGATTCCATGGTCGATCTTTGGAATGCTTATGTTTTTGTTTCAATAATGTATATCTGTTTGCCTTCCTGCCACTCCTTGGGGTGGAGTGGTGTGATATAAATCCAGTAAATCAATAAATCAATCTTAAATAAATTAAGATCTCTTCCTTTTCTAGGAATGGATGGATATACCCATTTCACAAATCTATCCATTTTCTTTCCTTCAATTTCACCTTTTCTGAAATTCAAATTCAGTTCTCCACATTTCTGTAGCAATTTGAATTTTTTTAAAAAAAGGAAAGTCCTCATAAAATTTCATGAGCATTTCAGTGAAAATTTTCTCCAAATCAGTGCTTGCATCCATGCTGCTTTGACTAATGAACCCGTTTTTTGCAAGCCCATTTCCCCCTAATGCAAAGTATTTTTGTGTTATTTCTATAGAGGAATTTATTTTTATGCACACCTTCCCCTAACAGATTCATTTTTGTAAACATTGTTTGGCTGGAGAACTGTACCGCCAATTCAGAAAAATGCAAATTTCGAATGGCTTTGTTCTCACGTTGTTTTGGAAAGCGGTGGATTCGACAGTCACTTTTAAATGTGAACTGAATCGAACTTCTCCCCCGCCCGCCCCCGATGTTATATGAATGAGAAACTGCGCTACCGGCGTCGGATCAGGCCTGATGCCAGCATTATTTTTACTGGAGGACGGTAATCTGGATGTGTAAAAAGAAACAACATCTGGAACGAGAAGCCCCTTCAGCAACCTAGGCAAAGCTGCGGCTTGTTTGTGCGTCGTTTGCCCAGCTGTGTCTTCTCTCAGGCATATCACCTGTCGCCTTGCCAAGGGAAGACTCATCACAACGGGTAAGTGGGACGGTGTTTCCCCCCCCTGTTAATTATGTGTAAACTTACCACCTCCCGGCTCCGCGGAGCCGGTCGAGGGAGGGAGTTTTGCTGACGAGGAAAAAAAAAGCATTTTTCATTGTTCACGGATGCAAATCACTTCGAGAGTGGGCTATGGCTGGGGTTGTGTGTGCTCTGTGTGTGCGCGCGCGCGGGTTGTTTTTTTTTTAAAGCGTCTAGACATGTGTTTCAATTCACCCGATTACATGGTGCCTCAGCAACTGTGGGTGAGGAGAGATGAGAGAAAGGGAGGGAGAGGGAAAAGAGCGCCCACCCGTGTTACAAAAAGTCAGCCAAGGCTGGAACCTGCCAGGGGTACAGAGGTTCTAATTCCCTATCCTGCAATTGTCAACTCTGGGCAACCCACCTGACCCCGTCCGCACCCTCTCTCTCTCTCTCTCTCTCTCACACACACACACACACACACACACACACACACACACAAAACACAAACACCGTACTCCTGTCCTGTATTTATCCATCAGTTTGGTGCGAATTAACCTGTCCACCTTCCTCCAAGCGCAATGACAACTAGCAGTAGCCCATCACTCTGCAGAGCCTGGATCGGATTAGTCATAGCTTTCGAAAGCCTTTTAATTTGGATTTACACTAATGCGGATTACAGGCAGCATGGCAGACATTGGTTCTGTAGATTTTTTTTTTTAAGGGAAAAGAAAGTAACTGAGAGAAATGAATTAAGCTTGTCAGTAATGAAACAGGTTTCCAGGCGCGCTACCCCATCCCGCCAGCATCAAAGCAAGTGACATGCAAAAAATTCACCACTGGAATCCCTGGCTTCCTGATCTGATTCCTGAGCACTAAGCAGAGGAGTTGGGTTCGCTGGAAAAATCTGTCTTTGCTTTCAATAGATGCTTCCACATTTTGAGGTTCTCTTTGATTTTTGGAATACCAAATCACCTGAGTGGTTTTAATGGAAAGTGTCTGGAAGCTGCTGTCCTAAATCAAAAAGTATGCATAAAATTATGTATAGTGTGCAGAACACAGAGAAGTTTGCCCCCTCTCATATAACACTAGTACTCAGGTGCATCCATGGAAGGTAAGTATTGGAAGATTCCAGACAGATAACAGAAATAATGTATCCATGCAGCACATAGTTAAGCTATGGAAATTATTCCAACAAGGCAGTGATGGGCATCAACCAGTTCTGGTTTGGTGGAGCTGTAATTAAATGCCAGATCAGTCCATAATACAGCCACCCTTATCTATTATCAAGGCCAAGGGGCTGATCTGGTTCGCATTACCAAGACCTGGCTGAGTGAGCCAGGTGAGCCTGAGCTTACCCAGCTGTTCCTATCTGGGTACTTGGTAGAGCACCAGACTAGACTGGAAATCTGGAAAAATGCAATGTGGTTCTTTTAAAATGAGATTCAGAAGCAATACAAAATACACAAGTGAGTGAGAAGATTAAAGATTTTATTCCAAAACAGAAAGCATAGAATCATAGAATCATAGAGTTGGAAGAGACCACAAGGGCCATCCAGTCTAACCCCCTGCCAAGCAGGAAACACCATCAAACCATTCCTGACAGATGGCTGTCAAGCCTCCGCTTAAAGACCTCCAAAGAAGGAGACTCCACCACACTCCTTGGCAGCAAATTCCACTGCCAAACAGCTCTTACTGTCAGGAAGTTCTTCCTAATGTTTAGGTGGAATCTTCTTTCTTGTAGCTTGAATCCATTGCACCGTGTCTGCTTCTCTGGAGCAGCAGAAAACAATCTTTCACCCTCTTCTATATGACATCCTTTTATATATTTGCACATGGCTATCATATCACCCCTTAACCTTCTCTTCTCCAGGCTAAACATACCCAGCTCCCTAAGCCGCTCCTCATAAGGCATTGTTTCCAGGCCTTTGACAATTTTGGTTGCCCTCCTCTGGACACGTTCCAGCTTGTCAGTATCCTTCTTGAACTGTGGTGCCCAGAACTGGACACAGTATTCCAGGTAAGGTCTGACCAGAGCAGAATATAGTGGTACTATTACTTCCCTAGATCTAGAAGCTATACTCCTATTGAGTAAGCACTTCCCTAGATCTAGAAGCTATACTCCTATTGAGTAAGCAATGTATACATATCAAGCATGCACTTCAATCTGCTACTTGGAAGCCCTCAAGAAGCAGCAAAGTGACTCCCCCAGGTAGACTCAATTTGCACAGCCCTGCAGCTAATTAGTCTGTGCACAAGCTTCAAAGAAACTCTGCCCAAACCATCCAATTTTATAGATAGCCTGTGTGGCTTCCAAGATTTTGTGCATATCATCCATTAGCCACCCCCTCCCAATGCCTCACTTTCTCAAAACAATGTCCAGCATCCAAGAAGGTACTATCCTCCACAACTGATTAAGGCAGCTGTGTGGGGGGCTTCACCTCCTCCCAACATTCTCAGGACATTCTCAGGACGATTCTCACACCATCAAAAAACTTAACAAGAGCGAGGGAGGGGGAAGGAACAGAGGCAGGAAGGGCTCCATGTTAGATCACTAACTCCTTGATACAATTTTGTCTTCCGGTATAATTTCCCATACACTGGAGTTTTGAAGTCAGGTGTTGCTATTGTTCACAAAAGCACCATCTCCTTTACTAAAAAACATCTTTATCTTGTGACAGGCTTAGTTGGTCTGCATCTGGTGAGCCAGAGAGATAGCCTGGGGATTCCTTGTCAGGCTGAGGTAGTATCTCTAAACTAAGGTATCCTGGGATGACTTCAGTAACCATGCAGAAGCTGTCCAATATATCAGCCAGGACGCACCTTTGATGTAGTCTTTGCCCCAATGATATGAGGGATAGATGGAGGATGGGGACATGCAATATACTCCCTTGACATGTTCAGACCATTATCTGGTAAATTTTGGACTGGCAGAAGCAATTCCCTCTGTTTGGGTGATGGACCCCCTTGAATAGCCCACCCTCAGAGACAGATGGAACCTGATGTATTCCAGAATGCTCTGGGGATTTTCCAGTGAAGAAAGCTGATGATCCTGTTGAAGCCCTGATCTTGTTATGGAACAGTGAGAACTTCACTGCATCACCTCCTTGAGCTAACTGCCTCTTGTAGTCATCTCAGAGCAGCACAAACTCTTGTAGATGCACAGGTGTAGGGCCAGGAAAAGGGGGGGGGTCATCATATTTGACATAGTCAACATTTATTTTAAAAAAGAGCCTCATAGCACAAACATGACTACCAGGTAATCTCTTAGTTGTTCCCAATTTCATTCCACAGACCCCTCTGAATCGTGCGATACACACAGTAGGGGAGGCTGGCCCATTACACTAATGGAAGAAACCCCCACCACCAACCTCATTCTGCCCATAGCCTGCTTTGTTAGTTACAACCAATCTGGAGGTGGCTTCACCTGCCATTGGCTCTGATTCCATCTACTGTTAGTCTCCCTGCTTCCTGTCCCACCAATGCCCATGGACACCAGCCACTGCACACCACTAACCAGTGGAGGCTGGTTCATTCAGGCAAACACCCTACCAACCTCCGTCTGCCCTCAGCCACTGCCCATCTGTCTGCCTTCTTTCTTACAACCAGTCCAGGAGCTGGCTCTGACTATCAGCTTCCTCCTCCTCCTCCATCTCAAGGCTACCCTTGTAGAACTTGGTAGGGAGAAAACTGGGATGAGTTTGCATGTTCCTGCCTCTGGCACCACCTAACGTTGGGCTCCCTGCCTTCCATGCTACTGCCCCCATGGACACCAACCCACCACTGCACACTACTAGGACAGATGATGACTCTACAACAGGTAGTAAACTGGGTCACGGAGAAGAAAGCTCCCCTCTCATCTTGTGAGCTGCCGCCTCCTGCTTCCAGAGGGCTCGCCGTCATGAGTCAGTGTTTTGGGCTTGCCAGCAGTGGGCGTGGGAAGCCTCAAGGGCCTCATCCTATCGGCAGAAGTCATCTAAGTTGCCTACAAAAGATTGCTAATGCTTTTTCTTTCTTTCTGAAGCTGAGGAGCCTGTCATTTTCCAGACACCTGTGTGGGATCAAGAGCCACTCCAATCAGCAGGATCAAACCCTCAGAATGGCTCCCCTGAATGTCTTCCCTTTGTGTTTGACAGTTAACCATCAACATTTGCATTGGAAACCAGATGTCAGGCTTACCTTTTCCATTCATCTGGGATGTAGCCAACTGAGTTTGCCTCATGTCAATTAAACTTCCATGGGTCTGCTCTGAGGAGATCTAGCATTGGTGACAACCCTTTGTTTTCTCAGGATCTGCCTTGCCAATGTTGCCTTTTACTTTAAGAAAGAATGGGGAACCACCAAAATGCTACAGCTGACTGTGCAAAAGTTAGAAGGGAACTCAAAGCTCATCTAGTCCAGCCCTGTTTCTGATGCAAGAAATCTGCTACTACAGGATTCCTGAAAGGTTGCCATCCGGCCTCTACTTAAAAGCACCTAGGCAAAGGAGAACCCACCACCTCCTGAAGCACTCAGTTCCATCTGTCAAAAAGCTCGTGCCATCAGGAAGTTCTTCCGAATGTTTCATTAGAGTCCTTTTCCTCATCATTTGAACCCATTGCTTTAGGTTCTTACCCTTTGGAGCAACAGGAAGCAAATTAGCTCCATTGTCTATATAACAATCCTTCAGATATTTGAAGATGGCTGTAATATCATCTCTTAATAATCATCTCTCTAGGCTAAACATACAAAGCTTCTTTAAAATGTCCTCATAGGATTTGATCTCCAAGCCCTTCAGCTTGTGCTAGAGCTGGGGTAGGGAATTACCGCATTTTTGCAAAAAAAAAGGGGGGGCATTTTTTTGGGGGGGGGGACTCAACAATTTTGATGGTTTCCTAAAAAAAAGCTCAAGAACTTTCGGGATGTCTGGCAACCCTAGGATACGGAACCTTTCCCAGATCAAAGCCACTCAGATCAAAACCACTCGTGGAGGGGGGGGGGGTGTCACATGGCAGTGGCAGACAGGACTAGAGTCAAGACTGAACAGAGAAAGGGCAGTCAGTTTTACCTTTGTGCAGTAAGTTTCTACGCACAGCTGTCCCTATACTCCATCCAGGACATAGGAGCCAATTCCTAGGGGCCGAGGTCCCTTTGGCCCCCAGTAAAGTATATGAGGGGCCCGGGGGGGGGGGGCAAAGTTAATAAGCATTGCCATTCAAATGGTGTATGTGTGCCCCATCATGTGATTCAATATTTTATTCCACTTGGAACCCCTGATCCAAACAAACAAAAGCCATTATCAGAGCTCAAATGCATATTCCAGACAGGCAAAAAAACATCCAAGGTGCAAAGCAGGATCAGTGGAGGGGAGGAGGTATAGTCTTGGAAGAGTCGTGAGGGCCACATAGACAGACCTGGAGGGCCACATTTGGCCTGCAGGCCTGAGATTCCTCACTCTTGTGCTAGAGCAGGGTCTAAAGGCCATTTTGCTGGTGCAAGGGAAAAATAGGTGTAGAAAAGAAAATTTCCTGGATGCCAAGATCCAGGTTTGAAGCAAATACTGTTTGGTGAGAGAACCCCAGCAGAGATTTAAAGGCACAAAATATGTTATTAACCTGCTCATGCATTAATTAGACTAACGTGTGTTGGTTATATGAGGCTGGTTATCCCACACATTTCTGGAAAGGGGATACCCACTTGTGGGGGGGGGGGAGAGAGAGAGAGTCCAAAGCTCTAGGCAGAGAAGCCTGTGGCCCTCCAGATGTTTCTTGACTACAGTTTCCAGCATCCATGACCCTTGGCAATGCTTGCTGGGGCTGATGGGAGTTGGAGCCCAGCAGCATCTGAAGGGCCATAGCTCAATGATAGGACATATTATTTGCATACAGAAGGTCTTTGGACCCTGAATTACAAGTGCCAGTTCATTGCATGTCTTTTCATTTCATTTATGAATTGCCTCCCATACAACATCCAGATGTGATCTAACAATGAAAGTGTGTGTGTGTGTGTGTGTACACATACACACAAAGTCTGGGATTTTTTTTTTTAAAAAAAGACTCCGCTTAAAAGCAACCCCCGTGGCCACTAGTGATTGGAGTAAAGTCAAACTGCTATGTCAGCAGCACCAAAGTGACCTACCTGGGGTGCAAACCTAGGCAGTGTGTATGGAGGTTCTGGGCTGCCCATACAAAAGGACACACATGCCCCTCAGTCTCACTGATGAGGTCCAAAGGAAAGCAGAGAAATACCTTGGCGCCAGCTTGGCTGCAGGAGTTGCCGAGAGGAGGTGTCCAAGTGCTACTCAGTTATCTTAGGGATTCCTTAGCCTTTTCTTCTCCTGAAGATATCCTGCGAGGCAGCAGAGATTTAGGAATAGAGTTGAAACAAAATAAAAAAAATTCGTTCCAGTAGCACCTTAGAGACCAACTAAGTTTGTCATTGGTATGAGCTTTCATGTGCATGCACACTTCCCTCAGAACTTCTTCAGAAGTGAAGAAGTGTGCATTCACATGAAAGCTCATACCAATGACAAACTTAGTTGGTCTCTAAGGTGCTACTGGAAGGAATTTTTTTATTTTGTTTCGACTACGTCAGACCAACATGGCTACCTACCTGCAACTAGGAATAGAGTTCTCCTTATCCTGGATGGGCTGCCTTCCCAGGTTGACAAGCCTTATCTGCCCCTCACTTCCCATTGGACCCATTATTGTTCTCGTCCATTCAATAAACCACAGCCTGTCTTCATATGCAGGGGAAGGATTTCAGACCCATCAGCTACCCTCATCTGGTTTAGCCAACCGATCAAAGCCATTTCCCAGCATGGGGCTGCTGTTGCATGCTGACAATTTCTAGGAGCCACAGGTAAGAACTGAGCACAGGACCAAAGGTGAGCAAACTACCCCAGAAGGAGCACATGTCTCCCACCCAAAGGTACTACCCTAAAAATAAAGAGCAAGAATAAAGACACAGGGAAGTGATGGCATTAAAAGGGGACTTGACAAATTGGGGGGAGGGGAGGCATTTATTGTGGTGTTTGTTTATTGTGGCCACATTTGGACTATTGTGTACAGTTCTGGCTACCTCACATCAAATAGAATATTGCAGAGGTGGAAAAGGTTCAGAAAAGGTTCGGCCAAAATGAGCAAGGGCTGGAGCAACTACCGTATGAAGGTTGCAGCTTTTGGGACTTCAAAGTTTAGGGGGAAAATAAGTAAGAGATGGCATGATGAAAGTCTATACTGTATAATTATGCATGACATCCTGTCCCCCCCCCCAAAAAAAAACACTAGAATTTGTGGACATCCAATTTTGGAAGATTCAGGACAGCAAAAAGAAAGGACTTCTTCATGCAGCACAAAGTTAAACTATGGGACTTGTTTTCAAAGGAGGCAATCATGGTTACTAATTTGTGATGACTTTAGGATTTAGCAAATTCATGGAGGATATCAAAAACACTTTTGCAAATACAAAAATTAACCCAACAGTTGGAGGCAGAAATGCTTCTGAATACCAGTTGCTGGAAGCTTCA
This sequence comes from Zootoca vivipara, assembly GCF_963506605.1. Taxonomy (NCBI): domain Eukaryota; kingdom Metazoa; phylum Chordata; class Lepidosauria; order Squamata; family Lacertidae; genus Zootoca; species Zootoca vivipara. Next base: position 10,155,213 of record NC_083294.1, on the reverse strand, counting down.
GGAAGGGAGAGTTGTTGTTGCATTCAGGTCCTGCTTGAGGGCTCCCTATTGGGGCACCCTGATGGCTACTGGATGGTGGAGTAGACGAGCCATTGGCCTACTAATTCAACCCTGTCCTCTACTGATTGGAGGCATGGAAGGTTGCTTATACACTGGAATGCACAAAAATGCACGTGTACGCAAAAATAACATAAAAAATACACGGTATTATTGTGAAATTGCTATGCAAAAATGTCTGTACAGTATTAGGCAACATTGCATACAAACATCTGTATATTAAAAGAAATTTGCACTAAAATGCTGATAAATTTTCACCAGGAATTAAATAATAATAATCACAAACCTATGTGGAAATTTGGAGAACTGAATTTAAGATTGGAAAATATGAGAAGCCTAGAGGTATTAAAATTGACAGCTTTGCCCAGAAATTATAACTGACAGATTCTAATATGGTTAGAAGCCTCTCAGTGATCAATGGTTTTCAATTGCAGCAGGCTTCTAAGCATGTTCCTGCATTCACCCAAACACCTGATTAGGGCTGAAGTTCTGGCCGCAGAAGGCTTTGTTGAAAGCTTTCCTGTTTCATCACCCCTTAACAGTCTCTTTGTCACTCCCTCCCTCCCTCCCTCTCCCTCCTTCTCCTCTCTCCTTGGTAGCAGTATATTCTCCAGTATATTCCAACCATGTGCTGATTTGGAATGCACATTCCAAAAGCAAAGGATAGGAAAAACAAGCTGTGCAATACACTGCTATTTCCTGCTGCACCTGAGAATCTTGGAGGAGAAAAATAGACAATTGCTGTTGGAAGGCATCCCATTCAAGTGTAAGGTTGTGCAATCTACCCCAAGGAAGAAAACAGCAGCTGGGGTGGGGAGAGGAGAGGGGGGAGGGGAGAAAGAGAAGAGAGGGTTTTTTAGGGCTGTATGTGGGGGGGGGGTAGGGGCATGGGGGGTGTCCTACCCCTTCATGGGTGGTGAATTAGGAAGGGGCATTTCAGAGAAACCCAAGAAGCTCCCTTGGACAAAGACATCATTGATGCAATCATAGGGACTTTGTGCTGGATTCATACTAGACTGCTCGCACATCATTTCCACTTTATTGGTTGCTCCACAGTGCTTCTGCAATGTTAGCACCCTATTGCCATATGGAGAAGCAACTCTTGTGCTATAGCACAACAAAAGAAACTGGAACATTTGTGGTATTAAAAAACAACAACAGGATTTCTGCAGGAAGTTACAGGATGTGCACTAACTGGAAATCAAGCAGCGTAACCACCCCAAAGCTTTTGTTTGTTTGTTATTTAATAAACAAACAAACAAACAAATATTCTGCTTATACACCCAAATGGCTTCTGATAAAACTGCCCTGATGCCATTATGAGCACAAATCATCATGAATGCATAATAAAAAAGGACGTCAAGAGAAGCTCATTGGTCCATCTAGCTCAGCATCATCTACACCAGTTGCCTTCAACTTTTTCAAACCATTAGTCCAAATGATTACTTGGGGACCCTTTTCTCAACACTTTGCCGTATATTTGCATGGTGGTAGGGGCTGCTGTTGTGACCTGCCTTACATCAGGCTGTGACCCAGTAGTGGGTCCCAACCCACCTGTTGAAGACCCCTGGTTTTCATTGATCCAGCAGGGCTCTTCTTATGCCCTTACCACAGAGCCCTTCCTCAGTTCACCTTCATCTGCTGCCCCTGAGCTCCTCCTAATGCAAGATGACATCAAGAAGAAGAGCCAATCCTTTGGGACATTTTGGTGTGTTTTCTTGAGAAGTTGGCTCCTCTGGACGTGGTGATTCAGTGGTCTATTGAATTGTGATACATTCAGCGGAAACTGGTGCCTATTGGGAATGGTGGGATTGCAGGCCACAAGCCCAACAATAGGTGGCGCTACAGCCTATGACAGGCCAAGCCATGGCCAATCAGAGGCTGAGCCCACTAATTTTAGTTTTGTCCCCCATCTTCCTCCCTGCAGAATTTTACTAGGGAAACACGGAGACTGAGAAGGAGAAAATTGACAGGCAGTGCCACCCCCTGGACTGATTGTAAGTAAGAAGACAGGCAGATGGGCACTGTCACAGTACAAACTGAGTTTGGTGGGACAGCATCCCATTTGCCCAATCAGACCAGCCTCCACTGGATATATGATAGCACTGCAGTTTGTTGTCCACTGCCTAGGATGCCCAATAATCAGGCAGGGTGGCGACATGTAGAAAATGTAAATAAATTAGATACACGAAGGCAGGAGTGAAAAGATTTTAAGTAAAGGGCCTTGTCAGATGTACAAGTAATTTAAAGGTTCATGTTGCTCCTCCAGGGCTTTGGAATTCATAAATACTCCTCAATGTTGTTGGTTGGTTGACAGCTGCTAAAAGGAAAAGGGGAGTGGAGTGGAATGAGATACTTATCTCTAAATTGTTAATACATTAAACCTGGAAACTTACGAGATTGGAGAAGATTTGCATTAGGAACATTAACGTCCTCCATAAAAGAACTCCAAACAAATTGTGGTAGCAAGGAAAGAGACAGCTGTAATGTATTTATTACTTTGGAAGAGGACGAAAGCAAGGACCCATTAGGTGGGTAGGGGTATGTGTTTGTGTTGCTCACATTAACCTCATGTCTGTTTCATCTGGAGTTGACACCAACATTTCTTCAAAATCCTAACATTCCAAGGGAGTGCTGGAGAAAGGTGCAAGGAATAACGTAGTTTTTACCATTTATTACCAGCGTTGCTCTGTGAAGGACTTCTGGGTGGCAGTATTGGTTATTTGTGGTGTGGGGGAAGAGAAGCCAACCCTCAAATATCAGATGAGAGATTATCCCATGCAATCTAGCACCAGTGCCTTTAATGACTCAGTCTGCTGATGACTCCCAGCTAAACCACCATGACTTGGTGGCTCTTCTGCTGGCAGCGGCACGAGCAATGATAACCAGCCACTAGAAACCAGTTGGATTTTCTATGAAAGGCTGGTTGGACAAAATATGGTATGCAGCATTATCAGACAGATCTTATTACCAGAATCAGGTGCTTCAACTAAAAAATACAGATTTGATGCAGTAATGGTGGCCTTTCATTTCTTATGTGAACCAGGTTGGATATTAACTACAACTCCCAATGTGGAGGGCATATTTTAATAGCCTACATTCCACTTAAGAACTTTTGCTTATATTGGACATACGCTTTAAATTTATTTATGACTCACTGCATGCTTCCTCAGATATTCTGCGATGTGAACTTTTGTAATACCACTCCAAAGGCGGCTGTAGAAATTACTCTAATGTGTCTACGTTGTTCTATGTTTATTGTACATTTTCTAAAACATAATAAAAATTAATTACTAAAAATAAAGATTGGTGTTTGAAGGAAGCTCTCAACAGAGAATTGCTGTCTTTTGGGGGAAGGAGAGTTTTGTGAGTGGTAAAAATTTTCACCACTGCTTTAGCTCCTCCCAGAAGCTGCCATTTTCTCCCTCTCCTAAAGCCCCCTAGAGCAGGCACCCCCAAACTTCGGCCCTCCAGATGTTTTGGACTAGAATTCCCATCATCAATGACCACTGGCCCTGTTAGCTAGGGATCATGAGAGTTGTAGGCCAAAACATCTGGAGGACCGCAGTGTGGGGATGCCTGTCCTAGAGGGACATGAAAGATGGTTGCCCCACCATATGTTGCCACACCCTCCAAGTGTCCCTATTTTCCATAGACAGTCATAGAATTACAGAAGCTGCTCTGGTTTCCGATTTGATCCCCAAATATCCCAATTTTTCTTTTTCCTCCTCTCCACATTTCAGAGAACAATTAAAAGTGCTGTGGGTGGGACATTGGGTGCAAAAACAGAGTCCTGTTTATCCTGAAAATAAAATTCTTGCACCAAATGAAGGCAATGGTGGTGCTGGCATATGAAGCCCTTCCTTAATTTTGAAGGAAAAGGTCACCAATCCACTTTAAATTCCTGATTTGCAATGCTCCAGCAACCAGCCATTTCTTAGGAAGCACAGGGAGTGTTGATTCCTTTATTGTAAATGAACTCTTAACACTGTCTACTCAGAAGTAAGTCTCGTGGAATTCAATGGAGCTTTTCCCCAGGTAACTGGGTAAGACCTGACAGTTTTACACTTCAATTCTAAGCATTTTTACTCAGAAGTAAGCCCCACTGATTTCAATAGAATTTACTCTCTAGTATGTTCCCAAGCATTCTCTGTTGTTGTTGTTGTTGTTGCTGCTGCTGCTGCTGCTGCTGCTGCTGCTGCTGTTATATCCCACCTTTTCCACTGACTCAAGGCAGCTTACAACTAAAATTTTATTTCATTCCATTTATTGGTGGAATTTGTTGTACACGATCCCTTCCCTTGCACGTTTTTTATTCAAAAACCATCCTGTGAGGTAGGTTTGCTGGAGAAGTTGTAATTGGCTCAAGGTGACCAATAGCTATATGACACCTATGCATTTGGCAACATCAAATGTGGGAGAAGCTTCCTAATGTAGAATAGAATGTCCCTATTTTCATCAGAGAAATGTTGGAGGGTATGCACCTTCATGCCTGACTATTGCCTCTGTTGACTGAGGCTGATGAGATTTGGAATCCTATTGACTATCCCTTGTGCAGGTCACACTCACGCCCTTCATTTAAAGCACTATGATAGCACTTTAATAATCCTGACTGAGAGCTGCAGTTCATTAAGGGTGCTGGGAACTGTAGCTCTGTAGAATGCATAAATGTATTTTGCAAAAAGAAAGAAAAGCAGATTAACATAGAAACAGATCAGAAAGGAGTTATGGGTAAAAACATGTCAATGTGGCATGGCTCTCCCTCAGGTAAAATAGCTAAGGAATTCCAAGAACAGAGGGCGATGGGAGTCTTGATAAGACCAATGAAATGCTAAAGATGTAATTGCTAAAGCAATAATTCTAACTTTTTAATAAAGAAGTTACACTAAAAAAAGGTCCTAAAACGGAGAGAGAAATTAAAATTTATTAGTATTAGTATTTTTTAAGCAATGTGGACTAAAGTTGTTTCTGGGGGCCCTCTGGGATTAGGGGCCCTGAAGTTTAAGCAATTATTAGTTTCATTAAAAAATTCCTTCAGTAGCACCTTAAAGACCAACTAAGTTTTTATTTTGGTATGAGCTTTCGTGTGCATGCACACTTCTTCAGATACACAGAAACCTGTGCTACTGAAGGAATTTTTTTATTTTGCTTCGACTCAGACCAACACGGCTACCTACCTGTAATTAGTTTCATAGTAGATCTGCCCCTGGTACTGAACTGTTATCAGAAGCCACTGGGCCTAGAACCAGGAAGGAAACCTTGTCTGTGTGCATGACTGCCCCATGTGGTGAGCTATCAGAACTGAGGTTGGCAGAGCGGATGGAGTGAGCTCTGCTTCCCACCTCTCCCAATGAAGCAGCCTGATGGCATCACAGTATTAGTGATGTTGTCAACTGCTGAGGCAATATTTTCCAGTCCTTGTGAAGCTTAAAAGAGTTGGAGGACAGGCCTGACCATGCACTTGATCTCTTTGGGTTCCTCCAGCTGACATGTTTATTGTGCATCAACCCTGATCTGCTTGCAAAAAGTTTAAACAAAGGTTATGTCTGGTCTTTTATACAGCATTGATTCTGTTTTTTTGGGGGGGGAGGCTATATAATGAGTATTCATGTTGATTCACTTTCCTGTTAATCACACACTTTCTCCCATAACTTTCCTAAAAACAAAAAGGCCATTAAAAAAAAAAAGTGGTCACATAAGCAGTTAAGAACAGCCCTGCAGGATCTGGCCAACTGGATGCCTATGGGACGTGGGTGGCGCTGTGGTCTAAACCACTGAGCCTAGGGCTTGCTGATCGGAAGGTCGGCAGTTCGAATCCCTGCGATGGGGTGAGCTCCCATTGCTCAGTCCCAGCTCCTGCCAACCTAGCAGTTCGAAAGCACGTCAAAGTTCAAGTAGATAAATACCTTCTCTGGCGGGAAGGTAAACTGTGTTTCTGTGCACTGCTCTGGTTTGCCAGAAGTGGCTTAGTCATGGCCACATGACCTGGAAGCATAGGTGCCAACTCCCAGATTGAAAAATCCGGGATCGGCACCCGAAGTCGCACTGTGGCCATTTTGGAACTGGGCAGAGTGGCACCGGAAGTTGCTTCTGCCCATTTCCAAAATGGCTGCAGCGCCAGAAATCGCTTCTGCGCATGTCCAGAGGCTCCAGACATGTGCAGAAGGAGCCTCCCCGGGCCGGTAAGAATCTGGGGGATTTATGGGTTTTTTTTTAAATCCAGGCTGCCAGCGGGAAACGGCTGGGAAAATGTGGGTTTCCCGGGGAATACGGGAGACTTGACAGCTATGCCTGGAAGCTGTACGCCGGCTCCCTCAGCCAGTAAAGGGAGGTGAGCGCCGCAACCCCAGAGTTGTTCGCGACTGGACTTAACTGTCAGGGGTCCCTTAACTTTTCCTTTTTATGGGGAGCCCACTAGCAAGACCCGAGCACAAGAGCACTCTCTTCTCTATTTTCTAGAGGCTGGTATTCAGAAGCACTCCTGCCTCCAACCGTCAAGGAAAAGCATGGCTAGTAGGCAATGATAGCCTTTACCCCCATGAATTTGTCTAGTCCTCTTTTTCAAACCATCTAGTTGGGTGACCATCACTGCTTCCTGTGAAAGTGAGTTCCATAATTTAACTCTCTGCCGTATGAAGAAGTACTTTCCTTTATATGTCCTGAATCCTCCAACATTCCCCTTCCACAAGTTCTAGTATTATGGGAGAGGGAGAAAAACTTTTCTCAATCCACTTTCTGCATGCCATGCATAATTTTATACACTTCTGTCATACTGCCCCCTTTCTCTAAACTAAAAGGCTGCAAATGCTGCAATATTTCCTCATAGAGCAGTTGCTCCATTCCCCTAGATCATTTTGGTTCATGTTTACTGGTTTTGTTATGCTACAGAGACAGAGCACTTTAATCTGCTTTAATTGCACAAACCTAAATTCCTAGGATGCACTTAAATACTGCCTGCAAAATACCAGCAGGCTGGAGGCAAACTTTGTTGAGCAGACTAGGTTCAAACAACGTCTGGTCTCAGCTCACCAAGTGAACATCAGGGATGTGAACCCAAGTCTCTCAAGCCAAAATGCTAAACATTACATCACCTTGTGGTTGGTTCTAATAGAAAGGGGAATCATACACGGCTTGCATAGTTCATTTTAAAAAGAAACTAGTTCTAGTTCAAGCTCAACCTGATCCCACTTCACAAATAGTTTTGTTCACATTCAATTCACAGTTCAATTCAAGTTCATCCAAATTCTTTTCCCCCAAGAATTTGTAATGCAGTGATACCTCGGGTTAAGAACTTAATTCGTTCTGGAGGTCCGTTCTTAACCTAAAACTGTTCTTAACCTGAGGTACCACTTAGCTAATGGGGCCTCCTGCTGCCACCGCGCCACCACCACACGATTTGTGTTCTCATCCTGAAGCAAAGTTCTTAACCTGAAGTACTATTTCTGGGTTAGCGGAGTCTGTAACCTGAAGCGTCTGTAACCTGAAGTGTCTGTAACCTAAGGTACCACTGTATTAGAAACTTCTGGTCAACCAGTGAGGATTTGAACCTGGGTCTCCATGGTCCTAGTATAATACTTTTCAACCACTATGCCACACTGGCTAAGACAGAGACTAAGGCTATATGCACACATAGTTTTTTAAAGCACAATGGAAACACATTCTTTCTCTCAAATAATTCTGGGCACTGCAGTTTGCCCATCATGAAGCTACAATTCCCAGCAACCCTTAACAAACTACAGTGCCCAGAATCCTTTGAGGGAAAGAATGTGCTTTGAAAGTTAGAAAACATCAGAACACAGACAGAATGGAATGTATTATTTGATTATTTCGCCCCCAAAATTATGGTATTGAAGAGAATGAACTTGAAGATGTACTAGAAATTGTTCCAAGTTGTTGTAGTTGTTGTTGTTGTATCATCCCACCATTTCCTCCAAGGAGTTCAAGATGATACACATGGTCCGTCCCCCCCCTCATTTAATCCACACAACAACCTTGTGAGGTAGGTGAGGTAGGTTAGGCTGAGAGATGGTGACTGACCCTGGGTCAAACCTAGTGAGTTTGGTCGCCAAGTGGGGATTTGGACCCTGATCTCCCAGGCCCTAATCCGACACTCTAACCACTGCACCACACTGGCTACCCCAATTCAATTCAATTCACCTGTGAAGAGGGATTGATTGTTAAGCCACTCTTTGAATTGTCACATTCTGTCTCATAACAACTCTTAGCATCCTTAACAAACTACAGCGTCCAGAATTTTGGGTTTTTTTAATGGTATCAATGTGTGTTAAATGTAAGGTCTGAATGTGGCATTGGTGAAACTCTTAGCTTGAACGCTATGGTTCCCCAATCTGACCACTAGGGGTATCCAAGAACACTGGCCATGATCTCTACACTATCTAAACACGACATATTTCTTACATCTGAGTAAAAGAAGGAGTCGTGAATAGCCAGGGTCTTCTTGCTGGAAGGAAACGTTTAGATTCTGCCAGATTTAAAATTAAAGGGGGGGGGATGTGGGAGCCCTACCACTTCAGAAAGACAGGAAATCCAAGCAAGCTCTTGGAGGTTGGGTTAAGGGTTCTTAAAGTAATAATTTTCCATGTTGCCCCACATGGAGAAGAATCGCTCTTTGCTAAATTGCTTCTGCTCAGGAGACCTCCACGGTGCCGTTAAATTCCCAATCTTTTGTTTTACTGTGTGTCCTCCACTCCCCACCCCACCTCATGCACACAGACCTATGAGAAAGTGATAATCTACAAAGGGCAATTTGCAATTCCTACAGAAAAGCTCCATCGCAATGGCTTCGGAAAACAGCAGCCAATAATCTCTGTGGGGCATTTTACACACACACATTTCCCCCCTACCAACATCTGCCTTCATTGTTGTTATTAAAAGGAACAATTATTTCCATCTTCGGGCCCAGAAACATGGGATTTATTCTTGGGTAGAACTCTTTAAACAAACAAACAAACAAATTCAGGCCATTTTGGCTTAAAAATGAGAAGAAAGCCTTTTCTGTGGCTTTTATTTCCTAGCACACTCATTGATTTTCTTTTTGGTTCCATTCTGAATGTCTCATCAATCACCCTCATAAATAAGTAAATATTAGCCTTTCCCGTTCTGCACTTTTTACTCCCCGCTGCATCACCTCTCAGGACAGGCTTGGATTCAGCACATGGCATGCATCAGCAGCTGCCAGACCCCACTGCTGTGGCAGTGCCCCCCACCAGTGCCAGGAAAAGTACTTCCTGCCGGCTGGTAGTGTCATGTTCAGGTCTGATGACAGAACCTATGTGGAAAGAGGCAAGGCTGGAGGACCACGGACAGCTCCATGTGAGCAACTTGCTCTAGGAAAGACTGGGAGCAGACAGAGACATTTTAAGCCTCTGGCTCCAGACTTCCTCCTTGAGGCTCCATTGCCCTGTGGAGAATTTCAGAGCCTGAAAGGGCCAACCCTCTGGCATGAAGATGGGCGCTCCTCTTTCATTCCATAGTCTTCCTTCTGGTGATTGCAGTGGGAGGCACCTGGTTCTTCAGGACCTCCTGTCAGGGGAAGATGTCTGTGAGGGTCCAGACTCTGGCCCTATAGGCTCTGGTGGTCCGGAAGGTTCCTCTGGGGAGTTATTGTCCAACTGCCTCAGGTGCAATTGGCCTCCCTATTTCCTGCACTCAGCTTTGAGCCTTGAACCAGGTCCAGCTCCCTCATCTGGTGCCCCTACAGCCTGCAACTCTTTGCCCAGGTCAGCGTTGCATAAACAGGTCATGACAGGTAGCTGCCATAGGGAATGGTAACATATGAGTGGTGGGCAACTTTTTACAGCTGTGGGGACTTTTTACAGCTGTGGGGAATTTTGAGGTAGTGTTGTGCATGCCAGTCACAAAATGTCTTCCCCAGGAGCATGACATAATACACAATGACTGCCATGGAGTGTGGCATGATGGCTGCCACTTGTAAAAGAGCGGGGAGGGGTTGGAACCACAAAATGGAGCAACCAAGTTTCCCATCAGTCACCAACACCCTCACTCAGAAGTTCTCTTGATTTCTTCCCTGTTCAGAACAGATGGGAGGGTGGAAATCCAATGAAATGTTTGCATGTTTAAGGGGGCAGGTTCAATGTAAGAGGGGCAGGGCCAGTGGAAACTGGAACTGAGCAGAAATAGCAAATAGACTCTATAAGACTGGAGATATTGAGGGATATTTACTGGGGGCACCACAAAAGGTAATGGTAGGCTTGTGAGATAGGGTGGGTGATGGCCAATGGTGAGATATGTTCTGCCATTGCACCAAGATTTACAGTAACAAAATAGGGCTTTTAAAAAATCACCATGTACCCCTATTTTCAAGTCAAAGGTTCTCCAAGAACTTTCATCTCAGCCCTAGTAATACACAATTATTGAAAGTTGATTGGTTCAATGCTTGATTCAAAGGGAGATAAATATACTCAACTTAGTCTTAGGAACAAAATAAAATTAAATTCCTTCAGTAGCACCTTAAAGACCAACTAAGTTTTTATTTTGGTATGAGCTTTCGTGTGCATGCACACTTCATCAGATCAGTGTATCTGATGAAGTGTGCATGCACACGAAAGCTCATACCAAAATAAAAACTTAGTTGGTCTTTAAGGTGCTACTGAAGGAATTTTTTTATTTTGTTTCGACTCAGACCAACACGGCTGCCTACCTGTAATTAGTCTTAGGAAGAAGCTGTCATGAGTTTGCCACCCCCTGAACTTGTTGTAAGCAAGAAGGCAGGCAGATTGGGTCTGAATGGGGGCAGAGTGAGGTTAAAGGAGCAAAGTGAGGTTGGTAGAATGCCAAGAGTCCTTAGGAGACCCAGAGCTCCAATTCCCAGAATGCTTTAGCAACCCATCCCTCTTCACAGGGACTTCTGAAAACTGTAGCTCTGTGAAAGAAATAGGGACCCTCCTAACAACTTTCAGAATCTTTAATAAACTACAGCTCCCAGAATTCTTTGGGGGATGCAAAGTCAGTATAGTGGTGCTTTAAATGTATGTTTTGAATGTGGCCTAATTTCTACTGAAATGAATAGTTCTCAGTTCTATCCATTATTTTCAATGGAGCTACCATACACAGAGCAGGACTACCATTGACTACAAGCCACTGTCTCTTTCCCTGGTTTCAACAGAAGTCATTATTATCCTTTGCATTTAGGGTGCTTTGCAGGAAGGTTAGCCAGTGGGGTCATCGGCACGCCACCAAAATGCCTCTGGCTTTACAATACCACTCCAGACTTCAAAAGAGCCGCACACATTCCTGAGCCATGTCCCAATAAGCACTAATAACACTGAAAAATGAAAAGCAAAACAGATGTCTCCAATTGCATTGATCCTTATTAGCCATCCACAGCTATCCTTACACCTCTAGGCAAAGCACAGCCAAAGCCCTCTCATCTTGTATGTGGAGGTGCGTTTGCTCCCAAGTAATGGCTTAGGAATGTTCACCTTGGATTCTTCCTTCCTCTCCCTCCTCCTGCCCCACCAGATCTCTCCCCAATCCCTGTTTCATTCCTGACAATCTGTCTCCAGCATAATCTTGAGAGAAAAGCTGTTGAAAGTGTCATTTAAAAATGCACCCAAATATGCTAAGGGGTGGGGGAAAGAAGGCTGCTTTTACTTAATGAAGCCAGCTGCTGATGAACACTGGCTGAGAGGAAAAAACGCAAGTGATTATGCTTTGAACTTCTTCAGGATCAGATGCTGGCTGGATTCTTTCTGCTTTTTGACCACCCTGCAATGATGTTCAAAATATTTATGCTATGTAGAGAAAAAAAAATATTTAACAAGATTCATGTACTGCTTCATTTTTTTTAAAAAAACCCTGATACCTAAGCTGTTTTAAATAAAACTTTTTTTAAAAAAGGATAATGACGAAATAATTGTTTTGAAACATTGTTGGATTGGTTCAGAAGTAATGTCAAACCATGGTTTCTATGAAATTCAGCCTCAAAGAAACTTCACATGTTGTTGTTGTTATTGGTGGTGTTGGTGTTTTATTTGTACTCCACAAGTGAGAGCCCAGGGGTCTGAACACTCATCCCCCAACATCACTTTCTGGACACGGCCCAGGAAGGAGTGAAACCACTGCATAACAATGCCCCCAGCTCCCAATCCCCCTAGACCAGGCATGTCAAACCTGCGGCCCTCCAGATGTTTTGGCCTACAACTCCCATGATCCCTAGCTAGCAGGACCAGTGGTTGGGGAAGATAGGAATTGTAGTCCAAAACATCTGGAGGGCCGCAGGTTTGACATGCCTGCCCTAGACAGTCCAGGAGGATACCATGATCAATGGTAGCAAAAGTTGCTGAGAAATCCAGCAAAACCAGGAAACAGCTTTCACCTTTGTCCCTAGCCCACCAGAGATCATCAACCAGCGTAACCAAGGTGGTTTCAGTCCCATGATGGGGCCTGAATCCTGACTGAAAGGGATCCAAATGGTCTACATCCTTCAGTCATGCCTGGAGTTGTTCAACAACCACCCGCTGAAACACCTTGCACAGGAATGGAAGGTTTGAGGCAGGGTGATAACAGAGGTGCAACAGAGGCAGTGAAGAAGGTCCTCTTCACCATCACTATCACCACTTGATAGGCATGACGTTGAGCTCATGGTAGCATGACCTAGTATTCAAAGGTGTTAAGTTGGCCACCAGTCATTTCAGCGGTGTGGATTTGAATGCTGACAGAAGAGCCCTTGCATGGAATTTGCCCTTTTACATCCACTGAACATTGGGTAGTTTATAAACATTCCACGAAAACTCCACCCTGGCTGATAATGTTTGGTCCAAGTAAGGATCTTACCTAGACCAGTGAGCAGGACAGGGTATGCTAATGCTAAAGTATTGTAAAGACAAGCTCATTTTCACCAAGCCATTTTAAAGCTGCACCACCCCTAAATGCAGTCTTTTAAACCACAGCCTAGGTCCTCGCTGAGAAACAAATCAGATAACACTACCCTCTGCAAAATGGCATAATTTTCCAACGTTGCAATAAACTGTCACACCCAGAGGCAACATCATCTGTGACAAGGGCATGCTTTGCTGTCCAGTCATTCCACTGCCCAGATGAAGAATGCCATCGGCCAGCATATCATGCCACCAGATCAATCGCACACAATGCGCTGCTGGAATATTAAGCATGAGCCTTCGATGCTGCACAGATCTCAGCAGGGACCCTTCCAGTTGCTGCAGGGAAAACGCATTTCACATTTATTGTCTTCCGTGCCACATCAGCTGCATAATGTGACTTTCGAGAGGAAGGTAACACAGAGAGACATCGTTCAGAAACACAAAAAAACACACACACCATGTGGCTTGGACTCTAAATGGCTGCTGGTGGGGAATCATAGAATCATAGAGTTGGAAGAGACCACAAGGGCCATCCAGTCCAACCCCCTGCCAAGCAGGAAACACCATCAAAGCATTCTTGACATATGCCTGTCAAGCCTCTGCTTAAAGACCTCCAAAGAAGGAGACTCCACCACACTTCTTGGTAGCAAATTCCACTGCCGAACAGCTCTTACTGTCAGGATGTTCTTCCTAATGTTTAGGTGGAATCTTCTTTCTTGTAGTTTGAATCCATTGCTCCATGTCCGCTTCTCTGGAGCAGCAGAAAACAACCTTTCACCCTCTTCTATATGACATCCTTTTATATATTTGAACATAGCTATCATATCACCTCTTAACCTTCTCTTGTCCAGGCTAAACATACCCAGCTCCCTAAGCCGTTCCTCATAAGGCATTGTTTCCAGGCCTTTGACCATTTTGGTTGCCCTCTTCTGGACATGTTCCAGCTTGTCAGTATCCTTCTTGAACTGTGGTGCCCAGAACTGGGCACAGTACTCCAGGTGAGGTCTGACCAGAGCAGAATACAGTGGTACTATTACTTCCCTTGATCTAGATGCTATACTCCTATTGATGGCCACTGGAGTTATATTAAGGGTCTTGCATGGAGATATGTTAAGCTGAAACCCATGTGTTGCTCAGTAACTTATCAGCGTTTTTGCATGATTAGGAACGGTGCAAAAGATCAGTGGAGGATAGTCCATTGGGGCAAACAGGGCACTGCCCCACCAACCACATTTTGCCCCCAGCTAGACCCCACCTGTCTGTCTTCTTATGTACAGCCAGTTTAGGCGTTGCCCCTGCCTTGTCAGCTTCTTCTTCTATAGTCTCAGTGTTGTAGAACTCAGCAGGAAGGAGCATGACAGGGAACAAAACTAGAATTAGTAGAATCATAGAATCATAGAGTTGGAAGAGACCTGACTGCTCTTAGTATGACTGCTGTTGGCTGAGCTCCTTGCCTTCCACCCTACCAGTCCCAATGGGCATCATCCACCATTGCCCATGATTTCTATTTAGTCATCATAGCTAATAGTTTACGATAGACCTCCATTCACATTGTCCCTAGGGCTCCTTTCAACACCATGCTGCATGGATGGACAAGGGCCACATTATAATCTGGGCAACCTTCCAAAGGCCACGTGACAGTAGTGGGTGGGGCCAGAGGCAAAAGTGGGCAGAGCAAGAAGTATCAATTTTATCATAAAGTAAGCTGTTTTCTATGACAAAATCACCACTCACCCATGAAGCTCACTGGGTGTGACCTTGGGCCAGTCACTGCCTCTCATCCAAAGCTATACATGAGGAAGAATAAATGAAGAGGAGAACCATGTATGCTAACTTGAGCTCCTTGGAGAAAAGGGTGGGATATAAATGCAATAAAATATATAAATAAAAAATCAATACACTTCAAGCAGGCAAAAACACTCATTGGGCAGGGTGGAGCCAGTGAGGGCTGTGGTTAGAGGAAAGTAAGCGCAGCTACCAGATTTTTAGAAGACATCATGTCAACTTTTGGATTTGAAAATAAGGGATCAGCAGCAGCCTCACCTGTCTCGGGGCAGTCTACAGCAGGGGTCCCCAGACTCTTTTATGCGACCCCCAGTGACCCCTGCTGCCGCCGCCCGCTCTTACCAGCGCGGTGTGGTGCGGCTGCCGACTTCTGACCCGGAAAAGCGACGGAAATAGCTTGTGTGCACATGCAAGCGTCATTTCCAGTGTACCTCCGGGACGGAGGAGGCTTCTGCACATGCGCACAAGCTATTTCCGGCGCTTTCCAGGTTGGGACTGTGCCAGAAAAAGCATTTGCGCATGCGCATGGGCGCGCACAGCCGTGCACCCCTGCGCCCCAACGCACGCTCCCCCACTCTCCAGCCCACCACGCAGTTGGCATGGCGGGCATCCAGCCCAAAGCCGGGTAAGTTTGGGGACCCCGGTCTACAGTATATTTAACAATCCAGGATAGCAGTGGAAAACGGCACTGGAAAAAGGGAATTTCCAGCAAAAAAGGGGGGTTGACATCTGAAGGCAGCCCTGTTTGGGGAGGCTTTTAATGTTAGGTGGATTATTTTATTTTATTTTTCTGTTGGAAGCCACCCAGAGTGGCTGGGGAAACCCAGCCAGATGGGTGGGGTATAAATAATTTATTATTATTATTATTATTATTATTATTATTATTATTATTATCTTGGAGGGGATTCAGAGGACCAGAAAAAGAAGCCTAGGGTTTCGGACCTGGTCCTGGTTCCCCACACCCACCATGCAGGAATAGAGATTCAAAATGTGGGATCAAGATACGTGGAATTAAGGACCCTCACCCAGGGGGCTGCATCCACTGCTCAGTTCCAGGCCTTGCCTGAATATGCCGTTTGCCCCCTTTCCTCCAAGCCAGGAGCTGTCATATCCAGATATATCCTTAACTCAGCAGTAAAGGGCCTGGGTTTAATTGGCAGTCCCTTTAAGCATGTGTTTAATTCCATCCTGTGGGGAATACAGACGCTTGCCTTAAATAATTGAGTGGCCACAAGATTGGTTAGTTCTGTTTTCATGGCCCATATTGATTTAAGCGTAGTTAATCCTTTCAAGGATCCATGTCACTGAATGGGCTGATGGCTCTCTTTAGAGCCATAACACTCTTCCTGCTAGATTATTTCACATCAAGCATTGTAATGTCACAATAAATCCATCACGCCGTCCTCGTCCCCCCCACCCCACCGCTTCTCAAAGCAAAGTACCAGATGGGGACCAACTCTCTTCCCATTAAACTCCTCATTTTACCAGGCAGAAGGTGAGCAGCTTAATATGTTTCATTAATTTCTTTTTCTTTTTCTCTCCCCTCTCCCCGCCCTTTCCTTTTGTTCACTCATCCATAAACAAATGCCTTGGCAGCAACACTTAAATAATTGCACACACAATTAAACCAGCACATTAGAAATCAAAACAAAATCAAAGGCAAGGGACTGCCCTGGCTTTGTTGTTTAAATATGGTAGGAAGCATTTGTGTAAAGTACTGAATACACCTCTAGCAATGCATTCATCAGGGTAGGGAACCGAATCCAGCCAGACGGATCAGTGCAGGGTGAAAGAAAAAGGCGCCAAATTTTCAAAAGTGCCAAATTCAAGCCGTGTCTCAAATGGAATACTAAGGAAATCCTCTGACCCCCAATTTAAATGTGAGACATGTCATGTGTAACCCTACTGTAGGGTGGTCAAATCTGTCAATTTAGGATTCTCCCAGTTTCTCACTTTTCTAGCCTAAAGATCAGTTCTCCATATTTCCACTTCAGTTTGCTGTGTGTGTGTGTGTCCCCACTTGAAAATTCACCAGCATTTTAGTGTGAATTTTGCTTTATAATGCATTTATCTGTGCTAATATATTAATTTAAACACACACTTTACTATAGTCTATAGTGGGTTTTTTGGGTTTTTTTTTACCACGTTACTTGGGTGGATAACTGCATTGCAAAATCCAGAGAAGGATGGGCATGCATTGGTTTGCGTACCGCGTAGTGAAAGTTCAAATTGGGTATGCTTGCTTTTCAACATGAATTGAATCGAATTTCCCCACCATCCCTTCCCTACATGAGTAAGTTTCCCAGAATCCCTTTTAAATTAGTTCTGAAATGTGAACCAACGAGAGCTGAGACGGCATTTCAGAGACTTAGTCCTGAAAGAAGATCCTAACATGAACTCCCAAAAAGGGAAATGATGAGCTCTTGTTAGGATAAGGGAAGATTTTCCCAAGAGTTTGCCTGAGGCTCTTTGGAGCTGAAATATAAGTAGGCCTCCAGACAATGGTTTTATAAAGGATTTCACTTTGGAATATCCAGCCCCAACAAGTTGCTAAGATTATTTAACACAGCTATAATTTATTTTTTTAGGGAGGGGAGCTTTTGTTTTGGAAGGAAGGAAGGAAATAAGTAGTAAGAATGAAAAAAATAATTAGGTACAGTCATACCTTGGGTTACAGACGCTTCAGGTTGCGTCTTTTTGGGTTGCGCACTGCGCGAATCTGGAAGTACCCAAATGGGTTACTTCTGGGTTTCGGCGCTCGTGCATGTACAGAAGCACTAAATTTCGCTTTGCGCATGCGTGCCGAATCGCAACCCACGTGTGCGCAGACGCGACGCTGAGGGTTGTGAATGCTGCGGGTTGCGAATGTACCTCCCGCACGGATCACATCCTCAACCTGAGCGTCCACTGTATTTATCTCAGCCACTAGTATTTCAAGCAGGATGTTTAAATCATGAGAAATTTAACTTTTCTTAATTGTCACCGCTGCATCCCACAGTTCCCAGAGTGGTTTAACAAACCATTCACTCTTCTTCAGGAACTCGGGGAATGGTAGCTTTGTGAGGGTATAAGGGATCTCCTAACAACTATCAGTACCCTTAACAAACTGCAGTTCTCAGGATTGTTTGGAGGAAGCCATCACTGTTAAGGGCATTGAGTGTTGTTACAGCACTCCGACTCCCCTCTCAGAACTTCAATTCTCAATAGTGGTTTAACACTTAATCCCTCTTCCCAGGGAACTCTGGGAATTGTAGTGGTCCAGGGAAATACTTATTTCCTAACAGCTCTCAGCTGTAATGGACTACAGCTCCCAGGATCCTTTGGAGAGAGTGGTGACTCTTAGAAGAAGCATGGTGTTGCTTTAAATATATGGTGCAGATGGGGCCTCAGTTCCAAAACTGTTTGCTTATTGGCACTTTTTAAGAACTTCCTTCTTTCTTATTTCCATCCTTCCCTCCTGTTTTTGTCTTTGCCAGAGAACATTCACATCTGCCTTACCTGTCTTTCATAGCAGCCAAATTCCACAGATGCTGAGAAGATGCCAGGGGCTGAGACATGGAATCTTTCTGTTTTACCTATTACAGATGCATCACAGGCTCCAGGCATTGTGTTGAATGTGAAGTCATCATTATTGGGCTTATTTCAAAGGAAGCCAGTATGCAATCCCTTACTTACTTACTTACTTACTTACTTACTTACTTACTTACTTACTTACTCCCTCCCTAAAAGTTGCAAAGCAGCCAGGTTATGTTTCCTTGGTTAAGAGGTGGGGTCCAAAAGAAATCTTACAAGTGCAATCCACCACCCACTGAAAGAGGAGTGGATGACTCTCTCAATTTCTCTCCCCACCCCAAGTTTCAGTTCCCCAAACATCTGCCTGAGATTGAAAAAGAAGAAGAAGGAGAAGTACTTGGAAAATTCATCAGCATTCTAATGCAAATTTCTCCTAATGTACAGATTTTTGCAAAGCATTTCACCTAATACAATGTGTTCTTATGTACATATTACCTGAGTGCATGCATATTTATTACATGTCCATACTTTTCTGCACACACTGCACCATTCAGAGCAGTGCAGATTTTGAAAGATTGCTATGTATCAGTTTGTGTATCATTTTGGAAAGTGCAAATGAAATAGGATGACACACACACACCCAAAAAATCAGGAATACTATACACTTAGGGATATAGGAAGCTGCCTTATACTGAGCCAGGCCATTGGTGCATCTAGGTAGTTCAGTATTGCCTGCACTGACTGGAGATGCTGGTGGATTCAGCCTGGGAGGGAATGAATGGTTCTGGACAGAAAGTAAATACTGTAACTCCAGTTAGCTTGCCCCTGCAAAACCAGGCACCCCACCCTGAAAACCTAAAATAACAGAAGAGATATAACTCCCATCCCACCCACCACCCACCCCCCCCAAAAAAAAACCCAGCCCAGTGTTCTGAACATTTGGCCTAGCCTTAGAATCCCCCAGTCCTGACTCCCAATATGTTACTTAATCAGGCATAAAACTCTGTTGAGGCAACGTGTTGTCTGACAGTCAAAGACAGACATGCACACAGTTCAGGGCACTGCTGCCTACAGCTGTAATTAATTGGCATGCCCAAGCAAGCTGCAGTCCCCCGTTCCCAAGCTGGAAACCTGTGCCTGGGCCAGATCTTGAAGGTGCAACATTTTCCAAACTCCCTGCCTTTGGAAAAGATCTATGACGCTTCCTGTTGTTTTTAGTGATATGCTACCTTTTTTTGGCAGGGAGGTAAGAGGGAGGACACTGAAATATGTAGGAATCTGTGGTTGACTCTTAATAAGTTTTATGATATGGCCCATTGCGAGAGCTAACTAGCGTTAGAAGTGCAGGTGCTGCTGTTTGAATCCGTACCAAGCCGCCATGAATCATTTTTTTGTTCTAAACAGTCAGAATAACTCACCACCATGTAGAGAGCAGTTTTCCTGGTTGGGAAAGTAAAATATGTTTGAGGGAGCTGCTTGTGGATAGGACTATGTGTGGGAGGTCTAAGCCTGTCATGCCTAGCCCATAGCTGCCAAGTACCCCATTTCCCCCGGGAAAACACCTTTATTACTTACCTTTTCCCGGTGGTCCCCCGTATCACTTCGTCTCCTGTTTTTCTCCGTTATTTTCTCCTGCCAGCGGCCATTTTTTTCCTTTCTGATTTGCCCTTCTATGGGCACCAAAAATGGCCGCCGCCAGCTTCAAAAGTCGCATCTACGTATGTCCGGAAGTGCATAGACGCGACTTCCGGTGTTGGCGGCAGCCATTTTTTGTGCCCATAGATGGGCGGAGCGACACCGGAAGTTGCGTCGGCACACTTCCTGGCATGCGTACAAGCGACTTTCGAAGCCGGTGGTGGCCATTTTAGGTGCCCATAGAAGGGCAAAGCGACACCGGAAGTTACGTCAACGCAACTTCCGGTGTCAAATGGCTGCCGGTCCCGGATTCTGCAGTCCGGAACTTGGAAGGTAAGGCCTAGGCCTGACAAGGTACATGGCCCAGTCTTCTCAGAGGATGAACCAGATGTCCCACAGGTCAGGGTCCTTGAAAAGCAGGCCAGGTCTCCCAGAACCAGCAGTGAGGATCCTCTGGAGCAGTGTTTCTCAACCAGTGTGCCTCCAGATGTTTTGGGACTACAACTCCCATCATTCCTGACCACTGGTCTTGCTAGCTAGGGATGATGGGAGTTGTAGTCCCAAAACATCTGGAGGCACACTGGTTGAGAAACACTGCTCTGGAGAGAGACCTACTGCAGAAACTCTGGAGGTATTAGAGGAGGCAAAGTCATCACCACAGACACCAGTCCTCAAGAATTCTGGAGTCATAAGGTCTGGGTCCTGAGGAAACTCACAAGCCTCAAAGTTAGTAAGGCTGCTAGGGAGAGACCTACACTCAGATTCCCCACCCCCCCCACCCCCGATCACAGCACTTCGAACAGTCCTGGCCTTCCCAAAGAATCCTGGGAACTGTAGTTTGTTAAGGATGCTGATACTGTAATTCTTAGGTCCAGGAGGTCCATATTCAAAGCTGCTATTCCAAGTGTTCCCCGAGAAGAGGGATTTATTGTTAAACCACTCTGGGAATTGTAGCTCTGTAAGGGTAATAGGGGGTCTCCCTACAACTCGCAGGGAAAACGCAATCTGTGGTTTCTTGCTAAACACCAAGCCCTGCCCCTTCCTCCTGTGCACTCGCTAACCCTGTGAATAGGAAGTAACTGTATGTAAAGAAACTTTCCCTTCTTTACCAATGGGGCTTCTGTATATTTTATCTTACCTTTTTTAGTTATGCTACAGATGTGTGAATGAGATAGACAATAGGTGGTCAGTTAGCTCTAAATAAATTCCTGCCAAATTGAACAGGAAATGTTCAGGGTCCTCCTTTCCCTTGAATGCTTGTAATTTGTGTGTATTTTTCTGCAGTGACCAAATTCCATTCCTCTCCATCACCGCCACCACCATAGGAAATGTTCATGTTCTGCAGTATTTTCCATTGGTGGGCAATAGAAATCTTGGCTGCTGCCAGAATCCATGTCAGTATTATTATTATTATTATTATTTTCATTTCATTTCATTTCTATACTGCTTTATATTTTTAAGGAAAAAATCTCAAGAGTGGTTTACAATACATTAAAATATCAAATGAAACATGCCAGAATAAAACATTACTGAAGAAAGTAAAATATAAAGTATACAAATAAAAACAACATAATTAACAGGAAGCTTATATATATATATATATATATGTATGTATATATGAGACAGTGTTCTCGAAGCTACGAACATGAGTTTGACCAAACTGCGGGAGGCAGTGGAAGGCAGGAGTGCCTGGCGTGCTATGGTCCATGGGGTCACGAAGAGTCGGACACGACTAAACGACTAAACAACAACAACAACACACACACACACACACATTCTACAAAGGTGGACAACCAGTGGCGTAGCATGGGTTGCTGGCCCCTGGGGCAGGCAAGCCACTGACATCTCTGGAGCGACCCCTCCATCAGAGCCAAGCAGGGCCATACAGTGGTGCTTGCCTGATCGTGCAGGGGGGAGCCCAGCCAACTAATGCAGCCCTTGGCAAACGAATACTCCCGACACCCATGGAGAGGAGCACCAGGCCAGGCCGCACTGGGGTCGCCCCTTGCCCCTTGCCCATGTCCCTCTATCCTTACCCACTCACTGTGGGCCTGGGCTTCTCCCGCCACCATCTAGGGAGTGTGGCGTGCTGAGGAGTGAGTGCCTGAGTGATTGCCAGCCTCTGCTGCGGTCATGGAGGTGAGGCCAGTCCAGGCTCTGGGGCCTAGATACTCCAAGTGGCAGGAAGGCAGATGGGGAAGGAAGGATGGGGAGCAGGGATGGCTTTCATAATTCCGGTACTGTCCCTGCAAATCAGGACACTTGGGAGTGTGTGCAATGATAGTGCATAATGATGCACTTCTATTACATCAACAACACGTTGTCAGAAAATGGCATGATCAAGAGGATGGCGAAATTCTCTTAGGAGGAAAGGTTGTAGTGTTTAAGACTTCTTCTGTTGTTGTTTAGAAATTAGTTGTGTCCGACTCTTTGTGACCCCATGGACCATAGCATGCCATGCACTCCTGTCTTCCACTGCCTCCCACAGTTTGGTCAAACTCATGTTCGTAGCTTCAAGAACACTGTCCAACCATCTCGTCCTCTGTCGTCCCCTTCTCCTAGTTAAAGAGAAAAGGCAAGTGAGAAGTTTATAATGGAAGTTTGTAAAATTATTGACGGCATGGAAAAAATGGAGAGAGAAGAGTTTCCCCCTACTCTACAGAACTTATGGACATCCAATGAAAAGGAATGTTGGAAGATTCAGAACAGATAAAAGAAAGGACTTATTCACACAGTACAAAGTTGAATTACGAAACCCCCTCCTGCAGGAGACAGTGGTTGTCATCAACTTGGATGGCTTTAAAAGAGGATGGAATAAATTAATGCAGGATAAGGCTATCAATGGTTGGCAATCAGAGGCAGTAATGTTCCTGAATACTAACTGCTAAAAGCCATAGGAGGGGAGAGTTGTGTTGCGCTTGGGTCCTACTTGCAGTCTTTGCAGATGCATCTGGTTGGCCCCTGTTGAAAACAAGATGCTACCTAGATGGGCCATTGGCCTAGCTCAGAAGACTTTTCTTTTATGTTCTTACGCTGCAGAATATGTCTGCAGCCGCAACCCCAGACTGGAGGTGGACTCTGATCCTGATTGACTGGAACTAAAGGTCCCGAGTTGGTTCTTTGGTATTTTTTACACCAAAACTTATGCCTCTTATGCCTCAGGGCCTCCAAGTTGTTGTTTTTTTTAAAAAAGATGCGCACCTTGCTGTGTACTCAGACACACAGATATACAAAGCATTCTCTCAAATGCCGTCTCCGATGACACCTCGACATGCCTGCCGTTTTCCGTGTAATTAGCTCTGGCAGTGAGAGAAGACAAGAGGAGAACTTGTTAATGGGATTAAGAGGCTCTTTTCTCGACACCCTTTGAGCGACAGGAGCTGCGATGACTCGTCACCCATCAAAGCTCGGAGAAAAGAGCAATGACACCGTCTCCCTCACCTCTCAGAACTGGAAGAGGCGTGCAGCAACTAGCCTCTTTCAAATAGCAGATAAGGGCAATCCAGGCAGATCATGTTCAAGGGCCCTAGTCCAAAGAGAGGGGAAATTCCCATCTTTCTGCCAGAGAAAGAATCTGGCCAAGGCTTGCTTTGTCCAAGGAGGTCTGCTGTTGGCTATGCTGAGACTGGCAGGCTGCAGAGTAGAGGGAGAGGTGGAAACAGGGCTATTCCATCGGCTTTGCTGAGAGGACCAGCTGCTTCTGGCTTTCCCCTCAAATGGCACATTATGTAGCAGCCATCATTCCATCACGCTACAAAGTGGAGGGAGAGAAGGGAAGCAGGTCTCTTCCATCAGCTTTGCTGAGAAATGAGCTGGCTTTGGTTCCCCGTCAACCTAGCAGCGGCCTAGCAGTGGGCATTACATTTGGCTGCAAAGCCAAGGGAACAAAGGGAACCAGGGCATCCCATCAGCTCTGCTGAGAGACCCACTTTCTTTGCATCTCCCCCAACTTTCAACTACCAATAGTCATTTGATCTGGCTCCTTGAATGGTTGCTATCTCAGTTGGTCTTTATTAAGAACTGTAACTTTAAGAACCAGCTTCCAAGTTTTATTTCCCCCTTCCTACCTCCCATACTTTTTGTGTCGTGTCTTTTAAGTTGTAAGCCTGAGGGCATGACTGTCTTGGGGTGGTAGTTGTTTCATTATTGACTTGTGAGCTACTCTGGGAGTCTTTTTGGTTTGAAGAGCTGGGTTACAAAACACTTTCAGTAAATACTATAAAAGTCCTTAACAGTCCTGAAATTTCTTGACATGGGGGAGGAGAGACATATTAGGGATCACTTTGGCCCATAGCTGCCAAGTGGACATCCATAGCTGCCAAGCCTATTCAGCATAATGGAAAATCCCTTAAAAAAAGGGATAACTTGGCAGCTATGCTTTGGCCTCCATTACAACAACCTAAAGACCTGAAATTGCATTATCCTGCTTTTTGAACTAGAAGAATCCACTATAAGGCAGGACATTAGTTCATTGGCTTTGCCCCCATCAGTGCTTTCCTGCCTCCAGGTGTTGAGGCAAAGGTTTGAAGAGAGAAACCTCTCTCTACAACACCGTATATTATAATACTGCCTCCACTGACATACTGTACCATAATATAGTACAGTGGTGCCTCGCTTAACGAATGCCCTGCTTAACGAAATTTCCGCTTAATGAAAGGATTTTTCGAGCGGAGGTTGCCTCGCTAGACGAATTCGTTTTATGAAAAATTCGTCTAGCGTATTGCGGTTTCCCATAGGAATGCATTGAAATTCAATTAATGCGTTCCTATGGGCAAAAAAAAAATTCAAAAAAATTCAATGCATTCCTATGGGATTCGCTAGACAAATTTTTCGTTATAAGAAAAGACCCGTGGAACGAATTAAATTCGTCTAGCGAGGCACCACTGTATTATAATATGCTATAATAATATCTTCACTATTGGAGATGCCTCGGGTTGCGTATGCTTCGTGTTGCGTACTTTCAGGTTGCGTACTCCGCAAACCCGGAAGTATTTTTCGCCGCTTTTCGCCATGTGGTCAGTCTGAGCATGCGCAGAAGCGTTCTGCACAGGTCACACATGCGCAGAAGTGCGATATCACACTTTTGTGCATGCGCAAAATGGACGCTCGGGTTGTGTACTTTTTGGGGTGCAAACGGCACCCCGGAACGAATTGAGTACGTTACCCAAGGTACCACTGTAGTGTGCTTCTGAATTATTGTTGATGGAAAGTGCTGGAGAGAAGAGTTGCTGCTGGGCTCAGGTCCTGCTTGCAGAGTTCCCTTTCAGGCCTCTGGTTGACCAGTGTGTTGAACAGGACTCTGTACTAGGTGGTCAAGGGGCCTCATCCAGCGGGCCTTTTTCTTATGTTCTTACTAGAACCTGAGCCCACCCAGTGATGGTAATTGTTGGGAGATTCAGGATAGACATAAGCAACTGCTTCCTCCTGCAGCACTTAGTAAAACTGTAGCATTCGCTCCCACGAGAGGTGATTGTGGCCACCAACTTGGGTGGGTTTAAAGGAGGATTGAACAAATTCATTTAGGACAAGGTTATGGTCAGCCTTCGAATGCCAGTTTCTGAGAATTGCAAGTGGGAAAAGTGCTATTGCTCTCATGTTCCGCTGCCCACGTTCTGCATATACAAGATTCAACTGATTATTCTAACTATCAATAAAAGCAAACTAAATAATTCCCGTGCATCCATTTTTACCCATGATACAATGTGACATGTCAGTAGCCTGCTAGGGCCTTGTACAGTTTAGGCCAACAGAGACAAAACAGGGGGAAAAATCAGCTGTGTCGACAATAAAATGTGTTGTCCGGGAGAAAGAGGAAAGAATGTGAGGTGGCGACAGGCACCTGGGGAGCTGATGCTCATCATCCAGTCTGTAGGAAAGGCAGCCTGTCAAGAAACAATCCCAGGATTCCTGCAGAGAACAATATTCTGAGGCTGCAACTACCTTCTCTCCTTGTCACGTTTTTTTTTCCTTTTTGGTGTGACCTTGTGAACTTTTGTAGTTCCTGGGAATCTATTGCCCTGACTGACACTGCAACAGAGACATTGGGTCTCAAATTAAATTCCTTCCTTCCTTCCACCCATCCACCCTTCAAGAAAAGAAAAGAAAAGAAAAACATATCTGAGAAAATCCAGAAAAAGCTGCAAATAAACCTCTGGAATGTGAGACTTCAAAGCGCATGAAAACGTAGGATGCAAGAGCACATGGGCAGCGTCACTGTCACTAGCTCTCTCCCGATCCCTGGCCAACTAGAAATTATTACCAGCGTCGGTGAGTTTACCATGCTTTCTCAAGCTTCCCCCCCCCCCAGGGCTTAAGGGCTAGAAACTTGTTTATTTAAAGCTTGCTAAATTGCTACCCAGTAGTCGTTGCTAAACCCTGGCTTCCTGCGTGGAAAGCTGCATGCGCACTCTACATGTCCACGATTGCACAGCCCAAGGGTAAGATTTTACATCTGCTTCAGATTTGGCCACCTTGAGATTCTCAGCTATCTAGGCGCCAAAGTGTGTAGGGGATGTATTGCCCCCCAAGAGAGGATAGAGATTTTCATACAATTTGGGTTCCTTAATGCATTTGTCGAGATCAGAGGTTTTCAACCTTTTTGAGTCCACAGCTCCCTTGACCAACTACCACCTTTCTGCGGCTCCCCTGTGTGGAAATGTGCTCCAAGCCTCAGGAGCCCAGTTATGTCACCCATTGCCTGCAGAGCCAGCAGCCCCTCAGCCCTTTTTGAACACCCTCCTTTGTGAAGTGTTCCCTCAGCCTCCTCTCCTTAGGAGTCCTCTGGGCAGCCACCGCTACCGCCCCTACTCCAAAGAGAGGTGCCTCCCCACAAGATCCCACAGAGGCATGGGAAGAGGATTCCTCCAGCCTTAGCAGCCAAACAGAGACTGGCCAAAGATGAATGTGACACTTGCATCTTACCTTGATAGGCAGCAGTAGTAGCAGGAAGCACCACCGGGCCTGCATGGTGGAAAGGTGTGGGAATGTTAGGGATGTGGATTAGGATATATTATTTGATAGATCCTATCCAAGCTTGTGTTAGCAAGCTTCCAATATCAGCAGAGTGACATTTCCCTTTTGTGCGCAGCAAAGCGTGTGTGTTCAGGTTTGCTAAAACCTGTATAATATTATACTTCCTGGCAAAGTCCCCTTTGTCCCTCTTAAAAGAAATACACAACACAGTGTTTATAAAATAAGATAGAGTTTACTTACAGTTTCATCCTGAGTTAACAGCATAATCTCAGAAAGGGAGGCTTGCATAGAAAAGTTACAAGTATATACATCTGGAGTCTACTTAGTAAAGTGAGGCTCCATTTGGTCTCTCTCTTGGCTGCAGGCCAAGAGGAAGAACCATTCTAACTGGAGATTCTCTGGAGATGTGTTCCCATCGAAGGAGAAAAGGCTAAGAGAGAGAATGGCTGCTGGCTAGGGGCTTTTGTCCCAGCTAATCCATTTCATCTGCATATCTGGAGGAACAGGAACTTAGTCAGGTGTCCCTCCAGGTGAGCTCCTGTTAGTGGACACTCTAGGAACTGTTGTGACTTGTCTGCCCTACAAAAGGCTCCCTTTCGGCACCAGGCACTCGGCTCCCAGGCAGGCCTTGAACACAGCAAGCACAAGAAAGGCCAGCAAGGTGCCTTCCTACCTGCCTGCCTGGCCTCCCATTAATCTGTCCATTCCCAACAGCAAGGGCTGGGCTCCCTCACCCACTTGCTTGCTTATTCTGAAGCCACCTCAGCTCCTGGCAACCAGCACCCTCTGGCTAGCCCTAGAAGCTACCAACATGAGTCTGACCAAGCTGTGGGAGGCAGTGGAAGACAGGAGTGCCTGGCTGAGGCTCCAATACATTGGCCACCTCATGAGAAGAGAAGACTCCCTGGAAAAGACTCTGATGTTGGGAAAGATGGAGGGCACTAGGAGAAGGGGACGACAGAGGACAAGATGGTTGGACCGTGTTCTTGAAGCTACTAACTTGAGTTTGACCAAACTGCGGGAGGCAGTGGAAGACAGGAGTGCCTAGTGTGCTCTGGTCCATGGGGTCACGAAGAGTTGGACACGACTAAATGACTAAACAACAACAAACAACAAATACATCATTAACTCAGGAA
Organism: Zootoca vivipara; assembly: GCF_963506605.1. NCBI lineage: Eukaryota > Metazoa > Chordata > Lepidosauria > Squamata > Lacertidae > Zootoca > Zootoca vivipara. Next base: position 10,127,252 of record NC_083294.1, on the reverse strand, counting down.
GAAACATGTTATTCGCTTTGAAATTGGTGGAGGATCAGTGATTGTGAAGTCAACAAATAGCTACTTAGCTGGAGAGGGGGCCAGAGTGTTCAGCAATGCATTAAGAGTATGTGTAACCCTTGGCAGGAAAATCGAACTATTACAGGTATATCCCCATTTACATCTCCACGATGTTGAGTCCCAGACTGAATGCAGTGAAATCTGGGAATCTATTGCCCTGACTGACAATAGATAAATCTCAGCTAAATAGCATTGCATCGCCTTGCATTACAATGTTTCTAGACTCAGAAAGGTGTGTGGCTCTTAAGACATCAAAAGCTTATTCCTGCCTTGTGTGTTTTCGTTCTTAAAACCACAGGGTCAGATGTAATATTGCACCTTCCCCCGCCCCTTGCATGCTCCAATACATGATCCTGGTCCAATAAAGCAACGCTACAGAAGTCATGTTTCTTCCTTCTGTTGCTATAGCAACCTGCGGGAAGGGGAGGGATGTCGGATGACCTGCCTGGTGCAGGCAACTTCCCAAAAGGATGCCTCTCAAGGCCGAGGAAGTGCAATGCAAGGCCACAGACACAAATCGTACATGTGCACAGCATTGCGATCAAAGCTCTGTTAATTTTGAAACCAGGCACAGACACATCAGTGCAGCTTTGCAACGCATCACTGCTAAGATCTGGAGATTTGAGAGCTGGTTTCTGTACAGTGTAAGCGTGGAAGATACAAATACAGCTGCGGGAGGCACATCCCTGTTAACTTTCATCAACCAGATTCCCCATCCTCCATTGCCATTCTTTATTATTTTTCTTTGTCTGTTTCACTCTAGAGCTGAGCTGAAATTTCCCAGCTGATATTTTTTTTCTGATAACATTTCTGGGCTCAATGGTGGAGCAACGTGTATCATTAGAGTGCTAGACTTTTTGCAAGGAAAATACATGCTCCACCACTCAGCGGCGTAGCTAGCCGCTCGGGTGTCGGAGGCGGTACATGCGTCCTGCAGCCAAGGGCGGGGCAAGCCGAAAATGGGGGCAAGGCGTGCTACGTGGAGCCTCTCCGGTGCCTCCCCCTCAGCTGCAGGGTGGCTGAGGGAGAGGCGGTGGGCAGGCGCAAGACCCACACTGCCGTTTCAGACAGCGCGGAGTCAGCAGGCACCCAAGCCACCATGTCACTCCCAGGAGAGATGAGTGGCTCGGGCACACTGCAGGCCCCACAGTTAGTGCTGGCCCCTGCAGTGTGGCACCCAGTGCCAGCCGTGTTTTGTTAGGCTTGTTGGCTGAACTAAAAAGTTTTGTGAGCCCAATTTTTAATTATGATTTTTTAATAAAAAAAACACAACTCATATTTTTGTCATTTTGTCATCTCAGTGATGATACCCACAGTGGTTCACACCCCCTGCACTCCCCTTCCTCCACCACTGCCACCACTGACCCATGATGGCCTTTACCCAGGAATGATAAGTGTTTAGGTAGATATAGTTTCCAAAGCAGGTTTACTTATATATATTATTTTTTCAAAAAGCACAATTATTGCCCAATGGGAAGGCATATAGATAGCTTCTTCTGATCTTGGAATTAACTAATTCCAACTAACTAATTCCCTGAATTATTATTTTTTACATCTCTGAATTTCACCTAAAAGTAGTTCCTATAATTTCTAGGGGAAACTGAACATGAATCAAGTTCTTTTGATGGTAGAACTTTGGGTGATGTTTTGTTTTTGTTTGTTTGTTTGTTTTTTTAACTCAATTCAATTTTGATTCAATACAGGGGTTTCATCACACTCAACTGTGCTTGTTTGTGGCTGAAAAACTGATGCTTCTGTTTAAGCTTAAATATAATGATTGTTGGGGACAATAAATAAAACAATTGTTCACATTACACTGCATGTACTGATATAGTCTTAGTCTTCTTAGCAGTGTTTATGTGGAATTACTGCCTTTTTGGAGAGGACAAATTTGAACTGGAGCAAATTCTGATTGGGAAAGGGCATACTGGAACTGGAACCAATTTCTTTTAAAAAATGAACTTTCCAAACACTGAGCAGGCTACATGCCATCTAACAAGATTTCACTCTCCTAAATGGTGTGATACTGGTGACAAATGTAGTAGAGTTTGTCAGTTCTACATTAACAATTATCTACGCTTTCTGTCATGAATAAATCTGTTCTATCTATTTCATAAAGTTATCTCCGAAGTTCATTTCTTGCAATACTCTAAACAAAAATCTGGACTTTTTGCATTAAAAAATTGAACTTGTGATATCTGGGTTTGACAGGTACTGGTTTATAGAAAGTGATATTATAGGGTGTTACCTTAGAGGAGTGGATGTTTAGAATAACTTTCTAATTAAAGCTGACAGATGAAGAATCAGAAGTTCTCCATTTTTCTTTTCTTTTTTTCCTATTTTCTCTTTCTCTCCCCCCCTTTTCCCTTCATATTTTTCTTTAGTTTCTTTTATTCTAAAAATATATTGATTATTTGATATTAACTTTTGTATATCTTTTTTCAAACTCTAATGAAATCTACTGAGGGGAACAAATGTAGAGTTTGTAAAGAAGAGGCATGTGATCAATTGCTGTAAACCATGTCAAATCGCAGTGGGAATTTCTTAGAATTTTGTAAGAATTCCCAAACAGAGGAAGACATCTGGAACATTCTCTTGTTCCCCCAGAAAATATCTGATAAAATGGACACCACAGTCCACTGCAAGCAAAGAGAACTGGGAGGGGAAAGCCAAGTGGAAGAACCCACCAAATATTGTTGTCTATAGCTTCCATCACCCCTGACCATTGGCTATGCTGGCTGGGGCTGATGGGAGTTCGTATCTTGAAGGAATCCACTTTCCCTCACTGTCTCGCCAGAGTGGTGCATGCTCTAGTTATCTCTCGCTTGGACTACTGCAATGCGCTCTATGTGGGGCTGCCTTTGAAGGTGACCTAGAAACTACAACTAATCCAGAATGTGGCAGCTAGACTGGTGACTGGGAGCGGCTTCCGAGACCACATAACACCGGTCTTGAAAGACCTAGATTGGTTCCCAGTATGTTTCCAAGCAAAATTCAAAGTGTTGGTGCTGACCTTTAAAGCCCTAAACCAGGGGTCAGCAAACTTTTTCAGCAGGGGGCCGGTCCACTGCCTCTCAGACCTTGTGGGGGGCCGGACTATATTTTGGGGGGAAAAATGAACAAATTCCTATGCCCCACAAATAACCCAGAGATGCATTTTAAATAAAAGGACACATTCTACTCATGTAAAAGCATGCCGATTCCCGGACTGTCCACGGGCCAGATTTAGAAGGTGATTGGGCCGCATCCTGCCCCCGGGCCTTAGTTTCGGAACCCCTGCCCTAAACAGTCTTGGTCCAGTATACCTGAAAGAGCATCTCTACCCCCATCGTTCTGCCCGGACACTGAGGTTCAGCGCCAAGGGCCTTCTGGTGGTTCCCTCGTTGCGAGAAGCCAAGTTGCAGGGAACCAGGCAGAGGGCCTTCTCGGTAGTGGCACCCGCCCTGTGGAATGCCCTCCCATGAGAGGTCAGAGAGAACAACACCAGACTTTTAGAAGACATCTGAAGGCAGCCCTGTTTAGGGAAGCTTTTAATATTTAATAGATTATTGTATTTTAATATCCTTCTGGAAGCCACCCAGAGTGGCTGGGGAAACCCAGCCAGATGGGTGCGGTATAAATAATAATAATATATTATTATTATTATTATTATTATTATTATTATATGATTCTATTATTCTTCCGAGTCCCCCCAGCAGGCAGCTCGCTGGGTATTTTTACCAACATGAATGTTCAACTAGGCGGGCCTTTGGGAAATTCTTACATTCTGTCCAAATAGATATCTCCTGATTTGATTTTAAAAGGCCATCTCCTCTGAAAACAAGCAAAACTTTCTCCTTCAAAAGTTGCCGTAAGAAAAAATAGTTGTATATAATTTAATATTCTTTCTTGGGGACTAAGAAGAAAACATTGGTGCAAATATCAGCTACCTTCCAGGGAAGACTTTTGCCTTTAGAAAAAGGCCACTCTCCCTCCTTCCTTCCTTCCTTCCTTCCTTCCTTCCTTCCTTCCTTCCTTCCTTCCTTCCTTCCTCTCCCCCAATTTCCATTTTATTGTTTCCTTAACATATTCTTGCTCCTGGTGCTGAAGAAATGAATGCCAGCAAAGTGTCAGAATTGCTTGTCAGATTGTGGGAATCCAAATATGTGTATTTGTCTTGCCCAGTAATGAAAATTTCCTCATATTGGGTTATCCAATATGAATTTAAACAGTTGGACCCTGTTCCAAAGTTCCTTTGTGTCTTCTTAATTATTGACATTCAGTTCAATTGGAAGAATGAAGATCCCTCTAAAGTAGTGGGCATAGTTCCATTGACCCGGGTTTGAAAATAAAGAAGGAAATGTAGAGAACAGGGGGGAAACCCGGCAAACAAACATGGTCTTCAACTGCACATAGGATCGTAGAGTTTGAAGGTACCCCAAGGGTCTTCTAGTCCAACCCCCTGCAAATGCAGGAATTGCAACTAAAGCATCCATGACAGATGGCCACTCAACCTCTGCTTAAAAACCTGCACTGCAGGAATCTCTTGCCCTCTATGGGGCTCAAAGCCACAACCCTGAGATTAAGTCTCATATGGTGCATGACTGAGCCTTGCTTGAGCCATGATCCTCTGGCACAAGATCACAACCAGACATGTCATCTGCCAGGATACCCCATTCCCCTGTTTCTGATTGTTGAGAGAGAGAGAGAAATAACAGGGGGGGATTGTAGAGCTGGAAGGGATCCCAAGGGTCTTCTAGTTCAACCCCCTGCACACTCAACTAAAGCATCCATCACAGATGGCCATCCAACCTCTGCTTAAAAACCTCCAGTGAAAGAGAGTCCACCACCTTCCCAGGATGTCCATTCCACTGTTGAACATCTCTTACTGTCAAAAAATTATTCCTGGTGTTTAGTTAGAATCTCCTTTCCTGTAACTGGAAGCCATTGGTTTGAGTCGTACCCTCCAGAGCAGGAAAAAACAAGCATGCTCCCTCCTCCATGTGACAGCCCTTAAGATATTTGGAGATGGCTATCATGTCTCCTCTCGGTCTCCTCTTTTCCAGGCTTAGCATATTCAACTCCCTCAGCTGTTCCTCATAAGGCGGTTTCCAGTCCTTTGATCTGGAAGGTTGCCCAGGCTGAAAAAGGTTCCCAAGCCATGCTTTAGGCAGCACCACACCATCGATGATCCCTGTTGTTGAGTGCTGCTGGTGTCTCTTTTCAATACATTTATTTTTCTCAGTCAGTGTATTTTGTTGGAGCCACATGGTCCTTCAATGATGTCTTGAGGTCCAATGACAATTAATATCACACATCATCATGTCACCTGATTCCATTTGCTGTGCAGTTATCTCCCTGGTGGCAGCATAGTTTCATTTTCCTGAAGCCAGGAGGGGTGAGTGTGTGTGTGTGTGTGTGTGTGTGTGTGTGTGTGTGTGTGTGTGTAAAATCAAGTAAAACCAGTAGGTTTTCTACAAGGTCTTGAAGCGGCTTGATACACCCAAGTGATCTTATTCATGCAGGCATTGTCAGCAATGGAGATGAGGCACCAAACAGCTTTGAAATAAACACATTTTTTTCCAAACAGGAAACTCAGGGTGTAACAACATAGGATTGTACTTTTGGAAGGGTTCTTGTTGACCACCTACTCCAGGGCTCGCCAACGCAGCACTGACCTACCCTGTGCCCACTAGTACCTCCTATGACACCCACAAAAGATCTCAGTAGATATATAAACACACAAATCCACAGGGTAGGAGACCTTCTGCTCTTCTGACAGATGGGGCGCACCTGCGCTATACGTTTAAAGCAGTACCATACCACTTTAAACAGTCATGTCTCTCCCCCACCCACCCACCCTGAATACTGATAAGTACAATTTGTTAAGGATGCTGAGAGTGGTTAGGAGATTCCCCTAGTCCACACACACAGCTACAGTTTCCAGAATGGTTTAACAGTCAAGTCAATCCCTCTTCCCAGGGAACTCTGGGAAGTGTAGCTGTGGGGGGGGGGTCTCCTAACTACTCTCAACAATCTGCACAAACCTCAGCTTCCAAAATTCTTTGAGGGAAGCCATGACTGTTTAAAAGTGGCACCATAGTGCTTTAAATGCATGCTGTGGATATGACTTTTGAGGCATGTTATGGCTGACAGAGGGATTCCACCCACGCCAAATTCCCAACAGCAAGTAGCCAATAGCGTTGAGAGGAGGTGGGAAAAATGCACACCATCATTATGTTGCAACATAAATAATAATCACACAAGTTTGAGGGGAGAATGTGATACCATCATGCTATTTATCTGTGATGTGCAGTTCCATGCTCATTTATCAAAGAAAAAAGTCTGCATTTTTATTAGCCCGCTAAAAAGAGAGAGAAAGAAACACCACAACATTTTGGCATGGATCTCCTGTTTACTTAAAAAATGCCTGTCAATGGCTCTGCCTGCCTACTGCAGAGATGGAAAGTGACGGAGAACAAGTTCAGACATTTTGCTACAAACTATTATCTTGAACTGGATATCTTGACCTGGATATTAACACAACTTTGGCAGCCAAGGAACTCAGAGAAGGGTAAACATTTCTTATATGCTTATTCAAAGCTAGCTGCCACTCATGAGCTCGGATTCAAAGCCTTGAAGTCAATGTGTTGAGTCACTGCATAACCTCGCCACATGCCCATGTATTGAGAAGCCGTGCTGTTAAACCAGGGATGGGGAAGTTATTCAATTCAGACCATTCTTAAAGGTGAACCTACCTCAATCACAACTGTATCCATGGAGATCTATGAGTGCCAACACGGTGCAGTGATAGGACCTGGAAGATCAGGGTTCAAATCCCCACTCAGTCTTGAAACTTGCTTGGTGACCTTGGGATAGCCACTGTCTCCCAGCCAAGCCTAATTCATGAGGCCCTTGACGTAGAAAGAGTGGGGAACCACTTTTGTCACCTTGAACTCCTTGGAGGGATGGTGAGATAGGAAGGCAATGCATGAATAAATCAGTGCCATGTCTGTTTTGTGCTGTCATCCTCTCATCAGCTACTATGTGTGTCCACTTGCAGTTATGTAGGAGGGGTCTGGGCTGTGGGGTCCTCACTTCCAGCCCCAAACAAAGAGACATTAGAGAAGAGGGAGAAATGCCATCCAGTTTGAAGTTAAAAGGGAATCTGACTAATTTGTACTTTCTAAAATGATGGGTAAAGCAAAATTCAGCCATCCTTTGGAATTTGTACTTCTCTGAATTTTGCAATGCAGTTCTCCAGCTAAGAAAAGAACATAAACTAGGGTAAAGTGCACCATTAAATTCATATATGAGTAAAAATAACATACAAAAATGCCATATGGTAGGGGAAACAGCTTTGGAAAAAAAATGTGTACATTAGGCAAAATTGTATACATCAATGGAAATTAGGAAATGTGCATACTAAAATGCTTTTGAATTTCCATTACTCAAAAAATAAATAAATCACAAGTTGATATGGAAATGTGGCGAACTGAATTCAATATTGAAAAAAATCAGAACCCTGAAACTCAGCTCCTCAAATGTCAAAATTCTTCAAACTTGATATCGAGGAACACTTCCAAATTTGCTAATAAATATTCAGGAAATAATGTTAAGTGTTAAGCTATAGTTTTTTTCCAAAATCTCTTAACTGGGTGTGAAGTACTTTTGCCCCCTGTCCCACTATTCACAAACTACAGTTCCCAGGATTCTTAAAATTCTTAGGGAAGGTGGGGGATGTGCTTGAAATGTATGCTATCTATATAAAGCCTAAGAGAAACCCAAAATGACAAATTCATTCTTCCATACAATCAGCCCATCAGTCTATGAAGGACATCTCTACCTTGATGAAATGATTCACACAAGATAGCAGCTCTCCAGAAAACTTAAGAAGAATCCGGGATCTATCCCACCCGTCTGCCAGTATCCACAAATCCATTTCATGAAAGCTTGATTTCCATTGGACCTGGCTGTAAATGACAAGGCTAAATAGAAAAACATCGTTTAACTATGAGAGCCCATTTAACCATGTAGCTACTGTGTAATTACACTGTGATAGCATTATAAATCCACAGTAATTGCATGTTCCTGGAGAATGCCTTGTAATTATATTTGATGTCACCAAATAACTCCAAGATTAATTGCCCTCAAGAATGACAGCAGCTTTTTTTGTTCCCCCCACCCCTCCCCTGCCATGATGTGATAACACCTGATAAGTGAGGCGGAAATTACTACAGGTTCAAATCAGATCTGAACATTGCAGGGGGTGGGGGAGGCAGTTTCCAGCCTAGAAAGTTAACCTTTGTTTTGAATTAACCAATAGCAAACATGGCACACAGAACTCTTAAGAGGGATTCTAAACACATTTTCTAGAATTAAAAATTCATTTAAAAAGAAAAACCATGAAAGTCTTCAGTTGCTTCACTGTAATTCTGCTTGTGCAATTCTTCTTGTTGCTTAAAACCCTGCAATTTCTCACTTGAGCTTCTTGTATGCTCTTAATACTTCCATAAATTAAACTGGGAGCTACACACCCCTTTTACAGAACCGTGATCAGTAAAATTACATTTGCCTTTCACTGTCTTGGAACGTCAGACTCTACCTGCTTTGGTGCTGGTTCTAGCTCATGGCTATGACTCTGTCTACTGTGGGTCACCCCCTTACCACAAATTTATTTCCCTCTTGAAATCTGAGGATGATGAAAGAAGCAATGTATTTTTATTTTCTATATTATTTTAATGAATGTTGAATGTTATGTTATTTGCAATTTGTATATTGCATTATGCATATTGTCTTATTTATATGATGTTAGCTGCTCTGAGCCTGGCTTTGTCCGGGGAGGGCAGGATACAAATACATTTATTACTATGTTGTTGTTGTTGTTGTTGTTGTTGTTGTTGTTTGGCCAGGGAGGGCAGGATACAAATACCTTTATTACGTTGTTGTTGTTGTTGTTGTTGTTGTTGTTGTTGTTGTTGTTGTTGTTGTTGTTGTTGTTTTGATATATGCTGTAAACAGCCCAGAATAGCTAGGGAAACACAGCCAAATGGGTGGGGTATAAAAAAAATATTACTATTATTACTACCGTACTATTATTACTACTACTATTATTAACCACCTTCCAGGTGGTATTAATTTTGGCCTGAGGGCTTCCCAGTTCACACACTGAAAGCTTCACTACGTGTTACATTCTCCAGGTGAACAGGTGCTAAATTCTGACTGTTCCAGGGGGGTAAAAAAGAAAAAAGGGTGGAGACTCGATTTGAAGTCAGATTGAGAAGGGAGGAAATGCTACTGGCTAGTGGACTTTCCCTTCTGTGACTCTAGTTATTGCAGGGCCGGATTTAGGTTTGATGAGGCCTTAAGCTACTGAAGGTAATGGGGCCCTTTATACGTCCAGCTGCCCTCTGTCAACAACAGATTGTCGCTGTTTCTTGTGTTGAATATATGCTATATGATAATTTAAGGACCTAATAGGTATCTAAAGCCATTTGCACATAACAAAATATGTATTTAATCAAAGTAATTGTTGAACTGAAATATAATTAAGAAGAAGTATATTAATAGTGAAATACAACCCTATATATAGAAACGAGCAAACCAGTGATATTTTAAGGAGCAGGCTAGCAGGCGGGGCCCAGGGCTGGCTCTAGGGGCAGACTGGGTGGCACGGGGCGCCAGGGCGCCGGGTCGGCAGGGGGCGCTGCACGGTAAATCTGCGCGGAAACCGTGCTGCGCCCGCCCACCAGCCACAGGAAGAAGCGGGGCGGGGTGGGGGTGCTGGAGCAATCCGCGCACCACGGCACCAGGGCACCCGACCCGCTTAAGACAGCCCTGGCGGGGCCCATTAGTTACATCATAGGAGTAGGGTTGCCAGACTCAATAGTGGACAGGACTTCTGTGCCTTTTGAGTATGGAAACCTTAAAGAGAAACCAGCAGATCCTTTGCTTGGAAATTAAACAAAGGGTCTGCTGGTTTCTCTTTAAGGTTTCCAGACTCAAAAGAGAGCAGGGTAATTAAAGGCACAGAAGTCCTGTCCACTATTGAGTCTGGCAACCCTACATACCGGTAGGAGCCTACACAACACAAAACACTGTTGCTGTATGTAGGTTTTATTTTATTTGTTTTTTATCTTATATTTTGGAAATGTACATCCAGGTTTTTTTCCCTTTAAAATTTTTTGGGGTGCCCCAAGAGAGTGGGGCCCTAAGCTATAGCTTGTTTAGCTTATACAGTGGTACCTCTACTTACGAATAACTCTACTTACGAATGTTTCTACTTACGAGTGGAGCTCCGTCCGCCATCTTGGATGCGGTTTAGATAGGATGTTTTCTACTTACGAATTTTTAGATTGGGTTGCTTCTACTTATGATTTTTTTCTCCCAATGCATTCCTATGGGATTCGACTTACAATTTTTTTCGACTTGCAAATGTGCATTCGGAATGCATTAAATCCGTAAGTAGAGGTACCACTGTACGTAAATCCGGCACTGTTATTGCTTTGCTCAACTAATCCCCTTCTTTCTTTCTCCCACCTCAACTGCTGGGGGAGCTTTCAAGCTACTCATAGCATTTTATAACAATCAATCCCTCTACCCAGGGATGTCCGGGAATTGTAGCTCTGAAATGTGAATTGGGGTTTCCCAACAACTCTCAGTGCCCTTAACAAACAACACGTTCGAGAGTTCTTTGGGGAAAGCCATTCCTGTTTAAGGTGGCAGCATAGCACTGCAAATGTATACGGTAGTATGAGTTCAGATGTACTGTAGTCTACCTCCCCATAAACTCTGTGCAAGCAGATCGACACGAATGCAAAACGAATTGGGGGAGCCTCAGTGCAGATGGCTACAAACCAGTTATGCAGCACTCAAAATACCATTACGATGCTATTGTTCTCATCTGTCCTTCCTCTAATATGTCCCCCACCCCATGTGAAACAAAGGATATGCAATTCTCAATTTCTTTCCTTAATACAGGCTGTGAGTCATCTCCTTACCCCTCCAATGTGTGTGCGCGCACACCCCTTCCTTTCTTTTACTTTTTCTCAGACCTATATAATCTTGGGATGGAGACAGAAGCCTGAGATTAAGGCAATGGGAAATTAAGGCCAAGATAGGTCAGCTCATATATTACGCCTACGAGTCTAAATTTCAAGGGACTCTGAGGTATGATACACTTGATGAAAGTCGGCCTGCCTGTGCTGCATACCGCATCTCAGACCCTATCAGCACATAAAGGGATGCTCTTTATGTTAACCTCTTCGTGCCAAGTCAAGTTAATAACTTTCCCTGTAACTCGGAGGAGTTGGCATTAAGAACTTGCTGCTTCTCTCTTATTTCCAATAGGGCAAGGATTGCAGTTGGGGGGTATTTGCTTGTCTTCGTTGAATTGTGTCCTTGGGCGATTTGGATGGCTTGAACTTCTGAATCTGACTGTGTGGAAGATAATTAAAGTTACAAGAGGAGTCAGGAAAGAAAAGCTGCTAACAGGCTAGACTTGAACATGGCCACTTTTTGTGCCACATTACAGTTTCTGTTTTTAAAGATCTATTGCTGTTTTATGGTTGGATCCAATGCTGGTCCTCCTCAGAGTAGAACTGTTGAAATTAATGGCTAACTTAAGCCCATTAATTTTAATGGGTCTATTCTGAGTGAGCTTTAGTTGAATACAAGCCACTGTTTCCCACACTGGTCAAATAGATGCTTTTGCTTTGAGCCCACAAGCAGAAATCAAAGGCTTTCCAACAGAAACAAAATGGGTTTGTTATCAAATTCATTTGTGTATTTTTATCATATACACCACTTGGATTTCCTTGTACTATGAAGTGGTCTATACATTTCTTAAATAGATGAATGGTTAAACCTATGTGTACCTCCCCCAAGTGGTGAGCCATTGAACTGCAGGGGACAGAATCTCTGAAAGTACATTCAGGGCCCTGGACTGACTCCACCCACACAAATTGGCTATTTGATCCTTTCAGGCAGGAAGGAGTATAATTGGCATCCTGTTAACAAGCTAAACTTGAAGATAGACTTTTCTGTCATTTTTTTCCTGCCATACCACCATATCTATCATGTATCTATCATCTGTATATCTATCTATCTATCTATCTATCTATCTATCTATCTATCTATCTATCTAATCTACCTATCTATCTTCCATAGATTGCATCCAGGTTTAGTATAAAGTAGATTTTTTTAAAGCCCTCATGAAAATTCACCAGCATTTTTGTGCAAATTTATCCTTGTATACACAGTTTTTCATGCACTTTTGTAGCTTGGTTTGTTATAGTCATACCTCAGGTTACAGATGCTTCGGGTTATGTGTTTTTGGGTTGTTCACCATGGCGAACCCGGAAGTACCGGAACGGCTTACTTCCGGGTTTTGGCACTCACACATGAGCAGAAGCGCTAAATCGCGCTTTATGCATGCGCAGAAGCACCGAATCACAACCTGCACGTGCGCAGACGCGGCGCTGCGGGTTGCAAACGTGCCTCCCGCACGGATCACGTTCGCAACCCGAGCACCCACTGTATCCGCAAATGCGTGCATTTTCAAGCACACTTTACTGTAGTATATGCATTTTTGTCAACTTAGTTGGCTGGAGAGCTGCATTTGTTTATTTACATGGGGTCATCTGGACTCTGACTTCCTATGAGATGTGTTGTATATTTCCACTTAAAGTACAGTACATTCTTGAACTTGCATCTATGCATATTTCCAGCTATACATGAAAATTAGCATATGCAAATATTATTCAAAGTGATGAGCTCTTTGTCTCCTCTCTCTCTCTCTCTCTCTCTCTCTCTCTCTCTCTCTCTCTCTCTCTCTCTCTCTCTCCAATGATGCATTTGGTGAAATGTAAATCTGGAAAAGGTTCAGAAAAGGGAATCCAGAATGATTGAGGGGGTGGAGTTACTCTTCTATGAAGAAAGGTTAAAACAGTTGAGGCTTTTTAGTATAGAAAAAGGGTGAGTAAGGAGGGTAGGGACACCTGATGGAACTGTATAAGAGATGTGATGTGGGGAAAGTGGACAGATAAGTTTTTTCCCCTCTCTCATTGTACTGGAACTTGAGGGCATCCAACAAAACGGAGTGTTGGAAGATTCAGGAAAGACCTTTGCACAGTACAGGGTATTATTATAAGGTGTAGTAATGGACATCAACTTGAATGCCAAATTCATGGAAGATGAACTGTGGTTATTAGCCATAATGGCTATGTTTTTTCTTCACTGTCCGAAACAGTATGCCTCTGAATGTCAGTTGCTGGGAATCACAGATGGGGAGAATGCTGTTGCACTTTGCACAGGCATCTGTCTGGCCACTGTGAGAACAGGATGCTGGACTAGATGGGCTTTTGGCCTGACCCATCAGGGCACTTCCTGTATTCTTATGTGATGCCTCTTCTCACCCTACAGATATACCTGCATGCACAAGTCTGGAAGACGTCCCCTAACCCTCAGAAAACAAAACAAAAACATAAACGCAAACAACAAGGCCTTGGCGGAAGGCGGGACAAGAGTGGTCCAAGTTACAAATTCACAGAAGTAAATGGTGCTTGAGCAGTGAATAAAGCAGCCCAGCCATCTGGACTTCGTCTGGGCGAATTAACAGTTCTTTGCTAATCATCATATATATTAAAACTGAACCCATCTGCTGAGTTATGACACTGTCATATGCAGCACAATAATCGTGGACATGCAAAGTGGCATTCCACGGGCAGATGTATCCTTAGCTTAATAAACCAATGCTTGCCATGTTTGCTGAAATGGGCATAGGTTTAAAGCAAATGTGGGAAACCTTTGGTCCTCAGGATGTTGCTGTACTTCAACTCCCATAAGCACCCCTGATCACTGGCCATGTTTCCTTGGGCTGGTGGGAATGATAATTCAGCAACATCGGAGGGTGTGGGGAAGATTACCCACTTCTAGTTTAAAGAGAAGTCAGAGCAAATTCATCACCTCCGGCAGAAGTCTAGGTTCTGCTGGGTCAGCTTTGAGCTTTTAAAAAGTGCTGTTTGTATGCTTATTCATTTGTGTGTGTTTTTGCAATCAAGGGAACCATTTTTAAAGGAGTTGTAACATCACTATGAAGACTGGCACAGAAATATTACGGTGTGCTTGCAAGTTCTAGCCAGTCAGCACTGCCCACAGCCAGTTCTGCTGTAAACTTGCAGAACCAGGTGGTGATTTTTTCTTTCTTTCGGAATCTGTCGCTGGAGAGGAAAAGCTATGTTTGTGCTAATCATGGTAGAGCAGGGGGCACTTAGAAACGCACACTCATCCTCCAAAGCTCTACAGCCATTTGCCACTCTTCATCCTAGGTTTATGTTCTGTTGTGACTCAGCTTCCAAGGAAGTCTTATTAAGATGGCGGCCTCAGTTTTGCATCCGTAAAATGGGAGCATCAGCGAGCAACCTCGCAGGAGCATTCTGGAATTCAGTAAAAATAAGAGCAGGAAGAGATATCCAAAAGTACCTGTGAGGTGATAATATGCGGAATTAAGCCAAGGCTGGTGCCTTAACAAACCTGGCAGTGTTGACAAAGGTTCCAGAGCTTTCAAACAATATCTGTACATGAGATTTAGAGATTGTGGCTTTTCATTAAAGATGGTTGTTTTGCAAAGACAAAGGCCATGAAAAAAGCTTTCATCCGTTGATTTCTGTCTGCTTCTTTGTCAAAGGGCGGGTGGTGTGTGTTTGTGTGTGTGCAATTGGCATAAATAGTGGTGTGAGCAGTGCTAGAGGAACACTTCAGCTGTTTTATGTCTCGACAATAGTTTTAAACAATAACATTCATATCACAGAACGGTGCAGATAATATCGGCTATAAAACCGGGTCTTTTATGTTCAAATTCAGACAAAGCCAAGAGAGGGGTTTGATAAATGAACCACCGCTGTCTCTTTCTCTCCCTCCCTCCCTATCTCTCTGCAGTAATGTTATGAAGGGGCTCCCTCTAGCTTAAGGTGTTGACCTTGTGCATGTCTTTCTGAGGTTGAGGGTCCTTTTCTAGGAGGAGAAAGGGGTTTTCAATAATTGCATGCATTTTTATTATTATCATTTTTTTAAAAAAAACCCATGGTTTTTTGAATGGCACTTCTCAGCTCACTGATCACTAACAAATCTCACAGTGCTTTTTTAAGAGCAACATCCCCACAAGTATTAGAGAAAACATCCCTCCACTACACAGAATATGGCTGAGCTTATTCATATCTTCTGGATCACAGATCTTCCATTAATAGCTATAGAAATATAATCAGACTTCTTACATTCATAGAGCACTGGAGGCCCAGCAGATACTGTCCTTGAGCTTGTACAAAGATCCCATTCCGAATGTCCATCTTTCCAGAACAGATATATTTCTAGGTCTCTGATCACAAGAGGTACAAGCTGACAACCACTTTCTCCTATTCTTCTTTTTATTCTTTTTAATTTGAAACAGATGAGCCCTCTCTTCTAAATTGTAAATAATAGCTGTAGATTTTTTTAAAAAAAATAAAAAATAAAAATAAAACAAACATGGCTTAATAGCGCTTTATTGATATGCCATCTTGCAGAAATGCTAATTTTTTTCCCAGAGATTAAGGAGACATTTTCGGGAGAGTAATATCCCCAAATCTATTTAAATAAACTGAGAGATGATAAGCAGTCCAACCGCTAGAGGAGAAGCGTTAATTAAAAATCTCCAAGGTAACTTAACGTTCTTTGTTAACAAAATACAAATGTCAGGGGACGGATACAGTACCTGTAAACTGACCAATCCACAGCAGCCTTTCCTTGCAGAAAGAACTAAAACTAATTTATAGTGCTTTGGTTCTAAATATTCCATCTTATAAATGCATTGATGAATTCTGTCCTCACCCCACCCATCTTTTCATTTTATAAATGCCAGCCTCTGTGTTTCTATTTTATCTTTACAGTCACCCAGATCCTTTCATTTTTCCTGCTAGTACAATTAAAAGGAAGTTTATTTATACAAATATTTAAAATTAACAACCTAAACCACCTCACTGCAGAGTTCTAGGGAAGTAGGGCGGGAGAGAGAGAGAGAGAGAGAGAGAGAGAGAGAGAGAGAGAGAGAGAGAGAGAGAGAGAGAGAGAGAGGCATAGAAAATTCCACAAGGAGAGGGAAAGAGCAAAATTAACTATTTATGAAATTTGGGCTGATAAATTTATAAACCTGTAGCAAATAGAGCCGATAAAAAATCTTTAGGGATGAAAAATGTGACTAGTGCCATTTCATTAATGAACTATTTTCTAGTGAATTTCAACGGGAAGAGCCTTAAGGGTGACCATGGATTTTTTTGTGGGTTTTTTTTAGTCATTGTTAAGCTTATTGTTCAAGGGTTAAACAGAGAATCTTTGAAGACCATCCTTTGGTATCATGAGTTATATGTCTGGTGCACACCAAGAGCCATCTAATCTGCTTCAAAACAACATTGGGTCAAATGATGCAATGTACAGCTCTAGCAACCCAAACTCTTCTTAAATGTACTAATTAGTATCAATTAATTAATCAATCAATCACATTTTACCTGACATGGGAGTTTTTAAGGTTGCATGGCATATTTACACCCAGTTCTATTTTTATTTTTTATTTATCTACTGATATTAATAACATGGTATAGGCTGGTCTCAAATTCTCAACTTCTGTTGGGAAAAGAAAAGGTAAATATAAGATAGTAAAATACACCGTTTTTCTGATCATCCTAGCAAATTATACTCAAATGTATTTCAGACACATATTTTTCTAGCTGCTAGGGATGGAGGAGTGAGGAAAATTCCATTCAGTCTGCATTTAAAGGCAAGCTCACCTATTTACATTAAATTCACATTTTATGAAACCATACTGAAACTGAAACACGGCAGCCCTTCAGAATTCACACTTCTCCCAATTTTGCAGTTTTCCATGCACATACTAGGGTAAAGTATTCCTAAATCTGCATGTTTTAATGAAAAGAACACACAAAAATGCATTAAATGAGTTGCAAAATTGCATACATGACGCACAATTGCATACAAAAATGTGTTTATTAGGGGAAATCCACAGGAATTGACACTACTGCTACTGCAGCAGCACCTAAACCTGGAACTCCCTGCCTATTGACAGCAGATAGGCACCTTAACTGTACTCTTTTTGGTGCCTGCTAAAAACATGTTTTGTTTAGGTTAGTCTACCCAGACATGTAGAATGCTGGTAGATGTTTTGATATGTCTCGAGTGTATTGCTGATTTTATTTTTTAATGGTTTAAATAGTTGTTTTAAACTTTTTAAACATAATTTTATTTTTTATTCTTTGTAAACTGCTTTGAGGGGTTTATTTGTTAGTTAGTTTGTTAGTTAGTTAGTTTTACAATCAAGCAGTATATAAATTTTATGGAATAAATAACTAATAACAAAAAGCTGATAAACCTTCATGAGCACTTTAAAAATACTCGCAAACGGATGCAGAAATCTAGAGGACTGAATTTAAGACTGGAAAAATGAAAAACACGTTAAAACCAAAAGTGACAGCTCTGCCTATCCCTACTGCAGCCCAGCCCTATTTATGTTTACTCATAAGTAAGTCCTGTGGATTTCAATGGAAGTTATTTCCTGTTAAGTATGCTTAGGGTTGCAACCTCACAGAATAATCCTAGGCAAGTCTACTCAGACATCTCCCTCACTGAATTAAATGAGTTTTACTTTATATGTGTTTGAGATTAGGGTGCACAGGATTGTGGCTAAACAGATAAGAGACGGATGTTGGAGGCTTGAAGAAACCAAATCAAGGGCTTTAAGTTATCCATCGGCTGCAACAGATGACTTGTCCTTTGCAACGAGGGCACAGGTAGGTATTTTATCTTATCCTCGCGGGTGAGAAAAGGCAGAGCGTCACATCATCAAAAGCCAGTTTGATTTATTGCACGAAATGTATATTAAAAAAAAAAAAAACACAAGCGTGTCTCTTGAATAATCAATTGCCACGGTCTCTTTGCTGTTGACACAGAAGCTGATTCTATCAAACATCCCTGAAGCAGCGGTAGAAGCAGTCTGTTTTTTCACAGCAGAATGCTGAGAGGAGGAAGAATGAACCGAAAGAAGGAGAGAAAGAAAAATGTGCTCCTATTTTCACGTGTCATATTTTGATCTACAAACCACCAAAAATATATATGGCAGTTGGTGGAATATTATGTAATTCCAATTTCCACAACCTATCCCAGATAGAAAGGTATCATTTTTGCAGGTAAGCACAAATGTATAAAACAGAGAGGGGCGGGGGGAAACAAAGAAACAAGCGTCAAAATTTATTTCTATTGCTGCCTCAAAGCAATCTGAACCAGAAACAAATATAGTCACTCTCATTAGCAAAGACTTCCTGAGCCTGTTTTCATAAAATATGGTAATAGCCACATCTCCCCCAACCGCCGCCTGTTAAACAAAATAAAATGATTACTAAGGATTTACTTGCTTGTCATTTTCATTCCTTTACCACTAACCTTTTCTTTAGCAGTTATCTTAATTATAGCAAGGCCTGGCTCAATATATCCCCCTTCCTTTTCTAGGATTTAACACAGGAAAAATAATTTTATTTCAAACAATAATGATTTTCTACTTACATAAATAATTCAGTCTTTCAGTTTAAACACACACACAAAGCCTTCAACGTTAAAGAATGGAGACGGGAGCAATAAATGGTAAGCCACTCTCTAACAGTATAATGCAGGCAGTGTTGGGGGTCAATCATAAGCATAATTTGTAATATATGTTTGAGGTATAAATAATTCTCCCCGTAATAAAAAGCAGTTTTGCTCAGATTAGGAACCAATTCATGTTCACATCAATCTATAGATATATGGTTGCCATAGTTATTGAGCTTTTGTTAGAAAGATTCAAAAAAATTTGAGCTTTCTTGAGGGGAAACCCTCCCCCCCCCCAATAGTGATTTTAAGCTTTTGGAGCTGCTTCTGCTGCTTTTTCCAGCACCTTGCCGTACATCCAGGTTTTCCCTGACATTTTGCCAATTCGGCAAAATTCCCCCTGACACCATTTTTATACCTGAAAACTAGGACATGTCAGGAATTTTCCTGATGTATGGCAAGCTCTCTCTCTCTCTCTCTCTCTCTCTCTCTCTCTCTCTCTCTCTCTCTCTCACACACACACACACACACACACACACACACACACACACACACACTCTTATATGAGCAAATTGCAAAAAAACCACCACCATTTTAATCCAATGTATTTGAATTGCATAATACCAATCAGACACTTAATCTTCAGAGTCTTCGATTTCATTATATTCAACATGACTGTATTTTATATTTTAAATATCCATTCAGCAACCACATCCCCTTCTCTTGGAGAATCTAGATGCCCCTATGAACAGCAGCTTGTGTTGAGTGAAAGCGATGTGGTTATTACTTTGTTATAGAGCGTCGTCTTGACAAGGCAGCTCTCTTTTAATATATACCATCAGCATAAAGCTGCAATTCTCTGGCTTGCAACGGAGGTGGGTTTTTATCACAACAAGTCTGCCATTCGTCTGATTGAAAAGGCTACGGAGAAATGCAAATATGATTTATTTATCCCTGTCAAGCACTCAGCTTCACCGAAAAGGGCTTGCAGGAGCTCTTTGATAGAAAGAGGAGGCCCAAGAGTTGAGGACCAAGTGTCAGAATAAAGGGCTCGTTCCAAAAATTGAGTTATCCAACAATCCCTGCTTGTCCTCTTCCAGTGGTTGCTGGGGTCCATTGGGACTGGTCAGCCATAAGGCAAGGAGACCAGTAGTAGGTGGTTCCAGAGCCAATGACGGACAGAGCCAAGTCAGTCTAGTTCTGTCCCCATCTTCTTCCCTGAAGAGTTCTACGAGGACAACACTGAGATGAAGGAGGATGGAGAAAGTGGCAGTCAGGGCCACTGCCTGAGAACGTTCTAAGAAGGCAGCAGGTTGGGACTGGTCCAGGCCAGAAGGAGGCTGGTGAGTCAATGCCCAATTCTAACTAATGGACAAGCCTTCTCTGCAGAGGCGTAGCAAGGTCAGGTGGTACCCAGTGTGGATGATTTTTTGTCACACACACACCCCACACACATCAACTGCTTGGGGTAGGCTTAGGAGTCGCAGGCGGGCTGTGCGCCGAATGTCACCCCCTCAGCGATGACACCCAGGGCAGTCCACACTCCCCCCGCACCCCCTTCCTATGCCTCTGCTTCTCTGTTCTCTTTAACTCTCTCACATAACCCCATCATTGAGATGCTTACCCCTTCTCAAAAAAGAAAGAGAGAGAGAGACGAATATTATTGAGTTGGAAAGAGAATACTTTTCTACAAAAGCACAGGGTGGCCTTAATGGTTCTCCACCACTCCACCGCCGCCGCCTCCATTTTATCCAAATTACCTGGCAAGATAAGCTAGGCTGAGAAACAGCAATTGGTCCCAGGTAACCCAGTGAGTGAGCTTCATGGCTAAGTAGGAATTTGACATCCAGTCTCCAGGGGTGGCTGGTGCTCTTTAGGGGTGATAAGACAGAAAACTGAGAGATCAACAGGAGGTAGTGCCAGAGCTAAAGACAGGCAGAGCCAACCAGTTCTAGTTTTGTCCTCCTCCATGCTGAGTTCTACAAGGATCAACACTGAAATTGAGGAGTAAGCTAACAAGCAGTGTCATCCCCTAGGCAGTCAGGTGGGGTCTGGCTGAGGGCAGACTGAAGTCAGTGGGGCAGTGTCCAATTTGCCCTAATGGGGTAGCCTATCCTACTAGTCTCCAGGGTCCTAGTCCAATTCGTTAACCACTCCACAGCACTATCTCTGATAAATGTGTTGCCCTTTCACAACACCCAACATCAGCAGCCTAAGACAGCACCACTACTCTGAAGGCCATGTTACAGATTGCAAAGGAGATCCATGACAGGATTTCCTGACGTGTTTATTTTCATATTAAAAGCAGCTGAGGAAGGTTTCCAAACAAAAATACAGCCATGGCACTATGGAAGAGGGTGCTTTTCCTTGGTCTAATGATGCTTCTAAATTATCGGAATCTTTGGGTGGGATTCAGTCCCATACCAGCAAATTCAGATTGTGAAATTCTAGTTGATTGTCAGTTCTTGCACAATGTGAAACTTGTAGATGTGGGTGAATACACATACATTCATTTCTGAGAGGGATGCAAAGCTTTGTATGTCAGTCAGTTACAATATGCTTAATCAAGCGTTAATAGATCACATTCCAACAGGATCCAGGAAGTGTTGGGGATCCAAGAAGTTATTCTCAACAGCTTCCTGAGCCTGGACCGCTTGCAAGAACTGCAGTTGGTCACAGTGGCCAGGGCAGAACTAGCCCTTGCTCAGTCAAGCACAAAGTAATTCAGCAAGTGTCCCCTAGGATCACCAACTGACAGTTGCCTGTTTCCTCCCACCAAAACATTTACTCCCTGACTACGGAATATACATTGCTCTCAGTTTACATGCAATTATTGGGAGATCTATTTCAATTAAAACCCTCAAAGCTTTGTTTTTCTTTCTTTCCTGGAAATGGTGTTTCTGTGTATTGTTGTAGTCAACTAATTATTGGAAATAAAGAAAAGAGCAAGTTGGGTCTTCTGCGGCATGTGAGAGCAACCAATCCAAATTTAAAAGGAGGAGGCTGAACAATATCCTGGGTTTGTCGCTGACAAGATCTTCTTCATAAAAAGACATAGAGGAATAAATGTTTATATAAGACTCTTGATTTTATGAGACTAGTTCCTTGCCAGATGGCTATATCCATGCTACTGTTGGGGTCAGTAGTGTAATGGCAAATTCAGAAGTGCAGTATCCCTTCATGATAGTCACAGCCACACATTAATTATAATATTTAGGGATGCAACGATCAATGCAGATCTTCATGTGTTGCCTTTCAGCTAGATCTACTATTTTCTATATCCATACATGGGCAAATGATTGGGAGTGCTCCAACATATTCTGTCAGAGTGACTTAAGTTGTGTTTCCCCTGATGTTCCATTGTATTTAACAGAATTTGTACCCCATTCTCTTGAAACTGAAGCACCTTGTGTTTCCATTACAGTATTACTAAATGCTTCCCATTGGAACATGCAGAATAACAACTCCTCAATGTTCCTCCTGTGGACTTCTCCTCAATGGCTGACCCACCTCCTTTCACTCTGATTGTCTCCAATCATAACAAAGGCTGGTAAAACTTCTTCGCAGTGCCTTATGATGATTGGGTGCCTCTAGGACGCTGGAGACCCTACTACAGAAATTTTAACAGGTGGCCTCTTTTTTTTCGGGTTACAGGTAGGTAGCCGTGTTGGTCTGGATCGAAGTAAAATAAAAAAATTCCTTCAGTAGCACCTTAAAGACTTAGTTGGTCTTTAAGGTGCTACTGAAGGAATTTTTTTATTTTACTCTTTTTTTTCGTTCTTTTTTTGCTATAAATCAAGTCAAGTTCTAATGGGGAAAGTCTTGTGCTGCCTGTGAAATTAAACAGCACGTCATGTTCCTGAGGGTTTGCAAACAAGCGCTATGTCCTATTTCAAATGTTTTCCTCGTTTTATTCTAGAGAGGGAAAGTTCATATTTTGGATGCCTGCAGTTTCACGGGTGGGTGTCGCTATTGACCATTTCCTGGTTTCTCTCCCTGGTGAAAAAGGTACCATCCCTAGGTCGTATGCAACTAACTACTACTCAGAGCAAATCCATTGAAATCTATGTACCCAAGATACTGATGCTTATTCATTTCAGCAGGTCTACCCTGAGTAGGATTAACAAGGGCTACCAGTCCCTTGGGGGGGGGGTGGCTAGTGGTCTTAGTGTAAAGAGGATAACATTGAGCAACCTCCTCTAATTGGCAGCCCAGATCTGTACCTGCCCTACCTCCATGGACCAAATGCGAGGCACATTCACCTGACAGCACAATGGCAACAGGGAATGAGGCTCTTTGAAGGCACACGCCCAGCATGCCTTCATGGAGGTCTGGTCCAAGAGCAAAACGCGGCGTCCATTGAAACCACTCCTAAAATCAAAATTTAGCTGGGGATAGATAGATCATTCTCTTTCCATGCCATTTCCACATTAATATGTCATTTTAAAAATCTGCATAAAAATAATATTAAGGTTACTTCTCTTAAAAAAAGCTGTGTACAGGTTCATATTAAGGTATTTAAATACATATATAATTCCAAAAGATGTGTTTAAATATATATTTTATCTGGATGTATGCATTTTTTAAATGTATGTATTTTAGCCTAAAATATTTAAATTGAATTTTAACAGAAGTTAAGTTTAAAAATATAAAGTTGTCACAACAGCCAATAAAGAAATAAAGGATATACTGCTATGTCAGAGATTTTCAACCTTTTTGAGTCCACAGCTCCCTTGACGAACTTCATTCTTTCTACAGCACCCCTGTGGGGCTTAGGAGCCCAGTTATGTCACCCCATGCCTGCCGAACTAGCAGTCTCTCACCCTTTTTCAAACACCCTCCCTTGTGGAATGTTCCCCCAGCCTCTTCTCCTCTCCCCTCTCCTTGCAACAAACAACTGTGCAAGCCTTTGGGAGGCATAGATGCGAGGGGGCATCAGAGGAGGGAGGGAAGGAAAGAAAGAAAGAGGGACGGAGGGCGCTGCTGCCCACAACACTCCTGGCCAGCATTCAAGGCACCCCATGGTGCCACGGCATACTGGTTGAAAACCACTGTGCTATGTGATTTATTGAATCAGTAATAAGATATACCAAGAGGGAAAGGAAGTGTCGTCTATTATTACAAATGGTTCCATGGTCTAAATCAAAACAATTTAAAAAATGTTTGAAAAAGAAGATAAAAATTAACCTTAAATCGTTTGCAATTAAAATATGCATTTTTGGTACATTTCATTATGCTTTTTTGAGTCAGGAAACTGTACTGCAAGATTCATAGGAGTGAAAATCTAAACTGATAATTTCATTCTGATCTCACATTAGACTTTGAGGTGCAGTTCCAGACAGATAATATCTTCTTTAGCATTGTGCACACATTATCTCAACATCCTTCAAACCAAACAGCCACCCTGTTAGGCAGACCAGTAATGCTATTGTTTCCTGTATTGCATATGGGAGAAATAGACTTGAACTGACAAACGTAAATCCTGTTCTCCATCACGCATGAGTTCTGTGGTGTGAAAATAAAAGAACCATATTGGGCTCTGATCACTAATATACACGAATTACTGCAAAGCAATTCCCTCACATATAATGCATTTTGCATGTCATTTTCACTCAAATATCCAAATACATGCACACCTTAATATAGGCATTTTTGTACACATCACTTGACTGGGGAACTGCATTACAAAACTCAGAGAAGTGCAAATTTTGAAGGTTGCTATGCTTCAGTTCACCTATCATTTCAGAAGGTACAAATTAGCCACATTGGTCATTAAACGCAGGCGTACCCCCGGTTGCAGTCAGGATCTGTTCCAGAGCTGCGGTCGGATCCCGAGGTTCCTGCAACCGGAGGGACTGCTTCTGCGCATGTGCGCAGCGTGGTAGAGCACTTCTGCGCATGCACATGCGGCAAAATACTTCCGGGTTTGCAGCTTTCACAACCCAAAGTTTACATTACCCGAGGGTAATATAAGCCGAGGCACTACTGTAAAACTTTAAACATTAAAAAAACTTCCCTATACTGTATACGATTGCCTTCGGATGGCCAGATAACTGTCTTTTTGGGTCAGATAACTCCATACCCTCCAACATTTCTCCAATGAAAATAGGGACGTCCTAAGGAAAAGTGGGACATTCCAGGATCAAGGCTCCTCTAAATCAGGGACGTCCCTGGAAAACAGGAACACTTGGAGGGTCTGGAGTGGCTGGCCCAAAGCCACACAGTGAGCTTCAGGACCAAGTGGGGATTTGCACCCTGAAATTGCAGGCAGTAGCCTAGCTCTCCGAAACCTGTCCCAGACATTGAATCAAGTCTGTTCAGAATTCACAAACGAGGACTCTAGGTGGCTCTAGTAAGAATGTCAAACTCACTTGACACACCCCTCTCACACCCCTCCCCAAGGCTCCAAGCAAACCACTTTTGGGGCCTATTTTTCGGGGGGGGGGGACAAAGGCAACTCTCAGAAGCAGCTCAAGTGATGAGGACAGTGTCGTGATGGGTGATTTAAAGGGCTCATAAACAGCTGACAGTGGGCTTTGGAATCGTTGGAAAGCAATAAAGGAAAGGGGGCAGCCTGATGTTGTTTCTTGCAGAAAAACTCTGCCTATGGATTTTCCTTATCTGGAATTCCTCCCTGGAGCACATTGGCAGGGTGCATTGTGGGAATTTCCCCCCTTGCCCTGCTGGTTGAGACTCAGCCCCATTCCACCACCACCCCCCAGCCTGTGGGCCTACAGCCTCCACACGCACAACGCATTCCCCCTATTGGTTCCATTGCCCAGCCTCGGGGAGCTTGGTGAGAGTCTAGACATCCTCAGCGAGCCTCTCCCCACCCCCGCTCACTCTCCCTCCTGACATTCTCATGCCAGTGGTAATTTTAAAATTGTTTGGGATAAGCTGTGCTTCTTAGACGCAGGGAGCCAATAACACGCCTCAGTTCAGTGACCTCTGTCAGAGCATCAAAAAGACAGTACTGGCTCCTTCAGTTCAGCTGCGGGTCAGGAATCGCGACCTCTCCTGACCTTCCTTGTAGATTTAAAATTGTTTTGAGAAAGGAGAGAATAATAATCATCATTTTTTTGAGAGGGGGGGGGTGGGAGGGGGAGAGACCACTGCAGGCAATTTTTTGCTCCAGCTTCTCATCTTGTACACATATGTAGCAGCGACATGTTTAAACAGATGCACCACTGGTAGCACTGAAAATGTAGATTTGGCTAAGCGCTCCCCCCCACCCCCCTCGCCTCCACCTCTGCTTTTTCGTCTTTTCTTAATGGAATGCACATTTCTTGTTGTGTATTGCCCAAAACCTCTAAAGGAAAAGAAGAAGCGGCGGGGCGGGGAGATAATGCTTAGCAAAATTTGCCTTTGGCTGCATTTAACAGAAGCAAGTCCAGAAGGTTGTTTTAATATATATATTGTATTCAATGAAATGGAAAAGGCCATAGCTCCGTGACAGAGCATCTGCTTTGCGTGAAGGATGTCTTGGGTTCAATCCTCCAGCGTCTCTGCATAGGGCTAGGAAAGATCCTCAGCCTGAAAGCCTGGAGAGTCGCTGCTAGTCAGTGTGGACAATACTGAGCTACGTATATGAACCCATGGCCTGACTCAGTCTAAGGCAGCTTTCTTTCTGCTTCTCATCCTTAACCTTCAAACCTCAAGAGGGTTGTCACATTTTCTAAGGCAGAATACGGGACAGGTCAGGCAAAATACAGGACAGGCTGGGTGGGTGGGAATTGCAGGGCACATACACTCTTAATGTTGTAAGCCAAAAAAATGGCTTATCTTCTGAGTTACGCCAATAAAACTCACGAGACAAGAGGAGTTAGGAGTCCATTGTTGTTTATTCCAAAGCAATAGGTTGCAGTCGAATCTTTTCGCAAAACTGCAACCCCGCCCAAGGGTCCGGGCAGGGTTATTTATAACATTTCAAACAAAGGATTTCAATTTTAACCAACCATATACATCATTACCTCATTTCATGTTTAATACGCATGCACAATAAGCATTGCTAACTAAACTTTGATTCTCACCGTGACCTGTTACATTGTGTTAGTATGCATGCTGGGAACCTGTGTTACTGTGTAGCCATTTGTACCATGTACAGTGGTACCTTGGTTTGCGATCGCAATCCATTCCGTGGAGGCGGTCAGTCGCCAAAGTGGTTGCTCCCCGAAGGCATGCTTCTGCGTGTGTGTGAAGCGCCGATAGAGTGCTTCTGTGCACGCACGCACTGCACAGATCGCTTCTGCGCATGTGCAAGCTGCGCAGATTGCGTCTGCACATCCAACGCCGCGGAACCCGAATGTAAACACTTCCAGGTCCGCGGCGGTCACTTGCCGAAGCGGTCGCAAACAGAGGTAGGCGTAAACCGAGGTTTGACTGTATCAACTTATGTTCTAGCTTATGAGCTGTATCTTCGTGATTTGAGTATTAGCTGTCCTTCTGTCCCAGTGGGGGACAGCATCTTACCAAATCATCAGTTTCATAAAGGTTACCATAACTTCTCTAATAGAAGCATATTCTAGGATTTATAGGGGTTCACATTATCACATTCATTACGGCCCTTTGGGCCACTACCACGTTATGACCCAAAATCCTCCCCCAACCCATTTGTGAAGGGGTTTTCCCCGCATTTGGCCTCCCGCCTCCCTCCCCACTATTTCCCTCGACTCACATAGACAGGCAGGGAGCCAAGGGTAGATGGTTGGCTCCCATGGACCACCTGAGCTGCAGCTGCAGCCTCTCACCCATGCTGGACTCAGGAGGGAGGGAGACTGGAGGGAGGAGGAGAGGTCAGGTTGGGGCTGCAGACAGGGCCTAGTGGTGGTGGACTTGTGCCATGCTAGACTGGTGGCAGTGCTTGAGGAGGAGGGAGGGTGGGGCGAGGGAGGGAGAGGAGCTTGCTCCCCCCCCTTTATTGTTGTGCACGCCAAACTCCCTATCATCTGCACCAACAACAACACAGCCACTTTTGGGGCCAACCAAGCTCAAATATGGAGAAAATGCATCCTGTTTGAAGTCCAAACAGGGCAGGGGACACTTTTGTCCAAAAAAGGGGTGATCCCATTTTCCCAGGGGTGGCTGGCAACCCTAAACCTAAGTGTGGTATTTTCTCCCAATCTCTCTGCTCTGACAGCTCAAGAAATGCATACTCAGAATTACAGTTCACATGTTCACTGAAGTCCCAGTTCCCAGCTAGCATGTTTCAAGATGCAGCCTAAGTTTCAGCCCACCATCAACAAATTAAGTTGTCCTGTGTGTGGAGTCTTACGTAGGCTAAGCGACAGCGCCCACACCAAAGAGGAAGGTATCAACAGGCCTCCAGGAAAAAGAACCTTAAGGAGGCAGAAGCTCCCAAAGGGGTAAGTGAGCAACTGCAGAATCCAAAAGGTGCCTCCATGGGCATTCTTGCCACAGAAGCTGCTGCGCCGGCTTCTGAGTTCCAGTGAGCTATCACAAGAGTCCTGCAACCTGGAAGCTATAGGCATGTTACCCAGATAAGCCAGGTGGCAGGCAGTGTGTGTGCTTTTGCCTCAGGCAGTGAAATGGAACAGGCCACCCCTGCCAGTGACTATTGAGCATGCTCAGTGAGCATGGCATGCTGTTGGACTATTGTGGTGAAAGAACTGAAAAGGGGGATGGAATATGCAATGGAGCTTAATGGCACACTGCTGGGTCTGAATAAGAGAAGCCCTAGTTTTGAATTATATGCGTTTCATTGATCAATTACTTAGAAAATTGTGGATAGGACCAAAGCCTTGGCCAAATAAGGCTGCAATCACTAAAAAGTGAGACAAGTTGGTATGCCTAAGATTTCAGTGCTAATTGAAAAAATATGGATGGAATGAAATGAAATAAGACTGTCTATAAGCCAGTGATGGCCCTAATGATTAAATTGATCATACTGGCTAAATATATAAAGGACTTCCTTATACAGAAAGGCTGAACATTTTCCCAAATAGCTACTCATTTTAATATGGGATTAATTCCCCCATATATATGAAGGCTTTTCAGATCTCCCATGCCCCAGCTAGAGGAACCAAAAAGAAAAGGTACAATGCAACCGTGTTCCAATGGGTTTTTTTTTTAAAAAAAATGTCCATTCCATTGAACATGGGTAGGCAAACTAAGGCCCGGGGGCCGGATCCGGCCCAATCGCTTTATAAATCCGGACCGCAGACAATCCGGGAATCAGTGTGTTTTTACATGAGTAGAAGGTGTCCTTTTATTTAAAATGCATCTCTGGGTTATTTGTGGGGCATAGGAATTTGTTCATCCCCCTCCCCATATAGTCCGACCCCACTGGCCCCTTACTGAAAAAGTTTGCTGACCCCTGCCATTGAGTCATAGAGCATACGCCAAAATAATTTGTTTGATGTTAAATACAACTCTTTTGAGCACAAGCAACAGAAACTGCCTAATCATTAGTGTGTAATTATTCTGTAAACCACTGCAACCACTGGGGGTCACCAGGTTTTTCTTCTACCATCCCTCCCCCCCCCCACAAATAATATTGCATTCCCCACACTCCTGAAATAAAAGTGCCTACCAATTTTGCAACCTCTGAATTAGGACACAAAACTGGCATAAGGAGTGGAATTTCAACCCAGCTCAAGTTGACAGCTTCATTCATCCGTGTTGTTGTTGTTGTTGTATACCAGGGGTCCCCAGACTTACCGGCGTTTGGGCCGGTTCCCACCGCGCCGATCGCGCGGCGGGCCAGAGGACGGGGGAGCGCGCGCCTGTGCGGGCCCGGTGGGCGGGGGAGTGCGCGCCCGTGCACATGCGCACGGGCGCTTACTGGCGCGGCGGCGCGCTTCCAGGGTGGGAAAAGTGCCGAAAAATCCATTGTGTGCATGCGTATTGGCCTCCCCCGACCCGGAAGTGCACCAGAAATGACCTCTTCCGGGTCAGGAGAGGCCATACGCATGCGCACAAAGGATTTCCAGCGCTTTTTTCCCGACCCGGAAGAGCGCTGCCGCGCTGCGCGCCGTAAGAGCGGGTGGCGGCTGGGGCGGCGGGGGTCGTCGCGGGCCGGATTGGCAGGCCAATTGGGCCGCATCCGGCCCCCGGGCCGTAGTCTGGGGACCCCTGTAGTATACTGTATTGGACTGATTATAAGCCGCACTTTCCCCCCAAATTCTGACTATGAAAAGTTAAAGTGCGGCTTATATTCGCAACCTTACGGTATGCAGCCAGGAGCGCGGGGCAAAACAGCGCCAGGAGCATGGTGAAGCGGCGCCCGCCCCGCACGTAGTTCACCGTCCTCTCCCCCAAGGCTGGGAAGGGAGAGAGAGCGAGGAAGGAAGGAAGGAAGGGGAAAGGCTGCTGGCAATGCAATGCAGTTTCCCCCCACCCCCGTATACACCCAGGAGTAGTGAGGAAGGGAACGACTTATATTTGAGTATTTTTTCCTTTCCCCTCCTCCAATTTTAAAGGTGCGTCTTATATTCAGATGCTTATTTATTGTATAAGTGCTTTTAGTTTTCAGCAAAGTACCAATTCTGTGATTCTGCTTGGCTGGGGCAAGCAATGAACAAATCATTGCTCACTTGCATTTCAAAGGTGGCTTTTTGTGTATATATTACATGCAGTAACAACCAATTAAACCAAAATATACTGGTTCTTTATTTGTAGTTGAGGGGGGAGGGTCTCTTATGAGGCATGGGGAGGGGGAGAGTATCACCCAACGACTACCTACTATCCTTGCTGAGCTTAAGTTTATAATGTTTGCTTAACTTGATTTTTCCACATGCCATACCTGGAAAGTATGATCAGCATCTGCGTGAGATGTGATTGGTATGTTTTCAAAAGGAGTCAGGGAGGGCATTAAACCAGTTTATGGAACAAAGCATTCAGAACCCAGAGTTGAGAGAGAAGGTTGAAGTGGGGAGGGGGTGAAGAGTAGAAGTCTACATCCTGAATGAGTCATGGCCATTTCACTTAGCTGTGTGAAATCCTTGGTCATATCCACACCATAGTTTTAAAGTGCATTCAACTCACAAAGACGGGCTTCCCCCAAAGAATCCTGGGAACAGTAATTTATTCCTCACAGTGCTACAATTCCCAACACCCTTAACAATCTACAGTACCCATGATTAATCTACATTTGGACACTGGGCACTATTTTTAAATCAATACGATTGGCTGAAACGTAACTTTGGCATGACTTCACTCAGTGTTGTGTTAAATGTCCAAAAAGTATACAGTGGAACCTCGGTTTATGAACACCTCGG